>NC_133663.1:160870780-161502723 GCF_037893015.1 Macrotis lagotis
AAAATCTTTTTTGAGCTCATCCATAATCTGAACCCATTTTCTATTTCGCTTGGAGGTTTTGGATACGGAAGCTTTGATTTTGTCATCATCTGAGTATGTGTTTTGATCTTCCATGGTATTAAAGTAATTCTCTGTGGTCAGATTCTTCTTTTTCTGTTGTTTACTCATTTCCTCAGCCCAAGACTAATTTGCAGCACTTCCAAAGCTTTAGGGTTGTTGTTTGGGGGGGGGCACCCCACTGGGACCTTTATTCCTCCAAGGTCTTATGCTCTCTAGCCTGTGCTTTCATATGTACATGGCCCAGTACTTCCCTCTGCCCTGGGGCTATAAGGAGAGATCCAGCTTGGTTATTTAGTATGGAAGCCCAAACTGCAATATGTGAGTGTAGGCAAACAGCACAGTCCTAACCGTGGGAGAGCAATCTCTGAAGACTTCCCTTACCAACTCTGAGGGTGCAGGCTGCTTTCTCCAGATTCTCCCTGCAGATTCTGTGACTGTGCTCCTCACTCCACACTCACCCAGGTGCAGCAGATTTCTCCCACTGCTCCTTCAAGCTGTTGCCAGTGATCTCTGGGCTGTGCTGGGTTGTGCTGGGCTGGGCTGGGCTGCACCATGGCTTTTTTTCCCAATCCCTGGTCCTAGTGAAACACAACTTTCCTGTGGAACTTCTAAGTTATCTTGGACTGGGAAAACGTACCACTCAGTCTTTCTGTGGGTTCTGCCCCTCTAAATTTTGGCTAGAGCCATCTTTTGTTTTTGGGGGTTTGGCGGGTTCAGAGTTCCCTGGATATGCTGCCCTCACAAGGTCATCTTGGCTCTGCCCTCTAATGCTTTTTTTTTTTAACATCACCATAGTTTACCATTATATCTCTCCCCTTTCCCCTCCCTGAGTACCATTCTATGTGAAAAGTAATACTTTAAAAGGAACTAAAAGCAAAGAGGAAAAATAATTATAATCACTGCAGTGAAAAAGTTTGAAAATATCTTGTACAACACTTATTCATCTCTCACCACTCCTTAGGTAGGGTAGAAGTGTCTTCTGTCTCTTTTATAGATAAGTACTTAATGAATAAACATTAACTTTTTCTTGGTGGTTCTTTCTGTTACATTGTTGTAGTTTATGTGTATATTGTTTTCTTGGCTATGATTACTTCATTCTACATAATTTCATATAAATCTTTACTGTGCTATGATGTTATGTTAATGATGAATACAGTGATAAATGTAAAAGCTTATTCATGTTATCTTATTTGATGTTATATATTTATATTTTATATAGCTATAGATGTGAATGTATGTGTACACTTTACGTACACATAAATGCAAACATCTATGTTCAGACAAAATATATAAAAGATATAAATATATTACATATAAATGTATAAAATATAAATCAGAAATTATCAACAGAGTGAAGTCACTAAAATTGTAAAAAGTGGTATTTAAGCTGAATATGAAAGAAACCAGAGAGACCAGGAGATGGAGAAGGGAGAGAAATTTTGACATGTTTGGGAAAATGCCCAGATTTGGGATAGAGTGACTTCTGTGAAGAAGGAAGGAGACAAGTGTCACAGGATTGAAGAGTCACTTTGCTCATGGGATAGAGTAAGAAGATTGGAAATATAGAGATAACAGATTAGGAAGAACTCTCAAATTCAAAATTGAAGTTTTATATTTGATCCTAGAAGTAATGGAGATCTGCTAGTATTTATTGAATGGAGGTATTTAAAGGAAGATCAATTTAAGGGATTAGTGGAGGAACAGATTGAATGGGAGTAGATGTGAAAGAATGAGGAAATAGGTTTAAATTTTGAAGAGAAAAAAGGTGAATTTTATATTTATTTGAGAAATAAGCACATATATGTCAACTTTATATTATAAAAATTACAAATAATACCTGTAGTGAATGGATGAATGAATGAATGAATGAATTTTTAAACACTTGTGTGTCAAAAAAGTGATTAAGTACTAGAGATAAAAATGTAAAAGCAAAGACAGTCTCTGCCCTCAAAGAGGTTACATTCTAGTAGGAAAAACCATACACATAAAAGAGTGATAGCCAAATGCTTTGAAAACCTTAAAATGTAAATACTAGCTTTCTAATCTGTAAAATTTACATGAATAGGGGAATAGGAGACTAAATTCAATTCAATTCAATTCAATGAACATTTATTTAGCACCTACAATGTGTCAGACACTGTTTTAAGAACCAAAAAATACAAATTAGAAAAGAAAGACACTCCCTGTCCTTGAGGAATTTTTAATCTAATGGAGGAAAACAACATACAAAAGGAAAATGGAAAGTAAGGGAAGGGGAAGAACACCAGTGAGTACTCATGAAGGGGATATCTTGTTCCATGAAGTTGAAATCAAGCAGAGCTGCAGCTGGAAATTGAACTATGGCAGAGCTGATTTGATTTTTATTGATAATTCCAGAACTGGGAGGAAGGAAAGGTTACAAAATGCTTGCAAGCTTATAGGGGACCTAAGACTGTTAGGGTAGGAATGATGGAGGTGACTAGGAAAAAAAGGTGATATCCAGACAGAAGTATAATGTGTACATTGTATTTAAATATCTTTTAAAAATGAAACTGTACCTTAATGATTGGTTCTCAGTAATATAAAAAACCTACATGGTATTAAGGCTTATCTTATTTGTAATAGAGCAAGGAGAATTCTCAAAAATCTTGTGTGGTGGTCTTTGAAAATATGATAGGTTCTTCTTGGTCTGAAGCAATTAAGGTTTTTACCTTCCCCCAGAAGGGACATATATAGGCAAATAGATGGCACAGTGTATAGAGTGTTGGATTTAGAAACCAGAAAAGCTTGAACTAGAAGTCTTCAGACATTACAAGTTGTGTAGCCCTGGGCAAATCACTTGACCACTCTGAGACTCAGTTTCCTTATTTCTAAAATGGAAATAATAGAACCTACTTCAGAGCATTATTGTGATGATCTTTTGAGATGTTCGAAGTGCTTTGGAAATCTTAAAACATAAATACTATCTTTCTAAACTTACACTTTTAAGATTTAAAATAAAAAAAATAAATTACAAAGCAAAACAGAAATGAAAGGAGTGCTGAGTAGAGGAGTTGGATACAAAGACCTGGTTTTAAAATTTTAACAGCTAGTAATTAGTTGTTTGAACTAGAGTAATTTATTTACTCTATCTGTACTTACATTTCCTGTTTCTATAAAAATCAAGGAATGGTTTAGATCTTTAAGGCTATCATTTTACTTTCTGTCTTCTATGTTTCTGATTTTATATTTAGGGATTGCATTGACTTTTCAAATTACCATAGTCCTTCTGATAAATTCATTTTTCTAGTCTATTCTAATTATCTTAAAAACTTAACTACTCAAACATGGGAAAATGACTAGGTCTTATTTGCAGTTTCAATATGCCCAGTATACATTGAAGAACTATGCATTTTATCATTGGCTAAATCTGAGTTGTTATGTATGGGGAAAGAAAAAAATGATTCAGAAAACAGGAGGTTACAGGTTTGCAACCACATATCTTTATTAAAGCATTGTTTGTGTCACATTTGCCAAACAGACTAACCATTATACTTCTTAGGATAGATATTGTATAAATACAAGGTACCATATTTCCTGAAGCAAACTATTTTCTTTGGACCTAAAATACTAGACTTTGGATTCTATTTATAAAGTTGCTTTGAGGATGAACTTTAGCGTGTGGAATAGTATAATCTAAATTTGTAAATAGGAAGCATATATGTATTTGGACTGTTAGAATGATTCCTCTTTCCTTGAGGACTTTGAGCAAATGCTACATAATCACTGTGGTAGAGGGGTTTCTCAGTCAGATGAGGACTACTCTAGATGATTCTTTATGTTTCTTCCAAGTCTCATATTCTATGAGTCTGTGATATCTTGTTATTGATTTTCAGTATGTGTTACCCAGATGACATTGGCTCAAAATACAAATTGTTATAAACTTATTACCCTGCATTGCTTTGCATATTTCTCCTCTCGAAATACATGCTATTCTAGATTTACCAGTCAGATGAGCACCTGGAACTCCAGAAACTCTATTCTTATAGAATAAAGAATGAATATTCAACCAATACAAACTGTAAATTTATCAACTTGTTTCTACCTCATTCCTCTCATTTAGTAAAATATCCACCTGATTCAAATGACACTTCTTGCTCCACAGATTTCTCAAAGGTAGCTATGTCAATTTAAACTTTCTGTAAACGTTTAATAATAAGATACATGTACTATTGGATATTTGTTAGTCCTTCCTAATTGAGATGATTTGAGCTTCCACTCCCTCCTCCCATAATATGTCATTGAAATATTTTTAAATTGTGATAGCAGTTTAAAATATTCAGGTCAACTTGTCTGTGTCTGGCTTCATAAGTAGCAGCTGCCTCAGTGCCCAGAAGTCTGATTGTTACCCCCTTCAGATAGCTGCAAAAGGCCTGGAGCAAAGCTGGTTGAAGTTATTTTGAACTCCAATGCTTGAGTCTTTATGACCATATTCTCTGATGTATGACAGCATGATAGGGAAACATACTGTGACAGGAGCATTTTAAAAATCCATTACCAAAATATGCTTTTATTCAACAAGGAGAGAAAATGCTCATTTCTGGGAAAAAGTCACAGTGGGTAGTTTTTAATCCCTGGGTAGGTGGACACAAGGAAAACAGTAGAAAATAACAGGAAGTTTTGTGATGAGAAAAAGCAATTCTCCTCTTAACTGTTTCTAATTGAATTGTAGAGCTCCTTATGTCAGGGTATGGTAAGTGTTACTTTTTTTTTTCTTCTTCCTGCTTTCTCTCTCTCTCTATCCTCATAGCTTCAGCCTCTTTTCATTCCTGTTCTCAAATTGTATGTGTTTTTCCTGTCCATGGGTCTATGTAATCTTTAACATTTTATGGAGTTGGCAAGGTTGAAAAAGTTAATGAAAGTCAGGTTTTTCATATTGGCCCTCCTAGAGAGAATACAAATTGTTGCCAATTAGCAGTACACACATTGTGCTAATACAAATAGCTTGTTAATTGATGCTAGCCATAGTCTCCTTTAAGTATGAATTGATATTAAAAATTCTTTTAATTTAGCCTACTGTTTTTCAATATCAAGTTTATGAGAGATTTCCAGAGGAATGGTGGGAACTGGGCTCCCTTTTAAGAATATGAATGAATGCTACGATTTCCCTCAAAGAGAAAGCATAAAGTTATACAAAGGAATGAGCCCTTGCTTTGGAGTAATGGGACCTAAGATTTTTGCCTCTTGCCACTTGTGTGACCTTATGCAACTCATTTAACATTCTTGACTCTCAGTTTTATCATCTGCAAAATGAGGAGATTGGAAAGATAGCCTTTGAAAGTCCTTCTCCCTGTAGATCTACGATTCTAAGAATAATTTGGACTTTATTCAGCCTTGCTTCCTTGAGAACAGTGTGTAGATTTGCTGATCTGTTTTTTCTTCATTGTAGGGTTTATGGAAAAACATACAGAGGAATGGGGAGCAAACAAAAGACTGCTTAAAAAATAGAAAAAGGGAAAAAATGAATATGTTTGTTAACACTCAGGCTCCTATAGAGAGAACAAATCAGTAAATCTTCCCAGGGAAACTGATTTTAAAGTCTATTCTAATGCCTCATCATCATTGTTAGGTTTTGAAGGTAGATACTTTATTTTGTTTTTTAAGTTTCTAACTTCATGAAACATTAGCTCATGCAAGATCCTGATAGTACTATACCAACATTGCGGGGGGGGGGGGGGGGGGTGGGGGGGGGGACTGTGGGTAAAGGAACCTGTGCACTTTCTTAGTGTCAAAAGATCGACAATTCTGATAGGTAGATGATTTATTCCTATGCTTTGAAGCAAATAGATTTGAAGGAGAAAGTTGACATCTCATCAAAAACTCTTAAAGATATATTCTTTAGGAATAATTGTGCTTCCAGAGAGTCTAAAGGATGCTTGTCAGTTAGTGCAATTTATTCCACATCTGAATTCATAAACCTTTAAATGGGACATTAGATTCTCTTTGCAATTTATAGTAGCTGGCACATCCAACCTCTGAAGAAATGCAGACTATGGTAGTGTATTAATGAGTTAAGCAATGTAATCATATGTTAGAAAATAGTTCAGCTGGGGGAATAAATCAGATTGCTCTCCTGTCTTTCTTGGCTTATGTAGGAGACTAATGCTAGTTTTCAGGGAAAGAAATTCTGGAGATTTTTAAGAGATTCCTGCTTCTAGAAAGAAACAGCAACTAAACCATTGTGTTCTTCTATTCTTTATCGTGTATAATAATATATACTTTTAAAATAATATATAATGATATACACTTAAAAATAAAATAATATGCACTTTTTAATAAACACTTTAAACTTTAAAGCTCAAACTTACATATAATTACAAATTTATTATTAACTCTTATTAATATAGATTCTCTTAGTAAATCATTCAGATTTTTATACTTGTAATATCAAAAATTCTAATATTTAACAAAAATTCAACATATGACTTTATAGAGCTTTGCTATTTAATGTTATTCCATAACTCAGATTTGAAATGCCAATGAAAATTTTGCTCTAAGAATTATAAATTATAGCATTAGAATTGCTAGGTGAGGAGGTCATATTCAGAATTTTTAGTAATGGTGAAAAAATTTAGACAAAACAAAAACAGCAAAACTATTACTATAGACATACCACTAACCTAAGCAAAATAAAATCATCAAAAATTCTCTCCAATATTTGTATATTTGGAGGGAGGGTAAGGAGGAATGAACCTAGGGTTAAATCATTTTCAGTGTTCTCACTGTATTGTGTTAATGGTTATTTAAGCTGAGTGGCTCATATTTGGGACCTGAAAAATAACTTCATGAAAAGGGAGAGGGTGAAGACAGATTAGAAGACCCCTAGTCACCCAGGTGGATTGGTGATTCATGATATAGGGGTGCATTTAAATTTTTTTTAACAAACTGAGAGTTTTGCAAAATTCAGAATTATCTTTTAAAATATCAAGTCTCTTCTTGATTCTCTCTGGTAAAAATTCCTTGCTAGCCATCAGGACAACTGTCAAATCTCATCTCTTCAGTATTACTATTTCTTCCTGTACTGTTTCTCTCTCTTGAAGTTCCTTAGGTTCTTAAAGTCAAAGCTTACTCTTCTCCAAACTAGAGGTTCACTTGTTCTCTAATTAAGAACATCTCACATCCATATGAATAGTAACTTTTGGCTGATAGAAAGCTTGTTCAAATCTTTCTTATGATACCTTTCCTTGGAACCCTGGGCAACTCTCTAAGAGTTTAAGTTGCAGAGAAAGTTTCCTCAGTTGGAAGTTCCTTATCCCATTGATATAATATCTTTTGTGTCTTTCTCCATTTTAACAATAGCAACAAATGCAACAATAAAAAATGACAAAAATGCTACAAATATTAGCAATACATTTATATAACTCTGTGGTTTACAAAATATGTACATAACCAAATGTAGAAAAAACATTCTTTTGAATTAGCAAATTTTAGCAAAATTCAAAATGCTATATAATTGTTTGCCATTATTTTAAATAATTATTTTAACTGGTCTTCATAACAACTCTATATGAGGTATTTTTATTTTCCCTGTTTCATAGATAAGTAAATTGAGATTTATTCATTAATCAGTAAGCCTTTATTAAGCACTTACTGTATACCAGTAATTTTGGTAAGCACTGGAAATACAAAGAAATGTAAAATAAACTATCAAATGAAACCTACCCTCAAGTAGCTCATAGTCTATAAGGGGAAATAATCTATTCTAACTTTTTATACATAAGATATATATATATATATACATATATATATATATTAATATATATATATATATTAATACTGTATATATATATATACATATATATATATGTATATATATATATACAGTATTAATGGGAGGTAATTTCATAGGAAAGTCATTACAGTTTATGTAGTGAGGCAGGGGAAAAAACATGTATCTATAGTCAAATTGTCTTCTTTTGTTATCCTCCCACTCCAGTGGCTTGCCCTCCTCCCCCAATTAAAAAAAATGTTATCTGGGCTACTGCCCAATATTCAATTGTATTCTCCCTAGATGCTATAATTATTAACTCTTTCCTGAAATGTTAATAAAATCTTATTTCAATTGTTTGTATACCTAAAGGTCAATTTTCAGCCCTCCTGTTAAACCTTTTTCTTCCCTACTGGTTTAAAGTTAAAAAATAACAAGAGGTGTATATGGTGGGGGGGGGGAATTGTGTGCTTATTTTATCTTTCAGTTAAAGCTATCTATTACTTAATTGCTTCTTATATGCCAAACATTGTATTAGGTGCTGGGGATACAAGGCAAAAATGAAATCATCCTATTCTTAAGAAGTTTATTCTCTTTCTCAACAAATTTCATAGATTTAAGTATCATCTTTATACAATTATTCAGTCAATAAGCATGTATAATTTTAATTTCATATTTTAATAATTATTATTATTGCTTTTATTACTTTAATAATAACTTAGAAAGGTAGGCTTAATATTGATGATACTGCTTTCACAAATGAAAATCACAATTTATAGATTTTCACTTATGAATTACAATGGATGAGTGACTTTTAACTTTGCTAAACTAATTCTTGGATGAACATTACTAAACCAATACATATGAAAAGTTTTTTGAGAGAATGCTAAACTTTGAGCCAAGAGACATGTTTGAATCTTTGCTCTGTCATTTACTGGCCATGTGACTTTGAAAAAGGCTTCATTTTATTCATTTTATAAGATTCCCCCTAGCATTTAATCCTGTGATTCTGATAGGACCAGTCAGTTGTAATCTATTTGTATAGACTTTGAAAATATATGATGATCCCCCTGTTATGATAAGGCTTTGCTATAAGACTTAATGGAAGTTCCCATTTATTCATCCTTAAATCCCTCCAAAAATATGGGACCTGAAATAGGATCTGGAGATAGGAGAATAAAGGGTTAGAAAAAAGAGAAGTGAGAGGTGGTATCAATGGAGCAAGTAAGCTAATTCCTTTTGGAAAGCTTGCCCTAAAAGAGCCATCACCAGGGTCCTGGATTTGTTCAAATGCCTATTTCTAGTTTCTGTTTCTAAGAGGTGAGTGGAAGAAGGGAGATGACTCTGCATTTGAAATATGATGTGTTCATGGTGTCACCTTAGAGTTTTGAAAAAAGTCTAGACATTAGACATTGGGGCTTAGGTTTATTTTAATACTTATAAAGATTTTATATATACATATATATATATATATATATATATTTTACATAAAACATTGAGAGGTGATCTTGTGAATTAATCATGATTTAATACAAAGTTTCCATGCAAGTATGTTTTCTGTGTTCAAATAGTTTACCTAAACATGAAGTTTTGGAAGAAAACATTTTCACATGCTGGGAATTACTGGCTTAAAGACAAAAACTCACAAGACATCCAAATCAATCACTTCCAAAAGATTACAAAAGGATGCATTATTATAAAGATGGTTTCCTTTATGTATTCAGTTTCAGAGATGCATAAAACATTTGTTTATGGATCATTAATTATAATAAAAATCTTATTAATTTATCCCCCAGTAATTCAGAATTTGTAATTATCTACCCAGGTTGAACCAAATCTCAGATTGTTCTGGCTGTCCATAAAGAGTCAGCTAGCCATGTAATAATAAGTATAAAATTGTAGGGGGACAAATTTTAACTATCTTAAAAAACCAAACAATATCAAAAAATAATGTCAAAATATTATCAAGACTTTACAACATCAAATAGTAATCCAAATAACAGTAAGTCTCACCCGCCTCTTAAATCAGTTAAATATCTATTTGGAAATAGTCTGTGTAGGTAAGTTTATAATGTGCATATGTATACTTAACTATTCATATCTGTAAACCACATATTTTCAACTATGTTATAATTCAAAATGAACCTCTATTGTTCTGAATTGATTTTTTTTTTAAATTTTTTGGGAGGACATAGGGTGAAGTGACTTGGCTAAAGTCACACTGTCAGTAAGGGTCAGGTCTCTGAGACCAGATTTGAACTTGGTTCCTCCTGACTCCAGGGCTGATGCTCTATCTACTGAGCCACCTAGCTGCCCTTTAAATTAACTAGATTTTGACAGATCAGGAAGCAAGGAAACAAACCTAAATTTAGTGTTTGGATTTTCTTAAAATTAAAAATAAAATTATGTTTTCCAAATTATAATTGTTTGTGGTAAAATGTAATTTAATATATAATCTTGAACTTATAGCTTCTAAAATAATTCAGTTAATTATTGGTCTCTATATCTGGAATGCTCTTTTTCTCTCACCTCTTTCTCTTTGAATCTCATGATTGCTTCAAAATACAGCTTAAATATCACCACCTATTACTAGACTCCTTTCCTAATTAAATTTGTTGTTAATGTTCTCTGTGTAAATTTGGAATTTGTCTTATTTATTCATTTGAGGCATGTTACTTTCTAAACAAAGAATACAATTTCACTGAAGAAAGGAAAAAATTAATTCAGTTATATAAAATTAGGCACTCTATCTTAAATTACATTACTATGATTAATGATGTTCTGAGTATAAATTTGACCTTGGATAAAGAACTAATGCAGGGGTATACCTCTACATATCTCATCCAGAACATATCACTTGATCCTATTATATTAGACACATAAACGTAGTGGAAAAGATACAACAGAAATGTTCTATAACTTTGTCCTAAAATACTCAAATATTACATTGTTTGATTAAATTAACTTTATAACCTTCATGTTGTCTAATATGACAAAGAAAGGAAAAATGATAAATGTTGGAGGACCTGTTGGAGAATTGGGACACTAATGCATGTTTTTGGTGGAGTTATGAACTGATCCAGTCATTCTGGAAAGAAATTTAGAACTATGCTCAAATGGCTTTAAAAACTGTACATGCCTTTTGATAGAAGAATGACACTGCCAGGTCTGTATGCTAAAGAGATTTTTTTTTAAAAGCTGAGTAAAGAGAACCTCTTTTTAAAATTATATTTATTTTATTTTTGTACAAATAATTTTTTATACATTACTAAAATATTCTTAAGAGTAAACATAATACCTACTCCCCCCCAAAATATAGACACTCATGAGCAATAAAGGAAAGAGAAGAAAATTAAGATTAAAATAAAAAAGTAATAATAGGGGCAGCTAGGTGGCACAGTGGATGGAGGAGCACCGGCCCTGGAGTCAGGATCACCCGAGCCTAAATCTGGCCCCAGACACCCAACAGTCACCCAGCTGTGTGACCCTGGGCAAGCTAACCCAACCCCATTGCTCTGGCAAAAACAAAAAAAAAACCCAAAACAAAATAAAATGATAATAATAATAGTAATGATAAAAGAATCAATAATAATAATAATAATAATAATAATAATAATAATAATAATAATAATAATGACAGCCAGGTGGCACAGTGGACAGAGCACCGGCCCTATGGTCAGGAGCACTCAGGTCCGAATCCAGCCTCAGACACCCAACAATCACCCAAATGTGCGGCCCTGGGCAAGCCACCCAACTCCATCTGCCCCGCAACCCTCCCCAAAATAATAATAATAATAATAATAATAATAATAATAATGATTTGCTTCAGTCAGTGTTCCAACACCACCAGCTCTGTCGTGGGTGGATCACCTTCTTTAGGATAAGTCCATCACAAAAGCTACTTCCGTATTTTTCCACTGTTGCCATTGCTGATTGCAACTCCCTCCATTGGTACTTCCCCACTACCATACACTATATTTTCTCTCTCCTTTCACTCTGTCCCCCTTCTTAAATGTGCTGAAAGGTAGCTGAGTGTTGCAGCAGACTGATCTCTGGCTCTGGGGCCAAGAGGCCCTGAGCCCACCTACTACTCCTAAGGCCCAGCATGCACCTGAACCTGTGGTCCCGGACAGGTCATCCAATCCCAGCCCCTTGCAAGAAGTAAAAAGAAAATGTCTTCTATCTGACCACTCTCCACCATGGTTTACCCTCTCCTCCATCACTCACGTACCCCCTTTACCCTGTCCCCCTTCTCTCCTTCTTACTCTATGTCTATACTCCATTGAGTATATATGCTGTTTCCTCTCTGAGCTACATCTGATGAGCGAAGGTTCCCTCATTCCCCCTCGCCTCCACCCCTTCCATATCATTGCAATAGCTCATTGTAATAAAACATCTTATTATATGAAATATCTTAGCCTATTCCACCTCTCCTTTCTCTTACTCCCATTACATTTCCCTTTTAGCCATCGACTCCATTTTTACACTATATTATATCTTCAAATTCAGTTTTCTCCTGTGCTTCATCTATAAAAGCTCCTTCTACCTGCTCTATTAAATGAGAAGTTTCTTATGAGTATTATCAGTATCATTTTTCTATACAGGAACACATGTAGTTCATCATCATTAAGTCCCTCATATTTTACCCTTCTCCTCCACTCTCTATACTTCATCTGAGTCCTGTATTTGAAGATCAAACCTTCTGTTCAGCTCTGGCCATTTTAACAGGAACATTTGAAATTCCCCTGGTTCATTGAAAGTCCATCTTTTTCCCTGGAAGAGGACATTCAGTTTTGCTGGGTAGTTGATTCTTAGTTGCATTCTGAGCTCTTTTGTCTTCTGGAATATTATATTCCAAGCCCTATGAGCCTTTAATGTAGTTGCTGCTAAGTCCTGTGTGATCCTGACTGCAGCTCCACGATATTTGAATTGTGTCCTGGCTATTTGTAATATTTTCTCTTTGACTTGGGAGTTCTGGAACTTGGCTATAATATTCCTGGGGGTTGGGTTTTTTGGGAATCTCTTTCTGGGGGAGATCAGTGCATTCTCTCAATTTCTATTTTGCCCTCTGCTTCTAGGATATCTGGGCAATTTTCCTGTAGGAATTCTTTAAAAATGATGTTAAGGCTCTTTTCCTGGTTATGACTTTCAGGTATCCCAATAATTTTAAAATTATCTTTCCTGAATCTGTTTTCCAGATCAGTTGTTTTTTCAGTGAAATGTTTCACATTTTCTTCTAATTTTTCATCTGGCCAATTCTGCTTTTTAAAGCATTCTTCTCCTCAATAACTTTTTTCTTTCTTTTTTTTTTTTAAGGTTTTTGCAAGGCAAATGGGGTTAAGTGGCTTGCCCAAGACCACACAGCTAGGTAATTAATAAATGTTTGAGGCTGGATTTGAACCCAGATACTCCTGACTCCAGGACCAGTGCTTTATGCACTGCACCACTTAGCAACCCCCTCAATAACTTTTTGAACTGTTTTATCCATTTGACCTATGCTGGCTTTTAGCATGCTATTTTCTTCAGCATTCTTTTCATGTTTTTCCTGCATCTCTC
The DNA here is from genome assembly GCF_037893015.1 of Macrotis lagotis. Taxonomy (NCBI): domain Eukaryota; kingdom Metazoa; phylum Chordata; class Mammalia; order Peramelemorphia; family Peramelidae; genus Macrotis; species Macrotis lagotis. Next base: position 160,884,123 of record NC_133663.1, read on the forward strand.
TCATTTCTTTCCCTAATTTTTCTTCTAGTTCCCTCACTTGATTTTCAAAATATGTTTTTTTGAGTTCTGTCATAGCCTGAGCCCAGTTTCCATTTTTCTTGAAGTCTTTAGATGCAGGAGTTTGTACTTCCTCATCTTCAGATTGAGTATTTTGGTCCTTCTTGGGATCATAGACAATGTATTTCTCAATGGTGTCCTGCTTTTTTCTCTGTTTATTCATTTCTCCAGTCTGTGCCTGGTTCTGGGGTGCTTCCTGAGCTTTTGAGCATTATTGGGACCTCCTCCCCCACAAGGATCTCTGTGTGTGAAGCTCTTTCTTCCCTCCTGGTCTGTGAATGACCACAAGTGCACTCTTCTGCCACGGGGCTGAGGTGGGGGGGGCCCTACTGTTCTATGGGGTCCTAGACTGTGATCAGGATCTGAATGTGGTCGGAGCCCCAGAATCCTGTTCCAGGTACAAAGGACAGACCTCAGAAGTCTCTCTCTCCACTCCCCTACGTAGGCTGAGCTCTCAAGGTTCAGTTGCCTGGGGCTCCTGCTTATTGGCTCTGCCTGCTTCTGTTTCCTGGATCTGGGCTGCCATGGGCATGCTACTCGCTGTGTGCCCTGAAGGCTGGGCTTCAGGCGCTCTCTCTGGCAGAGGTCCCTCCACTGATCCCCCAAGTTGTGCTCGGTGCTCCCTGGGGTGTAGGTCAGGAAACTGCCCCTGCTGCTGTGAGCATGGACTCCCAGTGCCCTGGGGCTGCCTCCGGGAGGCTGAAGTTCCTTCATTCAGGCGGCTACCCCTCTAACCCAGTGGAGTGGAGACTTTCCACTATTTTCCAGGTTAGGTTGGGCTGGAGAATTGCCTCAGTGGATCCCTCTGTGGGTTCTGTCTCTCAAAATTTTAGAGTCCTTATTTTATACATTTTGAAATATTAGAGAGAAAGCACCTAAGAGAGGCTCTTCTCCTGTCATCATCTTGGCTCTGCCCCCAAGAACCTCTTTTTTTACAAAAATATTTGTAGCAACTCTTTTTGTGATAACTAAGCACTGGGAATTGTGAGATTGCCCATCAATTAGGGAATAGTTGAGCAAGTTATAGTATGTTATTGTAATGGAATATTATTGTGCTATTTGAAATGAAAAGCATAGTGATTTCAGAAAACCTGGAAAGAATTATGTGAAATGATACAAAATGGAGTGACCAAATCCAGAACACTGTACACAGTACAATGAAGAATTGTGAATGAATGAGCTATTTTCAGCAATAAAATGATCTGAACTAAGCCTGGGTTCATGATGAAAAATGCTATCTGCCTCTAGAGAAAGAACTGATTTGTGATAAAGAAAACAAAGGGGCCATTTCAGCTTATTTTAATGGAAATTTTATTTTATTTTTCAAATTACATGCAAAGGTAGTTTTCAAAATTCATCCATTTGCAAGTTTAGGAGTTCCACATTTTCCTCTCCATGATGGTGAACAATCTGATAAAGGTTGTACATGTGCAATCATGCTTAATATATTTTTACATTAGTCACATGGTAAAAAGAGGAATTAGAACTAAGGGGGAGAAAAACAATGAGAAAGAAAGAAAAAACAAAAGAATTTTTTAAAAAGTGAACTTAATATCTTTGCTCTGCATTCAGACTCCATAGTTTTTTCCCTCTGGATGCATATGGTATTTTTAATAGCAAGTCTGTCAGGATTGTCCTTTATCTCTGAACTGCTAAGATGAGTTGCATCCATCATAGTTGATCAATTCATAATGTTATTGTTAATGTGTACATTATTCTCTTGATTCTACTCACTTCACTCCACATCAGTTCTTGCAAGTCCTTTCATACTTCTCTAAAGTTCAGCCTCTTATGATTTCTTACAGAAAAATAGAATTTAATAGCATGAATATACCATAAGTTCATTCATTCCCCAATTGATGAGCATCCCTCAACTTGCAATTCTTTGCCACAATAAAAAGAACTGCTATTAATATTTTGTGCATGTAGGACTTTTTCCTTTTTATGATCTCTTTGGGATATAGACTTAGTATTTGTATTGCAGGATCAAGAGGTATACACATTTTCATCGCCTTTGGGTGTAGTTCTACATTGTTCTCCAGAATGGCTGGATCAATTCTCAACTCTACCAAGACTGCAGTGGCATTCCAATTTTCCCACATCCTCTCCAAATTTTTTGTGTCATCTTAGCTGATCTGATAGATGTGAGGTAGTACCTCAGAATTGTTTTAATTTTCATTTCACTAATCAATAATGATTTGTAGCATTTTTTATTTCACTATAAATAGCTTTAATTTCTTCATCTGAAAACTGTCTATTGATAATCTTTGACCACTTATCAATTGGAGAATGACCTGTAATTTTTTCCATTTTATGGGACAGTTCATTCCATTATAATTTATAATTAAGATTACTAATTCTTTATTTCCCTTCATGCTATCTTTCTCCATTCATATTTTTCTCTTTCCTTTTCTCTTATTCCTACCTTATTCCTACCTTTCCTCTTTGACTTTTCTTTTAAAATTTAACTTTCGGGTTTATTTTCTCTTATACCTTCACCTTTCATTTTATTAGTCCCTTCTTCCCTTTACTTTTCCTTTCCCAGTCCCCCCCCCCCCCCTTTCCCTGTAGAGGGTAGATTTTTAAACCCAAGTGGGAATGTATCTTATTCCTTCGCTGGGCTAAATCTGTTGAATAGAATTTACACAGCATTCACATTCTCCCTTCTTTCCCCTCTAAAATTATAAATGTTTGTTCTCTTTCCTTGGTATTATTTGTAGCTCTAGTACTATTAATCAGATATCATCAATTACAGTTTGATTATTTGATTGCTTCATAAGCTTATATTTTTATCAAGGTATCATCGCAGATTATTTGCTTGATTTCTTGTTGAACAGCATTGACTAAAATTGCATTAAATTATAATTATAATCATTTTTATCTTACCCCCTTTTCAAGTACATACAGTCCTCCTTATGAGTCAAAGTATCATCCAAAGCCACATCATTTCTTTTACTATTTGTACACCCCCCCACCCCATGCCTATTTTCTCTTACACTCACCCCCTCCTCCACCCAGGGTCACCCAGGGTCAGGGTACTTAATCCCTTGTTAAGTGAAGCAAAGCCTATTTTCTTTCACACTTCACCTCCCCTCCTCCCCATCTGATGTACTTATACCCTTTTTTGAGTGAAGCATGGGTTAAGTCAAACCCTGATCTGATTAACTGCAAGAATCTCTGAGACACAAGCTTAAAGTTAATGCCCTTGTTTTTCTTCAGGGCTTTTTGTTTCAAACCTAGTGTTGTCATTTTGGACCTCTTCAATAAAGAGATAAGACCCAGTTATACCCATATCCTTTAGGTTCATTCTCTTTAATTATAGTCTACCCTTTAATTAGCCCAAGAGAAGTAGGTTATAAAGAATTGGAAGTGTTATATCTTCCCTTTTAGGGTTTTATACAGTTTGATGGTTTTGATCAACATTTGTTTTGTTTTGTTTTTTCCTTTCCCTTTTCATTTACCTTTTTTAAATTCAACTCTTGAGTCTTGTATTTGGTGACTGAATTCTCTGTTCAGTTCTGATCTTTGTGTCAGGAAATTCTGGAAGTCCTTTATTTTGTTGAACATCCATCTTCTCCCTGAAAGTATATACTGAATTTTTCAGGGTAGTGTATTCTGGGTTCCAATCCTAGGTCCTTTGCTCTCTGATATATGCTATTCTAGTTCTTCTAATCCTTCAATATTGAGACTGATGGGTCTGTGTGAGTCTGATTATGTTTCCCTTTGTATTTGAATTGTTTTCTTTTTGCTGCTTGCAATATTCTCTCCTTAATGAGAGTTCTGGAATTTGGATATTACAGTCCTTGTAGTTTTTCTCCTGGTATTTCTTTCTGGAGGGTTTCTGTGGATTCTTTCAATGGTTATATTGTTATCTTGTTCTAGTATATTTGGACAGCTTCCCCTTATAATTTCCTGAATGACATTTTCTAGGTTCTTTTTTTTTTTTTTGATCTAGGCTTTATGGTAGATTGTCTCTCCTGTATCTATTTTCCAGGTCATTCATTTTCCCTTAAAGGTACTTTACATTTTGAATTTTTGTCAGCCTTTTTATATTGTTTGATGGAAACTTGTAGTCATATAGATTCATTGATTTCTATTGTTAATTCTAATTTTTATGGTTTTATTTTCTTCAATTAGTTTTTATGTTTCCTTTTTTCCAGTTATTTTTTATTTTTAACAGAGCTGATTTTTTGGTCAGTTTTTTCATAGTTTTCCTGCATGACTCTCATTTCTTTTTTTCCCATTTTCATCATCCTCTCTTTTTTGAAATTCCTTTTTAAGCCTTTTGATGATCTTTTGTATTAGAGCCCAATTTATAGACTATTTTAATACTTCCCTTGTTAGTGATTTTTCACTGATGTCTTCTTCAGATATGACATTTCTGTCTTCTTTGTCTATTAAGCAGTTTTCTGTAGTGAGCACTCTTTTAGATTATTTTGTTTATCTTTGTTCTTTTAGCTCTGCTCCTAGGATATAGGCATTATAGATCCAAGCTTGTCTTGGGCTAAGATGCAGTCCAGACCTTTTCTTTGCAGAGATTTTTTTCCCCTCCTTTATGTATAGGTTTTGATTTAGCAGTGGTTTGGTCCAGACTCAATCCTATCTTTTACTCCAGAGTCCTCAGGGTTCAGACTTTGTTTAGAGTTGGGGTCTGCCCTGCTGGCTTGCTATCTAGCTGCCGGGATCTCTGCTGCGTTTAAGCTGTTGGGTCCTGGATTGCACTGTGACTAAAAATCCCCACTGGCTTTCCCACTCTCCTGTCTCCTGGACTTTACTTCTCCTTTTCTCTCAAAGAGATGGCCTTTCACTGAAAATCCTCTGTGATGTCTATAGTTGAAAACTTCTTTGAATCTTATCTTTCTCTTAGTGGAATCTATAGTTTGAGTGCCAGAGTAGAGGTTTCATGTATTTTTGGTAGGAAAAAGCTCTGGGAGCCTGTTAACCTCTCACAGCCAACTTGGCTCCTCCCCAGAAGTCCCCACCAATCATTTTTTGCAAGGTTTTGAGCTTTACATTTTTCCTCCCTCCCTTCCTTCCCTCTTTCCTGCTCCTGATAGAAAGCTATCTAATATAGTCACTATGTGTGTAATTATGCTAAACGTAGATCTGTATTAATCATGTTGTGAATGAAGAATCAAATCCAAATGAAAGAAAAAATTAGAGAAAAAAATACAACGTAATACTGAAGACATTTAAAAATTGAAGATAGTAAACTTTGGTCTGCATTTAAATTCCACAGTTACCTCTTTGGATATGGATGACATTTTTCCATCACAAGTCTTTAAATATTGTCTTTGATTATTGTACTGCTGAAATGAACAAGTCAATAATAGTTGATCATAACACAATGTTGTTGTTAATGTGTATAATGTTCTTCTGTTTCTGCACATTTCACTCAGCATCAGTTCATATGTCTTTCCAGGCTTTTCTGAAGTATTTCCTTATGATTGTCACAGAATGATAATGTTTCAACACTTTTACAAATCATATTTGGTTCAGTCATTCCAAATTTGGTAGGCATCAATTTCCAATTTTCAATTCTTTGCCACCACCATGAAAAAACTGGTATTAATATTTTTGAACAAGTGGACTTTTTCCCTTTTTTTTATGACCTTTTTGCTCATAATAATACTGGTATTGCAGGATACAAAGGTATGCACAGTTCAATTGCCCTTTGGGCATAATTCCAAATTGCTCTCCAGAAGTGTTATATCAATTCATAAATCTACCAATAATGCATTAGTGTCCCAGTTTTCCCACATCTCCTCCAACATTGATCATTTTCCTTTTTAGTCATATGGGTCAGTCTGATAGGTGTGAAGTAGTACCTCAGAGTTGTTTTAATTTGCATTTCCCTAATCAATAATGATTTAGAGTAATTTTTCATATGACTATAGTCATAGATAGTTTTAATTTCTTCATCTGAAAATTGCTTTTCCATATCTTTTGACCACTTTTCTAATGGGAATGCCTTTTTCTTACAAATTTGACTCAGTTCTTTATAGATTTTAGAAATGAGGCCTTTGTCAGAAACACTGCATTCCTTTGTTATCTTGGTTGCATTGGTTTTGTTTGTGCAAAAACTTTTCAATTTAATGTAATCAAAATTATCCATTTTGCCTTTTCTAATGTTCTCTATCTCTTTCTTGGTCATAAACTACTCCCCTTTCCATATTTCTGACAGATAAACAATTTCTTATGCTCCTAGTTTGCTTATAATATTGTCTTTTATATCTAAATCTGGTGCCCATTTTGATCATATCTTGGTATAGGGTATGAAATGTTGGTCTAATCCAAATTTCTACTATATTATCTTCCAGTTTTCCCAGCAGCTTTTATTGAAGAATGAGTTATCCCAGAAGCTGGAATTTTTGAGTTTATCATAACAGTAGATTACTATAGCCCTTTATTATTGTTTCTTTTTCATCTAGTCTATTCCATTGATCTACCACTATTTTTCTTAGCCAGTACCAAATAGTTTGATGACTAATGCTGTATCATATAATTTTAGATCTGTATGACTTGGCCACCTTCCTTTACATTTTCATTAATTTCCTTGATATTATTGACCTTTTGCTCCTTCATATGCTTAATTTTTGAAGTTTGATTGGTATGGCACTGAATAACTAATTTAATTTAGTTGTTTTTATTATATTAGCCTACCCATGAACAATTGACATTCACCCAGTTTTTTAGATCTGCTTACCATTGTGTGAATAATGTTTAATAGTTTTTTCATTTAGTTTCTGAGTTTGCCTTGGCAGGTAGATGCCCAAGTATTTTATATCATTTACTATTACTTTGAATGGAAATTCTCCTTCTAGTTCTTGCTGCTGTTTCTTGAAAGTTAAATATATAAATGCTTATGATCTTTGTGGATTTGTTTAATATTCTGCAACTTTACTAAAGCTGCTAATTGTTTCAAGTATTTTTTTAGATGATTTCCTAGGCTTCTCTAGGTCTAATATCATATCATCTACAAAGATTTTATTTTATTTTTTCATTACCTATTCTAATTCCTTCATTGTCTTTTTTCCCTCTTATTGCTAAGGCCATCCATCATCTCCTATACAATACTGAATAATAATGGTGACAGTGGACATACTTGTTTCACCCCAATATTACCGGGAATGCTTCCAGCTAATCCCCATTTCTTATAGCTTATTGATGGTTTTAGATAGATATTGCTTATTGTTTTAAGGAACCCTCCATTCTCTAATGTTTTTAATAGGAATAGGTGCTGCATTTAGTCAAAAGTTTTTCAGCATCTATTGAAATAATATATCATTTCTTTTAGGTTTGTTATTGATATGGTCAATTATGCTGATAGTTATTCTAATATTGAGCCAACCCTGTATTCCTGGTATAAATTCTACTTGATCATAGTGTCTTATCCTATTGAAAACTTTCAGTAATCACTTTGCAATTTTATTTTATTTAAAATTTTCTACCCATATTCATTAGGGAAATTGGTTTTTAATTTTCTTTCTTTGTTTTGGCACTTGCAGGATTAGGTATCAGCACAATTTTAGTGTAATGGAAGGGATTTAGTAGAACTCTTTCACCTATTTTTTCATATAGTTTATATGGAATTGGAACTAATTATTCCTTGAATGTTTGGTAGAAATTACTTGTGAATCTCTTTTCCAGGAGATTTTTTTTTTCTTAGAGAATTCAATTATGGCTTGTTCAATTTATTTTCCTGAGATGAGGTTACATAAGTATTCAATTGATTGATTGACCTACTCTCTCACTCTCTCTCTCTCTCTCTCTCTCTCTCTCTCTCTCTCTCTCTCTCTCTCCCTGTCTTCCACTCTCTCTGTCTCTGTCTGTCTGTCTGTCTGTCTGTCTGTCTCTCTCTCTTTGTCTGTCTTTCTCTGTTTCTGTCTCTGTCTCTCTCTCTCCACCCCCACCCCCCCACCCCGCCCCCATGGATTGACCATCAGCCTGGGCTTTTGGGAAAGGTAGGAATTCCTGGGATCATATCTGAGCTGTTTACCTTCAGATGTCAGGCCCTGTATCCAGATTGGAATGCCAGAGGCTTGCAATCAGGGTTGGCTGTTACCACCTGTGTGGGCTGAATATGTGTCCTGGGTACCTGTGTCAGACCTTTCCTGGAGCCTTGCAGTTGTGCACTGCAGTCAAGTCCTAACTCTGAAGCCTTGCCTCCAATAGCCAAGGATCTCAGGTTAGTTCTCTTGCCTCACCCTGCTGCCCTGGGCTGGTCTCTGCTCTCTGCCCTGGGCACACTCACACTCTCCCCGCAAGAGATCTGCAGTGGGGTAGCCCAAACCAATCCTGTCTATCATACCAGCATTCCCAAGGCTCAGACTATGCCTTCCAAGGATGGGTCTTAAGACCCTTTCTTCTGGTCTGCTACCATGTAGTTTGCTGAGCCTTGACCTAAGCTATACAATGGCTAAGAGCCTCCCAATGAGTTTCTAGATATCCCACCTACACGGGACTATAGTTCCTTTTTACCTCAGAGACAGACCTTTACAGAAGTTGCTCCATGGTATTTTGAGTTGAAAACATATCACTCTTTTTTTGTGTGGGTTCTGTGTAGAGGATCCATTTAAAGTTGTTTTGGGGAAAGATCCAGCAATTTCGTAGCTTCTCACCACCATCTTGGCTCCACCCTGAAACTTTAAATTTTGAATATTTGCAATAGAAATCAAGAAATTCTTCATCTTCTTGGTCTTGGTGAAGATTAGATACATGCAATCATCAAAACATTGTTCAGAGAGAACTCTATCTGCCTTTTTACCTGCTGCTCCTTGCGTCCAGTATCCATTAGTTCTTTGTCATTGGAGTGCATTGTGTACTGAGTCTAGTGGTCCTGGTCCACTGGTCACATGGGCCTGGGTCAGGGGTACATAGCAGCACTCAATTCACTTATGAACATGCTGCATGCAGGCTTGTTTATCCTCAAAGTATTATATTTAGTTCATTGTAACTATTGAACATCTGTCCTTGTTTTTATAGGTATTAATCTTATACAGATCAACTGATCAACTGAAAATAGATTTTTGAAATTTTTTGCCTTTCATTACTTGGTTAAGCAAAGCATATCCTCAGAGAGATAATTTTATCCTGAAAAATCTTTTTTTTTAAATAATATTGTTTGGCTGTTACATGCCATCAATTTTTGAGTGTGCTGGTAAGATGAGCTGCTTTATAGTCTATTAGAGGTAAACCACAATTTCTTGGTTTGTTTCCTTAAAACTTTAATCAATATTATCACTATCTCTGTTTACTTCACACTGAACAGAAGCTTTGAGCACAAAGTTTTAAAACTAAAATGAAATTATTTCTTCTGGTCAGATCAAAGTACAAACTTTTTCTTTTGTTTGATCAGATTTCTTTCTTTCTTTTAATTGTTTTATTTTATTTTTCAAAAGTAATTTTCAACATTCATCCATTTTGCAAGTTGTACAACTGGAAAAGTTTTACATGTGCAATTATGTTTAGAATATTTCCCCATTAGTCATATTGTGATAGAGGAAGTAGAACTAAAGCAAAAAGAAACATGAAAAAGAAAAAACATAATAGATTTAAAAAAAATGTACCTAGTATGCTTTGCTCTGCATTCATACTCGATAATTTTTTCTCTGGTGTGTATAGCATTGTCCGTAGCAGGTCTTTTGGATTGTCACTGAACTGCTTGGAGGAGCTACATCTATCATAGCTGATCATCTTTCAGTGTTGTTGTCAATATGTTCAATGTTCTCTAGATTCTGCTCAGTATCAGTTCATGCAAGTCTTTCCAATGCTTTTTTAAAGTCTGGCCCCATATAATTTCTTAAAGAGCAGTAGTGCTCCATAACTTTCATATATCATAATTTGTTTGGCCATTTCCCCAACTGACAGGCAATCATTCAAAATTCAATTCTTTGCCATTACAAAAAGAGCTGTTATAAATATTTTTGTACATGTAGAACTTTCCCCATTTTTTATAATATCTTTGGGATATAGATTTAATAGTGTTATTGCTGGATCAAAATGTATACAAGTTTTATTGCCCTTTGGGTGTAATTACAGATTCCTCCCAGAATAGTTGAACCAATTCACATCACCACCAATAGTGCATTAGTGTTCCAATTTTTCCCCATTCCAATATTGATCATTTTGCTTTTTTTGGTCATCTTAGTCTGATGGTTATGTGTTTTTCTAATCTGATAGGTTTGTATTTTCCTAATCAATAATGATTTGTAGCATTTTTCATATGACTATAAATAGCTTTAATTTCTTTTCTGAAAACTTCCTGTTCATATCATTTGACCATTTAATAATTAGGAGAATGGCTTGTAATCTTATCAATTTGATCCAGTTTCTATATATTTTTTTTAGAAATGAGTCCTTTATCAGAAAATCTACTTGTCAAAATTGTTTCCCAGAATATTACATTCTTTTTAATCTTTATTGTATTGTCTTTATTTGTGAAAAAAAAATTAATTTAAGGTAGTCAAAATTATCCATTTGTAACTTAAAATATTCTCTCTCTCTTGTTAGCTCATAAACTCCTCTGCTCTCCATATATCCAACAGATAGATTTTCTTGTTCTCTTAATTGATCTTTGGTAACACTCTTTTTGTCTAAATCCTGTACCCATTTTGATCTTATTTTGGTATAGAGTGTGAGATGTGGATCTTTGCCTAGTTTTGCATATTATTTTCCAGTTTTCCCCAGCAGTTTTTTCTTAAAGAGTGAATTCATTTCCCAGAAGATGTTATCTTTGAGTTTATCAAACAGTGGAGTACTATAGTCATTTGCTACTGTTACTTTTGTATCTAACCTAATCTACTGATAGACTATTTTATTACTTACCCAGTATCAGAGAGTTTTGATGACTGCTGCTTTATATTATAGTTTTAGATCTGGTAGAGCTAGCCCTTCTTCATTTGTACTTCTTTTCATTAATTTCCCTGATATTCTTGACTTTTTGTTGCTCCACATGATTCAAACTTTTAAAACCAAAATGTAATTATCAAACTATAAATATCCCTCAGACGTCATTTCATCAGGTGTAAAATAATAATGATGATGGTTGTGATAATAACATCAATATTTGCTTTCTAAGTCATAAGCTATACAATGCTTTCTATACATGTATATTTCTCTATGTGTGTGTGTGTTTATGCATAGATATAAATACTCACACATATTTTTAAAACTAAATGCAGAAGAGTAAAGTTGATACCAAAGGATTGGATTATTGCTCCGACGACAAAGGTCATGACAGAGACCCCTGTTTCTGAGTGGATGCAGACAAGGACAGGCAGATATTTGGGGAGTTATCAGGAAAATCTGATCAAGAATTCTTAGGTGTTTATAGGTGTTAGTTGTGGCAAAGAAACAAGACTTTGTAATGTTGTCCATCAAGTATTAGGCTCTGGGTTAAATTTCTCTATTAGGGGAAAGATGGGGAATATCTATGCATAAAGAATATTTTTTCTATAGGGAAATGATTAATTTGAATATGTGGTGATAGTGATGTTTGTGAGTTAGATAAATTTTATTCAAAATAAATGACATTCCTTAAATATGTTTTTGATACAGTAATGTGAAAAATTGAAATGCTCCTTTCCTTATTAAACATTTTCTTAATGACTCAGAAATTGTTACTAGAAGAGCCATAGGGTACATTTTAAAGCTGTGAATCATTTTACTTTAACAAATCAATTTTTCATATATACATATGTCAGCAGTGATAATTTGCTTAATTACTATAGTTAATTGAAGCAAATGACCTTCCTCTAATTCAAAAATTATTTTTTAAATTTATTTTTATTAAAGATATTATTTGAGTTTTACAATCCCCCCCCCGCACCCCCCCCACCCCCCCGCCATGGAAGGCACTCTGTCAGTCTTTACTTTGTTTCCATGTTGTACCTTGATCCAAATTGGGTGTGATGAGAGAGAAATCATATCCTTAAAGAAGAGAAGAGAAGTCTAAGAGGTAACAAGATCAGACAATAAGATATCTGGTTTTTTTTTTCTAAATTAAAAGGAATAGTCCTTGCACTTTGTTCAAACTCCACATCTCCTTATGTGGATACAGCTGGCACTCTCCTTTGCAGACAGCCCAAACTTGTTCCCGATTGTTGCACTGATGGAATGAGCAAGTCCTTCAAGGTTGAACCTTACTCCCATGTTGTTGTTAGGGTGTACAGTGTTTTTCTGGTTCTGCTCATCTCACTCAGCATCAGTTCATGCAAATCCCTCCAGGCTTCCCTGAAATTGTGTCCCTCCTGGTTTCTAATAGAACAATAGTGTTCCATGACATACATATACCACAGTTTGCTAAGCCATTCCCCAGCTGAAGGACATTTACTTGATTTCCAACTCTTTGCCACCACAAACAGGGCTGCTATAAATATTTTTGTACAAGTAATGTTTTTACCCTTTTTCATCATCTCTTCAGGGTAGTGGTATTGCTGGGTCAAAGGGTATGCACATTTTTGTTGCCCTTTGGGCATAGTTCCAAATAGCTCTCCAGAAGGGTTGGATGAGTTCACAGCTCCACCAACAGTGTAGTAGTGGCCCAGATTTAATTAAAAAATTATTGATGAATTTTAGGTAATGTTTTGTTGTCACTGCAGTAGAAGAAAAATAACTACTGACCAATTGACAATTAAATTTCAACTATTTTAATTCAAAAAATCCTCACCTAGATATTTTTATTATCAAACAATTACATATAATTATTTTAAGACAAATGCATGTTTTGAATTTCTATTCTTTTTTAAAAATAAGATTTATTTAATTTTCCTTTTTTAAAATGTTATGTTCATTTCTGAGTTCTCTCCTGTTTTTATCCATTGAGAAACTTGAAAAACAAAACTTCTAAGAAATATATATCATTAAGTAAAATAAGTACCCTTATTAGCCATGTTTCAAATAAGATTAATAAAAGAAAATCAACTAGACTTCCTTTAGGTCAAAATGAAATATTTAAAACATTGATTTTTGAATGTACTGTCTTAAACTTAAGACACTATTGTTAATCATGGTTGAACTTAATCCATATTTTACTTAATAAGGGGTTAAGTTCCCCTTGTTAAGTAAGGGGGGGTATAGGAGAAAGTATGCTTAGAGGGAGGGGTACGATGTTCCATAAAATGATTTGACTTTGTATGATACTTTGACTTATGAGGATTGTGTGTCCTTATAGGGTACTTGAATAGGTAAAATTGATTATATTTTTATGTAATTCAAAACTCTGGTTAGTGACTTTGAAGCAATGCTGCTTATCAAACAGTTAATCTGTGATTTTACATGGATAGTACTTTGAGTTTATCAAGTAATCAATTTATCAAGCTGTGAGTGATGTACCTGAATAATAGAACTTGATTGATAAATAACACCAGGTGAAGAGACACAAAGATTTAGAGGGAAAGAAGGGAGGACGTGAACACTGAGTAAATTCTAATCAATAGATTTGGCTCAGGAAGGGGAAAAGATACATTCCCACTTGGGTTTAAAAAATCTATCCAACTCTACAGGGAAGGGGGATGATAGGGGAAGGGAAAGACAGGAAGAAGGGACTAATAAATGGGAAAGTGAAGGTATAAGTAAAAATAAACTGAAAGTAAAATTTTAAAGGGAAGTTAAAGGGGAAAGGGAGTAAATCTTTGGTGAGTAGGAACAAAAGAAAAGGAAAGAGAAAAAAATTAATAAATTAAAAGAACACTATTGTCTTCTCTTCTTGTATTCTAGTAGAATGATTGAGACATGTCAAGGAAATAATTATGAAAATGGTAAAGTATTCGATCATTTACAATAATCTTTCTATCTTTATGAAAAATCCTAGGTCTTTTTTGCTAGATGATCATTCATGTCATGAATACTAATTGTGTATATCTTGAAAGTCTGTCCTGGGCCCTTTCCTCTTTTTAATTTAAACTCTTTCATTCCCTCTCACTGGATGATATTTTTTTCAGTTCCCATGGATTTAATTATTATGTCAATGCAGGTTCTGCCCATATTTACATATCCAGCCCTTACCTTAAAACATCAAAGTCTCCCATTGTCCCAGTGATTCCTTCCTTCCTTTGTTCCTTTTTTCCTTATAGAAAATCATATCTTTACATAGGAGTGGTCTGCCCAAAGGACTATAATTTTTGTTCATTTAAACCTCACAAGATATCTTTGGAGTTTGGGGGTCAAATTTTTTCTCCTTCTTACTTATTTACTTTATCAATTAAAAAGAAAACAACTGGAAAAAGTAACTCTTTTGTCCCATTAGTTTTCTTTGATATTTTGAAACAGAACTCTGGAAAATTAGGCTTTAATAAAGCCCACTGGGATTCAAATGGAGTTTCTTGACTATACCTTAAATTCAAATCACTTTGCCTCTTGCTAATTGGCCAATAGGTCCAGCCCAAGCTTCACTTGTTCATTGTTTGGATTTTGATAACTCTAAGAGAGTGTAGAGAGCAATTGTTTGTATTCTTGTCAGAAGCCTTTAAATTCTTTATTTCCCCTAATGATAATTTGATAGAAGAATCAAGGGAAACTCTTTCTTCAATGAATTTGGACCAACAAGGAGGGACTGATTTGCTAAAACAGAAATTATGACAAACTCAGAGGGAAAGGTGAATTGAGTTAGAATTCATGTTAGAGGAGAAGAAAGCTTAATAGGTATACTAGATTTTAGGAGAGCAAATTTAAGAACATTCTGAGAAGGCATAGATGGTTTAAAGTTGTATAATTAAAGTTCAAAGAGGGAGAGAAAAATGCTTAAGACACAAATTTTGAAGACAAAAGAGAAACTAAAAAAAGTGAGGAATAAAAGGGGAACTGCCTGAAGACACATGGATATGGAAGTACAAAGAATTCATCAAACAAATTAGATTTTAAAGAATATGTACAGAAAATGAATACCAGGGAAAGTAGGGGAAATTTTCACAAAAGAACGGATAACTTAGAAGTGTTCAAACACAAAATGAATTGAAGTCTTAAAAAATTTTTTTTGATTTATTTAAGGCATTGGGGTTAAGGGACTTGCCCAAGGTCACACAGCTAGGCAATTACTAAATGTCTGAGGCTGGATTTGAACTCAGGTCCTCCTGACTCCAGTGCTCTCTATTCACTGTGCCATCCATCTGTCCCCTGTGCCACCTAGCTTCCCCTGTGCCACCTGGCTTCCCCTGTGCCACCTAGCTGCCCCATGTGCCACCTAGTTTCCCTGAGTTGAAGTCTTTAAGGTACAAAGGAGAAAATAAAATATTTTTCAAGAAATATTGGGCAAAGAATATATAAAAATAAATGACTTCTTTATATCAAATTATGAAACAAAATTTAAAGTTTATGGAGGGATTAAAAATTCTATACTTTTTGGTTTTTAATGACATAAACAATGATCTTTGAGCTAAGAAAATTAAAAAAGAAATAGTTAATGAAATTGAAGTCCTAGATTAGTGTGGTGATAGTAATTGAATACTTAGCTGCTTCAGTGTTTCAAGTCACCAGATCTAGATTAAACAATGTCCTTGGATACTCATGAAAATGATCATTTGATATTTTTGAATCACTGTCATTAAACTCTAAAAGCTCATGGAGAAAGGGAGTGATGCTACAAGACTGGGAAAGGGCAAATAACTCAATTTTCAAAAATTGAAGAGGTTCAAAAGTGTAAAAATATACAATATAGAGGTTGATTTTGATTTCTGAGGAAAAATCGTGATTGGATTATTAAAATATCATTTGTAAGGATTTAGAATGGCTGTTAATACAGTTTATCTGGGGTCACCAAGGAAAGACATGCAAAAGTAAACAATTTCATTTTTAAAAATATTATTATTAGAATGATAGAACAGGGGAATTCTGTAGATGGCACATCTAGAATTCTCTGAAGTATTTGACAGTGGTTCAAATACTATCATTTGGACAGTATGGTGAAATGTGATCTCTATTTTAATTATATATTAAAAAGACTACTATGGTACTCTAAGAAATGATGGGCTCTATGCTCTTAGAAAAACATGGAGAGAGTTGTATGAAATAGAGAAGAGCAAAATGAGCAGATTCAAGAGAACATTGTAAATGGCAATGTTGCTTTAAGAATGATTTTGAGCAAATAAGTAATTCTGACTGTTGGAAACATCCAAATAAACTACAATGAACATATAAACAAAGAAATTTGCTGTATCCAGAGAAAGAATTGATAAATAGAAATATGTATAGAACAATTTTATAGTTATCCCTATTTGTGTTTAATATAGGCATCTCTGAGGTGTGGAGGAAGAAAAATGATAGGAAAAAGGAAATTCACTTTATAATTGTGTATTTAAAAGCATTAGCCATTTCAACTTAGTGAATTTTTGGTTTCATGTGCTATCAATCTTTTTATTGTACTATGTTATAGAAATGTTGTTTTATTCCAGGTGACTGATGATGAAAGTTGAACTGTAAAGTGGTATCTATATGAACAGAGAAAAGAAGACATATGCAAGTGATATAAATATAGAAATGATAAGAATTTGAATTTATGGAATTACCTCCATAAGGTAGTACCCTGCCCATATTGTATTATTACAGTTATCTTCTTATAGGATTAATCTGATAGAATAAATGCATGTCATATTTAAAATAAAAATGTGTAGAAAACATGGACTGTTTCTTAGGATCAAGGTCATACATATACATACATACATGTATATATATATGTATATATATATATATATATATTAATGTGAATTTTAAAATTGAATACTTAAAATTTATAGTCCATAAAACATGCTATTATACAAAAACCTCAACAAAAATAAACCCCAATCTTGAAATACACCAACTTGTTTTTAAGATAAAGATTGAGAGTGGCTTTATTTGTTTTGTGTTTATAATATTATGATATTGAAGGTTATAAATTTTAGTTAATAAAAATTCAGATGTCAATAAAAGGATTTTTTGAGTCTGGAAAAACGTATGTTTTTCATGAATGTCCCATAGAATTGAAGAAAATAATTGAAATGCTGAAAAATTCTTAATGGTATTGCTATAAAACTCTATAATTTATATCTTTCTTTTTTCAGTGGTATGTATGGAACATTAATTATTTTATAAATTCCCCAGCATGACACAAAAAGTATTTTTAATAATCAGCTATTTCTATTACATAGCATGCAGTTTAAATCTAATCATTAACAGTTACAAAATGGTTATCAATGAATAGTTTTTACTCTCCAGCTGTTTTACCAGATGTTCATAACTAGTTATATGTACATCTTGATAGGTCACATGTAGAAAGGTGCAAACCCTTTCATTGAAATCTTACTAATTTGAGAACTATGAATATCTCAAAATTTTTTATTTTATTCTTGATAAGCTTATCATCAAAATAATGAAAACATTAACATTTATTCAGTTTTATATTTTCAATATTTTTATGAAGGAAAAACACATTTACTTCACTAATTACTGGAACTACTTATTACCACTAATTCTCTAATTACACTAGAGATGGACTTTCCCCTATTTTGAAAATGCTATTGTGTTTTAGAAGTGATTGCTGAGGAAAAGTTATCATTTAGTATAAAACAATAGACTAAGTCACAAATCTTTGGGTTTTAAGGCTAACTTATCCCTGTGGAATAATCCTTGCCTTCTTGCAGATGTTGTGCCCTCCTTAAAAAAATACTGCTGATCCTGATGCAGATGCTCCTGCATTGACTGAGCCTTTGATAAACCTTTTATGAAGTATGTGCCTACCAAAATCTAGATTAACTTGTTCCCATGTGTCTTATTAAAAGCCCATCAGGTTTTATTGAACATTTTGTTGATACTTTTTTTTTTTTTTGCTCTACAGACAACATGAGCATCCACTAACAAGATTGTCTAGTTGGGTGTTCTGATGCCAGCTGCTGATATTAGTTTGAAATGAAAAACATTGTTTTGGTTTGTTTAGTTGATTAATAATAAAGAATGAAACTAGTTACAACAACAAATACTATTTTATGTAAACAAATTGTCACTATATTAGATTGAATTCATTCATTTGAGGACTTGTTAATAGAATTCTTGACTTCTGGCCTCAGGATTGCTTTCATTTTGTAAACTGTTGCTCTGCAGTTTTTAAATATCTGACTTGCCAGTGGCCCCTAACTCAGTGTACAGTGTTACCATTTATATTATGTTGTCTTCTGAGAAATTTCACTGTTGGTTATGTAGACTTTTTGTCATTGTCAGTTTAAATTGAGAAAGTCCGCCTTTTCCATGAGTAACGCACATTTACCATCCTGTGTATCTCATTTAACTTAACAATTACTGGACTTTTGATTTCATTATGTGACTAATGAACATCCCTTACAAATAATCGTTGAGATCTTATCAGGAAAAGGAGAATTTGAGGCTAGCTATTGCACTTTTCTAAAATTCAATTTTTTAAGAATAAAAACATTCTTCATGTTGAGTGTTTTGGCAATTCCCATCTGATTCCATTCTCTAGTTTATTATTGTGCTTAAAAGTGGAAAGGAGGAACTCTAGGTAGTGCAGTGGATAGAACACTGACCCTGAAGTCAGGAAGACCTGAGTTCAAATGTGACCATAGACACTTAATAATTACCTGGCTCTGTGACCTTGGGCAAGTCACTTAACACCACTGCCTTACAAAAACCAAAAAACTCAGTGAATGGGGGAAGGAGTTTTCATAGTGAAGAATAGCATTGGGAATGAGACAGGAGGGAGGTAGAAATAAGGAAGGAGACTTCCCGTCTGATAATTGTTGAAGTCTTTGTAAGAATTCTAGGCTGCTCTAGACAAACGAAGTTGGTGTTTGGTCTTAACACTTGCTAGTTATATGACCCTGGGCAAGTCACTTAATGCAGTTTGCCTCAATTTCCTCAACTGTGAAAATGAATTGGAGAAGGAAATGGTAAACCACTCCAATAACTTTGCCAAAATTCCAAGAAATTGGTTCATGAAGAGATGAACATGACTGGAAAACCCAACATACCTAATAATTGGACTAACATTTGTATCTATACAACATTGTTCTATGTTTACTGAAAGAAACAGTCATTTGAAACAAGTTTCCTCCACCCTACAGTCTGTCTCTCTGTCTCTGTCTCTCTGACACCCAACATATAAACATACATAGACACACACACATTCAAAGATCTCTTAATTTCTTTCTAGTTTATCTCTCTCTCTCTCTCTCTCTCTCTCTCTCTCTCATTGTTGATACAATACTAGTATACTACCAATAGTTACAGCTTTCAATCATCTACCTTCATCTGCCAGGTCTCTCATTACTTCCCAAATTTGATATCTGCATGAATCCAAAAACTTTTACAGCCTCAGTGCTCAAAATAGCAGTGGAGCTGTCCAACCTGGGTCAACTCAAATATTCACTCTTTCCCTTTTTTACTGAAACCCAGCCACAAACCCTTGACTGTAGGGTCTTCAAAACTGTAAGATTGCTATACCCATTTCCTTCATGGAATAATGAATCAAACATTCCATTCCAATACTCATACTGAGAGGCTTTTTTCTCCCAACTTTACAGTAGTGTGATATCACTACTGGCTACAAAAAAAGCATTATTGTATTTCTCTTGGTCCAAAATGAGTTAATTAACCAACCATCTGTCTAGGACCCAATATTCTGTTACTGTTCTTTTAAAAACAATTATTTCATCCTTTTGGTTACCTCATCCAAGACCCCTGATTAAAAACCTGGAAATGATTACTTGTTTTGTATGGCTAAAGGTAAATGGTAAAAATCTGTCAAATGCCTGATTGAATTGTAATTTAATTTAAATGATAGGGAAGAAGGGAAAAGGGAAAGAAATTGATAGAGAGTAACTTTCATTCACTAATTATTTTAATTAGTTTACTAATGAGTTTTACTATTTTAAATCTCATTCCTTCTTGGATATATATCCTCACATTTCCCCCTTTTCCTAACCCAGCTTGTCATATCTTGTTTAGAAAATGACTAAAATGGGGAAAAAAAGCAGTTCATCAAAACCTATCAACATATTTAACATATTGGGTGGCTAGGTGGCATAGTAGATAAAGTACTGGCCTTGGAGTCAGGAGTACCTGGGTTCAAATCCGTTCTCAGACACTTAATAATTACCTAGCTGTGTGGCCTTGGGCAAGCCACTTAACCCTGTTTGCCTTACAAAAACACAACCCTAAAAACAAATATTGAACATGTTTGACAGAATATGCAACAATCAACACTCATTGATCACCTCTGTAGTGAAGAAAGAGGAGTACATTTTTCACAATTTTTTTGGTACCATGGCTGATTGTTATAATTATACAGCATTCATTTACTTTCATTTCACTGTCCATTTACAATGTAATTATTTGTGCATAATTATTTTGCCATTTCTGCTTACTTTACTGCACCATTTCATTTGTGTCTTCCCATGTTTTCTGAATCTTTCATTTTTTTTCTTGCAGCACAATGATATACTTGTACTATGATTTGTTTAGCCTTTCCTCAATTATAAGGTATCTATTTTGTTTCCAGTTCTTTGCTTTAACATAATGTATTGTCAAGAATATTATGGTGAATATGGGGACTTTTTTCTCTAACTTCCTTGAGAATAGTAATTCATTGACTTATAAAGAGATCCAGTCACAAAGAAATTAAGTAGTATAGGTATGTAAACAGAATTTTGATACCTTGTATGTGTTGTAAGAGAAGAGGGGGAGAAGGAGCAGCAGAAAAAAGAGATGCTAAAAATATAATGAAAGAGACAAGAATTTATTAAGCACCTACTGTGGACATAGCATATACCAATGTTAATATACTTTTCAAATGTTAATTCAGATCCTCAAAGCAACTCTGAAATTACTGTTAGTTAATAGCTGCTGGGATGATATCAGCATACTCATTTTACAATTGAGAAAACAGGTAAACATAGTAAGTGACCTGTCCAAGTTACTGGAGGTGTGTGTGTGGGGGGGTGGATTTCAATTCAGCTCTTCCTAATTCATATGCTCTATTGTCTGTGCTACCTAGTTGCCTTAAATTGTCTTTACAATTAAGAATAAATGGTGGCTTTCTCTAGTGCTGGCAAGGGAAAAAGACAACTTGGAACTTAAAATGTAATGAAAATGAATTAAATTAAATTTGAAGAAAGTTATCCCCCAAAGAATAAAGTGATCTGAGTTTTTCCTCCGGATTTATTGGAAAAGACCACTGGTACCAAAATCAAGAATGCTAGAATTGTTCATTTTATAGAGGGTTCTCTTAGGTCTAACGCTGCAACCCTTTTCTGTGTTGGTTCTCTGATTCCTGAGACATCTCTAATAACTTGCTGCCTAAATCAAGATAAAGTAGTGTCCAAATGGTGCTCTAGAAATTGCAAAAAAAAAATTATTACAGAACTCTATTTCAACTTTATAGATATTAGTCGACCTGTCACAAGGAAAAAGGTTATCTTGCTTGACCCTTATGTCCTCTGCCTATTTTAAGGGTGAGAACCGAAAACTCAGCAAAAGGGAAGCTGGGAATCTTTTTTTTTTTATCTTGTCCCCGGTTACTCCCAGTCCTGCAAACACCTGGGGTTACATGAAAGAGATTTCAAATTACAAAGAAGGAAATGTGGATTGTCTGTACCTTTTTGAAATGAAGGAGGGATAGAAAACCTTTTATATTTCTCCAAGATTGAGAGCAGTGGAATAGAATATCTTTTGAAACATTAAATTCTCCAAATGGACATAAAGTTTTAGATATACTTTTGTTTTCTTACCAGTGTTTTAGAAATTATGACTGAAGGTTTTGTTTTGGGAAAGCTAAAGGCACAGAGATTAGTTGGTCCAATAATATTTGATTTCCTTTGGGAGAGTTTCTTACAATGATGCAGCATATAATATATTATATGTTTGTGTGTGTGTGTGTGTGTGTGTGTGTATGTGTGTGTGTATAGGGAGTGTGTGTAACTGCATTGATGCTTTCATGTATATGCAAAAAAGGCATGTTCCAAGATGAGGAAACTCCCTCTACAAATACAGAGTAGTACTCTGTGTGTGTTTGTGTGTGTGTGTGTGTGTGTGTGTGTGTGTGTGTGTGTGTTTGGATATACATTAGTGTGTATCTAAATATAAACTTGCATATAGATATACGCTTAATTCATATATATACATATACATATATGCACATTTATATTTAAGAACCTACATTTTCTGGAGAATTGTTTAAATGGATTTGTGCAGCTCAGAATTAAGGAATTCTAAACAATTATTAGGTGACAATCAAAGATAGAGAGGTACAATTTCCAGAAATTTTAAAACATAGAAAAAGAAAACCAAAGGTATGCACGTAAATACGTGTATGAAAAAAGGATGATTCCAAGATGAAGAAATATAGATTGTCTGTGTGTGTGTGTTTAGACATACTGAAGTGAGGTCCTGTGTGTATTACAGTGTCTTGCAAGTAGTATGTACTTTAATTTTTGTCTAAATTGTGTTTTTATAATACTTTTTATTGGCATAAGATGAGAAAATATAGATAGGTTGTTATTGTATTGATGAGATCATGAATTTATAGCTCAAAACATTTATAGGTCAAAAACAATTTTGTTAGTTTAGGAACACATTATTTAATTACAATTTACTCTTTAAATTTACATTTGCATATTTGTTAGACAAGAACTATAAATTCATCAATTTTGAAAACTAGTTTTTGCAAGCTTATACCATGAAGTACCTATTATAGTGTTAGGCATTAGACTAAGCTCTAATGTTATTTAAAAAAAGAAAAGAAAAGCACAACTGGATCCCTATACTCAAGGATCTCAGATTCCAATCAGAAAGACAACATGCAAATAACAAAAATATTTACAATATCTACCATAATTAGATAAGATGCTCTTAGAGGAAAGGCATGCTGTTTGCATTTCCTTATTTCTTTACACAGAAAAAAGACTTGAAATGCAATGCATTCCCTATATGCTTCTTATTTGGAAATTTGTGTTGATGATTTACAACTATTGTATCAGTATCTTATCTTCTTTGTATAGCAGTGAAATTTAGGAAATTTCTACCAATTTAAGAAATATTTACGAATGCCTTTAAACTAAGTTTGCTGTTGAGATTAATCTACAGTTAGACAAAGGAGTTTTCTGTAGCCTCTACTAAATATTAAGTACAATGTTCATCAAGACATCAAACCTGGGTACTTTGTATATTCAACTACTACATGATACATCATATTGTGGACATAGATAAATACACAGGCATATGTATATTGTGCATGTAGTAGTTGAATTTTAATGTTAGTGTATTATCAATAAAAGAAGTCAGTGGCACTCTCACATGCCAAAAACCCTTATACCCTTAGAAAAAGGGTGTTCCTGAGGGTGGCAATCAACTCCAATTGATATACAGTTAATAAGAGAATGAATATTATAATGAGGGGCTGAATTTATTCTAATAAAATTTGCTTATGTCATTTACCGCTAAATTATTCTCCACCTCAGGCAATATAATAAAAAATATTAACCCCACTTAAACCTGAGTAGAAAATGATGGAATTAAATTCTTTGTTACCTTGGGTAGGGTCTGAACATGATTGAGCCTAATTTGCCTAAATGGCCTTACTTGAGGAGAATTATTTTCAATTTAAGAGTCTTAACCATGAAATGAGGACTATAGAAAAGGGTAAACTCTGGATCCCCCAAATCGTTGGTTAATAATATTCATTTATCTTATTTTTATAAGCTCAGAGGAGTACAGTTATAACTCAAACTCCTCTCCCCACCCCAGTTAGAAAGCTTCTGATATCTGTCTTTCTTTCCTAATTTAAATTTATCTTTTTTCCCTTGTTAACTCCTTGGCATTTTTATTTTTGGAAAAAATTCAGAGTACAGAAACTGTTTAGGTAAAAGATGCAATAAGAGTATATTACCGTGTTACTGGATAGGCATGGGGAGGGATAATTGGGGAAAGAGTAGACTTTATTTTTGTGGATAGGTATATATAAGTGGCTACTTCATCTTGAGTCTTTTGTTCTGAAATGCCTGTGGGAAACAGTGACCCAACTCGATCTCTCCTTTCTCTGCTAAAACTCTGTCCTCCTTTCAATTTCTCCTTTAAATTATCTTTTTTCATGTTGTCCCTGTGCCCCCAATTCTTTCAAGTTCAGATCATTTAGTCTTGGGCAAGGCTAGGGAGGCTGATTCTCGAAGTTGCTACCGCTGCTTAGTTCTTGAGGTCTTCACTGTTTTCTTTAAGTCTTTCTCTCACAGACTATATATACTCCTTCAATAATGTCTGGGCATGACTCAAATCAGACATTTGAGATAGTTATAAATCACTTTGAGAGTTAAGAGGATATACTTGTTCCTCTAAAATACAAATCTTGGAATATTAGTTAATTCACAAACAAAAATAATGCACAAATAGAAAAATACAAAATAGATACAAGTGAAAAAGGATTGTATTGTTTTATTTTATTACTTATCTTTTTTATCCATTTATCAGTCTACTTATTTTTTAATTTATTGGTATATGTTTACATATGTTTGCATACAATTGGTATGTGTATGCTTGTATTGCATATGTATAAATGTATATATTTGCAAGGGTAGAAGTACTAACAATTAATGGGATAATAAAGATAAGCTAGGGATTCTCAGAGACAGTGTGTATTCCAGCATGATCTGCAATCTGTTTAAGACACAAGGATGGGAGGTGAAACTCATCTATTAGGAACAAAAAAGTAGACCAGTTTGACCAGAATGATGAATGTGTAGAAAGAGAGTGATGTGTAATAAACCTGGAAAGCCAAGTTGGGTCAGGTTGTGAAGAGTTTCAAATGTTAGAGAGAGAAGTTTGTATTTCATCCTAGAAAGAATAGGAAGACCCTGTAGCTTTTTAAACAGGGGAGTGTTGTGGTCCACCCTTAAGAAAAATTATTTTGTCAATTGTGTTGAGGATGACTGGATAAAGTGAAATATTCAAGGAAGGATATCAAATATCAGGCTCTTGTAGTAAACCACAAGTGGTGATAAGAGCCTGAACTTGGGTGGGTAGGAAAATGAGTAGAGATAAGGAGATAGCTGGAAGAGATATGAACCAAGAATTGACAAGACTTGCCAACTATTTGCAAGTGTGGAGTGTGTGAAGGCAAGTAATTGAAAATGAATCCAAGGTTACAAAACAAAGTGACTGGAAGTTTATTAAAGAAGTTAGGAAGATTAATTCGTTTTGGGGGTAAGATAATGAAGATGATGGATTTTGACCTACCTTTTAATTGTTATTATTGTTTATTTTTCCAATTGCATGTAAATATAATTTTTAACATTAATTTTTGTAAACTTTTCTCCCTCCCACACTTCCTCCCCCATCCTATGATAACAATTTGATATAGGTTATATACATGTACAGTTGTGTTATACTTATTTCCATACTTTTCATACTATGAAATAAAAATCAGAATAAAAAGGAAAAACCACAAAAACCAAAAAAAAAATTAACATGCTTTGTTCTGCATTCAAATTCCATAGTAGATGGCTAGCATTTTCCATTGCAAGTCTTTTAGAAGTGTTTTTGACTGCTGTATTACTGAGAAGGGCTAAGTCTGTTGCAGTTGATCACTGTGCAATGTTGATATTAAGGTATATAATGTTCTTCTGGTTCTGCTCACTCCATTCAGCATCAGTTCATATAAATCTTTCCACGATTTTCTGAAATCTGCCTCCTAATCATGGCTTATAGAACAATAATATTCCATTATATTTATATTCCCCAAATGATGAAGATTCCTTCAATTTCCAATTCTTTGCCACCATAAAAAGAGTTGCTATGAATGTTCTTGTACATGTGAGTCTTTTCCCCTTTTTTGTGATCTATCTGGGATACAGACAATACAATAGTAGTATTGCTGGATCAAAGGGTAGGTAACAGTTTGATTGCACTTCAGGCATGGTTCCAAATTGTTCTACAGAATGGCTGAATCAGTACACAATTTCACTAACAGTGCTTTAGTTTAAAGAAATATTTTGAAGATGATAAAAAGGGTCTTGTTGATGATCAGTTGAGTATATTTACTGAATATATCACATGTATATTTGTTAATGTAATGTGTAAGAAAGGTGATTTATAACTTAAATTCCAAATGAAAAACTAAGCTAGACCAAAATAAAATAGGATCATATGTAATCCTACATTTAGAGAAAGAAGGAACCTGCTTATTATGCTTCTATTTTCAAGTTTTAAAAATTTTAAAAATTGTTTAGCTTAAAAAAGTAGGCTTCAGGGGGCAGGTAAGTGGTGCAGTGGATAGAGCTGAGGCCCTGGAGTCAGGAGAACCTGAGTTTAAATCTGGCCTCAGTCACTTAATAATTGCCTAGCTGTGTGGCCATGGTCAAATCACTCTTAATCCCATTGACGTAAATAAATAAAATTTTAAAAAAGGTAAGCTTCATAAGGTGTGGTTTAGATCCTGTGAAATCTTACCTTTGATGGGTATGATACTGGAAAAATTCCTTAGCTTCTAAGTTCTTTAGGCAATACTTTTAGAGTGCATTAAAATCATCTTATTCTAGTCCCCTGGACCATTTATCTAGCCCGCTTTCTAGTCAGTGCAGTAAGTTTACAAGTGGCTGATATAAAGTGAAAATGTCAAGAAGTAAGATGGCAAAGGGGAAACCCAGAAGTCATGTCTACATTGTCCCAAAGACTAAAAGATCATGATTTACAAATTGTAGCATATTAATCAAGAATCACATTCTACTAATATTTCCTACACTAGTGTGGATCTGCAACTTGAAAACCAACAGGGATTGATGTAAGCCCACAAGTAAATTTCTGTTTGCTTCAGTTTCCTCAATATGTGATCAGCAATGTTAAGGATGATAACTCAGGAAAGATCATAAGATTTGATGATCTAAATTATTGGGAACTTTGGAGAAAGTAATCTCAACTTAATGGTGAGGTTAGAACAGAATACAAAAGATTGAGAATTGATTTAGAAGTGCCAATGAGTATAGATAGCTTTTTTTGAGGAATTTGTCAGAAAGGATATATATATATATATATATATATATATATATATATATACACATATATATATGTGTGTGTGTATCTCATCTATCTCTATATCTATCTATATCTCTCTCTACCTGTCTATCTATATCTATCTGTCTATATCTCTATCTCTGTCTCTGTCTCTGTCTCTATCTGTCTCTATCTCTATATCTCTCTCTATCTCTATCTCTGTCTCTGTCTCTATCATCTCTATCTCTATCTCTATCTCTATCTCTATCTCTATCCCTATCTCTATCTCTATCTCCTCTATCTCTATCTATCTCTATCTCTATCATCTCCATCTCCATCTCCATCTCCATCTCCATCTCCATCTCCATCTCCATCATCTCTATCTCCATCTCTATCTCTATCTCTATCATCTCTATCTCTGTCTCTATCTCTATCTCTATCTCTATATCTCTCTCTATCTCTATCATCTCTATCTCTGTCTCCATCTCTATCTCTATCTCCATCTCTCTCTCTCTCTCTCTCTCTCTCTCTATCTCTAACTCTATCTCTATCATCTCTATCTCTATCTCTATCTCTGTCTCTGCCTGTCTCTGTTTCTGTCTCTATATCTATTTCTATATCATCTATAGCTATATCTATCTATCTATATACACTAGGATCATGGCTTGCAGGATAGTAGGGGCTAGTGAAGGTTTTTCTTTTTTAAAAGGAAGAGTCAAAGAAAGTGGACTCTTCAAACTGCTAGTTAGTTAACTTGGCCTTATTTTCTGACAAAACTTAGAGAAATGATAAGCAAGGATTCAGAAAGAGAAGTAGTGATCACCAAGAATCAACTTGGGTTCATCAAGATAAAAACAATCTATACTAAACTGCTTTCCTTTTCTCACAGTTATTAGAGTAATGCCATAGAGACAGTATAGTTGAATCAAATCATTTGACAAAGATATTATTCTTTTGGATAGTATGGCAGACCTGATAAATAATTAGCCTCAATGCAATCTAATTGAGCCACCTCTGAGACATCAGACAATAGAGGAGAGCTGTGAAGTCCTACAACTGGGTTCAAGTATATGATGGAACAGGAAGGGCTAGGTAACAGTTCATATGGAAAAGGGTTTTTTTTGTGTTTAGTGAAATCCAGACTAAACATAATTAAAATGTGTAACTTGCTCCCTCCCTACTTTTAACTAATGTGAATTTAGGCAGCATTAAAAGGAGTTTCCGAATGAGGGATGCAATAGTCTCTTGTCCTCTGTCCTCATCTGCAATTCTATTGACTCTGAAGGTCTTTTACAAGCTGGAATACATTCAGTGTAGGAGAAGAGAGACTGTGAGTAGGATGATGGGAGAATTAGAAATTATGACATTTTAGGATAAATTGGAGGAACTGCTTAATTTGATGAAAAGACAACTTAGAAGAAACTAATTACTTCCTTTAAGTATTTGAAAATCTGTTTTGTGGAAGAAGAATCAGTCATTCAAAATAGCTTCAGAGGGAAATCCAAAACCAAAATCAAAACAAACAAAAATAAAACCCATCCAATTAAACAAACAGACAAAACTCCCTAAGAATAGTTTGTGGACCATTCAGAGTGACAAAGTTAGGGTCAAAGTAGGGAAAACTTCTTAACAATCAAAACTATCCAAAAGGTGAATGGGCTGACTCAAATGGCTATAAATCATTGTATATGAGTGCTAAATTAGAAATTCATAAAATTAAAAAAAAAGTTTTAGACAGCTGGATGGTGACTAATAGAATTCTCTTCCAGCCTCTATTCTATCTTTAACTTCTCAAACTGAATTTCTTGAAGATATATTAAGCTCAAAATGTCCAAAATTGAGTTTATAACTCCCCTCACCCCCAAACTTTTAGTGGTACTATTCTCAAAGTAATCCAGGTTCACAACCTACATATCACCCTTGACTCCTCTCTCTCACCTGTAACCTGTTGCCAGGGTCTATGGAATATGCCTCTTCTCTCCTCTGACACTGCTGCCATCTCACACTTGGACTCTTCAAAAGTCTGTTGGTTGTTCTGTCTCCCTACTTCAATCCATCTTCTACTTAGCCACTAAAGTGATTTTCTTTAAAGCTCAGGTCTGACCATATAACTCCCTCCCCACCTCCCCACTTTGTGGTTATTCAGGATGAGAGCTGTGTGATCAGTACAAGAGTCCAGAGCACATTCCCCTATACTACATCTCTCTTTATAACACAGTCATTATTAATGCCTCTTCTCTCTAAGGGCAGATTTTTTTATGTGATCACTTGAGATAGGAACCACAAAGTCTGCTTATTCCAGCCTATGTCCTACTCAAGATACATAAGGGACAAGTATTAACTGAACTGCTTGCGAGCTACATGACCACGGGCAAATGTCTTCACTTTTCTGAAGCTCACAGTTCTCTAACCTGAAAAGACAGAGACATTTGGTAGCTGTGAAGTTCAGAATGAGATAAGGGCATGGAGGGCACTGGCATCTTTATGACAACAGTCTTATTATCACAGCAGCAACTGAAATCTGATCCTCCTCTCCTTATCTATCACATATGGAAAAAATGATCTCAAAGGTCTCTTCCATTTCTAGAGTGATAGTTCTTTCATTTAATTTGATTTAGTTCAAACTCAACATTCCTTTTTTTGATGGATTAATGGGATTAAGTGACTTGTCCAAGGTCACACAGCTAGTAAGTATCAAGCATGAGGCTGCTTTTGAATTCAAGACCTTCTGTCTTCAGAGTTGTGCTTTATCCATTGTGTCACACCTAGCTACTTTTTAAATACAACATTCTCTATGAAGATGTCTTTTTTGATTCTTATGGTTAAATTTTTCCTTCCTCAAATATCATCATGTGGCTGTGTTTACTTGTACGTGCATCTGGTTCATTGTTGCTGGTGCCCTGGAAGTCACTACTTCTCTAACACTTCCAGTATCAAATGTAAATTCCTCTGTTTGGCATTTAACACCCTTCACATCCCACTCCCCTTCCCAAATTTTCTATTCTTTTTATACTTTATAGCATCCCCCATTCTTTTCAAAATAGTGACATTACCTTCTTGCTGTTTTTCAAATATTATACTCCAACTTCTATTGCTGGGTATTTCCAATGAGTATCCCTTATTTCCAGAATGTTCTCCTTTGTTATCTCTGCTTTCTGTTTTCCTTTCAGTTCTAGGTAAAAATATCTTTTTTAGAGGAAACCTTAATTTTAATGTCTTCCCTTTATTATTTCCAGTTTATTTTGTATGTTTGTATGTTGTTTATATGTTTTCTTCCCCATTAGCCTGAATCACTTGAATGCAAGGACTGTTTTTAATCTTTCTTTGTGTTCCCAGTACTTAGCACAGTATCAAGCACAAATGTTGTGCTTGATAAATATTTGTTGATTGCTCAAGGAAGATTTGTGTACAGATCTATCTTCAGACATATACTATATGTACAAATAGCCTAACCTGTATCTGCCTTGGTTTCCGCATCTATAAAATGGGAAGAATAATAGCATTTCCCTCCAAGGGCAGTTGTGAGGATCAAATAAGATGGTATCTGTAAATTGCTTTGCAAATCTTAAAAGTACTATAAAATGTAATTATCATTGTGGTTGTTACTGGATCTCCCCACTGAGTGGAGTTCATCAAGTGAAAGCTAGATGATAATTGTATTTTTCAAGAATGCAATAGAAGTAGAAACAGCTAGGTAATCGAATATATAGAGGGCTGAACCTGACGTCAAGAGGACCTGAGTTCAAAATTGACCTCAGACACTTAATAATAACCTAGCTGTGTGAAAGTCACTTAATCCCATTGCCTTGCAAAAAACAAAACAGAAGAAAAGGATGCAATAGAAGTGATTCCTGTTCTGATGCAAGTGAGACTAGATCACTTTTGATGTTTCAAATTCTGTGGGGAATTTAGAAAAGTATAATTAAAGATGTGGAACGAAAATGGGTCCTGAAGAAAAAGTCAAATTTCACTAGATAAAGAAAATGGAGAAGCAACCCTCCTCTGGTTCTTTACGTTGCAGAGTATATAGTAGTAGTATATTGGTCACTAATGGAGTATTTTAACTCAAGTAAGGAGTAGGTTTGGGAACTCATTTCTCAGTCCACTTAGCATGTACCTTAATGTGACATATTCAGCATATACCAAACTCAGCATGCAGTCAGGTATATCTCTTCACACCCTTCTCCAGGGATGTAAATCAATTTCTTCTCGTTGAAAGTAGAAGAAACTTCAAGCAGAAAAAACCTCACAAAGCAAAATGGATCCTAGAAAACTAATTTTCAATTCACAATCTAGGCATCAAGCCTACCTGTAGTCGAATACCCAAATGTGCTTGACCTTGCAAAGGTGTGGAGGAGTATAATTCCTACTATGCAAGAAGTCTTTCCTCCTGCTGAATACATCAACTGTAGAGGAGAAAATCACTGACTCATATCATACTACACCCGGCGTCTACAGAAAGGATTTAGATTAATTATTCTAGAATGGTTCAGCTATATCTCTAAGATCTTGACAACTGGTATTGTTGGCTATGACCTCAGTCATTGCAGAGTGAAAGAGACAAACCATCAGCATTTCCAGAAAAAGAAAAAAAACTGCATATATCTGATAGTTATTACTAGCAAATGCTTTGCTATTAAAATGTATGAAAATATATGAAAATAATCAAAAAAGAGTTTGCATTTTGTGTTTAATGTAAGTAATTTTTTGGATTCAGAAGTTGGGGAAATTTTCTGCTATAGACACTTTCAAGTATTTAAAATGAAATATGAAAGTAATTGACAAACAATATAAATTTTAGCTATACAGAATATATGTTTGGAAATTCATAAAAGAAAATCTTTCCACAGAAAATAATTTTATTATAGTTCTCTTATTGGTTTTCTTTTTTAGGTTTGTATGTTTTTTTGCAAGGCAAATGGGTTTAAGTGGCTTGCCCAAGGCCACACAGCTAGGTTATTATTAAATGTCTGAGACTGGATTTGAACCCAGGTACTCCTGACTCCAGGGCCAGTGCTCTATCCACTGTGCCACCTAGCCACCCCATTTATTATAGTTCTCATGCATTCAGTTGCCTTACCACTTTTAAATAGAATCTCACCATCCCCCTCCTATCAAATGTGAAAATGTTGCACTTACTTCCTTTAGTTCATAAAAGATAACTTGTTGGTCATGAGTTCATATAATTTATTTTTCCTGAGGTGTCCAATGTGTCCCCTCATAATAGGAAGCAGACTTGTCAAGCTTTCAAGTTTAGGCTGGGTGGATAAAGTACCCCCAAATGATACGACCTTCTCAAAGTCACAAAAAACATGAGCAGTGAAAGGAAAAATAGAAGTCACAATTTTTTTGTGCTAATCTGATCTGTTGGATCAAACTCTGACTTTACCTCTTTAGTAAATGAAGTATAGGCAGTGTTTTGGCAGAGAACCACACTGGGTACTAGTAAATTATCAGAGTTGTAATGTATACTCTTTGATTTAAGTTTGTTTATCTTGATTGTTATTATCGATAGCTTGTTATGCACATTTTTGTGAATACTACTATGTAACATAAAGTTTACTCTTAGATGAGTATAGCACTACTGCAAATACTATATGAGGTTTTTGAAATGGTAAGATATAAAAACAAAAATAAAAACAAGGGTCATCTAGGTGGCACAGTGGATAGAGTCCGGCCCTGGAGTGAGAAGGACCTGCGTTCAAATGCAGCCTCAGACACTTAATAGCTAGCTGTGTTATCTTTGGCAAGTCACTTTACCCCATTGCCTTGCAAAAAGCCAAAACAAAACAACAACAACAACAAAAATGAAATAGTAAGACTTCTGACCTTAGGAAGGCTATAGTAGTAGAGCTGCAGAATCACTATGCTTTGGATGTTTAACCAGAAAACTCTATGAACTTAAAAAAGGTGTAAAAAGTATTTCTTTTTGGGGGAAGTAGAACCTTTTTCAATATAATTAGTTTCCATGAAATTCTAAATATTTTATCTTATCCATTTAAAATAATATTATGTAAAGGGGTCCATGACAAAACAAAGTTTGAGAGTCCCAACAGTATAAGATAAAGATGTTTATTAGGTACACAAGAAAAAGGGCAACTAGGTTGCACAGTGGCTACAGCATTGTGTCCGCAGTCAGGAAGACCTGAGATCAAATATGTGACTTTGGGCAAGTCATTTAACCCTGTTTGTCTCAATTTCCTCATCTATAAAATGACCTGGAGAAGGAAATGGCAAACCATTCTATTATCTTTGCTAAGAGAACTCCAAATGGTGTCACAGGATCAGAAACAACAGAAATGCCTGAACAATGCAACAAAACAGTATAAAAAAAGTGACTCAAAAAACCACAATTCTAAATTCTTCAGGTTCTTTGAGGTATGCTTGCTCTTATTTTTCTATTTGCAATTTAATGAATCATGGAGGAGGGGAACCCTAAAGTTATGGATGGCAGGAAAGGGAAGGACGATGTTTGGCCATGTCCACCCACATAAATAGTCTTCAGTGGGGTGCACTGGCAACTTCCAAGTTGCCAGTTGGTCTCTTCCACCCTAAATGAGGAGTAAATTGCAAGTCATATTCAGTTTGTTAGTTGTATTTCAAATATGATGATTTTAGTTGAAAGCTAAATTAGGGCATAATTTTACTGAATGGAAGCAAGAACAGATGCTACTTTTCCTGGCTTTTTGATTTTTATTCTACAACTTCAAACAAACCCTCCTAGGTCCTGACTTTCTAGTCTGTTTGTAGCACAGCATGGGAAGGTAGACAGGCATACTTCATCAAAGTCCATAGAATAAGATATTGGTTATTGTTGAATTCTATGTTCTAGTTATAATACTGAGGGCTATAACTTGAAAAGTCTATAAACAGACCTGAAATAAAAATAATAGATTTATTTGTGGACTTCTCTGTCTGTTTGTTTTTAAAATGTTGATTCACACTAGCTCAGAAGTCTATGTACAGCTTTAACATTAAATTGGCCATAGCAGAAAATATTATTAGATAAGCCTATTGAGACATTTTCAGGTACATGTTCAGTTTTGGTTGTTAAGAATCTGATAACAGTTTTTCTATCAGACTTGGATGATGTCAGAGCATCTTTAAAGACATCAGAAAAATTGTTAATACTGGAACTCTCTCAACCACTGGAAAAACCTGGCCTCTGCTCAGAAATTGACTTTCATGGCTCTTTTAGGATAGCCAGTATGATTCCTCAGTTTTGCCTTCTGATGAGGTTTTCTGATAAAGACATCCTTGGTGGTAGAATTTTCTGAAACTATTAACTCAGCTTCTTTCTCTTTGAGCTCCAGTAGCAGAAAAATTGTGGTTAAAAAAAAGGAATTGAACAGACAAAACCTGACTTTCTTGAACCCTTGTAACTTCACTGGTTCACTAGAAATCAGCTTCCTTTTGTATTGAAAATTGTACCTTCAATACTCTGATCTTCCACACACTACTTGTTCCACAGTTACAATGTCTAGACTTTTTTCTTCCCTTTTGGTGGCTGAACTTGTCGAAATTTCCATTCACTGCCTAAAATGTATTAAAGGTTTTCCTTGACACTTAACTGAACTCACAAAGGGGGAAAAACAGAAAAAAAGACAAATAAAACTCATAGCACTCTGAATCATCCTTTATCCCCAAATTTTCTTGAGATGTAAGACTATCCATGTCTCATGTGAAAAAAACTTGTTGCAAAAATGATAGAAAAATAGGAGAGTTTATTCCTTCTTTCTAAGACTCCTCTCATTTAGAAGATCTAAATAAAAGACCCACAGAGAAATGTGAATGTTTTGTTTTTTTCTAATTTGTTAAAATGGCCAAAAATGCTTATTTAAAAAAATTTATTCAATAACTAGTCCTAGAATTGGAAGACCTGAATTTAAATCCTGGATCTGAAAAAGAGTAATTTTGTGATGTTTATGCTTCATTTTTTTTCTGAATCTTATTGTCAAATGAGAATAAATGTACGTGTCTTTCCCACTTCATTGTTATCTTAATGTAAGTAGGTATACTTAATTGTTTCTATATCAAGATTATTGAATTATCCTTTAGCTTTACTGCTTCATTGAATAGTCTTCAAATGAAGAAAAAGAGATGAGAGATATTAATAGAAGAACATAGCATTGAAGATAATAAAATACTAATAGACTATGAGAGGACTCTGGATAAGTTTCTTCTCTAGAGTTATTAAAGAAAATAGTATCATTTATTTTATTTTTCAGCAGTCTTGCTTTCTGATGTATTAAATGAGTTCACAATTAAGATCAACAAGATCTCTCCCCTTTGTACCTTAATTTTGGTGAATGATAATGATAGTTACAAAGTGTCAAAGGATCATAGGAATCATTTAGAGCTTACCTGAAGCATAAATCTTATATAGAAAATCCTTGACAAGAGATTAGACTTTGACTGAAGTCAAATAGTTGCTGTTCAATGGTTTCAGTAATGTCTGACTCTTTACAACACCATTTGGGATTTTCTTTCCTGCTCATTTTACAGCTGAAGAAACTGAAGCAAAAGAGGTAAATGACTTGTCTAGGCATACATAGAAAATAAATACCTGATGCCAACTTTGAATTCAGGAAGGTGAGTTTTGCTGACTCAAAATCCTGTGCTCTATC
This sequence comes from Macrotis lagotis, assembly GCF_037893015.1. Taxonomy (NCBI): domain Eukaryota; kingdom Metazoa; phylum Chordata; class Mammalia; order Peramelemorphia; family Peramelidae; genus Macrotis; species Macrotis lagotis. The sequence continues at coordinate 160,919,768 of NC_133663.1, forward strand.
CATTGTGCCACCTAGCACCCTCGTATCTCTAGTAGCCTAGATTATTTTTGAATAGCTTCTTTTTAAGAAAGATTTATTTCATATTTCATGCTGGAAATCTGCATCCTTGTAACTTCTATCCGTTGTTCTATTGTAGAACAAATATAATTCTAAGAATTAGTTATTCTAAATGTCTGAGATATCGCATTGTGTATGTTACTGAATCTCATCATACTTTGTTGACAATTTTTTAAAATTTCTTCTTTACTGAACATGGTTTGTATTTCTAATTAGTCTATGAGCTTCAATTTTCTTTTATGTTTTTACCAGGAAAATTTTCCATTAATTGCTTGTTCATTGCTAAAGCCATGGCCTATATTTACACACTTTTGGTGGAGAAGGAAGATTCTCTGTCTTCCATTTTGCATAGCTTTTCTAGAGTATTAACTTTGGATTGGAGTTAGATTGTGAATGTAACTGTTTTCAACCCTATTTCAGGTTTGTGGACAAGTGTTATAAAAAATATGTCACACCATACATAAATAATTATCGTATAAACTTTTCTTTAGAAATAAAACTTACTGTGTCAATTACAAAGTATTACTCTTGGGAACTTTGGGTATGGGAGAGAGAGGGGCATTATCTGTAACTTTATTGATATTTTTAGTGTGTTAAGATGATGATTTAAATTGATCATTTAAGTTGATTTTTAAAAGTTTTTTTGCGGGGGGGGGGCACTTGCCCAAGGTCACATAGCTAAGTAATTATTAAGTGTCTGAGGCTGGATTTGATCATTGGTCCTCCTGACTCCAGGGCTGGTGCTCTATCTATTTCAGCACCTAATTGCCCTGATTTTTAAAAGTTTTAATGATATTCTGTATCCTTTTAAATTTTCATGCTTAATTGCCAGTAAAACTATTTTTTTAAGTTTTTTTTCGAGGCAATGGGGTTAAGTGGCTTGTTTAAGGTCATACAGCTAGATAATTGTTAAGTGTCTGAGGTCAGATTTGAACTCAACTCCTGACTCCAGGGTCAGTGCTCTATCTACTGCACCACCTAGCTGCACCAAAAACATTTTTTTAAAAATAGTTTTAAAAGCTAACTATATATATATTTCCCCATTTCTATTCATTCCACATTTAATGCTTTATATTAATGAAGATATACAAATGTATGTGTGGTACAATTTGCTAAATTTTAGAAATATTTAATCTAGTCTGAAAGTGATTGTAAGAAAAATGAGATCTTGGATGATATAGTCATGAAAAAATTCAAATAAGATGAACCTTTACAATGCTGGCTGAAATTCCTGACCTCCTATTGGATGAAAAACTGCATATAAATCTTATCAAAGGGATAGTCTAGCAATACTAAACTTCTAATTTCAAGATCAAATGATTCTGAGACTATTAGATTATAATTACATTGGATAAAGTGTTTTCTTCTATTGAGTTGCAATTTCTCCTTCAATGTTACTGGAGGAATAGTATTTTAAAAAGGAATTTAGTACATCAGAGATGAAAGGATTTTTTTATCCATCAAACATAGCATGAATTCTTGTACTAAATCAGGTTTGTTATTATTTGTTTCTGGGTAGAACATTTCTTTTAGTCCAAGATGATAGGTGGAAGTGAGGGTCTCAGACCATCTCACAAATGTTCTCTTTACCCAGTAATATACATGATGTTTCAAGGGTTATCCATTGAACTTCCTGTGGAGGGCCATATAGAACATGGGATGGGATGACAAAGGTTAATATTCTGGATTGTTTGAGATTGGTTTTTATTTGAGAGCATATTCATATTAGCGAACTATAGATTCCCTTGAGTATTTGTATACTTGAGTAATCAAGGCATTGGCATATATTAAGAAGTAATGTTTGAGATGGAGAGTCTGAGATTTTAAAATCAGGAAACCTAATGAATCCTTCCTCACATTTTCTGGTTGGGTGATTATGAGAAAATCATTTAATCCTCAGAGGTTTTATTTCCTATATGTAAAAAAGAAGAAAATAAGGTATGTACTATTTACTACACAGGGTTATTATAAAGAAAAACACTCAATTTCTTTGATCCAGTAATACTTCTATGAGGTCTGTATTCCAAGAGATCATGAAATCAGGTAAAAAAAACCCCACATGTGCAAAATATTCATAGTAGCTCTTTTTTTGTAGTTGCAAAGAATTGGAAATTGAAGAGATGCCTGACAATTGGGGAATGAATGAACAAATTGTGGTGAATGACTGTGATGAAATATTATTGTTCTATGAGAAATCATGAGGAATGGGACTTTAGAATAGCCAGCCAGGAAAGACTTGCATTAAATGATGTTTAATGAAATGAGCAGAACTAGAAGAACATTGTACACATTAACAGCTCTATTGTATGATGATCAACTATGATGATCTTGTTCACTTCAGCAATACAATAATCAAATACAATTTTAAAAGACCTGTGATGAAAAATAACATCCATATCTAGAGAAGGAAATGTGGAGTTTAAATGCAGACCAAAACTTAGTAGTAGTATTAGTAGTAGTACATGGCAGTACATCAATTTTTAAAAGTTGTCTTATATATTTTCCCCTCCGTAATGTTATTTTTTTCATTTTTTGATTATATTTGATTCTTCTTTACGTGTATAGTCTATATTAGCTTGCCAGGCACCATGTTAAATTCTGGGGATACAAAAGGAGCTAAGAGGGAGTCTTTGCCCTTATGCAGTTCACATTCTAATTTATAACTAACATGTATGTAGTTCTGTAATATACCAGCTTCTGTGCTAAGGGCTTTACAAATTTTATCTCACTTAATCTTTAAAACTTCCATGGGAAACAGGTGCTATTATTATTGCCATTTGACTATGGAAACCGAGGCAAACAGAGGTTCAGTGACTTCGAAAGTACTGTGTGAAGCTAATATCAAAGGTTAGATTTGACCTTAGATCTTCTCATTTCCAAGTTCTGTGCTCTGTTTGTACCACCTCTATGTCCTAACTTGCAAGAGAAAGTCAAGTGGGCAGCCTAGAGAAGAATCAGAAATGGCAGGCCTGGGTACAATCCTTTAATGGAGTTCTGAGAAGAACTATCTGGGGGTAACCAATGAATATGAATAGTGAGAGAAAAGGAAAATTAAAATACGACTTTGATATTAAAATTTGGATAATTGTGTTCATGATGCTTTTATAAAATAGAAATAAAGATATTTAAGAGAGGGGAGAAAGAAACAAGTTTTGGTGGAAAATATAATCTCTGCTTGGGGTATGTTGAATTTGTGGTGTCAAAAGAGCATATTAATAGAGAAGACTAGAGAACTGTTAAAGATTTGAGAATGAAATTTAGGAAAGAGATTAGAATTAACTATCTAGATTTGAGATATTTATATATTTCACTGTATAAATATGATCATTGAACCTATGGAAGGGGGTAGTACTGTTGAAAGGATGTAAATGAGGAGAAAAGAGAGGTCATGATGGAGCCATAAGTGATAAACCATGTTTTTGGAGTGTGAGAAGACTATTGCTCTTTGTTTAGTTAAGAGGAGAACCACAAGAGAAGAGTATTGTAGAAGTCACTGGAGAAGAGAATATATATATGTTGAAATATAGGGTATTGGACTAGAAGGGATTAGAAATCAATTTAAAATAGATTGAGAAAAGGGTGCGTAATAAATTTAGACTGTAATTGTAGACAACTCTCTCTCTCTCTCTCTTTAGGTTTTTGCAAGGCAAACAGGGTTAAGTGGCTTGCCCAAGGCCAGACAGTTAGGTAATTATTAAGTGTCTGAGACCAGATTTGAACCCAGGTACTCCTGACTCCAGGGCCGCTGCCTTATCCACTACGCCACCTAACCACCCGACAACTCTCTTTAGGAGATTGACAACAGAAGGAAAACTAGATAAAGGACAATAATTTGAAGGGAAAGAAGAGTAAAATAAAGGATTTTTTAAAAAAGGATATGGACAAGTGAAGCATGTGTTTTTAGACAGAAAGGAGAGGGAGACACTACAGAACAGAGTTGGAATGATTCATAGGGTGAAATATTAGAGTGGATAAGAGGGAATGGACTTGAGAGTACAATAAATGTGTCAGCCTTGATAAGGTGAAGGGTCATCTCTTCCTTTGAGACTTGAACAAAAAACGAATTCGAGGATAAAGATGTAGACCTGTTTTGAGTTGTCAAAAAAAAAAAGAGCAGAAGATTAACCATATGTGTAGCTTCAGTTTTTTCTAAATAAAAGTGGAAGCAAGAACATTTACAGAAAGAAGAGGTGGGAATAGTGTCATGAACCTGAGAAAAGAGATGGGTGGAAATAGATGCTTTGAAAATTGAGGTATTGAAATATATAAGCTTTCTCATTATTTAACAGCTTGTGAGTATATGAAACTGGTAGAGTGGGGGTCAGTTTTCCATAGTTAAGAATTGGCAAGAAATAAGCAATGGAAGGGAAAGGGAGAAATTGGAGTGAAGGATTGGGGACAATGCCTTTTTAATTAAATTAAGTACTGGTACTTAAGTACCACTTAAGTACAATGTTGATTGTAATGGAAGAAGTAAGAGACTGAAGCATGTATGATAGACTAATAATGGGGGCACTGCACTGTGCTCTGCAACAGTTTTTTGTATTGATGGAGGGCAGAGGGAATACTAATTACAGAGGTAGTGAGCACAAGGAGAGGGACCTTGCCTTCTTGGGTTTCAACCTGTAGTATGACAATGGTTATGTCAGGATCAATATTTATTAAATGCCCACCATACACAAAACATATGATGGTCCTAAATGCTTCTCCATATTTGTTCAGGGAGATCTGAGTCTTCATAAAATGGGGAAAATATACACAATTCCAATGTTATGTAGTATAAAAGATAAAAAAGTTATATACAATGAGTGGAGTCATCTTCTCCATTCTCCTCCCTCCTTCTCCAGAAGGAATTCTGAGGGTTCATGACCTAGGGTTATCCAGTTGGACCTTCCTTGTGAAAAAATATATGAAAAGAGAATGTCTTAAGATGAGGGAGAAGGAAAGGGAAAGTGAAAGTAAGGCAGTAAATTGAGGGAATTGTTGACACATATTAACTAGTTGACAAATGAAAATATGAATATAAACTGTGAAATCAAAGGTAATGTGTATCTAATAATGACTGTAAAAACTAAATTCTTTTTTTTTTTTTGCAAGGCAATGGGGTTAAGTAGCTTGCCCAAGGCCACACAGCTAGGTAATTCCTAAGTGTCTGAGGTTAGATTTGAACTCAGGTACTCCTGACTCCAGGACGGGTACTCTATCTACTGCACCACCTTGCTGCCCCTAAAAACTAAATTCTTAAAGACTTTCTGATGTCTTTCCCAAGTAACAAATGAAGCGGAATTTATCTGCATATTAGTTTGAACCTAAATGATTCAGTTATGTTTACTTGCTAATATCATTCCATCAATAGTGTTTTTGGTTCCATGTTTCAGAGAATAGCTTATACTTAACAAGATAGAATTCAGACAAAGCAATAATCTGTCTTTACTCAACCCAGACCTAATATGTTAATTTTGATTTAATTTAATTTTCTTCTGCTCATGGCACTGAAATTTTCAAATGGTTCATTTGATGCTTAATTATCAGCTAAGAATGTCACCCTATCTAGAGAGAAGTCCTGCTGTGTCAAGTGTTAACTCATCCATCTGAGTATATTTCTGCTCTTTTCACCATTGTTGGACTTAGATATGGAAGAAAGAACATTTTCATTTGTGTCTCTTAAGAATAAGTAGCAACTTTTGAAAAAGGTTTAAGGCTCAAAAATTTTAATCTTTTATCTTATGTAGAATTTTTAAACCTAAAGTCTTTTTTCTGTTCTTTTTAGTGTTCACTTAAAAGTTCTAGTCTGTGGATTTGAAGAGCTAAGGCAGAGTATTCACCAAAATTTGAGAAATGGAAGACACCTGCATATATTTATTTATCAGATACAATTAAACTGAAGGAAATTTCTCATACTTGCTACTTTTTTCTTTTCTTATGCCACTTTGGCTTTATAATAATTTTCCTTTGCCTCAGAGATCAACTTATCTTGTTACTTCTCACTCCTCACTTGCTAACTTCTTCCTTCTTTGTCTCTTCTATTTCATTTGTTGATTCATTGATTGATTGGTTTCTTTACTCTTCTTATATTTTCTCCTCTATACCCTATTTTCCTTTGTCCTTCTGTAGCAAAATATATACCTGAATTTTCAAAGATCATCCTATATATCCTTTATGCCCACATGTGCATATATATATATAATATACATGTGTATGTATATACAAACACATGTCTATATACACACCTATAATTTTTCTTGAAGCTTTACAAAAACTGTCTTTTAGCAAACAGTGTATTTGGATTTTCAATTCAGAAAATATGGTTATTTCTTGTTGGTCAGCCTCCTTTCATCTTTTATCTCTCAGAATTTGTATATTTAAGAATTACCTTAACAGGATAAAAACATGCATTAACCATGTTAAAGACTTGTTAGCAGTTTACTATACAATACAAAAATGTTGAAACTAGAGCTTTTCTATGGTTTATGTGCTCTGGATAATACTCTTAACAGGACTATAAGTTAATATATAATTTTCCCTTTTGCAATTGCCTTGGGTTAAATTTTGTGTTTTTCAAAAGTAATTACTCTTCAGCAGATTGACTTTTCTTATGAATATCATTAAATGTGTCAATATGAGGAATTTGGTCACCAGAATTAGTATTTGAGTGTTAGATAACAACTTAATAGTTTATCTTTTTTCCTTAATTGCATGGTAACAAAGTAGTTTGTAAGTAAGTAGTTTGCTGGATGTGGAATGGTTTTTAATTATATGAAAGCTATATTTGAATTGAAGTAGCAGGAGAGATTAATATTTTTCAATGAAATTATTTTGAAGTTTTATTTTGATTAAAGAATAAATAAGTGGGGGGGGCGGAGCCAAGATGGCGACATGAAGGGATCGAGTCTTAGGAGCTCTCTGATAAAAACTCATAAACTAAGGACTCTAACTAAACTTTCGAGAGACAGAACCCAGAAAGGGAACCAGTGAGGCAGTTCTCCTACTCAAGGTAACCTGGAAAAGAGCAGAAAGGCTCTGCATCCCAGGGTCAGAGGGGTGGCCCGCCAGAGGGGTGGCCCACCAGAGCCAAAGAACTTCAGCCTCCCAGAGGCAGCCCCAGGGCCCTGGGAGTCTCAGCTCACAGCAGCGGGGGAGTCTCCTGAGCTGCACCCCAGGGAGCACCGGCACAAAGTAGGGGAACAGCGGGGGACCTCTGCCAGAGCGAGCACATGGAGCCCAGCCCTCAGCGCACACAGCCAGCAGCTTGGTCTTTCTGCAGACCAGATCCAGGAACAGAAGCAGGAGAAGCTGGTAAGCAGGAGCCCCCAGGGCATGAGCCCATTGAGCTGAGGGAGGGGAGTGAAGAGACTGCTGAGCTCTGTCCTCTGCCTCTGGAACAGGACTCTGGGGCTCTGAACACATTCAGATCCTGATCCCAGTCTAGGCCCCCCCATAGAACAACAGGCCCCCCCCCCCCACCTCGGCCCGTGGCAGAGGGAGGACAGAACCTCACACGCTGAGACCCTTGTGGGAGTGTCCCAAAAGCTCAGGAAGCACCCCCAAACAACAGGCTGGGAAAATGAACAAGCAAAGAATAAGAGGAAGACCATTGAGAAATATTTTGCAAATGAGCCCAAGAAGGATCAAAATACTCAGTCTGAAGATGAGGAAGCACAAGCTCCTACATCTAAAGACTCCAAGAAAAACAGAAATTGGGCTCAGGCTATGATAGAGCTCAAAAAAGACTTTGAAAATCAAATGAGGGAGTTGGAAGAAAAACTGTGAAAAGAAAGGAGAGAGATGCAGGAAAAACATGAAAATGAAGTCAGCAGCTTAGTCAAGGAAATCCAAAAAAATGCTGAAGAAAATAGCATGCTAAAAAACAGCTTAGGTCAAATGGACAAAACAATTCAAAAAGTTATTGAGGAGAAGAATGCTTTAAAAAGCAAAATTGGCCAGATGGAAAAAGAGATAAGAAAACTCTCTGAGGAGAATACATCCTTCAGACAAAGAATGGAATTCAGGGAGATTGATGAATTTACCAGAAATCAGGAATTAATACTTCAAAACCAAAAAAATGAAAAATTAGAAGAAAATGTGAAATATCTCATTGAAAAAACAACTGATATGGAAAACAGACTTAGGAAAGATAATTTGAAAATTATTGGAATACCTGAAAGTCATGATCAGGAAAAGAGCCTTGACATCATTTTCAAAGAATTACTACAGGAAAATTGCCCTGATATTCTAGAAGCAGAGGGCAAAATAGAAATGGAGAGAATCCACCGATCCCCCCAAGAAAGAGACCCCAAAAAACCAACCCCTAGGAATATTATAGCCAAGTTCCAGAACTCCCAAGTCAAAGAGAAAATATTACAAGCAGCCAGAAGGACACAGTTCAAATATCATGGAGCTGCAGTCAGGATCACTCAGGACTTAGCAGCAACTACATTGGAAGCTCATAGGGCTTGGAAAACAATATACCGGAAGGCAAAAGAGCTTAGAATGCAGCCAAGAATGTACTATCCAGCAAGGCTGAATGTCCTCTTCCAGGGAAAAAGATGGACTTTCAGTGAACCAGGGGAATTTCAAAGGTTCCTTTTGGAATGGCCAGAGCTGAACAGAAGGTTTGATCTTCAGACACAGGACTCAGGTGAAGCATGGAGATTGGAGGAGAGGGGGGAAATATGAGGGACTTAATGAGGATGAACTGCATGTATAGAAAAATGATACTGATAATATTCATATGAACCATCTCAGTTAATAGAGCAAGTAGAGGGAGCTTTTATAGTTGAAGCACAGGAGAAAGCTGAATTTGAAGATAAAATATAGTGTAAAAATGGAGTCAATAGGAAAAAAAGGGAAATGGAATGGGAGAAAAAAAAAGGAGAGGGGGAATAGTCCATGATATTTCACATAATAAGATTTTTTTATTACAATGAGCTATTGCAATGATATGGAAGGGGGGAGGCAAAGGGGAATGAGGGAACCTTTGCTCTCATCAGAGATGGCTAGGAGAGGAAATGGCAAATATACTCAATGGGGTATAGACATCTGGAGTAAGAAGGAGGGGGGAGCAGGGGGAAGGGGTGGGGATGTGAATAAAGGAGGAGAGGATGGACCATGGGGGGACAGTGTTCAGATATAACACATTTTTTTTTTTTTTTTACTTCTTGCAAGGGGCTGGGATTGGATGGCCTGCCCAGGACCATAGGGCCAGGTGGATTCTGGGCCTAAGGGGTGGTATGGGGGCTCAGGGCCTCTTGGCCCCAGGACCAGGGATCTGTCTGCTGCACCACTCAGCGACCCTACAGCAGAGTCAGAGTGAAAGGAGAGAGAAAATATAGTACACAGTAGTGGAGAAATAAGAAAGGAGGGACTTGCGATCAGCAATGGCAACGTTGGAAAAATATGGAAGTAACTTTTGTGATGGACTTATAAAGAATGTGATCCACCCGTGACAGAGTTGTTGGTGTTGGAACAAAGACAAGCACATTTTTTGTTATTATTATTATTTGGGAGAGGGTGCAGGGCAAGTGGGGCTGGGTGGCCTGCCTGGGGCCACATAGCGGGGTGATCTTTGGGTGTCTGGGGCCGGATTTGGACCCAAGTGCTCCTGGCTCAAGGGCCAATGCTCTGTCTGTCACCCAACCACCCCTAATATTATTATTATTTTATTTTATTTTGGGTCTTTTTTTTTCTTCTTTTTGGTTTTTGCAAGGCAGTGGGGTTTGGGTGGCTTGCATGTCACATGGCTGGGTGATTGTTGGGTTTATGAGGCTGGATATGGACTTGGGTGCTCGTGGCTCCAGGGCTGGTGCTTCGTCCATTGTGCCACCTGGCCATACCTACAATTATTACTATTTTTTTTATTTTAATTTTTTTCTCTCCCCTTTACTTTTTGGCCAAGGCAATTCTAACTATATTCATGGGCCGAGGGGTATTTTGTTTACTTGTAAACAAGTATATTTTATTAATGTAAAAAAAACATTTGTACGAAATGAAAATAACAAAATTAGAAAATTAAAAAAAAGAATAAATAAGTGATAATCTCCTCCCACAACACATTTGATGATGTTATAATGGGGAGATTTATAAGCAAGATGGCATGGCATAGTGAATAGAGAATTAGCTTTTTTAACTGAAAATTCTAGGGTAAGATTCTGCCTCTGTCACATCTTAGTTGTAAAATCATGGGTAAATTGTGTAACCTCACATTACCTGAAGAGAATTCTCTAACATTCCAATTTATAGATGAATTACCAGCCTGCATTGGTGGAGGAAATTTCCCTACCAGGATTTATCTATACCACTGAAATTACAGATTCAGAAAGACAAGATATTTGAAATGCAAATAGAAGGGTATAGTAGGAGTGAACCAAGTGTTTTCTTTTTTTAAGAGATAGAATATCTGTATTAAAGCAAGATACCCTGAGGAGAAATCTTGAAAAGATACCAGTATGGCTATACTTTTCATAGTCTATCATTTCTTGAGAAATACAATTACTTAGGATCTAAAATACTGCTTCCAGCAACTTACTTTATGGGAGAAATTTCATTTTTTTATATCATTCTTTCACTTCTCTAACAGGTCAAAGAGCTTTTTTTCCTAATGTGCTATTTATTATCCTAGTTCTCATATTCATATGAAAAACATTGTGTAAGAAAAAAGGGTGAAATTAGAATTATAAGTCATGGGTTCAAGTTCTTACTTTTGGTGGGAAAGTTCTTTAACTCATATAGCCATAATTTTCTTCATCAGTATGTAAGATTAATGAATGAATTATTCAACCCTGACTAAACAGGAGGCACAGGCCTTGAAATCTCAAGACTCTGCCCTTGGAAGTGCTGTTATAAAACAAATGAATGGTGTATAATTACACCTGCAGTTGTATAGAGGAAACTTCAATAATGAGCTAGAGAATTATCATCCCAGCCCAGTCCTTGGAAAGATCAAAGATCACTTTCTTCATTTTTTGCCTCCTACTGCTGTCTTGAGTCTTAACAGAGGCATGCAAGGAAACACAAAGACAGGGTCAATCACAAATGTTAATGAGAAATGAGATTAGTTTCTTCATATGAAGTCTTTAACAGAATAAAGATACACTTCTAATGGGTACTAATAATAGCTAATTTAGAAAAGAGAAGAAGGGATATGAGGACCTCTGGATTCTTCTTAGCTGTTTTTGTTCTCATTGTTCCAGACACTTCTACAAGCACCCCAATAATTAAACATGCAAGCAAAAATAGAGTCTTCTCAGAGTCCTGGGTCTAAGGAAGGGAACTGAAAGGAATAGTTGTCAACATCACTGCTTCAGGTGTCAAGGAAGACCTACCACTCCCCTCCCCACTTTCCTTTTGCCTATGTTACTCTTACCACAAGCAGAAACCATACAATATTTCCTTGCCTGAAGAAGAGCAAAAAACCCCTCAAAACTCCAGAATCCCAGCATGCACAGGAGCCATTTTTACTCTGTGTAGAAAACATGCTTGCATTCACAATGAGAATAATATATACTACCTAATTAAAAGGGTTGAAAGAAAAGTGCTTTGCAAATTGTCAACTACTTATATAAATGAACTATTTTCTCTGTTACTCATATCTAATATCCAATTCTGCTTACTGGAACAACATTTTATGTGTCCTGTAATATGTTTATTGGTATTATATGGCCAATGTTATATTTCATGGATGCATTATCTCCCAGACATTGAGGCTTCTAAGAGTTTTATTTGGCCAGTGTAATATGTATTTTTTATCATTTTCCATTAAATTTGCCATTTCAACTCTAATTGTATCTATGGTAGTGGTGTGGGTAGAATATAGACATCTGTTCAGTGACTGGCACCTAGTAGGCACTTAAGATGTGATTGTTGACTTGCTTATTTCAAATTTAGAGCTAATTTAAAGAGATTATATTTTATGTCCACTCTTTTTATTTTCATTTTGATGGTATGCTCTTTTCTTTTTCCTTTATAATAATTTTTACATGGAAGAGCCTGTGACATTTTGGGAAGACCATTGGACTAGAAATCATAAAACTTGGCTTTAAGTTTTAGTTCTCCTTGGCTTATCATTTGTGTGACACTAAGCAAGCCATTTCAGTCATTTCCTTAAGATTCTCATATGTAAAATGGAGATAATAATATGCACAAAGGCACTCTCACAGGATGGCTATAAGCAAAGTACTTTGAAAGCTTAAATTATGATATTTTGGTGGATCATAATTTATATTATGTCTTTTGGATTATTCAACCTTCATTCTATTCAGTTCAATCTCAAGAATAGAGGAAGAAAAATTCATCAAAGTAAATACAGCTGTAAAAGTGAGCCTAGAGCCTAAAATTTCTCTTATGCAGTTCAATTGTTAATGTCAAAGCCTTGATATGTTAAGCAAAGCCTGCAAGTAAAAAGCAAATATTTTGTTGGTCTTAAATGTTGACTAGGGTCCTCATAGCTGGTGCTATACATCAATAAAATATTTAAGGGTTTTAAAAATTTTTTTTTATTTCTTGCAAGGCAATGGGGTTAAGTGGCTTGCCCAAGGCCACACAGCTAGGTATTATTAAATGTCTGAGGCCAGATTTGAAATCAGGGACTCCTGACTCCAGGGCCGGTGCTCTATGCACTGAGCCACCTAGCCGCCCCCTAAAATATTTATTACAAAGAAAATTATATAACCTCAGTCAAGAAAATATCTGAAACAAAGATAAAACCCTCTCTTCTAGAGCAGAACTAAAATAAAGCTTTTATCATCTAAGTCTCTTCAAAACAATTTCTCAAAATACTCTATTGAGTTCCAGATGTGAAGCCTTCAAATGTGAAGGCAATCAGATGTAATTTGAGATTCCTTGATAAAGTTAGTAACCTTGATTGTGTCTTCTATAAAGTACATCAAATTCAGCAATAACCTATTTTGTATTTGAATTAGTATTGAAGTATATCCATTACCTCAAGTCATTTTTTTTTCTCTTTTGCTCCCTTGCCTCCTATATTGTAATTTGCTTCAGGCACTAAGTGATTATGTTTTGTCAATAGTCACATATTTAGTAGGTATCAAAGATGGGATCTCAATGAAGTGAGTTCTTCCTGACGCCAAGAATGGTCCTGCTTTATCATCTAGGTTGCCTCTAATGACAAATGCTTCTTTGTTCTTGTTCTTCATCATTAAAGAGGACCGTGACATCAGTGAGGTGATGCCATGACTTGCAAGTGAATTAAGTGAGGTAGAGCTGTGCAGTCACCAGTCTCACTTTCTCCTCCAGAGCCATCTGGGTCCAGTAGCCAGATATGGTCAGGGTGACTGGAGTTGGCTCTGGATGCAATGAGAGACCTTGGATTATTCAAACTATGGTGTTTAACAAGTCTCAGTTTGACTGAGGCAACACTCCTTCTGTGATTAAGGTTAGGTAAGGAAAGAAATGAAGACTAGCTTCCCAAACTCAGAAATGTCAGGTTCAAGGTACTCTGTAGCAAAGGACCATATAACCACTGACAATCCATATCTTATGTGCTTGTATTTTTGAGATATATGTGATTGTTCAAAGAAAATAATATAGGAATAAAAGTATAAATAAAATAGTGTCTCGATAACCTGGTGAACATTAATCCACAAATACCTGCACCACCAATAGGAAGTGTAGGGAACAGGTTTGTTGAAAGCACACATTGAGAGGGGCACACATTTAGGGAATATGATTGCTCAGTGTATGTATATGTGTGGCAGTAACTCTCAGGAAACACTGTGGGACAGCCAATGTCTTCTGGTGATGGATGTACACATACTATTACCATCAAGCTTCTTCCCTGGTTTTTTTTACATGGTATCCATATCTACAGAAAAAATAATTTCTGTCAGATGTGTAGATGTGAGAAATCATCTTTTCCAGGTTTTATATTAATAATCTCACATGGTTGCTGTTTGTTAAGATTCTACTGATCCTCTTGTTGCTTTTGGGCACCCCCAGATGTGACTTCATTATGTATTAGGTAAGGGAGTTTTCCCCTAATTTCACTTGCTGTCTTTAACTGGAGTCTCAAATCTCATAATTCAAAACTTATTTTTTTCTCCTACAGTTTTTTTTCTAGAGAGGAAGACAGAGAGAGAGAGAGAGAGAGAGAGAGAGAGAGAGAGAGAGAGAGAGAGAGAGAGAGAGAGACAGAGAGACAGAGAGACAGAGAGACAGAGAGACAGAGAGAGAGAGACAGAGACAGAGACAGAAACAGAGACAGAAACAGAGACAAAGAGACAGAGACACAGAGAGTGAGAGATAGCAGAGAGACAGACAGAGATACAGACACAGAGAGACAGAGAGAGATAGACAGAAACAGAGAGAGAGAGAGAGAGAGAGAGAGAGAGAGAGAGAGAGAAGAGAGACAGAGGCAGAGAGACAGAGAGAGATAAAGGGAGACAATACTGTTTTGTTGTCAATGGCTTCTCTAGCTGTATTTCACTACCTCTTAACTGCATTTTTGAACCTGTAGTAGCGAATGGAATTGAATAAAAAAATCAATGAATGAGAAAAAAAAGCATTTTTGAATCTAAAGAAAGATGATTTTCTAAGATCTAAACTCCAATTTCTTTATTATGTTAAATATTTTAGCAACAAATAATGGCATCAAAATGGTAAGGGATAATGTAATTTTTGGCCATGATTTCACTTAAGGAAGCATTATTTAAATACCAAAGAATCTTTAGGTCATAGTGGAAGGACTCACATTATCATTGGACTAGGGAAAGAAACACACAGTCTCAGCAGCTTTGATGCCTGGTTCTTCCATTAATTACCTGTGTAACCTTTAGAAAGTCACTTTGTCTCTGTTTCCTGATCTTTAAAAATGGAGAGAATATTGCATTTCCTGTCTCATAAGGTTGTGAGAAACTTGTAAACTGTTGAAGTGATATATAAATTTGAGTTAATATTATGAAATATCAACTATTCCCATACCCTGGATTTTTATAAATTCAGTAATGTTTGCTTTGAATCCATCCTGTTTATGTTTGTCAAAGCTTTGTTTAATAATCTGTCACTGTGATGTGTCATTTTAGGAAGTTCTGACTTATCGTTTTGCAGTAAAGAACAGAAGGGGACCTGTTCAAATAGATTTATCATTTAGATGTGAGATATATTGTAAGAACTGGAGCCTATAAGATGAAGTGGACACTTATTCTGAAGAAACACGTTTGCCTTATAACCTGCAGAAAATAACAAATAGTCTTTTGTTAATCACCAAGAGGAGGGACATTGACACCAGAAGATATTAGAAAAACATGAAGTTTGACTTTACATAGATGCTGTTTTGATTTTTCTAATGAAACTAAAAATCCTTTGAGGGTATTTAACATCAATCTAGTATATTCCCACTGTGCAAGATCATGGTGAGACAATGATTGTAAGCTCCTAACATTATTAAGAATCAATTTATCAGTTATCATATAACTTTCTCATTTTGTTGGATCTCAGAAATACTCTCAGTTGCTTCTTCTCAATCCTATTTCATTTTGTATGTTATTTTTAGACTCAATGTTTTCAGAAATAGCACAAAAAACTCTTAAAAGATCATACTGTTTTCCCATCAAAAGTGTACACTTGATTTTCCCTTATTTGGATTCACATTTTCCCCCTCTGATGGAATGTTCCTCCACTTTATGGTCTCTATCTCCTCTGCTTTTCTCTCTCTCTCTCTCTCTCTCTCTCTCTCTCTCTCTCTCTCTCTCAACTTGTGCTTTCCTGGATTGAGGTAGATTTAAATGATTATTTTTAAAAATTAATCTGTAATATAGGTTAAAATTAGCAACAAAATAAAAACAATCATGCCAATAAAGGAATAGTTGTTATTAATAGTCTGTAAGAGGTTAATAGTAAGATTTGCTTGGGATGATCTCCCTGAGCATAATGACATAACTGCTGAAAAGAAGGTAGACAGAACCAGTTATTTCTTTTATAAAAGCAAGTTTACTATTTCATCCAAGTGAATCGTCCAGGGAGAAAGAACATTTTTCAAAATTATGATTAACATAGTAATTGGAGAACAAACATTTATATATTATAAATATTATTAGCTCTAAATATCTTGTCTTTTCCTCTGGAATAGGGGAAAGTGCCACAATTTTGATTGATGAATATTTTGCTTTCAGAAGTATTATTTCAGTATTGAACAGTTAATTAAAAAGTGTTAGTTTCATAAACAGAACTGGGTTCAAATTATGAACTTACTAATGGTGTGACATTTGGATAAATCACTTAACCTTTCTGGGCCTCAGTTTCTCAATGTAAAATGAAGCAGTTGGATTAGATTATTTCAAAGTAGGGGAGGCTAGGTGGCACAGTGGATAAGGCACCGGTCCTGGAGTCAGGAGTACATGGGTTCAAATCCGGTCTCAGACACTTAATAATTACCTAGCTGTGTGGCCTTGGGCAATCCACTTTAACCCCATTTGCCTTGCAAAAACCTAAAAAAATATTTCAAAGTATACTTTCCTAGTATACCTATGATCCCACTTCAAAGTCATCCCTTTCCTCTAGTTCCTATGCCTCTGCCTCTCTCTCTCTCTCTCTCTCTCTCTGTCTCTGATATTTATCTACAAATAACACAACATTGAGTTCTTTACTGCTAGCAAAACAATCTTGACTATACATTGAATTAGGAAAAATCTAGTGTCCATAACATTACCATAGAATTGTCTCTTGTTCAGACCACATCTAGAGTATTATGTTCAGTTCTAGGCACCACATTTTAGGAAAGACATTTGCCAGTTAGAAAGCTATCAGCATAGGAGAGAACATTTTGAAAAAAAAATGGAGATATTTAGTACAAATGGAAAAGACACAGAGATTATAATTATTATCCTCAAATATTTGAAAGGTTGTTATATGCAAGAAAGATTCGATTGCTTTCCTTGACCTTAGATATCAATAGGAAGTTTGGAAGTAAACAGCAGCATGGAATTTTGCTCAATTTAAGGAATAACTACTAATTAGTAATGCTGTTTTAGAAATAGAATACATTGTATACCACAGAAACAATTTAAAGACTGGCAAATTGCCTTCTGTGGGGGGGGTGGGGGGAGGGATGTAAGATTAGGGGGAAAATTGTAAAACTCAAAATAAATAAAATCTTTAAAGATGTACTAAAAGAAGAAACAAAATACATTGAGTTGATAGATAGTAAATTCTTTGTCACTGAACACTTTCAAGCTGATTCTTGATGATTGTCATTTGGGGTTGTTTTAGATGGCAAAAAGGAACTAGACTTTATATTTTGCAAATCTGTGATCATCTAATGTGCTAATACTTTGATATATATTTAGCCATTTTGTGACTTTTTTGGTTTTTGTGGCACCTTCTTTTTCAAATACAATCTTTTACTCTTCCCTACTCAGCAAACCATCTCTTGTAATAAAAAAGTAAAAAAAAATAGAAGAAAAAACAGTAGTAAGTCTAATGAATATATCAATGGACTCTGATAATACTATGCTAAATATTTCACATTCATTGATACCCACTTTTCCCAGAAAGAGCAGGAGATACATTTTATCATTTCTTTTTTATGGAAAAGGTGGTGATTGTAACAATATGACATTTAGTTTCATTTTTGTTTGTTTTTTTCCTATTTATATTGTTGTCATGTATTTGGATTATTCCAGTTCTGCTTAAATTCAATTTGTATCAATTAATACACTTTGTAGTTAACAATTCTCCAACCAGGAATAGTACTTCGAAGTCTCAAACTAAATTATAAAGCAACACTCACAAAAAATGCAAAAGTAGATTAGTGGAACTTATTTACAAGGGTCAAGCAGAAATAATTATAACCTATGTTCAGCAAATTCCAACACTTAAATTATTTATAAAAGAATTCCTTTTTTCCTGATAAGAATGGCTGGAAAATTAGAAAACAGTCTGACAGAAATTAGATTTAGATCTATATTTATATAAAATTTCATATAAATTCAAAATAACTGTAATTTGAATGCTAAGTATCACATTTTATAAAGGGGAATATACTATGTGTAAGATATATTCTTAATCAAAAAGAGACAATTAAAAAAAGATAAAGTAGTAGATTTTGATGAATTAAAATCAAAAAATTTATGTACAAATAAAATGTGTATCTAGGATAAGAAGAGGAATTGGAAAAAATGAATTGGAAAAAATCATAGAATTACACTTTCATATAAGGATTTGATTTTCAAGATATATATATATATATATATATATATATATATATATATAATTAATAGGAAAAAACACAAAAAGACATTCCTCAATAAGTGGTCAAATATTTTTATGAATATTTATCAAAAGAATTGCAAACAATTATCATCCAAATCAGAGAATACTTTAAATCACTAATAATAAAACTATAAAAATCAAAACAACCCTAAGGTTTCACCTTACTCCCAGAAAATTGGCAAAGATGGCAAAAACTGAGAATACTCAATGTTGGAAGGATTGTAGGAAGATAGACAGACACTTTCTTTCTTTTAACTAATTAGGAATGCAAATAAAATGCTAATATATCATACCCTTTGATTTGGAGATTCATGTTCCAAGGCCATTGATTTAAAAAAAAATTATAGCAGCACTTTTTGTAGTAGTAAAGAACTAGAAGCAAAGTGAATGCCTATCAGTTTTGGAATGGTTAAATAAATTGTGGCACAAAGATTTAATTTTTTTTTGCTTTAAGAAAAAAATGAATTTGATAAATATAAGGAGACAAGGAAAGTGGAATAATAATAATAAAAATAACAAAATATTAACAATAATAGTGACAACAATAGCATCTGCTGATTTTGATGTGTGCTCCTCCAAAAATCTGAAAGAGAAATTGCTGTACCTCTTTTTATATCTGTTGAAATTGAAGCCTAAATCAGATTACTCGAACTTCTTAATCCTTTTTCTGAACTTCAGAATTAAAGCAATCCCTTTGTCCTTAAACTTTTCATGATATTTTCTTTTTTTTCCTTATCACATATCCTTTTATTTTTTGTTTTGTTTTTTTTTGCAAGGGAGTGGGGTTAAATGATTTGCCTAGGGTCACACAGCTAGGTATTTATTCACAAATCCTTTGTATCCAAAATAGTTATGTCCTTATTTTCTTATCCTTCAGCTTCCTCATTTGTTTGTAAATTCCTTGCACAAGTAAATATGATGAATATATCTATGTATCTATCACCTCTCTGTCTCTCTCTGTCTCTCTGTCTCTGTCTGCCTGTCTGTTTCTCCCTCCCTCCCTCTCTCTCTCTAGTAAGATTTTGATGAACATTTTGTTTGTTGTATGTAATTGCTTTCTAAAGTTTCCAAAGAGTTATGTTATATATTATCTCATTTGATCATCACAACAACCTTGTGAATTAAGTAGGGCACATCTACAGGCATGAAATCATGATAACCTCAATATGAGGGAAAATAATAGAAAACCATTTAAAAATACATAAGCCCAAAAAATACAACAATCTTGAGTCATTTTATCCAGAACCCAATAGTATTTATGTGCCTCAATAACCACTCAGTAACTACCTGTGTAAGAACATAGTTTATATTCAGAATGATGACCTAGGATCAAATGATATAAAATATATTTCACGAAAATGTGAACATGTGGAAGACTTTAAGATTTACAAAATAAATGATCAACATTTTAAAGGTTTCAACACTTAATGTGAAGCTAAATAAACAAAGTTTTACTCATGTATTTGTAACAGTCTCTTGCCTTCTTCAAGTGTCTCCTAAAATATTATCTATTTAAAGAAATGTTTTTTTTTTATATTGGACTAGGATAAGAAGTTCATTTATTCTTGAGTCATCATTTATATATTGTTCTTCCCTCATATAATTCCAGCACAATGAATAAAGAAAAGGTATGAAAATATTAAAAAGCATGTAGTTTAAAATACAGTAGGACCTCGGTTTACAAATTTAATTCATTCTGATATTGTATTTGTCTTGTGATTTGTTCTTATTGCAAAGTGAATTTTCCCAGAGAAAAAAAATGTAAAGTCAGATGATCAGTATCCATCCTCAAAAATATTCATAAAAATAATTATTTATTATTTTAAGTGAGTTTTTTGTTCTTAATGTATCTAAAATACAATAGTAATGATTAGTACAAAATATAACCTGAAATGAAACAAATTAGCCTGCACTGAGTAGAGTCATGGTTGGCATGAGAGAAACTAGAGGGAGAAGGAAGAAGGGTTATTGCTTGGAAGGAGAATCTTCTTCCATGAATACATTGGGGATTTCAATGTCCAGTGTTCTCTCTTATACTACTTTGGTTAAAAGTAAGACTAACACTACTGCTTTCACTTATTTTTTGTTTTTAGAATCACTTTCATGTTTTAACTCACTGATTTTTTTTCCTTTGCTTTCGCTTCTGATTAGGAATCTAATAACTCTTGTTTTTTTGACATTTTTTCAGAATGTCACAGAAATGTGACATTGCATTATCATTAGAAAATATTCATGGCTCTCACTGTTACAGCCTTATTTGGGTGATGTTTTCCAACAAAATTTTGCACTTTCCCCCATACCTGATAAGCCTCCTAATCTCACTTGACCTGAGGGATTCCTTTGGCCTCACAACCTCCTCTTAAGATGAAATATTCTTAGCCTCTGACTGTTGCTCCTCATACAGATCCATTAGTTCATTGGTTTGTTCTTAGTTACCAGATCACCTGCTAACTTCTTCTCATTGATACATGTAGGAAGCAACTTTTCAACATCTTCTCAAACACATAGTCATGCTTTGATATTCTTGTGACCCTTTTTGCTGCATTCACCACCTTTATTTTACCCTCCTTCTTCAAAATGGTGCAGATTGTAGATGCAGACCAATTATAAAACCATTAAAAGTCAGTCAAATGCCCAACACATTCGTGCTTCTCAGTGATTTCTTTTTTTTCTTTTTCGTGTAATGGTTTCCTTCTTTGCATTTTCCTTTACAGTCTTCTTTATTGGGACCATTGTTACAAATATTGTTGTAGATCACAGTGACTATCATACACTTTTACACCAACTACTACTGTATGTCTGCAAACACATATGAATACACTTGTAATGGCATTGTTAATAGTTGAAGATACTGCCTTCCTGAAGGGTCAATGCCTAATGAGGCCAATTAGGCAATATACTGACCTGAAATTCCTTTGATTGATATATAAAAGCAAAACCAAAACAAAACAAAAAACCCAACATTTCCTAAATTGAGCATGATCTCTTTGCAAGCTGTTTAAGTCCAAACATGATGTTTGTACTGTGAATTTTTGTTCATCCTGACAGGCAAGTTTTGTGAAAAATAGTGAAGTATTCATAAATCAGGTTACTATAAACTGAGGTTCTACTGTAATATGTCAGAAAAGAACTTCTTATTTTAATGTACTCTTCAGGAAGATGCATGTCTAATAAATATTACATAATCCATCAGTTTATTTTTCTATTGGGTGTCTCAGACAATGAAAAAAAGATACTGCATATGATTTTGGACCTCTATTTTAACACTTCAGTAACCCAGACCCAAGAGTTCATTGACTTTTCAGGGAAGATTTCTAAAATAATTAAAAGGAAATATTTAATAAAGGATAGAGGAGATACTTAAATCCTTAAGTCAATAACTTCTTGCTCTTATCTCAGAAATAAGAATAATTTAATGGTTTGCAAGGGGTACTAAACTAGATAATTTCAGATCCCTTTGAACTGCAGAATAATTTGATTATTCATGAAGATTGTTGATTTTAATCTCCTTATGACTTCATTTAAAGTGTAATAAATTTGCTATAGAATGAATGCCCATTACCTGGTAAAACAATTTTGAATACTTTAAAATACTTATCTACCTAGTTTATGTTTTTTTCTTGATTATCTTAAGTGAATAACCCATCTCCCCTTTCCTGGCCATCCTTCAGTTATTGGAGAAGGCATTATCCTATCTCCCCCAACCCACAATATAGATCTATACCAAAGTTCGAAGGAGAATTCTGGTGGACTAATTGTCAAAAGTTGGGGAGAGGGTGGAAAATAGCTATTAAAATAAAATGTGAGGTCTTTTGAGTTAGATGAAAAGAAATTAATGCTCCTCAGAGACTGTTCCTATCATGTCTGACCCTGGTTTATTCCTTCTTATTTTTTATTATTAGTTTTTAAAATTTTATTTATTTATGTTAATAAGGTTAAGTGACTTGCCCAAGGTCATGCAACTAGGCAATTATTAAGTGTCTGAGGCCAGAGTTGGAGTCAGGTCCTCCTGACTCCAGAGGCAGTGCACTGTCCATTTGTGCCACCTAACTTTCCCATACCACTTCAGACTGAGCAGCCTCCAAACCATATAGGACATTGAGCTCCTTGAAGATTTTGGGAGTGACATTACCTAAAATGACATATATTTTTGGCACCAAAGTAAAAAAAAAATCTGGGACTTTGCAGGCAAGAAGGGTCACTGAAGATATTCTAAACCAGTCTGCTCACTTCAGAGAATACTACAATTCAAAGACAATAAAAGACTTGTTCAAGGTCACACAACTAGTAAATGGTAGATCTAAGACAAGACTTGATCTTTCAATGTTCCTTCTTTTGTATCATTTCCTATGCTTCATATGTAGGCTTGACTTTGAACAGGATAGCAGACAGATATATTTTATACAAGTTCTATCCTGCTCTATCTTAAATCTTTTAAATGACTGCCAAACTCTTTGTAGTTCATTGCTACTGAACATGTATATGTATCTTGCCTTATAAACTCAAAGCTAAACAGATCCAGTATTCCAAAATGATCCATTAGTAGTTTATTTTGTACTTAAGGAATGTTAAGAGATAAAACATTTTCATAGAATTCCTGAAATTAAACGTGTTCACTGGTTGTCACTTAAGAGATGTAGGATACATTATTTTGTTTACAGCTGATAAAATTGTACAGATGTCCAACTTCTTTGAACTCTGGGATTTTCATTATGGTCATATGAAAATCAAATTTCATATTGTGGGGTAAAGAATGCATTGTTAAATCAGGTTTTGAATTTTTTCAAGGTTCATTTTCCATCTGGGTTTGAAATACATTTGTTTATATGCTACACATAATTTAGACAAAGCCTGTTTTGTAGAACTCATTGCAAAATAGTTTGGATGCATGGCAAGAGTTATAATAATTTGTATGATTTTACCTATACCTATCATGTAAACTACACTAACATAGGAATATTTGAATAATAAAATTTCATATAACCTTTTACTTACAAACTTACAATGTAGTAGTGATTATAAATACAAAGCAAAACAAAACATCTATATAGACTGAAAAATGAATGGAAAAAATAAAGTTACATAGCAAACATTTTTTTCATAATATTGTACAAGGCTTGTTTTGTATCTTATTTTACTACTCTATATGTACAGAATTAATCTCTTTGCTTTTTCTGATAATTGTAATTGAAGATTCATATACACTATCCCTGTAATTCCTTTTTTTTTTTAGTTTTTGCAAGGCAATGGGGTTAAGTGGCTTGCCCAAGGCCACACAGCTAGGTAATTTTTAAGTGTCTGAGGCCAAATTTGAACTCCGGTGCTCTCTCCACTGCATCACCTAGCTACCCCATGTAATACTTTCATAAAAAAAATCAAAATTAAATTGATTTTCTGTTTCTCACTTCAATTTCTTTATTCTACATCCTCTCCCTTCTCATTCTCTTGGTTGGCTTAGATATGATGTGGATGGTCAAATGAACCTTGGAGTTAAGTAGATATGAGTTCAAATGGGGCTTCAAGAATTTGTTGGGCAGCTAGCTATGTTACCTTGAGCAAGTCACTTAACCCCATTGCCTTGCAAAAAACAAATAAATAAATAAATAAAAATGAATTTATTTGTTGTGTCCCTTAAATTCTGTCTGTATCATTAAATTATTTTGTGGATGAATTTTGCTTTTACATTACAGGAAGTTTCAAAATACCCTATTCTGTGAGAGATCTCTTCTAACAAAGAAAAACAATTAAGTGACTCTAATAATCTTGACCGCATTTGAAATTTCTTGAGATATTTACTATCATAGCAAATTGACCATTTAGCAACACTCAACCCATTTTAAATTGCTTTTTAGTTAGAGAAATCTACTTTAGAAAAAAAAATTCCTTGTAATAGAAGTAAACAACCCAAATTCCCTTTTTTCTTTATAATATATGGAACTATATCTCATTATACCTTTCTTATATATCATACAGTGAGATATCTCAGAACTATATTATATAATGCATATATACCTATATTTGATATGTGCATGCATATCAAGCCATTGCTAAATTTGCACCCAAATCTATTTCTTTGAAGGTGTATGTTTCATCAACTAACCTTTAGAAACATTGATGATGATTTTATTAGTCATAATTCTAATAACTTTCAAAAATTTTTGTATTTGTATTTTTACCATTTTTCTCCTAGTCTTGTCCATTTATCATAAATTTAGAAAACTCTTCAAAATTTCGGGTTTTTATAATGCTAGTGTCACAACAGGAATCATTCTAATTCTTCTTCCTTTATGTTATATCAGTATACATGTTTCCTCCATTTCATCATCTCTAAAAATATAAGTAACAATACCACTTTCCTTCTAGGGGTCTTATAAAGACAAATAGATAATATTTTTAAAGTTCTTTACAAACCTTTAAAGGGTTCATAAATGCTATTATTATTAATCTATTAATTAATTATTTAATAAATTAATTAAAATTATGTTATATATAATTATCAATGAAATAGTTAGTAGATGATAATATAGATAGTAAAATTAGCATTTATGAAATAGGAAAGAATTTTGCTTAGTTCACAAAATATTTACCTACTACAAAGAGACCTAAACTAAGTTCTAGGATAAATCTAGAGCATAGATCACATATGATACCTTCCCTCCATGGAAATGAAGGAATTGTGGAGATAAGAAAGAGATCCAGATAAATCTAGCACAAAGCAATAACAGTGATTTCAAACTCAAAGAGAAAGGGTGGGATCCCTCCAATGATGCATATTTACTTAAAAAACAAGTTAGGGTCCACTAGGTGGTACAATGAATAGAACACCAGCCCTGAGGTCAGGAGGATCTGAGTTGAAATAGGCCTTGGACTCTTAATACTTACTCAGCTATGTAATCTTGGGAAAGTCACTTGTTTGCAAAAACCAAGGAAAAAAATAAATAAATTACTCTTGTCTATGTTGTTTTTTTAATATTTCATCAAAAATTTCTTAAATTCATTTTAATCTGGTTCTAACTACATGTGAGTTTTGTCAATTTTGCATTAATGATATGTACATGAGAAGGACCAAAGATTGTCTATTGCTAATGGAGATGATTGAGAAATGCTACTGGTGAACATGACTTTTGAACCTAGCTTGATTGTATGGAATTCCTCTGTGCTTTAAAAAATGATGAACTCAATGATCTTAGAAAAACATGGAAATACACATAAAATAATAAGAGTAAAATGAGCAAAACCAAGGGAACAGTAATATTGATAATAATATCCTAAAAGTACTATTGTTTTAAGAGTGACTTTGAGTACGTCATTTTGACTATTATAAACACCCAACATTAAAGAAAGATTATATTTGCATCTGGAGAAAGAACTGGTAAGTAGAAGTTTATACAGAATAATTATACACACACACACACACACACACACACACACACGCACAGAAACAGACACACACATAATTATTTGTGTCCAATGGCAGCCATCTCTAGGGTAGCAAAGGAGGGAAGAAAAAATATATATGATAATATATTGGGAATGAATAACAAGTTTTACATAAAGATTTGCTGTTTCATGTGCAATCATATTTTATTATGCTGTTACAGAAATGTTTGTTTTACTCCACAAATTAAAAATAAAATAAAATAATTCTAGTTTTTCTTGAATGAGAAGAAGTTTAAGAGGCAAAGAAGTCAGATTATATTTTAGGGATAAACAACATTGTGAAAAACATGGAAACAGAAGAAATATAGGTGTGTTAAAGGACTCAATAAATAATACATTTTAGTTGGGAGTACAGTGTAAGAAGAAGAATAAGGAAAGAAAGTAGGGTGGTGTTAAATTGGAAAGGTGCCTTGAATTCCATGTAAAGGAGTTATATTTTTTCTAGGTAGGTAGGAGGGAGTCAGTGAAGATTGTTTTTCAGCAGTGGAGTCATGTGGATATGCTTAAAAAAGTTAGTCTGTGGAGGGTGGATTGTGGGCAAGAACATATCAAGTCTGAAAAACTTGGATGGAGTTTACTATGATAGTACAAGTTTGAATGAGAGACTACATACTAAGACATTGGAATAAATGACGAGGTTAAATTTCAGAATTCTTTTGAAGCTGGACTTGGGAACTGATTAAATCTGGCCGATTCAGGGTTAAATATAGCATAAGGATTATAAATATTAAAGATGAGACATGGGGGAATCATATAAATAATAAAGTAAAAAGATTGAACTGGTTTTTTTTGGAAAAGATTACAAACATGGTTTTGGCTGTATCGAGTTTAAGATGCTGGTGGAGGTAGTTCAGGGTTAGAAATAGAAAACTGATTAAAGACTTCACAAAGGGAGTAACTGAAGATGTGAGAATGATATAGCTAAGAGAAAAAAGTACAGAGAAGGAAGAGAAGACTAAGGACAAGATTTGGGGAAACAAAACATGAATTTGTATTAGTCACAAACTCTGTGAACTTTGAAATTTTAAATAGAGGATATTTGATCATTTTCTCCTATTCATTTAATTTCCTAAAGTAGGCAGTGAAGTCCCCTATAAGCTAAGTGACTTATTGGTATCACAGTTTGTAGAAGGAAAGAGAAAAAGAAAAAATGAAGAAATATCTTGAAGTGAAATGAAAGGATATGCTACTCAACAGGCCAGAGGCTCAGAAAGACTGGGGAAGGAAAGGATATACTACGCAAACATTGGTCTGGTGATACAGAAACTCCCCAAAGTAGTTTTATAGTACTTCCCCTTTTTTTAGGGAAAATATAATTTTTGATAAGGGATAGGGATTCTTCCTTGTTTTGCAGGGGTTCTAGTATAGGGAATGGTCTTGAATCAGGGTTAGGTTCAGTGGTCTCTGAAGCACCTTTCATCTCTAAATTCACCATCCTATGACCTCCAATTCTAGTTCAACGGTTTGACCTTTTTGAGTATTGTAATTATTTGAAGGAATAAAGGAAGGAGAAAGCAAATTTTGAAGACAATCTACCACATCTCAAAGCTGACATTGGACCTGTTCTCACAGAGGAAGGAGTATGTTCTTCCTAGCCTTGGTTGGATTTAGCCATAGACTTAGCTGATGTTACTTTTGATGATTTGAGGTAATTATTAACTAAAATTTTCAAAGCTAGGAGTTTTGTTTCACACTTAGATTTACTTAAAATATGAAAAATATTTATGTTGGATATTTGGCATGAGTCACTCAGTTTTGTGGAAATTGTATAAAGATTCAGATCAGAATCTGAATAATTTGTGTAACAAAAGAAACATTTTGGTTTTGCTTTTATAATCATTTTAACCAGTTGCTTTATTAAACCAATTTGAATAAGAAAATGAAAAAAATTCAAAAATAATCACCTCATAATAATATTTCCATTTATATAATAGTTTAAAGTTTGCCAAACACTTTGTAAATATTTCATTTTATATTCATATAAACCCTATGGCTAACTGTAGTTTGTCAGAGTAAAGTACTTTCTATCTCACTGAACAAAATCTGTTACTCAAGAGAAGTATTATGTCTAATATTTTAAAATTATTATCAGACAGCCATGTAACCTGATTGGCAAATACAAAGACTGAGTCATTTTATTATTGTGATAAAAAATAGCAAAGTTCATTTGACTTATTTAATAAAAAAAATATTGTGCTACAATGATAATTGGGCATAGATATATGTATATAGTAGTAAGCTTACATAAATTAGTATAGTCAATACAGTCCAATATTTCTTTTTAAAAAATATTTTTCGGCTAGGTGGCGTAGTGGATAAAGCACCAGCCTTGGACTCAGGAGTGCCTGGGTTCAAGTCCAGTCTCAGACATGTAATAATTACCTAGCTGTGTGGCCTTGGGCAAGCCACTTAATCCCATTTGCCTTGCAAAAAAAAAAACCTAAAAAAAATATTTTTCTAAAGTAAATGAGTCCTCACTATGAATACTTTCCCATAAAGCAATCACTATCATTGTTATTCTAGATATACAATTTTTATATTTATATTAAAGTCAAGGTTTCAGATCTTATTTTCCACATTTTTTAAAAATTTCAGTTCATGATATGGTATAAACTATTGTTATTTCCATTCTTACTATTATCTTACTTCAAACCCTACTGATGGTCAATTAGATTCAATAAACGAATAGATATTTATAGATCCCTACAATATGCCACACATTGGAGAAATAGATAAAAATTAAATAGAACCTGATACTAGAGAGTACATTCTAGCACACACACACACACACACACACACACACACACACACACACACATATATATATATATATAATCTACAGAAAATTTATACAAAATAGTTATGTGAGGGAGATTAGCGACTGGAGAAGTTTTGCATTGATCTAAAAGAATTTTCTGTAGAAAGTGAGTTTTTAAGAAGATGGAGGTGTGAAGGGAGTTCATATTAGACATGGGAGACAACCAGTAACATGACAAATAGAGAGGAAAAAAATCTTTTGGATTGCAATAGATAGTAGGCTATACCATAAAGTTCACTTATAACAATAATATATAATATAACCAGAAAGAAGAAGTCCAGTTATGAAGATGTTTAAAAGTGAAACAGGGGAGGGGGCTAGATAGTGTAAAGTGTATCAGTCCTGGAGTAAGAAGGATCTGAATTCAAATTCTGCCTCCAACACTTACATGGAACCCTAGGCAAATCACTTATAACAAATGTCTCTAAAAAACAAAATAAAAAAATGCAAAAGTTTATTTTTCTTCTTAGAAGTAAGCAAAAAAAAAAGCCCCACTGAATTTTATGAGTGAGTGACATTGTTAGATTTCTGCTTTAGGAGAACCACTGGCAGCTTTGTGAAGATTAAATTTGAGTAGGGAGAGGCCTGAATCAAGAACCAGGAGAATATTGCATTATTTCAGAAGTGATGAGGACCAGTATTAGGGAAACAGTTGTGTGAGCATGGATGGGACATATTATAAAAAAATGACATGATTGGCATCCGGCCGGATGTGTGTCATGAGTGAGAAAAAGGAAATGAGCATGGAAGACCATGAGAATAGTTGTATCTTTGAAGTGCAAAATTTGGAAGGAAGAAAAGATGGCGAAAGTAAGGAATTCTCTTTTGGACATGTTGAGTTTGAGATATCCATTTAAAAACATGTTCAGTATAAGCAGTTGCTGATAGAAGATAAACTCCATAAGAACACTAGTTAGTGCTGGAGAGATAATAATGGAATCTGTGGGAACTGAGGAAGGGCCAGTTTAGGATAGACCTTAGAGTATAAAAACTGGAGTAATGTAGAGTTAGTTTTGAAAGGTATTGAGGGGGGCACAGCTTTAAAAACCAAAGAGCAAGGTCTAAATTGGATGTAAGACAATAAATAGCCAGTGGAAGTTATTCAGTAAGGTATGCATCATGAGACTTGCAATTTAGAAGGTTAAGACAAAAAATCCAGCCTTGCATTATATTCATTTCCTGTATCTTTGATGAAGTACAAATTAGACTAGACCTATAGAGACCACAATGACCCAGGATATAAGGAGGATAGCAGCTTATCATTGAGTTTTCCCTGTCTCTGGCCCCAGGAGAGCTCAATTATGTGTCACAAATAAATGCTGCAGATACTTTTGATTTCTATTTTCATTTTTGGTATTTTAGCAGGCCTTTCCTCTGAATTGCTATTGTAATATCAATAATTCCCCTTAATTAACTTGACTAAATCATACTGCCAAATGTAAAGGAAGAGAAAAAGTGCTTTTCAGAACAAACGTACTATGTAATGGTGAGTTGTTTCCTTAGAATTGATGGTAAAATAGGGGACATTTGATTCAAAGCCCTTCATGATAAAAGTTGACTACTAAATAAAGATAGTCCTCTCCCTCATCAGTTTTCTGCAAAGTAAAGGAGAATGCATTCTCCTCAAAATATTTGATGGCCTTAATTTTTTTTAAACAACTCTCTGATGGATAACTAGGTGAATGCAATCTAGTGTCTCACTATATTTTCATGTCATAAGCTGCTCCTAGAGTCTATCTGGAGGAAGACCTAAAGAAAGTAAATTCAGAAAATACATTTTAAAAAAACTATGATCTTTCTAGCCAGACCTGTTTATTTCTTATAGTTTGGTATTTTTACATAAAAAGATGAGTCTGTCAGGCAGATCTCCAGTTTTATTTTATAGTGCTTCATTGCACTTTTAAAAAGATGCAAAAAGGTGGGTCATGTTTCTTCCAACTCAGAAAAATTGGATAAAAAATTTAGGGGCATTTAAAATCTTCCATATTCTGGGTTCCATATAATTCTGTATTCTAATCAAACTAGTCTTCTATCTTTTTTTCTGTATTTGACACCTGTTGTTGAAATAAACTTTTCCCTCAACTTTGCCATGCAGAATTTGCAGCTTCCTTCAAAGTACTCTGAGGTGCCATCTCTTTAATGAGGATTTTTGATATCCATCTAATTATTAATAACTCTCCTCAAAATTTCATATTATCTATAACTACAGGTTAACAAATATGTCACGCAGAAGTGTGGTTCAAAAATAAATAAATGAAAAGACAAAGGCTTGTAATTATAGAAAATCCTCAAAATCCTCACCCATCTATATCATAACCATTGTCTTAAAAATAATTGATAGATGAAAGACATAGTGAGAAGCAAATTAAATAAAATAAATTTTATTTCATACTAAGGAAATTTATGCTATGTTTAATCAGATAGTTGATTCAAATGAACTATGATCGGGATTTGTTTTATTAAACAATTAGAAATAAATTGAGTACAATTAAAACAACTCTAAACAATTGTTTAAACAGGGAGGATAGGTGGTGCAGTGGATAGAGCACTGGCCCTGGAGTCAAGAATACCTGAGTTCAAGTCTGACCTCAGACACTTAATAATTACCTAGCTGTGTGGCCTTGGGAAGCAACATAATCCCATTTGCCTTGCAAAAACCTAAAAAATTTTAAAACAATTGTTTAAGCAAATGATTATAATAAAAATTGCAAATTAATTGGAAATAGACAATACAATTGACATCAACATAAACTATAATAGTTTCCTATAGATTTCTAACTTATATAAACATATGTGTCTCTATATATATATATGTATATATTAATTGCTATAACAAAGAAACCAGAAAAATTGAGAATGTGCCCTGGTAAATATCTAACTGACTTGCAAATGAAAGACACCTGCCAAATTCAGCATTAATTTACAATATAAACTTATTTCCAAAATCTTAAGAAGAATGATGAACAATTATGAGTAGTATCTTCTCTAAAGGAAAAAGATGCAATGGAGGTAAAACAATTTAAAGTCAGGATGACAAGATAGCCAATTAAAAAAAATCATGAGAATGGAAGAATAGAAGAACAATAGAAAAGATTTTTGAAAAACATTTAGACAAACTATTTACCCATATCATAGATAGTAGAATCAACTCAGTAGACTCTAATATCATAGTTACCAAGATGTTTATAGAGAAGGCAGAGCACTAAAAAGAGCAAACAAAAAGGCAGCCAGATTGGACA
Source organism: Macrotis lagotis (assembly GCF_037893015.1). Lineage (NCBI taxonomy): Eukaryota > Metazoa > Chordata > Mammalia > Peramelemorphia > Peramelidae > Macrotis > Macrotis lagotis. Next base: position 160,951,544 of record NC_133663.1, read on the forward strand.
GAGAAAGAAAAAAACAGATACATACTGGGACAAATATAATTATCAGTGAATTAAGGGAAAGAAACACAAATATTTGTAACAGGGAGACACCAAAATTGTGGAAAATTTTGTCAATATAAAAAAGACAACAAAAAGTGTCAATAATTAGTGAATTATATGTTTGTAATTCCATCTATACAATGTCATCTTGAGAATTAACTATTGCCAAGTCAAAGATTGTCAATAAACTTAATGATGAGGAATAAGCAGGGTTTTATAAAAGGATATTCAGTAATTGACCAAATCTCTGCCATCTTCTAAATAAAATTAAGCTTACAGAGGGTATATTATTTCATTATTCTTCATTCCTATTGATTATGGAAGAAGCATTTTAATGAGTAGATTGCTAGATCTTTTACAAAGTAATACATCATACCTATATGTTAAAATCACTTAGGATTCACTGGAAAATGTAATAATAGAAATAACCCTGTTTTATTATCCTCTGATGATAAACATCAGTTGGTGAAAAAAAACAGGTAGGTATATGCTTGCCAGAGTCAACACTCTGATGGAAGAGATCCAGAACTTAGATTATAATGAGGAAGATTCTGTGCTGATGCTGTGATTTTCTAGACACTCTTCTTTGTGGATGATATTATGCTGATTATATCCATCACTGATCCTCTGGGAAGAGATCATTAATCACACAAGGATTTGGGCATTAGACATTTAAATGAAGAATATATATTTCTTTTTTTGACATGAATGGACACTACAGAGCTTATCCATCAGTATACTTACTTGAATAGAGAATGCAAATGGACAGTGATTAGAAACAAAGTTTAAAAGGAGAAAAAAAATGGTTGCTTTAGGGAAATTTCAGTGTTCTCTTACTGACCCTGAGCTTCAGATGAAAGGGAAGTCCTAACTTTTCAGCTCTAGCACTTAAGTGGTGTTGCTATTTGTCAGCAAGATTTTTGTTGAACACCACAGCCTACAAAGAATACTGCCCAGAGGGCAACAGACTGATACATGGTATGTGTAAAGAGCAGGCTCCAATACTTTTCACCAAAATAGAATTAGGAAGAGCAAGAGTAAATCATGTCATCAAGGAATTATATGGCAAGATGAGAAAGTGAGCTGGTTACTTGATAATATGTGGATAGTTGGAGTTCTGCATGGTTTTTAGAAAGCAAGGACCTTCTCCAACATTCTCTCTTTGTGGTGATTTTTTGGAAAACAAGATGAATGATCATGGATGAATTGGTATGTGCATCATTAGAGGGAATTCCAAAACAGATAAGGTCACAGATATATTTGAATGTTTTAAACAATCTACAATAATTCCATATTTTCAGTTGACTTCTATTTATGTATAAATCTATTTAATCTTATGGCTCTATAATTCTTTACTAATAGTGGCAATCACAAATTTACCAATATATAAAGAGAAAACTCCCCAAAAAAGAGTATTGGGATATGAAACTTTGAATTTCTGTTATCTACATATTTTTAAAAATATATGTTAAATGTAATGAGTTAATTACAAAATTGCTTGCATGTTGCTTGAACTTTTTTGTTTTTTCTGTATTTAATTTTTTCATTTTATTAATGTTCTTTGCATTCTCCCTTCTTTTCCTTACCTATCTGTATGTATCTTTCCTTTTCTTTCTTTGTTCCTCTCCCTCTTTCATTGTCTCCTCTCTCTCTCTCTCTCTCTCTCTCTCTCTCTCTCTCTCTCTCTCTCAATTTCTTAGCTTTTCTTGATATTGTATTTTGCTACTTCTTTGACTTATGCCCTAATCATTCACATTTGTGCTCTAAAATAGGCTGAATCCAAGTAATCTTCAAATATCTATCTGAGATGATCTGGCCCTTGGCCTCTATGTGGAGGACATGTCATAGTCAGCCCCCACCACTTAGAACTGAAGCTTATGCTTCCAGCATTCAGGGGCATAATCTGCAGACATGCAGATATTTTGAAAACAGGCCTAAAGAAGAGACACTTTGTATAGAAATATAGAAGACTAAAAATGAATACAGAGTTTTGAAATGCAGTATATTTATTAAAATTAGAAGCTACCCTATGAACAATATTGAAAGCTAAACCTTTTATAATTCTGTCAGTATAAAACTCAGAATAATGCATCATGAGGTTGCACCTTCCCTAGTGACCTCTCCCTAAGTTCAATATACTAAAGAACAGACCCTTCTAGATTTCTGATAAATTATTTTCATATATATGTATTATTTAACAAGCTTCAAAATCAATGGGTTTTTTGGGGTTTGGGTTTTTCTTTTGGTAACTATGTACAGATAGCAAATTTTAGCCATTGTATTTGCTTTTACTTATTTGACCAAGTTGGTTGATTAAAATAAGCAACTAATATTCTCCCAATATAATCCTTGAGGTGTACATTCATGATATGCCTAATATATTGTTACTGATATTTAAAAAGAATGCTATGTCTGAGTATTGCAATTTTTAAGTTGAAATTATTTTCTCAGTGTGTTAGTTTAAATCTTTACTTCCATCTTTTTCAGGTTTTTGTCCCTTTAATCGTGTTTCATGCTCACAGATTTTAGAATTATATGGAAGAAAATGGAAGTAGTAGTTCCTTGCCTCTAGGCAGGTAAAAAAACACAGGAAAAATACAACTGTTATCCAGGAACAGGGCATTCCATCATGTTCCCTGGTAACTTGTTTTAATGCTTAATCACTAAAAAAGATTCTTATCTTTCTATGCAGAGAAGGAAGAATTTTTCTAAGTTTTCCCAATGCATCTAAATTTTAATTAATAGATACCTCTTTTAATTATTTCCTCTTTTTTTTTATGTAGCTTTTCCATGCATGTTTGCTTGTGGTCTCTTGTTATATTGTCAGTAATCTGAAGGTAGAGAATGTCTTTTATTTATTGTTTTGCATCTCCAATGATTAGCATAGTACCTCGCACATTATGGGTGCTTGCTAAATATTCATTAAGTATACTTTACTTAATATTTTGCTCCAGGTGTTTTTCCTTTGTTTCTCATTAGTCAAAAGGAAATAAATTCAGTATTGAGAATTTTTTTAAAAAATTTGACCCAATCTTCAGTTAGTAATAGAAGACTTTTCACCTACAAACCAGACAGGAGTCTACTGACTGGTAACCAGTGGAGACTCTTCTATGGATTTTCTTTTCAGTATGGTAGATATATTTATTTTGAAATTTTTTATGTTTTTCTACAGACTGCCTAAACTCTTTGATTATTGTTGTTTGTTTCAGTTGTGTCTGACTTTTCTTGGCACAAATACTTGAAGTGGTTTGCCATTTTCTTCTTCAATTCATTTTACTGATGAGGAAAAGACTTAAATAGGATCAAGTCAGTTGCCTAGGCGCTCACTGCTAGGACAGGTATCTGAGGTTGATTTGAACTTCATTTTTCCTAACTACAGGCTATACCATTCCATCTAGCTGCCCTTTCTTTTACTCAAGTTTAAGTCAATTTTTTCTTTGGGTTTTTTTCCCCCTTTATAAAAATGGAGAACATTTTAGTCACAACAAAAGTAGTGAGTAGGGTAGGGACTAAAAATGTATTTCATTAAAAGGGGAAAAACATAATACATAAGACAACTTTTAACATTTATGGGTTTTTTCCCTTTTTGATTTGATTCTTCTTTCACAAGATGATTAATATGGATATATGTTTAACAAGGTTATATACACACATAACCTATATTAGATTGCTTTCTGTCAATGGAGGGATGTGGGGAAGAGGAAAGGGAGGGAGAGAAAAATGTGAAACTCAAAAACCTTACAAAAATAATTGTTGAAAACTACCTTTGCATGTAGTTAAGAAAATAAATATATGATATATTTTAAAAAATAAAAATGTATTTCATATGCATGATGCCTAAAATAAAAAGAGCCTAGGAGATCAGGACATATAGCTAAGCATATTGTCTTGGGGACAATTTAATAGCAACAAACATTAAAGTGAACTACTGTATGCAATGCAGTGTGAGGTTCTGGAGAAAAAAAAATGCTGAGATAACACAGACTGAAGTTCAGTCCTGGAGTGGATTAAAGAAATATAATTTCTTTAATATAGTTTTTGTGAGAAGATAAAAAATAAGGTAAAAAGAAGAGAAGTATGTGCTCTTTGGTACCATATGCAATATCAATTATGATGCAAACTAGAATATGCTAAGTGGCACAGAGAGATGTTAGCAAGATGCCATATGCAATGAGAAGGGAGAGATCACTTTCATTTGGGGGTATCCCTTCCTTTCTTGCCATTCTTTTTCTTTATTTCCCTCCCTCCTTCTTTCCTGCCCTTCCTCCCAGAATTATACACTTAAATGGAAGTATTCTTCACAAAGGAATATAAATTTCTTGAAATAGAGCTCAGTTAAACCAGGCTTTGATAGAGCTGATTTAGAATTCAAATAGAGCTATTTGACTATGCCGGAAATCCAGATCACTCTGACTCTCACAATGGCCAATGATAGGTTCTAGCCCAATCCTCCCTTGGTCATTTTGGGGATTTTTGATGGCTCAAAGGGAATGTAAGTAGCAGTTGTTTGTATTCTGGTTAGAAACCTTCAGAGTCTTCACCTCCTGAAATGAATTTTTCTTTTCTTTTTTGAATAGGTTAACAATAGGTTTGTTTCATTTCTTATCCAGTCTTAAATTACTGAATGGGTGTTGCCTCAGACTACCTGAGACCAGGAAAAGATCCTACAAGGAATAAGCATTTCTTGAAATAGAGCTTTGGCAATTAGGCATTGATAAACCCATTGGGATTCATGTGGAACTATTGGACTATGCCTTAAATTCATATCTCTTTGGTTCTCACTGATTAGTCAATAAGGGGCCCTAAACCTAACTTCAATTAGTCATTTTGGGGGGTTTTGTTGACTGAGAGTGATTATTTCTATTTTGACCAGAAACCCCGAAGATCTTACCCTTTCAGATCGATGCTATTTATTTATTTATTTATTTATTTATTTATTTATTTATTTATTTGGACTAGGTAAAAGAGCCTATCCTTTGCCTCATTTTTAATCTAGCCACAGTTGAATGGACATTGCCTCAAGAAAACTGAGACCTGGGAAAGACCTTAGCTCAAAAACTCCAAGGTCTCTCACTGCATCTAGGACCATCTCCAGCCATCTGATCTGTACCTTGCCACTGGACCTAGATGGCTCTGGAAGAGAAAGTGAGGCTGGAGACTGCAAAATCCTGCCTCACTTAAATCCAACTCATTTTCAAGTCAATACATCCCCTTCTTTTTTTGTTGCAAATCAATAGAGTTAAGTGACTTGCCTAACATCACACAGCTAGGTAATTATTATTGTGTCTGAGGCCAGATTTGACCTCAGATCTTCCTGATTCCAGGTGGAGGGAATTCATTTTCCTAGTCTGGTTTCTCTCCAGTGTCCAGTAAGAGATAAGTAAAACCTTGGCATTGCCAACCCCTAGTTGCTCTGTCTTTCTGCTTCAACCAGCCCAAGGAGAGAGGATTCAGAAATCTGTGGAATGTTTTAGTAAGGGATTTATATAATTAGAGATACATTAGGAAACCTACTTAGGTGGTGATATGAAGGAGAATTTAGAGAAGGGTAGATAGGAGGTACAAAGACTAATTAGGGATATTACTGTAAGAGCTTAAAGACTGACTAATTTCTAGTACCTCAGACCAAGACCATGAGAGCTGAAAATAAATCATTATATACTATATGAAACTTTCATTGTTTGTATTCTTCTAACTCATGAATCTTATGGAATCTCAGAGAAGTATGAGAAGCTTAGTCCCAACTCTGGATTTATCAGGAATGGTATTTTGCTATTGTTTGGATTCATTTTATTCTCAGGTATGGTTTATTTGAACAAGGAAAGTTAAGGGGTTCTTGATTCAAGATGAAAATCGTTTTCTTCTCTTCGGGTCAACTTTCATCTACTTTGATCTCTATTTTCTGTATCTGGATAGTGTATTCACTAATTATCTCTTTTCTAGGAGACAAGAACTATGATTTTATCCAAACACATGCTATAGCATAAAGTATCCTACACTAAAATGGGAGGTGGTGGTGGTGGTGTCAGAATATCTACCTTTGTCATTCACTAGTCCAGGAATTCTTTATATCCTTTCTCTTTGAGTCCCATTTTCCCATTCACAAAATGATTTATGAAGTGACATCTAGTCTTCCATTCAGGGCAAAGAGTTTGTAGTCCTTTTCTTCCAGGCATCTTAAGGTCTATTTAATTTGGTCTATAATAGAACAAATCAATTCCAAGAATAGCTTTGTTCATCAAAGTTAGTATGTTGAATGTGGATTATTGGTTTTATATTTTGGTATTATAATGTATATCTTATACGTATCAGGCATTTTAATTACTTTAATTATTACCCAAGTTATATTGAACAAACCTGTTGACTTTTGCTACTATACTGGTGTACTTCAAATTGAGTTTTTATAGTGTTCATTTAACAAACATCTTTGTATATTTTAAGATTTTACTGTCTTCAACTTAGCAGCCTGGGCCAGTGTAGGTGGTAGGTGTTCTATTCTAATTCCTAATTATATATCTATAACTGTATATCATAGAACAGCATCATACAAAAAGTCTAGACATGTATATATGGGACATCTCATACTTTTCAGCTTAAATGAAAATTTAACCTTGTTATATATTTGCTATATTATGGATCCAATAAGTTAAAATACACAAAATATTTTGTAAACCTCAAAATATATAAATCTCTGCTCTGATTATTTTCATAGATGTAAGGGATAGAGACTGCACCTATAATTTCTAAAGAAAACTTCTGGGAAAGGATGTTCCTTCTACTGATGCAGGTAGCTATCTACTTTCCTCTTGAGGAAGCTAATGACATAGTCTGGAGTCAGGAATTCAAATTCTTCCTCATACTTATAGAAACTAAGTGGGCAAGTCACTTAACCTTTGTCTGCCTCCATTTCCTAAATTGTAAATGAGCTTAAGAGTATACCCTAGGACTGTTGAGAGGATCAAATGAGATAGTAATTGGAAAGTGCCTACAGTGACTGGTATTAATAGGCATTTATTTCCCTTTTCTTCAATTTAGAATCTTAAAGGGGCCATGAGATTGTAAAAGATTTGGTCAAAACAACACATTCAAGGATGGACAGGACATGATCCCAGGTCTTTCCAATTCTCAAGAGACTCTATAGAGTACACTTTCTGCTTTTCATTATTTTTATTATAAAAATTATAGCATGGAGGCAGGGATAAGGGGGTAAATTTTTAATAGCCAACTCTCTTGAAAAACAAAACAAAACAATATATACATGACCATCTTTTTAGTTTAATCCACATTATAAGCATTTCCTTTCATTTTTATAAGTCTAGAAATCAGCAAAATAATAAATAAAACTCTAATTTATAGTGTGTGCCTATTTTAGAATTTTATAATAGTTCAAACTGAAAATTGGCTTTTGGCAATTAATCTGACCTGGATCCAGCACCCTCCTGGACTTAGGGGGGATTGTATTTCATAAGAGAGGTAGGGAACATTGGAATGAGAAATACTCAACTTTCTCTGACACATAATAGCTATGTGATCCTGGACATATCAGCTACCTTCTCAGTGTCCCAGGAAATTCTGGAACACTTTAAAAATGAAGACTTTCCAGTCTAGTTTAGTAAAAGGACTTTCCTCACTGAAACTTCCCATCTCTAATAAAATCATAGGTGCACATGGTCCTCCTAGTATGAAAAAAAAATAAAACAATTGTGACCTCTTAATATGTTACTGATTGTGAAACTTCCATTCAACTATCTTTGGAAGATGAGTGCTTATGTTTAACAGAAAAAATAATATTGCAATGATAATTTAAGATATTTTCTCTGGTTTTATTTACTTATTTAGTTTCTCATGTTTTGAGTCCCTAATGTTTCTTTTCCATAATAATCTGTTCTCCCTTCATTACAAGCTGGGAAATGTGATAACAATGGTCATAGAACCATATGGAACACAGACGGATCATCACAACCTAGATTCCCACCAAGTAGGTGTTGGGACTCAAGTAGCAAGAACAGATGGAATTACAAACTGTAAATGATAATATTCTAAGGAATAAAAAAAAGCCAAGAGAATATAAAGAAACATGTGTCCAAATGACCAAACTAATCTACTTTATTTCTGCCAAAGGACGATGTGTAAATTCATGACAGCAGTTTTTGCATTTTATAGTGTGGAATCTTAAAATTACCTCTGGATTATTAACTACGCAGTGATAATTTATTTCATGGAAGCTGATATTCTCTAAAACTGTTTCTCTGGTAAACAGATGAAGGAATGAAACCCACTGTATTATCTTCTGTGTCAAGTAGTCGTAAATAACAAAGTAATTCAGTCCTGAGATAACTCTGTCTCTTCAGTGACATTTTCATTGAAGTCAGTTTGTTGGTTTCCTAAATCTGAGTACAATATTATCTTTGTGAAATTTGTCTTGCTTGAAAATAGTTTTATTCTTGAAGGTGAAAGGATCTTTCCTTTGAAAGAGAGTTTAGTTCTGTTTGCTTTTTATGGAAGAATTCTTTCTCTGCGTTTTGTGCTGGTGATTATTTTGGTTTTTCTTCTATGTATTTACTTTAATTTGGTTCCCTAGGTGTTGAATTATTTTTTTTAATAAATACCCCCAAAATAGAGTCCAAGAGTAGGAAAAAAATGCATTTTAATGTGTTCTTTTATTTTAAAAAAGTCCAAATATCCTTACCTAGGATAAGAAATCTGCCCCTTCTCTTTGATTCCCACTTTTATTATCATTGTGTAGACCTTCATTACCACCTGCTTATACTATTACCCAAAGCCTCCTAATAGGTCTTTTTGCCATTCTCTCTACCTTTCATTTTATCCTTGTTATAGACTACCCTTAGGTGCAGACTTGGTTACATCACCGCCCTATTTCAAATTCTGTTAATCTCTGTTGCCAGGCAAAATTCATATATATTTCTTTTAACTTCGCTTTCTATGTCCTCTATAATATGATTATTTCTCTCCATGTACTCTTTACTCAAAACAAACTGGGCTACTCTGCCTCCCACAAAAACTGCTTCCATGTGTGCTATCATTTATATCCTTTTTATCACTGGTTGAGTTCCTATTCATTCTTTAGATACTAACTCAAATGTTACCTCTTCATGAGACCTTTCCTGATATGACTTGATAGTAACAAATATACTCTTCATTTAACACTTTATTTTATAAAACTCATGCATTTATTGTGTTAAAGTCATCTGTTTGTACATATCTTCTTATGACATTATAAGCCCTGGGAAGGCTTGAAGTGTGCCTTATCTAAATCTTGAACTTTCCCCAGTACCAAACACAGGTCTCTCTCTTCAATAACACTTAAGGACATTTGTTGAATTGAAGTTTAATTGAAAGAGATGAGGTGCGATGTTAGTATTATCATACAAATATTAAATCCTGTATTATTACCATCTTTTTTGAACCTTCATTAGAAAATAGCTACAGCGTAATTCTCAACAAGAGAAATAAATTATGTGACTAGGGCAGTGAATCAATTTTGCTAATATTATTGAAAAGCACATTAAAACAAATATGAAGAAGACTTCACAGAAATCCAAATGCCAGACAGTATAGAATATACTAATTTATTTTGATAGAAGGATAGGTGGTTATAGAGACCAGAAAAGGGAGTAGGAGATAAAATTAAAGACTTTTTTTATTTCCTTCTTTTTCTGATACAGATTTTCTAGTTGTCTGAGAACAGGACATCTCAGGAGGGAGCCTATTTCACTGCAATTTGTAATCCATTTGCTTCATTGCATTTATGAGAATATTCTGTCTTTTACAGAACTCTTGCTCAATTTCTTGAGTATTGGGGATATTTATAAACTTTGGGGGAAAAGACAGAATGTCAATTAACATATCTTCACCAGCTAAGTGGAAAATATTATTGAAAAACCCTTGCTTCCTTGTTTTGATTCTCCACAATGATGAAGCTCAATGAATTGTTGTGAATTTCATAATTTTCCAAGTGCTCCTTTTATCTTACATTTCTGTATCTTAGTGAATCTGTACTTTCATTAACGTAATTATTCTTTCCAACAGAACAGATCACAACACTTCCATCCCTTATCCATTTCTTTCCATTTATTCTGTGTAAAGTATTCTCAAAATATGATGAAAATATTTGTTCATTTATTTTAAGTTTACATGAATACTGGTATAATATATCCTCTTCATATGTCTCAATCATGCCTGATACTTCATAATCCCATTTAGGATTTTCTTGACAAAGATACTTGGAGTGATTGGAGATTTCCTTCCTCAGTTCATTTTGCATTTGAAGAAACTGAGGCAGTGTTAAGTGATTTGGTCAAGGTCACCCAACTAGTAAGTGTCTGAGGTCATTTATAATTCAATTTTTCTTGATTCTCTAGGACCAGCACTTTATACACTCTGTCACTTAGCTGCCTCTCTATATAGGCTACCCATCTAACCCTTCTTGATAGTTATCAACACTAGGCATGAATTTCTTGGGTGATATCTTTTTATGTCACTTCTTGCTCACATGTTGTTATTGGTAATATACTATTGATTATTGAAACCTGCCATATGTCTCTATTGCTCTCTGGAAAGCTCATAATTTTTAATTTTTGAAGATTATGATATTCCATTACTTTTAGGAAAGTAATAATAATATAAGAAAGGTATCTTGGCATTAAATTAAAGGCATTAGAAAGATTTGTTTCAAGGAGGAACTTGGAGAATCATTGAAAATACTCTGCAGTTTTTCAAATACATGCATGTCTTTTATGAAATATAATATATAAAAGCATTACAAGAAAAATCAATCATATATGTTGGAGATGTATCTTCCTAAAACAAGGGATAGAAGCAGTTACAAAAGATAAAGAGATAACTACATGAAACTGAAAACTGCTTCCCTTTTTAAACTAGATATTTTAATTTTTTTGTAACTAGAGAGGTGCATATTTCTGTGCATATTTAGATATTTCGACCACTAATAGATATATGTATTCATACCTGAAACTATTTCTCGATACATAAGATAAATAGGTCAATAGAATCATCTAAAAGTTCTAAATGCATCTAAAAGATATGAGCAAAGTTTTCAAAGGAATTGAAAACTATTGACAATCAATAAAAGAATACTTCAAATCACTAGTAATAAAAGAAATTCAATTCAAAACAGTCCTGAGTTTTGGATTTTTGCCTACCAAATTGGTAAAATTGGCAAAAGACGAATGTCAATGTTGGAAGAATTTTGGAAAATGGTTATACTAGTGAATTTTTGGTGGTAGTATGAATCAGTACAGTCATTGTGAAAACTTGTTTGGAATTATAAAAATAAAATGACCAAAATAAACAGAAACCATGGGAAGTGGGAAGGATTCTAGAAAAATTTAGAAAAATATCCCCATGCTCCTCCCCCCAAAAGGTAAAAAATTAGTCTGAAAAATTATATGAGAGTGAACCTCACCTTTGATTCTTGGAAAAGTTCTATGCCATTATTATAGTCATGATTTTTATACCTATATAAAAAGGAAGCGATCACAAAAATCAACATTTATTTCATCAATAAAAGGTCAGCTTAGATGAACATTTCTCCTTCCTTCTTCCTTTTATCCATTCTTCTCTTTCTTCCTTTCCCCTTCTATTCTTTTTCTTCCTTTTCCTTTCCTCCTCCATTCCTTCTTTCCTTTTTCCCTCCCTCACTTCTTCCCTTAGTTTTTCCCTCTTTCTTTATTGCAGTTACTAGACTGACATAATTATTTAATAAATGTTGTTTGCCTAGATAATAGAATATATTGTATATTTATTAAATTTACAGTTGTTAAAAAGATGAAAGCAAAAGTAGTAATCTATATTACAATCAGGATTCTAAAAAAATCTTGATAATATTGTACTTTTTCCAGTTATCTAAAAAAAAGAATTTAGTCAGAGAAAAATATAAAATCCTGTTTGATTTCTAAAAATCAATACCATAACTACAAAATGGATAATATCTACCTAATAGTGGTGTAATTGAAAATGTTCTAGGAATTTTAGGGTACTATGATATGGCAGCCAAGAAAGCTAATTTGACCCTACGCTAAATTGAAAGTTACAGAGGTCCCAGTATTACTAGGCTGATTTTAGTCCCATTGTATTTTGCCCTAATCAGATCCCACACTTTAGGAAGTACTTTTCTATTTCCTAAGAATCTGAATATAGATCAGTGTTTATTATTTTTCCCTTTTTCTTTCTTTTTTTTCCATAGTTTTCACCTTTGTTCTGATCATTCACAAAATGACTAATGTGGAAATATGTTTAACATGATTGTGCATGTACAACATATCAGACTGTTTTATCTCAGGGTGAGGAGAGGAGAGAGAAAAACTTGTAACTCAAAATCTTACAGAAATGAATGTTGACAGCTATCTTTACATGTATTTGGAAGGAAAATAATACTATATTAAATATATAAATATATATACTATTTGTGTATATTTGTATATATATTGCTTTTGAATTTCTTTTATTACTAGTGATTTGGAATATTCTTTCATATGGTTGTCAATATTTTGCAATTCCTTTGAAAACTGCTCATATCTTTTAGATGATTCTATTGACCTATTTATCTTATCTTATGTATTAAGAAGTAGCTTTCAGGTTTGAATACATGTTTCTAATAGTGGTCTAAATATTTAAATATGCACAAATACTATATATAAAATATATCTCCTGAGAGACCTCAAGGGTGATAACTATTCATATTTTCCATAACACAATACTATTACTATTGTGTACAACATTCTCCTGAATCTGCTTATTCCATTTAACATCAGTTCATGTAAATATTTCCAAGTTTTTTTGTTTTTCTGAAGTCATCCTGGAGATAACATTCTCATTCAACTAAAAGTTGAAATAGACTGTTTATGAGGTCCTTTCCAAGTCTGTAATTTTGTGATTCTGTGAAATAAATCAAACAACCAGATATGTTAGATTCATCAGTGAAAATATTTTCTTGTCTTTGGGGGCAAATGAGAGGAGCTAGAACTTTAGCAAAACAAAGGGGAAAGGTGGACTAAAAATAGTACTAGGGTTAAATTAGAAGAAAGATAGAGCTGACCTGTGAAAAACCTTGGAAGTTCTCTCACAGTGACACATTTCAGTCAAATGCCTGAAGGGACAAAGAAACAAGAGTGGTTTGTATGAATAATGATTTGACAAGAATTCCAACACATTAATTATATGGAGAAGCATAGGTGAACTCTTTTAAACAAAACAGTGTAGAAAAGTATTTAAGAAATAAATCATTTGCTGTATCTAGAATTTGTTGTTTAATCATTTTTTCAGTTGTGATTCCTTGTGATCCCATTTGAGTTTTTCTTGGCAACGATACTGGCGTGGTCCCTTGACAAGCTCATTTTACAGATGAAGAAATTGAGTTAAATAGGGATAAGTGACTTTCCCATGGTCACACAGCTGGTAAGTGCTGAAGTCAACTTTAAACCCAGATCATTCTGACTCCAGATCTAGAGCTCTAGCCATTTTGCCTTATATTGCCTCATATTTGAATGTCCAGTTCTTATGTCAAAGAAGATGCCTAAAGTCAAACTTAATTCAAGTCAACTTTCCTGTTCCAATTATCCCCCATTTTTGACATAGTATCATCAGTTATCACAGAATTCTGGAGTTAATTTGTAGAACCCCACTGATACATTTCCTTTTGTCTTGGTACTGGGTATTGCCACCTAGTCCAGATTTCTTTGAATTGTCTTTTGGATATCTTCCTGACTATCTGCACTATTAGCATTATATTTCAAACTCTCAGAATCTTTGATTTGGAATCTTCTTTATAGATTTGGGAGTCATTTGAGCAGTTGTGATAGTTAAAGTTGTGGAATTGAATGAGATCATTAAGAAAGAAAAGGGAAGTAATGGAGAAAAAGGGAAGAATCTTGGGGGGGGGGAACTAACTCACTTGCCTTGAAACAAAATAATCAAAAAATAAGCAAAGGAAGCATAAAAGAAAATATTAAGAAGAAAATGAACCAATACAGAATATTATCCCTAAAATCAATGGATAAAAGAGCAGCAGAAAAAAAAAAGAATTTTCATGTTTGGCATTTTTTTCCTATTGAGAATATGAGTTTTTGAAAGGCAGGAACCACAGAATTTTTAATGTGATATAGTGGAAAGAATCTGATTTTGGTGTCAAAGATCCTTGTATCAAATTTAATATGTTGATTATTACCTTTGTGATTTTAGTCTCAATTCCCTTAAATGTTAAAAAATAAGTTTGAACTAGATAGATTCTGAGATTTCTTCCATTCCTAAATCTATGACTCCATGACAATATAGTACTGAGTACATATAGTATTGAGTAAATAGTACTTTTAAAAGGTTGCGTATTTATTATTTCATGGCTGTATATATATATATATATATATATATATATATATATATATATCATTGTCAACTCTATTTACAATAACATTTGTATAAAAATTAATGTCTTTTACTTGCTATGAACTCAATATTTCAACAGATCCACAGTTACATCAAAGTATAATTTACAAAGTGTGAATATACTTAGGAATTTACAATAGTTGAAACAACATTTTTAATGACATAAATGAACAATTACATTTTTTCTAAACTGAGTTAATGGTTCTTCATATATTCAACCAATCTGCTGTTATGAATAAGATGCTCATCCAGCATTACCTGTTTATTTATTTAACAGAATTCTGATACAGCTTTCAAAAGTTTAGCTTTGTATAGTTCTCTTTGAAATGGGTCTTCTTGGGGTGGCTAGGTGGCACAGTGGATAGAGCACTGGCCCTGGAGTCAGGAATACCTGAGTTCAAATTCGACCTCAGACACTTAATAATTACCTAGCTGTGTGGCCTTGGGCAAGCCACTTAACCCCATTTGCCTTGCAAAAACCTAAACAAAAAAAAAAGAAATGTGTCTTCTCATTTTCCTTTCTATCTCTCTCTCTCTCTCGCTCTCTCTCTCTCTCTCTCTCTCTCTCGTCCATTTAAAGAGCCTCCTTGACAAGTCTGCTTAATGATTTACATTTTGTATGGCTTCAGTCTGAGAGTTTCAGGGAAAGACACATTATTAGGAGAATTACATCATAAAGTAGGCACTTGTTTGAATTTTGAAGTCAGGTAGATATAAATATATAATCTTAGTTTATGTAAATGGCTGTTCAAAGTACTAAAAGCATCTCCAAAATGACTAAGTATTATATATTCTTGAAAGGTAAGACATTGAGTGAACAGAGAACAGGGCATTGAAACCAGGAAAATCTAGGACTAAGACTCTTTCTAGTGGTCTAGGATGCTGAGCAAATCATGTGATTTCTCAGAGCTCTAGGTACCTCTATAAGACTATATAGGGTATTCCAAAAGTCTTCAGATAGATTTGAACTTTAATAGGTTCAAGATTTTGGACTACTGCGGTAGAGGAAGAATCTTTTATAGGAATGAAATCAGAAATCAAATTCCTAACTTTACTTTTTTTTCCTTTTGGTTAGTGAAACCCATAGGCATTGGAGTATTGCCAACTTCTTTTGACTCATTCCTTCCTTGGTGAGCATATAAGACCTTTCTTATGCATTTTTTTCTCCCAGAAAAAAATAGCTCTCAGTATAATAGTGTGAGCTTGTTTTATGAACACAAAATAGTAGCAATTAGGGATCTCTCATGTGAAAATAATGGTTGTAACTCTTTTTTGGACATAGTAATTGTTGGTTTATTTTTATGCATAGTTCAATTATGATATTTTACAGCAACAAATTTACTTCATAATTACAATTCAATTATATTACACAAGATTCACTCTGTAGTAGCCATTTCTTTCCTTGTTATATTCCTTTCCTATTTCTATGTGGAGCATTTGTTTATACTTTTCTCTTAAAGGTGAATTATCATGCCAATAAAAATTCACTGATCCCTTAGTCCTTATTATAAGTATTATAGGGAATTAATACCTTTCAGAAAGTTATATGCTACCAATCACACTACCAAATAACTACTTTACTGAGCTAGAACAAATAGTAACAAAATTCATCTGAATCAAAAAAAGGAAAAGTGATTTTTAAGGAAAGTGATGGGAAATAATGTAAAGGAAGGTAGCCTAGCTCTACCAAATCTAAAACTATAATATAAAGCAGCAGTTATCAAAACTGCATGATACTGGTTAAGAAACAGAGTAATGGATCCGTGGATTAGGATAGATTCAAAAGAAACTGCAGTAAATGACTACAGAAGTCTAGTATTTGACAACCCAGACATCAGCCTCTGGGATAAGAACTCACCATTTGACAAAAATTATTTGGGAAACTGTAAATAGTATGGCAAAAACTAGGCATAGATCCACATCTCACACCCCATACCAAAATAAAGTCAAAATGGGTACAAGATTTAGAAATAGAGTGATACCATAGATAAATTAATGAAACAAAACAATTCTTTATCTAATCTATGGAAAAGGGATAAATTTATGATCAAACAAGAATTAGAGCACATTATAAACTGCAAAATGAATGATTTTGTCAAGTATTAAATGAAAAAGTTTTTGCACTAATAAAATCAATGCTGCCAAAATTAGAAGGAAAATAGAAAGCTGAGAAACAATTTTTACAACCAGGCATTCTGATAAAGGTCTCATTTCTAAAACAGATAGAGAATGGCATCAAATTTATAAGATCATAAGTCATTCCCTAATTGGTCAAAGGATATGAATAGATGATTTTCAAATAAAGAAATTAAAGCCATATATAATCATATGAAAAATGCTCCAAATCATTATTTGAGAAATGCAAATTAAAACTGCCTATTAGAATAGCCAATATGAGAAAAAGGGAAAATGATCAATGTTGAATAGATTGTGGGAAGATTGGGACATTTCTGCATTGCTGGTAGAATTGATCCAACCTTTCTGGACAGCAATATGGAACAAACTATGCCCAAAGAGCAATAAAACTGCTCATACTCTCCGATCCAGTAATTCCAATTTTAGGTCTATATTCAGAGGAAATTACAAAAAATGGTAAAGGTCCTACATGTTCCAAAATATTCATAGCAGTTCTTTTTGTAGTGGCAAAGAATTGAAAATTGAGGGGATCCTCATCAATTGGGAAATGGCCAAATAAGTTATGGTATATGAATACTATTGTTCTATAAGAAACCATAATGGGTTGGACACTAGAGAAGCATGGAATGACATATGGGATCTGATGCTGAGTGAAGGGAGTAGAACCACGAGAACAGCGTACACATCAACAACAATATTATGAGATAATCAACCTTGATGGAAGCAACTCCTCTTAGCAGTCCAGATAGCTAGGACAACTGTATTTCACTGGTTATGGACTATGTTGTCTCCAACCAGAGGAAGAAAAAAACAAAGCAAAACACACACATTAAAAAACCCTTCCAAATCTGATGAACACTTTATAAATTTATCTCTTATGATTCTCTTTCTCTTAATCCTTAATCTTAATCCTAAACATGTTTAACAAATTATGTATATAAAATGCTAACCTGACTGTTCCCTACTGAGGGGAGGAGAGTGGGAAGGGGGGGGTGGAGGGAAATTTTGTAACTTGGAAAGATGCATGCACATATGGATGAAAATAAATATATAAATTTTTGAAAAAGAAAATTCTACACTCATATTGTATTTATATTGGCTAAAATATTAAAATTCATTCACATACATACTGAAATGAAACTTTACTCATTTAAGCATTTTATAACCATCTAACCCTAATAACTTTGGAAACACACCAAGTATGCTTAAATACTTCAAATCAAAATTACAAGACTATGAGTATATTTAATAATTCAAATATTTCAAGGAAATGATGGAAATTGTTTAGAAAGGGATCTAGTTTTTCAAAAAAGAAAGTTACTTTACCATCTGAACACTCTAGGTACAATGCCTGACCCATAGTGGCCACTATATTAAATGCTTATTCTATTCATTCCCCTTTTCATTCACCACTTTCTTGATGATGTTGCTCTCATAACCTTTTCATGACTTTCATGAAGTTTATGTTTATCTTTTTACAATCACATCTTCTTATCTGTATTTGCTTGGATTTTTTCCAACCTAAAAATGCTTTTTTTTTTACTTTAAACTATGTAGTATATTCCATTTTTCTCTTTTTTTCTTTGTGATCCCACTTTTTGTTTTGTTTCTGACTTTAATTGTTTAATTATATTGAGATATTGTTTTGCATCATTTTCTTTTTCCTTAGTTCTTTTCAAAATCTTCATTTACTTGAATTATATCAATATTATATTTTTATACTGAACTAACACCAAAAAGAATAGATATTTACATATCTAACAAAGCAAAAAAAGAAGATTATATATTTCTCTACTATATATCCAAGTCTCTACTATACACACACACACACACATACACACACACACACACACACACACATACACACAAACTGTTTTTCTTTTTTAAGTACATAGCAAATTCAACATATAACTTTTCAAAGATGTACTGCTTGTCTTACCTTTCTGGTCTTCTTGTTCTTTTTTCTCCATACACTTTAATATTATTTCCCTTCATTCCTTCCTTCCTATGGGTTACAAGGGTTTTTACAATAGTTTCATTTTTCTTTTTTTTCTTTTTAAATTGAATGAAAGAAAACTAATGCATACTAAATGAAAAATAAAAGAAAATAAACAATAAATAACAAAAACTACCTGTTAGTATATTTTGACCATTTGTCTATTTTAGAATGCCTCTTATTATTTTAATGGGAATCAGTTCTTTATATAGCTTGGTTGTGAGACCTTTTACTGTGACCTTGCTATGAATATGTTTTATAATCTGTTTCCAATTTTAACTGCATTGTTTTTGTCTGCACAAAAACTCCAATTTCATATAACTAAAATCCCATATATCCCAAACGGAATTTCTTCTCTGATTCCTTAATTTGTGTATGATGTCATGCAATGTGTCTAAGTCAGCTTTTATTTTTTTGTTTTATAGTGGTATACTATGGGAGACATTGGATTTACCAAATTTCTGCCAGAATACTATTTAGTTTTTTTCCTGCAGTTTTTGTTCAATAGTGAACACATCCTAGTAGCTAGAATCTTTGAGTTTATCAAAAAACAAAATGACCTAGGTTCATTTTCTAATCTGTTCCATTGATTAGACTATTTTTAAACCATTAATAAATTGTTTTGTTGATCATTGTTTTGTAGTATAAGCTTGAGATATGGCATTGCTCAACTCTATTATTTCTCTTAAGAGTCTTGATTTTTAATTCCTCCATATACAATCTTATTATTTTTTTCTAGTTCTATAACTAAATCCTTTGAAAATCTGATTGGTATGGCACTGGATCAGTTAATTGGTTTAGGCATTATTATCATTTTTGCAATATTTTCACAGTCTGCCTATTTTTCAAATTATGTAGGTTTCTCTTCCTTTGTTGAAAGAACATTTTTAGTTACTTTCATATTAACTCATTTGTGTGTCTTAATAGATAGACTCCCTTGTACTTTATGGTTTCTGAAGAGGTTTTTAATGTAACTTCTCTAACTCTTCCTATATTACTTTCCTTTTCAAATTTATCACTGTATTTCCCCCCTCAACAGATAGTTGTTTCTTCTCTAAAAAATAAAAAAAACAAAAAAAAGAAAAAATAGTTGAGCAAAACTAAATAATATATAATATATAATAATATATTAACTGAGCTGGACAGCAAACACAAAATTCTACATTTATCATATCCTACCTCTACAAAGAAGTGGACAAAACTTGAGGATAACAATTTTCAATTTTCAATTTTGTTTGATGTTCTTTCTATTTATATTATTGTAGGCATTAAGTATATTTTTCCCAATTCTGATTATTTCATTCTGGATCAATTCACATAAATAATCACATGCAACTCTGTATTGTTCCTTATCAAGGGTTCAATAATATTTCATCATATTAATGCAATGCAATCCATTTATCTCTTTCCCATTCAAAGAGTATCACCTTTTGTTTCCATTTCTTTGCTATTATATAAAAAAGAAGGTCTATAATTATTTTTGTTTAAATGAGACCTCTTTTTTATGGTCTTAGGATATATGTCTAGAAATAGGATCTCTGTTCAAAGCTTAGCACTTCCCTATCTTATTTTCAATTTGTTTTCCAGAACTGATGCATCAATTCACAATTCTACCAATGGTGTCTTTTTTTCCATAACTCATTTTACATTGATTACAATTTTTTTTACTTTTTTATTTTGCCAATTTGCTGGGTGTTAATTAAAACTTTTAGAGGGAATGTCCTAGGGCAGGCACAGCTTCCCATCCCATCCTCTTCGAAGTTGTCCTGATATTGTACAAAAACTTTCCAATTTCACATAATCAAAATTATTGATTCTAGCTTATTTAATCATGTCTATCCTTTTTTGGTTAAGATTCCCTTGGACTTTTCACAATTTCTACTATGATATGTGGAAGTTCTTTCTTTTTTTGTAGTGTTCCCATGCATGAACCCTGGGGTGCAGATTCATCTCTGTTAAATGGATGCTCAATTGCTTTTTTAGTGTGTTTCTTCTGGTTTAGTTCTTTTCTGATATTCTCAAAGCTGCTTCTTGTCTTGAGTTCTATATCTATCTGAATGTTTGTATCTGCTCCACAAGAGTTCCTCCAATTCTCATGAACTGAAAAATCTTAATTTGTTGCATGAAGTGATGGAGTAGCTCCAACTTTCCTGATAGACTCTATGGCTATTGTCAATGGAAAGAAAAAGGATCCAATTCCTATCCAATACCACTTTTAGGGGTTTCTTTCATAAAATTCCTTGAACTCTGCAATTCTTGAACTATTGAAATATGCTCAGTGTTTAATTATTTAAAACCACTGGTGGTGTGATTAATTTGCTTGCTCTCTGTCTTGTTGTTTACTTCTTGACTCAAGTATATATTCTTACTTCATAGAAGTATCTCATTATTAACATATTAAACCTCAAAATCCTATGTCTGCATCAACTAAACTTAACTAGGTAACTCACATACTTCTTTTCTCATATGTGTAATTGTGTATTTTATTTTCTGAGTGTTTCTTTTAGTTTCCCTATTCCCTCTTGACTAAGTTCTAGAAACACAGGTCTTTCATTTCCTAAGTTTTGTGTTTCTCCAAACATTTGAAACAATTTTTATATGATAATTGAATGGAAATAATGACATCTCTTAAAAATAAGAAATAAAAGTATGCTGCAATAGATTTGAGTTCAAATTCTGTCTCTGACACTTGCTGCCTATGTGATTTTATCTTAAATGATCTAGTCTTCTTGGGCTTGGTATTTCTCAGCTATGAAATAAAGGGTTGAACTAAATGGTCAATGAGTTCCCTTCTAGATTCATCGCCTTTTAGTTGCAGTACCATCATCATTTCTGTAACATGTGAAAATAAACATCCATGAAATATTATTTTAAGCCAATATTAGTTAATAGGAAGAATTTGAAAAGATTTACCTTGGAGAGGAAAAAATGAAATTCAAATATGGAAGAAAAATTCATTTGTTAAAGGTAAAGATTTTGGATACCTTTTTAAAGGAAGTAGGGAAATTTTGTTAGGTTGTCTGACTTAACTGAGCTTCACTATGCATGATGGCCTTCTTTCTAGCAATTTCTATAATACTCTAATATTTGCAATGAACTTGATCCCATAATATTTTAGTCATTAAATACTGTATATTGCACTTTTGTATATTTGAAAGAATTTAATTCCTTTGTATAGATTTTGGCAAGTAGATAAAAGCCTTTCTTTGGATATTGTAAAATGACATTTATTTTTTTCTTTTGATGTCATAAAGAGGAGAAACTGAAAATTTCAGTAGGTTTATTTGTGGCAATTCCATACCCCATAAAACAATAGAAATGTAACGAAGTCAAGAGGGGAAAAAAGAATGAAGGAAGGAAGGAGAGGAAAAGATAAGAGTGAAAGAATGAGGAAGAAAGGAATGTGTGAAGGAGGGAAGAGAGAAAGAGAAAAAGGAAAGGAAGAATGAAGGAAGTTGGTAAAAATGATAGAAGGGAAAAGAGAAGGAAGGCAGGAAATTTGAACAGAGAAATCAAAAAGTGAAAGGAGGGGAAAGGAAAGCAATAAGGACAAAAGACAGGAAGGAGAAAAGGAGGGAATAGAAGAAAAAGTCAAGAAGGGGAGGTAGGAAAAAAGAAGAAAGTCATAAAGGAAGAAATGAAGGAAAGTAGGAAAAAAGGAAGGAAGCAAAAAAGGAAGAGAGGAGGAATAAAGGAAAGGAGAAAAGAAGGCAGAGAAAGAGGAAGGAAACATTTATTAGACATCTACTGCATGACAGGTAATATGCTGAGCAATTTACAAGTTATCTCGTTTATCCTCATAATAACCCTGGGAAGTAGATGATATTATCATTTCCATTTTGCATTTAAGAAAACTGAGGTAAATAGAAGTGACTTGTCCAGGATCATACAGTTAGGAAATTCCTGAAGTCATATTTGAACTCAGATCTTCCTGACTTTATGCCCTGTACTTTATTTACTATGCCATCAGCTGCCTAGAAGAAGATATATAATTCTATAAAGTCATGGAAAGAGGAGTCAACAAATTATTACTAGAGAAACAAATAATAAACATTTAGGAGAAATTAATAAGAATATGAAGTAAAATTACAATGTATATAGGGGCAAGATGTAGAGTCCAGAATATCTGATTTCAAATCCTTCCTCTGTTTGAGGAAGGAATAATTCCTCAATTATTTTATCTTTCTCAATTTCCTCATCTGTCAAATGGCTGTTATAATACCTTTCTCATGGTGGTAATTGTGAGAATCAAATGAGATTATATCTATATAGAGAGCTTTGAAAACTTTAAAGTAAAATATAAAGGCTAGTTATTATTACTATCTTATCAATGCTGATCAAGTATTTGGAGTGTTGTCTCATCCTTCTCTTGCCTTGTATACTGGAAATTCAGTTAAAACTTGTTTGAAAGGACCATAAATCTATAGCTGAAAGGGTCTTAGAGGTCATCTAGTCCCACCCATTTTACAAAGGAG
The DNA here is from genome assembly GCF_037893015.1 of Macrotis lagotis. NCBI lineage: Eukaryota > Metazoa > Chordata > Mammalia > Peramelemorphia > Peramelidae > Macrotis > Macrotis lagotis. The sequence continues at coordinate 160,974,611 of NC_133663.1, forward strand.
AAATCTGAAGACAAGAAGAGACCAGTAGAATTTACTGAAGATCACAAAGTTCATAAGTGATAGAGTTCTATTATCAACTCATGTTCTTTGACTTCAAATTAAGCATTTAACTTGTTTGAAAAAATAAACAATGCTCTCTTCTATTTAAGACTCTAAATATATTTGATATATTTGTTTTTTGTGTGAGATCAATGGAGTACAGAAGAAAGGATCAAGGACTTGGAGTTGGATAGGACCACCCTTTGAGACCATCTTGTCTAAAACTTTCTAGATCTTGGGCTCATTTTTTTAGGTAAGGAATTTGAGGTCCAGAGAATGTTAGTAAATTGTCCAAGATCCTAGAGATAGTAAACTGCAGGGGTCATATTTGATTCCAGACCCTCTAATTTTAAAGTCAGGGTTTGACCAAGTGTACCATACTGCCACCCAGGCCAATCCAAACTATTGGTACTAAAGACTGCTTCACTTGAGGACCCACCATTTTGGCAAAAGAGTAAATGTACACTTTTGGAAATTATTCTTGGTTCTGATCAGGTGCTGACTTCTAACCATTACTACTATTCTATCTTTCCTCTAACTTTTCTAAACTGGATAGGTGCCCTTTTTGCTTTTCAGGTTTAAGCCAACATTGTTTTACTGTATGAAAATGCCCCCCAAACTTGCTAAATTGTCTATAGGTGATAAGTGCATATCTGGTAGAAAAATTATTTTCTTTTTTATGTAAAAAATTAACCATAATCCTCATTGTGCAGCAAATGAATAAAGGCATGAATATAGCTTTAGCCAATAATCTTTGAAATAAAGAGCTTAAAGTATGATCCTATTACAAGGATTTGCACTGCCTTGTACACTATCTAGTGCTATTATAATGGAATAGCAAAAGAATGATGCAAATTCAAACTCATTTTCTACACAAAGATGAGACTTTTAAAGAAGTCCCAAAGAGAGAATCCAGGATTGCAATAGCATATGCTTTAATTGCCTAGACTTATGCACAATATTATCAAAACTACAGTGATATTTTTTCCTAGTCAAAAGAAAAATGTTAGGTGTTTCGGGTGAATAAAACATTAAGGTAAATAACTTTAAGTATTCCCATAATCATCACTTCTTTCTATTTGCAGTATAGTAACTATTCTTTGGGGTATTTGTTGCCATTTGTTCATCTATTCATGATATGTATTCTTTTCAAGAGTAAATTTTGTGGCTAAAGCATTTATACATTTTGAAAGATTTTTGTTTACTTGTGAGGGTAATTTTTAGGTTTTGTTCCTTTTCTTCAATTAAAAGAAAACAAATGATGAATTATCTTTTGGGGAGAACAATTGTACTGAAACTTTTAAAAATATAAAAAATAAATTTGTTAGTGTTTATAACATTCCAGGGATGAAAGTAGTTTCTAGGCAAAATTCCCCTTTCAGAGATCAAGGAAGATAAAAGGAGATAAGTTAAGCAACTCCTTTTAGGATACAAAGCAGCTCAATAATGAAGTTAAATTCTTTTGTTCACTTCTGGTTTCTCTGCTCAGGAGCACTTAAATCATTTCCTTAGATGTGTTCAAACTCATCAAAATGTTATATATTCCCCTTTCTGTATTTACATACACTCATTTTCCTTTCTGTTCTTTCCATTTGATCTTTGTCTTTCAACAACACCACAGCAAACATAGAAACCATTTTCCATAAAATAGTGATTTTTTTCCCAAAAACACAAACACATGTCAATATATGCATATATACATGTATATTTGTATGTATACATATCTATCTCTCCACTTAGTGAAAGTGATTTGGATCCTCAGCCTTTACAATGCATTCACCTATATGTAGGTCAAAGAGGGTTAAAAAGTATGAAATTTAGAGAAAGAAAATCTCAGTTCTAATCCTGATTTTCTTCTATGTACCAGTGGTAAGGTGAATAATCACCAAGTGCTAAGTGATAAAATGAACAGATCATGCTAGATATCTCCTAAAATCCCTTTTAACTCCAAACTTCATTCTTTGGCTATTTTTTTTGTATTTTCTTAATATATAATTTACTCTGTTTCATTTAGATTTACATCCATAAAAGCAGGAATTATAATTTTCTGATTCTTTAGTGTCTATTCACAGTTCATCTAAGCCCAGGAGTGCTCAGTAGCTAGCTGTGAAGATCTCATTGGTATTCCCTGGAGACTGAAGCTATTTTAATCTATTTTAATCAATGAATTGTTTATAAAAATTCAAAACCAGTGAGATTGTAAAGGTGAAACGATATAAGATCACTAAAGAGAAGAGTGGATAAATCTATTCCTTCCCCAGGAAATTGTGGATTTTTGGATTATTTATTAACAGGATATGAATGTCTACAAAATACATCAATGTCCTTCTTTCTTTCTCCCTTCTTTATGTTGTTATTAATATTGTTATTGTCATTTTACCAGACCTATAACTTGGATTGATATAGGGAATTCCTGATGAGAAAAGTTCCTCTATCATTGCAGGTTGGCTCTTGATCTGCAACTTGTGAGTTTAGAGAGTTGCCTTCGCCCTGAGAGGTTGTGACTTGCCATTGTGTCAGAGGCAGGACTTGAATCTAGGTCTTTCTGACTCAGAGACTGGCTATCTATTAACTATGCCATGCTGGATCTTGATTTCATTATAGATCTGACTAAATATTTCTGATATCTTATTTCTCTTTTGATCCAATAATGTCTTTAGATTTTCCTGTGATGATCTTATTAATATTTTATATCATATCTGGAGGTTTAAACCCAGTTTAAACATTTACTAAACCTAAGATAAGTCCATTTGTTTAACTGTCAATCTAAAATATAGGGATCCTAGAACCATAATGGAAAAAGCACCTGAAAGATTAACTCTTCATTTTGCAGATAAGGAAAATGAGACCTAGCTAAGTTATGACTTAAGGTCACACACTAAATAAAGGGACAAAGTTGTATTTGAACATCAAGACCTCTGACTCTAAATCAAACATGCTGTCCATGAGAGGATGACATTCCTAACCCAATAAAAGATTATGTGAGGATAGAAGAATCTGATTCCTCTTCTCAAAAACCACAGAAGGAGGAATTTTCCTGGATTTGATTCTTTGAAAGCTAAAACAATAGAGTTAGATCATCATTAAATGAACTTCATCTTTCTGTTTGAAAGGATTTCACAAAACCACCTAGTTAAGAATAATTACATGAATGCAGAGACTGAATGATGAACACTCTTTTTGTTTTTGAGTTTCTATAGAAGGAGATACCACTGCCTTCCACATATAAAAATTTTAAATAATCCTTATCTATGAGAGAAAGGAGGAAGTTCTTATTGAGACTGTCAGCATTTAAAGAATTGATTGCCCAGTTAATAGTATTATGGGATCTTTAAAATGAATTGACTAATTTTTAAACCAAATTTTATACATTATTAAAGGACTATCAAGGTTAACTCTTAAGTATGATTTCCAATTTTAATAAATGGAATGGAATCTTTGAAATACTTTTTTCTGATATTTCTAATTTTAATTAAATGCAACTTGATGAAGAAATTACATGGATGGAGTGCATTATGGGAAATTAGGGCTTAGTATTTTCTGTAATTTTGGCATCTAGAGTTACTTACTATTTATATTGTTTGGACTTAGATTTTAAGGGAATCATGACTCTGACAAATGCATATGTTGAGTTTCTCTAAGGATTCCAACAACTGACCTTTCAATGAATCCCTTACTATTGGACTAGACTGCTATGAATCCTGGATGTGTTTTGTGTCTGCCAGCGTATTGATTATCTTCATTGACCCTTTTAGGTTTCTGTTACTATAAATAGCTTGGTTAATCCCTTGGTTATTGACCAAAAAATGGCAAAAATTACTTTGGCAACAATGTGCTAGAGTCAAGTGGTGATTAATTCTCAGCTCTGTTCTTTTTTGCTCCAAATGTACATTGCAGTCAAACTAATCTCATTGAGATGTTCCATTTATCATGGAATTCTTAAAATTTTTCATTGATTCTATATTTCCTATAATTTACAAATGCAGTCTGTCATTTGAGGATGCCTTTAATCAGCACCCAAACTGTTTTCAGTTCTCAATTCCTGTCTTCCCTATGCAAACACTAGTTAATGTCTCTTGAACACAAATTTCTCTTTCTTTGCTTACCCCATGCCCTCTCTCAGAAGTACCAACACTTTTTCTCTACTTTTGTAATTCCATTCATTCTCAAAGCTCTAATATAAATCCAACCTCCATGGTTAAGTTGGTCCATTCCAGTCTATATTGCCTAGGTCAGAATTTAACTTCTATTATTAGCTATTTTAAAATTTTTGTCTTGCTTAGAGTCATCTAAATAGATGAACAGATAGGGAGATAGATCTGGATCAGGATAGACCTAAATTCAAATCCAACATCAGATACTTAAAATCTATGTCTCAAGGCAAATTTTGTTTGCCTTAGGGTCTTCATATTGAAAATGAGAATAATATGGTACTTATGCCTAGGGATGTGGTGAGGATAAAATGAGATATTCTTTCTAAAGTACTTTGTGAATTCTAAAGTACTATATGTGTTGGCTATTATTATTTCCTAGTCTGCACAATGAGTCTGTAAATGCCTTAAAATCTAAGACCGTATCACATTCTAGCTTTCATTTATCATAATATTTAGCACAGAATACAAAGTACCTGATCAACAAATATTTGTTTGTTTTGATTAATGGGTGGAATCAGGAATGTTAACTGTTAAACTTTTAATGGTAATAATGTAATAGCTCACATTTATATAGCAAAAAGTAGCACATTTATATAGTGATTTATAAAGAACTCTATCTTAAGCTTCATTTACATATAAGGAAAATGATACTTGGAGAGAAGTTAAGTGTTATGAGGAACACTTAAGTCATATCAGCAGTAGACAGCTGGGTGGTGCATTGGAATAGAATGCCAGACCTGGAGTCAGGAATACTTATTTTCCTGAGTTCAAATCTCAATTGAGATACTTCCTTAGCTATATGATCCTGAACAATTATTTAATCTTTTTTGCCTTAGTTTACTCATTTGTAAAATGAATTGGAGAAGGAAATGGCAAAGCACTCCAGAATCTTTGCCAAGAAAATTCCAAATGGGATCATAATATGCACAAAAGTGATCAAATATGACCAAATGACAACAAATATAATCAACAGATGTTAGAGTGAACACTTGAGCACAGATTTTTCTACTGTTATTCTACTATTCCATGCTGTATCTCAGATGATGAGTGTTATCAAAGAGGTAGTAAAGCAAAAAGGGAAAGGATTAAAAGTAGGAAGGAGTTATTGGGAGAAGAGTTATTAGGAAGGTAAAACCTGGAGGAGATGTCACATTAAAGGGAAAAGGTTGATAGCTATAAAATCTTAGAGGCAGATAGGATGTTTGGTTGATAGAGAGTGAGACCTGGAGGAAGGAAGACCTGAATTAAAATCTGATTTCAGACACACACTAGCTTGTGTGACCTGGGGTAACTCATGAGAGTCTCCTCAGTGCTAATAGGGTGAGGTCCTAAATGAGATGGATGAGATAGGGCTGGTGGGACAGTGGATATCTTCTTTCCTACCCAATTGAAGACTAGGGTAAGCCATTCTGAGTTCCCTTGGAGGAAGTTATTGCTATTCTTGTCAGTGAGATTGGGGCCCCAATGTACCTGGGAAAGTTTGAGAATTTAGTTATTCATAAAGAGTAATAAGAAAAATAGAATATGCATGTCTTGGTCATATTTATGAGACAATGTAACTGAAAATATATGGGCCTTAAACTAAGGTAGCTTGACTTTAGTCCTAACACTAAAGTAGGTCTTCTCTTTCTTCCCCTATAGAGGAGGTTGATAAGGTTAAAAAAGTTCTCTTACAGGTCTCTTACAGATTAATAAATCAATAACTTAATTTGACAACACTTCAAATCAACCTCAATTTCAGTGAGTTGAGTTGCAGCTTCCTTTGGGACCCTTGAGCAAGTCACTTTTCCCCTATATAAACTCCTTTTTTAAAAACTAAATTAAAAGGGCAGCTTAATGGTGCAGTGGGTAGAGCATCAGCCCTAGAGTAAGGAGTCAAATCTAGCCTCAGACACTGCATTGTGACCTTGGGCAAGTTACAATCCCAATTGCCTTCCCCACAAAACAAAAATAAAAGAATGAAAGTAAAATAGATAATTGCATAAATTCTTTCCCATTCTAACATTCTGTCATGAAACTTTGAGAGTTTTTGGTAAGGATGGATTTACATTCTTATCAGTCCCCTTTATCAAAATATTTATTTACTGAAGTAATTTGGTTTGCTTCTTCAGGGTTAAATTTCCCCATCATCAACTAAAAATAGTCCTGAATTCTTAGCACACAGGTCATTCATCCCAGGTCTAAGAATATCTAGTTATGACTCTACCAGAATGTTTAAAATATTAGAAATGACCAAAAACTAGAAAAAGTCAAAGCAAAAATAATTCCAGTTTGGGCTGTAAATAGAATGCTTTAATTTTGAAACTGGGTAGCATAAAATTAAAAAAAAATTAATTCTCTTATTACTAAATACAAATTTTGAACAAAATCAAGTACAATTAAATATCAACAGGTGAAAGATTTGGAGTGTGGACAGAGGAGGACATAGTTTACTTTTGTCTGGTTCCACAAGACATTCCCCAATTTGTATTTATGTGTCTTGTTATTCTTTCCAAAGTTAAGAAACCTGAATTTTCCCTATTGAACTTGGTCCGAATTTTAGCTAGTCTTCCAACTTATAGAGGTCATTTTGAATCTTATCTTGTCCTCTAAGTCTTCCTGGCTCTGTGTCATAGCAAACTTAATAAAAATTCTCTCCATTTCATCATCCAAGTCATTGACCAAAATGTCAAATTCTATTGGGAGGTGAAATAGTTTATTTTGAATATCTTGCTAGACTGAGATCTTTCATAAGACTTTTCTTGTATATCCTTCTAAACCAGAAATCTACTGAATTTAACATGGTTTTAATAATCTATGGTAACAACAAGAATTCTTGACCTGAATACCATGAATTTTAATTTTATGGCATTTGTTTTTCAATATAATTGATTTCTTTACAAGTCTACATATTTTATTTTAGGCATTTAAAATCTTTACTTTTTCAAAGGGGTCCATAGCATTCACTAGATTGGAAAGGGGGTTCATGACACACAGACAAAAAAACCAGGAAGAAATGTTCCCTGGTCTGTTTCTGCCCACTGAACCTCTTTCCATTATCTTTTGTATTCCTTGTAATTTGGATTTCTGAGATTTTGTCCCCCTAATTCATAAGCATGTGGTATCACATAAAATATACTAGAATAATAAAGAGGCCAAGCAATTTAGAATCTCTGAAAGATTTGAACAGTTCCCCAAATAAAAACCAGCTAAATCTTCTTTTGCTTGAAATTATGTAATTTTTCCTTTAACTTAGTCAGATTGTCTAACATTTATATGTTGACAGGAAAACTGGTAGAACTCTCATGCAATAGATGAGCAATACATTACTTTAATTATTACAAAAGACCCCTTCTCTGTTCTTTATGTTATTTGAACTTTGTAGTAATCCCCTGCAATGCTCCTTGGATGCTTGAAGAAACTTAGGCTCTGAATATTATTTGCTTTGTTTATGATCACAAATGACACGTAGCAAAGTCAAAACTTTAACCCAGGTATTCTCTCTCTCTCTAGATCTTCCCCTCTTTCTATTTATCAAAAAAGTTTTTCACTCATGTACATTTTGACCCATGTCATTCTCCTCATCATACCACTAAAGGGTTCCATGAGAAAAAAAGTTAAGTAACTACTTTAAAATTTTTATCACCGTTTCTGAAAAACAATCATCTACATAAATGCCACCAGTATTTGGGAACCTGCTATCTTATCAGAGAATGCAATCAATTTTGAGAGATGTCTAATAATAGAAAGATTTTTCCCCTTAAATTGATCACAAATTAGCCCCTAGGAAAGTCGCATAACGTCCCCAGTTTTTGTCCTTTAGAGACAACCAGAACAAATTTTATCTGACTTTCATAACATAAATCTTTAAATCACTAAATAAAATTATTGTGCCCAACTAAGTCTCCTATTTTCTGTACTAAACACCTACCAAAAAGTAGGGTATAATGGAGCACTCCAAACAGATTGGCAAATAGGTTGAATTTTGTCTGTTTCCTGACAATCTGTAAATGCCTTTGGGATGGTTTTGTTTAATGAAAACATGAACTTATAGGCTTTTCCTCAAGTGATTTTTGACATTTTATAAATTAATACTTCTCTTAGTCTTTCAATTGCTTCCCTAATTAGTGTTGCTTTTGATTCTCGTATCTTTCTTTGGAAACTGTTTCTACTAACGTAGGTACTTTGAGGCTCTTTTGGCCTCTTTGTTGCAGCAACTGCATTCTAATTGTTAGGCTTCTTCTAGGAAAAGATAAGAGAAAAGAAAGATTTTGAAACTCCATAAGCTCTTTTTTTTAATTGATAGCTTATTGGAATAGTTTGGTTTGGAACCATTATAATTGTTATCTCATATTAATTATCTATGCTGATTTTTATAAAATATTCAATTTGAGCTTTGCTTCAATCTCATCAGTGATCATTCTGCTTTCAGATTGATTCACTATCACTCTTTAGCAGGTTCTGAAATGATTCCAAAATTTGAAACAATTGTTTCCTGTCAGTTAAGATATAGTCTATTTCACTTTTTATGATTTAGGTTTATGATTTATCCAATATATTTAGACTTTTAAAAAAATCTCGAATAAAGTACTTGACCTGCAGGTTTGAGGTTTCTGAGAAGTCTCCTGAGTTATATTTCCCGTCAGGATTTTTGACTTTATTGTTGGTTTGGTTTAGTGCTTCTTTTCAAGTTTATTATATAATCTCTCTATACCTCCCCCCTTCTCCACAATGAATGTTGTTAAACTGCATGTATCTTCATGATTATTTATTGACTTACTCTTAGGATAAGAAAGGTATTCTAACCAAGAGTTCCATGAAATCACATTTCTGGTTGTTTTAGCAATGAAACTGGATTCAACAATTATTTTCCTAATGTCATGACATGCAAAAGAAATGGTGGAAGTGGGAGAGGGAGAATCTTGGAGTTATCCTTATAGTTAAGTACAGTTACTTTATTTCTTCTTTTTCCATACATAGTGGCAACATCAAAGTAGAAGAGATTCCTGAAAAGGGTCAGCACATTATTAATCCTTAGACAAATATCCATCTTCTGTCTCCTTTGTACAGTCTTCTATATCTAAAATGAATTCTCTTTTCACCTTCATTTCTTTGGATCTCTAGTTTCCTTTAAAATGATAATTAATTGTCCCTTTCTATGTGAAACTTTTTGTGATTGTTCCAGTTGCTTTTACCGCTCTTCATAATATTTTATTCATTTTGTATGATTATTTATGTATATATTTTCTTTGTACTTATATGTGACTCCTCCAGAGATGTAAGTTCCTTGAGACTGGAGACTGTTTCAATTTTGTCTTTGTTGCTCTAGAGTCTGCACAGTCCCTGGCATATATTAATGTACTTAATGCTTATTGATTGATTGAATTAATGTTTATGAATGGTCCATGAATTGAGTAATTTTTAACAGCATGTGCCCTTCTTCCCCCTTGTGTGTCACTGTCACTGTGCAAGATCTGTGGATCAATTTTTATTTGACCAAAAACTCATCATCTAATGTTCATCCTTGTGGGCATTTGACCCTTCATTTTTATACAGCCTAGTCTATATACATCCTTAATAGATTTTTAGAAATTTCAAAGTTTATACTCCCCTAACATTTCCTTTGAGACTTCAAGATAATCCCCTGCCGCAACAAGGTAAACCTTTACAATATATAAAATAAACATTTTATTTCATAATATGAAGCCATTGCCATGTGTTTATTTATTAATTAATAAGCAACCAAGTAATCACATCTTTGATCTACAGAGTCATACACCAATGTCATAGCCAAAACAGATGTTGTTACTGGCTGAGCATAATGATCATTTATAGATGCTACAGATGGCACTTCTAGGAACTCAGTTCTTCATTATGTAGTTCACCCTCTTTTTATACTTTTGTAACTTAATTATTTCCTTCCTACATTTACTTTAATCTATCTCTTCAAGAAGAAAAACAGAGCTTTATAAGAATAATTAGTTTTTATCAGTTGGGTGTTAGCAGCAACATAAAAGTTGCCTTGTTTGTTTTTAACTTTACTTTCCTTAGAAGACAATAGAGATGTAAAGGTCTGATGCTTCCACTAATTTGCATTCAGGGTCATTTCAGTGGTGTCAGTTAAGAAATGTTAATACCTACTTAGAATGTGTTTGTTAATGGAATTCAGGCAAAGACAGTGACACAGCTGCCCTTAATTCCATAAACATAAGGCATATTAATCCCTTTAGTTGACGGGTGCTTAAATGGGAAGATTGGATGAGTAATTGGGCTGTTCTTGTAATCCTTAGCCTGGAATATAAATGAGAAATGTCTTGATATTTTGATTTGTCTTCTGTAATCTCTTCTAATTGAAACATTTAAGAAAGAACTGTTTCCTTTGAATAATGATTTTTTTGGGGAAAGTAGTATATCTGTTATTCATACCAGTAGGTTTCATTAGTTTTGTATTTTAAATATCTATATCTAGATCCTCTATGCAAGATATACATACACAATATATGTCTCACACATATACATATATGCACACACATTAAATGTATTTATATGTATATACAAAATAAACTAATATGCAATTAATTGTAGTGTTGAGGATTGAATGCTATTCCAATGAATATGAACTCTTTGTCAACCAAATCATTTTTACTAACACTTAAGATAGCATCACCCCAAGATATTCAAGTAGATAATCAAAGTCCATAATAACTTCCCAGACAATAGTTTATATTCTTGAAAAACTTTTTTTCTGTATTCATCTTTAAATAAGAGACTTTAAAAGCATATAACTTGTTTAGGTATCTGACTTGTTATGTATATAACTCGTTTATGTATCTTTTCTCTCAACACTTTAGGGTTCAGGAAAGAATTAAGACTGCAAAGGAATAGGAGGAACATGAAAAGACTGGAAAATATTTTCTAGAATTCCTCATTACTGAGTTTGGTAGGGGAAAGTTGAGTATGCCTGATTATCCTAGAGGTCAATTAATCAGTGAAATAGTCCACTAGTCTAAAAAGTAGGAAATCCAAACACACCCACATAAACCTGAAATACATCAGAGTATTCGCTTGGAGAAATGAAATGAAGTGGGGCAATAAAAAGTAGTTCTGAGCATCCAGAAACACTTAAGGATAATAGGTCATAGGAACAATCAAATGCAATGCATTCCTTATTTTATTTCCTCACACAAGGGGATGTATATATTATAATTCAATTTTTCCTATGGGTATTTCCACTAGCTTTTACAAGTATATATGGAAAATAAGTACAAATAATTCCCCCAAGGTTTATGTTTTCATGTTAGAATTTACTCCAAAATGGTAGTAATAAAAAAATTTAAGATAGCTTTTGTGCAAATAAAATATAGGGAAAATTATAGTTCTACTAGAGTAATATGATATTAGATTCAGGAATCCCATACCATTCTAAGGCTTCTCTTAAGAGCATTAGTGGTAGGTCAGAAAAACTATTACCTAAACTGGGCATCAACAGCCATTAATTTTGTACTTTTCATTTTTATTTTCAAGTACAAAAAAATAGCCTGGTAATAACCTCACAAATTCTCCATATAGAACAAGAAGATAAAATGACATTAAAAAATCAAAATATTTGTCTTCTGATTGATTGTTACCATTGGTTTTTAAAATGGTCAAACAAAAAAAGAAAAGCAAAAAAAAAATTACCAAACATCATGAAATAAAACTTTTTTAAATCAAAATTTAATCAAAAATTTAATCAAAATATTTCACACAAAAACCTTAAATTTTCAAGCATTTAGCTGGAAATGTATATGAACAACTTTTTTGCAAATCTCAGATTTTGAAGGAAATTTCAGCTTTGGAAAGGAAAGAAATTTAGAGTTTTCTTCGTCAAGTCTTGTCTCTGTCATGACATCTCTGTTAAGTGGTTATCTAGGCATTTCTTGAAAACTTCCAGAGAAAAGAATTATTTCTGGAGGGAGGCATCAGTTCCCATTTTTGAACAGGTCGACCTGTTCAAAAATGTTTTCCTTGTATTGAGGTCAAATTTGCTTCTGTAACTTTCAACTAGTTCTTCCCTCTAGAGCCAAGAAAATCTAATCTCTGATCTATATAGTCAACATAATTATTTGAAGACAGCTATTATACTCCTGAGGAGTAATGTGAGGTAGAGGATAGAGAGTTTAGTCTGAGCCTTAACATCAAGAAGATCTGTGTTTCACTGCTGACACATACAGTTTGTATGACCTTGAGAACATCATGTATCCTCTCAGTGATCCAGGCAATTCCCTAAGATTATACATATGTAATCGAAGACAATTCCAAAAGAATTGTGATGGAAAATGCTATTCACATTTTGAGAAATACTATGGAGTCTGAATGCATATATTGAAGCATAGTAATTTGGCTTATTTTGTTTTTTTGGTGATTTTTTCCTTTTGTTCTGATTCTTCTTTCACATGATTAATGTGGAAATATGTATAACCTGTATTAGATTGAGAGAGGGATAAAAATTTGGAACTCAAAATCATACAAAAATAAATGTTGAAAACTATAATTACATGTAATTGTAAAAATGATATTAAATGTAATTCCTCTCACCTCAAATAAGTAAACAGATAAAAAGGAAAATAGAATGTGCATTTTAGAGCTGCTGATTTGCATTGGCAGAAGAAATTTCTCCCAGCTTAAAGATATCCAAAACAATTACCTCAAAAGTCTTGACAAGAAAAAAGAGACCACATTTACAAGTCTTTTCTTCTCTATACTAAAAATTCTTACTTCCTTCAACTTGTCCTCAAATAATAAAATCTTCCTCATCATCTTGGTTGCTCTTCTCTGGAAAAATTCCAGCTTATCTGTGCCCTTGATTGTCAATCTGACACCCAGTATTGAATACAGTTAAGTCGGATATCATCTGACTAAGGCACAGTATAGTGGGTGATTCTTTCTGAGCATGATGTCTCTATTAATAGAGGCTAAGTTAACTTCCCTGTCACATTGTTGACTCATTGAATTTGGAATCTGTTAAGACCTTTAGATATTTTTAATGTATGAACTATTGTCTAGCTACATGTCCTCATTCTACACCAGTGCATCTTATTTTTTTATAACATGAAGACAGGAATTTACATTTATTACTATAATATTTAAAACATATTATTAAATTGAAACCATTGTTTCTGCAAATGAACATGCATTGCTATTAACCAATTTGTTACCTTTCTCTCCAAATTTCATGCTTATAAATTTGATGGACATACCATCAATAGTTTCATTTAAGTGACTGATAAAAGTGTTTCTAAAATAAACTCGAGGACTTCCGGCCAAGATGGCGGAGAGAAGACAGGCACAGTTCTAAAGTCTCCTGATCTCTTCCCCATCTATCACATGAAACAAACGTCTTAAAAGAAATACGAACCAGGAATCCCAGAAAGAAAAGCCAGGAGAGGAAAATCTACCTCAGGATTTGTCTCCCGCAGCAGCCTTGGCTGAGTACCGGCAGATGAGTCTGAGATCCCAGGGAAGATCAGCCAGACCAACAGCTGAATTGGAACCGGGAGTCTGAGGGCCCGAGAGCAGGACCTGCTGGATCAGTGGTGGGGCTGGACGAAGGGGGCTTGGGTCCATGGGGAAGCAGAGGCGCTGGTGTTGGTGCTGTCCCCCTGGAGCTTGGGGAAGGGGCTGCGGGGAGAGGTCTGGTGCAGGAGAGCTGCGGACACCATCCCTGGGCTCCTCTGGTCTGAGAAACTGTGAGCCCACACCTCCATTGCACAGAGGCCTCCTCCCAAACAAATGCAAATTACTTCTGCCTCAGGCCCAGGTGTGTGAGCAGAAGAACCAGCCCAGCTGAGGAATCACCTCAGGCCAGGGTAAAGCCCACCATTGATTGAAGGCAAAAGAATTCAAGAGCCCCAATTCCCTCCCTCAAGCAAAGGGAGAAGGCCTAGCAACCAAGGTCACAGACACTCCAGAGAGGGCAACCAGCACCTCCTACTGGCCAGCCAGAGAAACTGCACTCAGTAAAGCCTTTAGAGATACCAAGCTCAGGGGAACCAGCCCCACCCAACTCAAGGTCTTAGCATAATGAAGAAGGGTCAGCTGAAAGGTGGATCCATAGAAAAATTCCTGGAAGGGAAAGACCCCAACCCAGAGAGACCTGGAACATCTGAGGCGAATACAATCTGGTCTCCAGCACTTAAAGACTTCCTTGAAGAAATAAGGAAGGAGTTTAAAAATCAACTGGAAAATTTGGGGGAGACAATTAATACCTTGCAACAAGAAAAAATAACCTTAGAAAGTAGAATTGGACAATTACAAAATGATAACAATTCTCTCAGATCCTCAAATGAGCAAATGCAAAAAGAAATTAATTCTCTCAAAACCTCAATTGGTCAAATGGAAAGCTCTTTCAAAAGTAGAATCAACCAATTGGAAAAGGTTAATGAAGAGAACTCCTCCCCCCCCAAAAAATAATGGAGTCTACAGAAACTAATGACTCCACGAGACAGGAAGAGTCAGTTAAACAAAATCAAAAAATAGAAAAAATAGAAGCAAATGTGAAATACCTCATCAACAAAACCACTGACCTTGAGAATAGATAGAGGAGGGGAAACCTGAAAATTATAGGACTTCCTGAAAACACTGAAGAGAAAAAAAGCCTGGACTTAATATTACAGGATCTAGTGATGGAAAACTGCCCTGACATCATGGAATCGGAGGGCAAAGTAGTTATTGAAAGAGTACATCGATCCCCACCAGAAAAAGATCCTAAAAGGAAAACACCAAGGAATGTTGTGGTCAAACTCCAGAACTATCAGATAAAAGAGAAAATCCTGCAAGCAGCCAGAAAGAAACAATTTAAATATCAAGGAGCCACAGTAAGGATCATGCAGGACCTGGCTGCATCAACTTTAAGGGATCGAAGGGCCTGGAACGAGATATTTCGAAGAGCACGGGAGCTTGGAATGCAGCCAAGAATCTACTTTCCTGCAAAGCTGAGCCTTCTCTTCCAGGGAAAAAGATGGACATTTAATGGAATGGAAGAATTCCAAAAATTTCTGATGAAAAGACCAGAGCTAAACAGAAAATTTGGATATCAAACAGGAGGTTCAAGAGACACATGAAAAGGTAAAAAAAAGGGGGGGGCAGTAAAAAGAAAAAAATGCAATCCAGCAAGTTGAAACTGGCTATATCCCAGCATGGGCGGGGTAGAGACTCTCACAAATACTGAGAAATGTAACTCTAACAGAGAAAATATACCTAGCCAGAAATGATGGACATCCATGACCTATCCATGAGACTGATATCTAATGGGATGTAACTGGCTTTAACTCCACTGGGGAGAAAGACTAATAACTCTCAGGAATTTGGACTCCATTCAACAGAATATACTGAACTAGAAGGGACAGACACTCAGAATTTTCTATGACTTAGATAGAATGATCTAAAAAAAATACACTACCTCCCTAAAAAGGAGGACAGGAAAGAGACGGGAGGAGGGAGGGGATTGAATGGGACAAATCTCATTACACTAAGAGGTACAAAAAACCAATGGTAATAGAGGGGAAGAAGGGAGTAGAGGAGAAACACCTGAATCTTCTTCTCATCAGACTTGGCTTAAAGTCAACCTACACATACTCAGTTAACTTATAAAACATCTAACCTTTCAAGAAGTAAAAGGGGAAAAGGGGAGGGGGGACAGAGAAAGGGAAGGGGAGTGGAGGAAATAAGGGGAAATAACAAAAGGAAGGGAAGGGAACAGGGAAAGGGGAAAGAAAGGGAAGGGGAGGGTGTGATATAGGAGGGCAAACACATTGAAGGGGGTGGTATTCAAAAACAAAATACTGGGAAATATGGATAAAAGGGGGAGAAGGGGAAAAATACAAAGAGAGGGAAGATAGCACAGAGGGCAATAAAGAATTAGTAATCATAACCTTGAATGTGAATGGGATGAACTCTCCCTTAAAACATAAGCAAATAGCAGAGTGGATTAAAAACCAGAATCCTACAATATGCTGCTTACAAGAAACTCATTTGAAGCAGAGAGATACATATAGAGTAAAGGTAAAAGGTTGGAGCAAAATATATTTTGCTTCAGCTGAAGTAAAAAAAAGCACGTGTAGCAATCCTTATATCAGACAAAGCAGCAGCAAAAATAGATAGCATTAAAAGAGATAAGGAAGGAAACTTTATCCTCCTAAAAAGGTACCATAGGCAATAAAGCCATTTCAATATTGAATATATATGCACCCAGTGGGACAGCACCCAAATTCTTAGAGGAGAAGCTGAAAGAATTACAGGAAGACGTAGACAGCAAAACTCTACTAGTAGGAGACCTCAACCTCCCGCTATCAGATCTAGATAAATCAAATCATAAAACAAACAAGAAAGAAATTAGGGAGGTAAATAGATTGTTAGAAAAATTAGATATGGTAGACTTATGGAGGAAACTGAATGGGGATAGGAAGGAATATACCTTTTTCTCTGCAGTACATGGAACTTATACAAAAATTGACCATGTACTAGGACACAAAAACCTAATGATCAACTGCAGAAAGGCAGAAATAGTGAATACATCTTTCTCAGATCACAATGCAATAAAAGTCATATGCAATACTGGGCCAAGGAGATATAGACCCAGAGCAAATTGGAAACTGAATAACCTCATCTTAAAAAATGAGTGGACCAAAAAAACAAATTATAGAAAGAATTAACCATTTTATCCTAGATAATGATAATAATGAAACAACATACCAAAACCTATGGGATTCATTCAAAGCAACTCTCAGGGGATATATTATAGCTCTAAATGCTTATATGAATAAATTGGAGAAAGAGGAAATCAATGAACTAAACATGCAACTAAAAAAATTAGAGAAAGAACAAATCAAAAAATCCCCAATCAAATACCAAATTAGAAATTTTAAAAATCAAAGGAGAAATTAATAAAATTGAAAGCAAAAAAACTATTGAATTAATAAATAAAACCAAAAGTTGGTATTATGAAAAAACCAATAAAATTGATAAACCTCTGGTCAATTTGATTAAAAAAAAGAAAGAAGAAAACCAAATCGCTAGTATTATAAATGAAAAAGGTGAACTCACCACCAATGAGGAGGAAATTAAAGTAATAATTTGAAATTATTTTGCCCAACTTTATGCCAATAAATTTGATAATCTAAGTGAAATGGATGAATATTTACAAAAATATAAGTTGCCCAGGTTAAATGAAGAAGAGATTAAATACCTGAATAACCCTATCTCAGAAAAAGAAATTCAACAAGCCATTAGTGAACTCCCTAAAAAAAAATCTCCAGGGCCTGATGGATTCACAAGTGAATTCTACCAAACATTTAAGGAACAATTGGTTCCAATCCTATGTGAACTCTTTGGAAAAATAGGGAAAGATGGAACTCTACCTAACTCTTTCTATGAAACCAATATGGTACTGCTACCTAAACCAGGAAGAGTTAAAACAGAGAAAGAAAATTATAGTCCTATTTCCCTGATGCATATAGATGCAAAAATCCTAAATAAAATATTAGCAAAATGACTACAACAAGTCATCACTAGGATAATACATTATGATCAAGTAGGATTTATTCCAGGAATGAAGGGTTGGTTCAATATTAGGAAAACTGTTAGTATACTCAATTATATCAATAACAAGACTATCAAAAACCATATGATCATATCAATAGATGCTGAAAAAGCTTTTGACAAAATACAGCATCCATTCCGATTAAAAACACTAGAGAGTGTAGGACTAAATGGACTGTTCCTTAAAATAATGAGCAGTATCTATCTGAAACCATCAACAAGCATTATATTCAATGGGGAGAGGCTAGAGGCCTTCCCAATAAGATCAGGGGTTAAACAAGGGTGCCCATTATCACCACTACTATTCAATATTGTATTAGAAAT
The DNA here is from genome assembly GCF_037893015.1 of Macrotis lagotis. Taxonomy (NCBI): domain Eukaryota; kingdom Metazoa; phylum Chordata; class Mammalia; order Peramelemorphia; family Peramelidae; genus Macrotis; species Macrotis lagotis. The sequence goes on from NC_133663.1 coordinate 160,992,685, forward strand.
GTTAGCATCAGCAATTAGAGAAGAAAAAGAAATTAAAGGAATTAGAATTGGGAAGGAAGAGACAAAACTCTCACTATTCGCAGATGACATGATGGTCTACCTAGAGAATCCCAAGAAATCATCTAAAAAAACTACTGGAAACAATTAGCAATTTTAGCAAAGTTGCAGGTTATAAAATAAACCCCCGTAAATCCTCAACTTTCCTATGTATGACTAGCAAGAAGCGGCAGGAAGAGCTAGAAAGAGAAATTCCGTTCAAAGTAACCTCAGACAGTGTAAAATACTTGGGAGTCTATTTGCCAAGACAGACTCAGAATCTTTTTGAAAACAATTGTAAAACACTTCTCACACAAATCAAATCAGATTTAAATAACTGGGCAAATATCAACTGCTCATGGATAGGTAGAGCTAATATAATAAAAATGACAATTCTACCAAAACTAAACTATCTGTTTAGTGCCCAAACCAATCAAAATTCCAAAAAATTACTTTAATGAGCTAGAAAAAATTGTAAGTAAATTCATATGGAGAAATAAAAAGTCAAGAATTGCCAGGAGCTTAATGAAAAAACAAATGCAAACGAAGGTGGCATAGTACTATCCGATCTAAAATTATATTATAAAGCATCAGTCATCAAAACTGTTTGGCATTGGCTAAGAAATAGAGTGGTGGACCAGTGGAATAGACTAGATGTAAAAGCAGGAGAGGATTATAGTAATCTGCTGTTTGATAAACCCAAAGAGTCAGGCCACCGGGATAAAAACTCCCTCTTTGATAAAAACTGCTGGGATAATTGGAAGTTAGTATGGAAGAAACTTAGATTAGACCAACACCTCACACCCTTTACCAAATGGTTACAGGATATAGACATAAAAAACAATACTATAAGCAAATTAGAAGATCAAGGACTAGTCTACCTGTCAGATCTATGGAAAGGGGAACAGTTTATGACTAAGGAAGAGTTGGAGAACATCATTAAAAACCAATTAGATGATTTCGATTACATTAAATTAAAAAGGTTTTGCACAGATAAAACCAATGTAATCAAGATCAAAAGAAAAGTAGTAAATTGGGAAACAATCTTTACAACTAATGATTCTGACAAAGGACTCATTTCTAAAATATACAGAGAACTGAGATATATTTTTAAAACAAAAAGCCATTCCCCAATTGACAAATGGTCAAAGGATATGCAAAGGCAATTTACACATGAGATCAAAGCAATTCATAGCCATATGAAAAAATGCTCTAAATCATTAATTATTAGAGAAATGCAAATTAAAACTTTGCTGAGGTACCACCTCACACATCTCAGATTGGCCAGTATGACCAGGAAGGATAATGATCATTGTTGGAAGGGATCTGGGAAATCTGGGACACTATTACACTGTTGGTGGAGCTGTGAACTCATCCAACCCTTTTGGAGAGCTGTTTGGAACTATGCCCAAAGGGCAACAAAAATGTGCATACCCTTTGACCCAGCAATACCACTACTGGGTCTATACCCTGAAGAGATGAGGAAAAAGGGTAAAAACATTACTTGTACAAAAATATTTATAGCAGCCCTGTTTGTGGTGGCAAAGAATTGGAAATCCAGTAAATGTCCTTCAATTGGGGAATGGTTTAGCAAACTGTGGCATATGTATGTCATGGAACACTATTGTTCTATTAGAAATCAGGAGGGATGGGATTTCAGGGAAACCTGGAGGGATTTGCATGAACTGATGCTGAGTGAGATGAGCAGAACCAGAAAAACACTGTACACCCTAACAGCAACATGGGAATGATGTTCAACCTTGAAGGACTTGCTCATTCCATCAGCGCAACAATTGGGAACAATTTTTGGCTGTCTGCAAGGAGAGTACCATCTGTATCCAGATAAGGAGCTGTGGAGTATGAACAAAGTACAAGGAGTATTCCCTTTAATTCAGAAAAAAAAACACCATATGTCTTATGGTTTGATCTGGTTACCTCTGAGAATTCTGTTCTCTTTAAGGATATGATTTCTCTCTCATCACACCCAATTTGGATCGAGGTACAACATGGAAACAAAGTAAAGACTGATGGAGTGCTATCTGTGGGGTGGGGGTGGGGGGAGGGAAGCAAGATTGGGGGAAAACTGTAAAACTCAAATAATATGTTTAATAAAAATTAAAAAAAAATAAAAAAATAGACTCAAACAGATCAGTGGATTAGGATAGGTTCAAAAGAAATAGTAGTAAATGACTACAGTAATGTACTGTTTGATAAACACAAAATCATCAGTTTCTGGAATAAGAATTCACTATTTGACAAAAATTTGAGGGGAAACTGGAAAATAGTATGACAAAAACTAGGCAGAGTACAGTATAAACTGAAAAATTGATGATTTTGATTATATTAAATTAAAAAGGTTTTGCACTAATAAAAATAATGCTTCTGAAATTAGAAGGAAAACAGAAAGCTGGGTAACAATTTTCACAGTTAAGGGTTTTGATTAAGGTCTCATTTGTGAAATATAGAGAAAATTGCATCAAATTTATACAGTTACCAATGTCATTTCTCAATTCTTAATTGGTCACAGGCTATGAATAGGCAGTTTTCAAATGAAGAAATTAAAACTATAATATAATATAATATAATAATATAATAAACTATAATATAATATAATCATATAATCATTACCAATTAGAGAAATGAAAATTAAACCAACTACAAGGTATCACCTCACACCTATCAGATTGGCTAAGATGATGGGCAAAATGATCAATTTTGGAGAGGTTGTGAGAGGATCAGGACATTAAGGCATTGTTGGTAGAGCTGTGAACTGATCTAACCATTCTGGAGAGCAATATGAAAAACTATGTTCAATGAGCAATAAAATGGATCATACCCTTTGACCCAGTGATACTAATATTAAACCTATATCCAGAAGAAATGGGAAAAGTCCCACATTTTCCAGAATATTCATAGAAGTTCTTTTTATATTGACAAAGAATTGGAAATTTGGAAGATCGGGGAGTCTATCAATTGGGGAATGGCTAAACAAGCTATGGTATATGAATGTTATGGAATACTATTGTTCTATAAGAAGCCATGAATTGTTAGATTCTAGAGAAGCACGGAATGAATTACAAGAACTGATGCTATGTGAAGGGAGCAGAACCAAGAGAACATTGTACAAAACAGCATTGTGAGTTGATCAGCCTTGATGGATGCAGCTCCTCTCAGCAGTTCAGAGAGCTAGGCCAATCCTAGATGACCTGCTATGGACAATGCTATCCGCATCCAGAAGAAGAAAAATCAAACAAAGCAAAAGACAAAAAGTTCTACATTGTCTGAATGAATACTACATTTACTTATAAAAAAATTCTCTTTTGCTTTTCTTTCCTATACCATAGTCTTCTTTCTTTTCCCTTAATCCTAATTCTTTCTATAGAAATTGACTTATCTGTAAACACATTAAACACAAATGGGCATGTCCAATATTCACCAAACTGTTCACCACTGAGAGGAGGGGGTGGGAAGGGAAAGTGGAAGGAAATTATGTAACTTAAAAATGTGATGAAATGTTTTTTTCCTTGAATTTATAAACTTTCACGTCAGATACTATAACTGTTTAAGAAACTGGAACTCTTAATTACACTACAATTCAATATTTATTTAGGATTAGGTTCATTTAATTTATCTCACAGTCTTACTAATCAGTTCATTATTTGTATTCATGAATTAATAAGAAACACACACAAAAATGTTTATGATAGTTCTTAACATAAAATAGAAAAAATTATGCGTTTATCTTGGATTTTGAAAATTGCTTCATGTGATTCAATGATACTAATTTCCTTGTTCTGAAAGTCTGGGGCTTAAAAATAGAGGTAATCATTCCATAGTTCAATCCATGTAGAATTTCTTTAAGCTAGATTGTTTCATCTATCATATCTATTGTAATAACTTTGGCATAACATTAGCTATGAAATATGAAAATAGAGCACTTTACAGATAATATTTGCAAACTTACTATCACAAAACTGAACATAGAAAATCCACAGTCAACATATTGTTTTAGATGTTATCTACATTTACTTTTTAGAGTGTTATTCATCTCAAAATTTTCTTGTGGTGACACTAGCATCATGAAAAATTTTTATGCAATTACAAAAGGGAAGAAAATTGACTCAAACCTATTTAGGAAATGTTTTCTAGGAATAATTAATCAAAATAAAAATTGTATTCTAACATTCACAAGATGCTTTGGAATATGTAAAGGAGTAGATACATGATCCTGCTCCTTGGTAAGATGAAATTATAACCTAAGATAAAATAAGCACATGAAAAATTAAAGTATATATTTATTGTAGCTCATAAGACATCTAAGATAACCAAGTCAAAAGGACCGTGGCTTAGTAGAATCAGGAGTAGAATAATTCAGGAGAAGAATCTAGGTCTCTTATCTTCCAGTCCACTGTCCTTTCTTTTAATAAAATTTCTACTGCTGATATTAGTACCACCACTAATATTGAAAGCTGGCATTAATATAGAATTTTAACATTTCTAAACCACTTTTCTCACCACAGTCATATGAAGTAGGCAATTTAAGTATCATCAATATTTTACTTGTGAGGAGACCAATTCTGAGACATTAAATTACTTTCCCATCCTCACCCAGGAAAATATGTTGAACACAGGAGTCTTACTTTCCCTACTGTAGCACATAATACAGTTTCATCTCAATGAGATTCAGGTAATCTTTGGATACATTCTTTACTTTTAATTTTTAATTTATAGCAATCTCGTGGCAAAGAAGTGGAAATTGAGGAAATCCCCATCAGTTTGGGAATGACTGAACAACTTGTCGAATGTAATTATGATGGATTCTATTCTTCAATTAAAAAATTGAATCAGATGTTCTCAGAAAAATCTGGAAAGACTTACAAGCTGATGCAAAAAGAAATGTAGTATGTACCAAGTAGCAGCAATATTGTAGATGATCAATTGTGAATGACTCTCAGCAATACAATGATCCAAGACAACTCTGAAGGACTTATGAAAATTCTATCCATCTCGAGAAATAATTGATGGTATCTGAATACCAATTGGAGGATATCTTTTGTTTTCTGTTAATTTTACTTTACTTTTCTTGAAGGCTATTTTTGGGGTCTATATTTTTGACTTCAATTTTTTTCTGAGTTTAAAGTTGATATTTAATTTTCCCACAGATACATGTAAAAACCATTTTAACATTCATTTTTAAAACTTTGAGTTCCAAATCCTCTCCCTTCCATCCTCCCCAACCCCTTCCCTTTTCCCACATTGAAAAGGCAAACAATTTGATACTGGCTATATGTGTATAGACATACAAAACAATTTTATATTGTCATATTTTGAAAGAATATATAGACCCAAAATAGCCTTCAAGAAAAAATAAAGTAAAAGCAAAAGAAAACAAAAGATATCCTTCAAGTGGTATTCAGATACCATCAATTATTTCTCAAGATGTCTTTCCAGATTTTTCTGAGAACATCTGATTCATTTTTTTTTATTGAAGAATAGAATCCATCATAATTACATTCGACAAGTTGTTCAATCATTCCCAAATTGATGGGGATTTCCTCAATTTCCACTTCTTTGCCACGAGATTGCTATAAATATTTTTTATAAATTTTTGTTTTGGTGGGGAGGGGATACAGACCTAATTGTAGTATTGTTAAGTCAAAGGGCATGCATGATTTTTTTAAGCCTTTGGGCATAGTTCTAAATTGCTCTACAGAATGGTTAAATCAGTTCACAACTCTATCAATAATGCATTAATGTCTCATTTTTCCCACCTCCCCTCCAACATATGAAGTAGTACCTCAGTATTGTTTTAATTTGCATTTCTCCAAACAATAGTGAGTTAGAGCAATTTTTCATATGTATAGCTTTATTAGGTCATCTGAAAACTTTTCATATATTTTGATAATTTATTAATTGGGGAAATGGATTTTATTTTTACAAATTTGATTCAGATTTCTATATACTTGAGAGATGAGACCCCATCAGGGGAACATGCTTCAATTTTTTCAGTTATCATTGCTATTTCCTTCCATATTATTTCCCTGGCCCTACTTATTATATTCTCTCTCTCTCTCCTTTTACCCTTTTTTCCCCAAAAGTAATTTGCTTCTGACTACCCCTTTCTGTAGTCTGTCCTCCCTCCTTTCACCCCTCCATTCTCTTATCCTCTCTACTCCCCTTTTCCTATAGGATAAGATGGATTTCTATACCCAATTGAGGTGCATTTTTATCACATCTTTGAATCAGTTCTGCTGAGAGTAAGGTTTACTCATTTCTCCTCAACTCCCTCCCTCTTCACATTGTATATTTTTTCACCCCTTTTTATTTTTTATATATCACCCCTTTATAAGCAACTCATTCCTGAACTCCATCTCCTTATATATTCCTTCTAATTACTCAAATAATGAAAACATTATTGTTATTATTAATATTGTTGTTGTTTGGTTTTGCAAAGCAATGGGGTTAAGTGACTTGCCCAAGGTCACATAGATAGTAGTAAGTATCTGAGGTCAGATTTTAATTCAGGTCCTCCTGATTCTTCTAGCTGCCCCAAATGAAAGCATTATGAGTTACTAGCATCATCTTCCCATGTACAAATATATAGAGTTTTACCTTTTTAAGTCCCTTATGATTTTCCTTTCTTTTTTATCTTCTGTTGAGTCTTATATTTGAAAGTCAAATTTTCTGGTTGGTTCTGGTCTTTTCATCAGTGTAGTTTGAAAATTCATTTTAATGTTTATTATTTTCCCTGAAGGAATTTTGCTGAGTAGTTGATTCTTGGTTGTAATCTGAGCTCTTTAGACTTTCAGAATATTAAAGTTCAATTTTGCTGGGTAGTTGATTCTTGGTTGTAATCTGAGCTCTTTTAGTCTTCAGAATATCAAAGTCCAAGCTCTCTAATCCTTTAATATAGAAGCTGCTAAAATCTTGTGTTATCCTGACTGTGGCTCTATGAAATATAAATTGTTTCTGTCTGGCTGCTTTCAATATGTTCTCTAGACCTTAGAGCTCTGGAATTTGTTATATTGTTCCTTGGAATTTCATTTTAGGACCTCTTTCTGATGGTGATCAGTGGATTCTTTCAGTGATTTAACTGGTTCTAGCTTATCAGCACAATTTTCATTGATGATTTCTCATATTTGGATTCTTTTTTTTTTTGATCATGGCTTGCAAGTAGTCCAATATTTTTTAAATTATCTTCCCTGGATCCAGGGGAGTTGTTTTTCTATAGTCTTCTATTTTTTCATTCTTCTTTATTGCTTCTTGATTTCTCCCTTTAGCTTCCACTTGCTCAATTCCAATTTTTAAGAAGTTATTTTTTTTTTCAGTGAACTTTCTATCTCCTTTTTCTTTTGTCCAATTATGCTTTTAAGGTATTCTTCTCCTCATTGACTTTCTGTACTTCTTTTGCCATTTGGTCTAGTCAGTTTTTTAAGGTATTATTTTCTTCAATTTTTTTTCTTGCATCCCTCTCTTTTCCTTTTTTTCCTACCTCTCTTACTTGAATTTTAAAATCCTTCTTGAGCTCTTTAGCTCCCTGAGAGCAATTCCTATTTTTCTTGTAGCCTTTGAATATAGGAGATTTGACTTTATAATCAACTGAGTGTATATTTGATCATCCTTGTCACTAAAATAACTTTCTATGGTCAGTTTTTTTTGATTGTTTGCTAATTTTTCCAGCCTATGACTTGATTTTAATTATTTGTTAAAATATGCTTTGCTTCTAGAGTGAAGGGCACACTATTCCAGTCTTATGAGGTTTTGTACAGTTATTTTCACATACTTAGAGGAGAGTAAATTTTTAGTTCTTCACAGGTGGTATGATTTAAGGAGAGGCTCTTGGCTTGTGCTCTTGTCTGTGAGTGATCACAAACACTGTTTTCTGTCCTAGAACTGTAATGAGAGTCCTTTTTGCCCTGGGACTACAATATCTGGTGTGCTACTATTCTTCCTTGCCCTGGGACTATTGCAAAGGACTGCAACCTGGATCTCATTATGGGCAAAGCAACACAGTCCTGCCTCAGTACTAGGAAAGAGATCCCTGTAATTTCCTTCTAACCAATTGTTTGACCTTCCTTATTCTGTGGGTTGAGAGCTCCAGAAGCAGCTCTTGCCACTCCTCATTTGGTGACTCCCCACAGCTGCTCTTGGTTTACTTGAACCAGGTCTGCACTGCCCTGACTTGTGCTTGACTGTGTTCCACCATCACCCAGGTGCAACAGACCTTTCCTATTGACATTCTAAGTTGTCTTTGGAATTTCTTGGTTGAGTGGTCTGGAAATTATTGCTGCTGAGGTGTGTTCCTTGAATTGCTCTGGCCTCTCTCAACCTGATGCAGGAGACTTCCCTGCCAACCTTCTAAATTGTCTTGTTTCATTCTATCTTTTTTGTGAGTTTTGCTCTTTGGAATTTGTAGAGTCATTATCTAAAGGTATTTGGAAAGGTTTGGGGTAGAGCTCTGGTGAGTCCCTGCTTTTCACTCCATCCCCTTGGCTCCACCTAGTTTGTTTTCCATGACTTAAAGTCAATGCTTTTCTCAGCATTTGAGGAGAAATGAAGAGTGGAAATAGCAACAGAATGTTGAAAAAAATGTTTAGTAGCTATTCAAGGCTTTTATATACTACATAAATAAAGTATGATATTCTCTGAGAGGCCCCGATTGATTAGCTATCACTCTTTTCACCTAGCTAATGAAGTATTTGCACCTTAATGTAAAAAATGTTTTCAGATGTTCCCACTGTAGCTTATTCTATTTCATGAATGCTTTTGATTGCTACTCCTTTCTTTTGTTCTTGATTGATCAAAATTTTTAAAATGTATTTGATTTCTTCTTGTCTGATGAGAAAAAAATTAGAGTCCTTTAGATTATCTTTTTGTTTCAATTATCAATGCATATCATGTTTGCATTTACTATTAAACATGAGCAGTGAAATGGTATATCAATTAAACTGGGCAATAGCCATATTCCTTATAGAGCTCAGCAAAGTAAAAAATAAGAAATATTCTTTTCATAACCAGATGGTAGCTTTTATTGATTTTGTTACAGTTCTGAAATGCTATACTGGGACCTTGTTTATTCACTTTAAAAAATAGCTGATGTGAATTATTTTTTAGTAAAGTACCTTATGGAAAAAGTAAGTATAGCTTTTAAAATATTCATTTATGGAGGACTATCTTCAAATATGAGAATATTTGAATTTATTTTTAATTTTGATTTTTTAAGCATTAATAAGGTAGGTCAATTTTGTAAATATATCACAGAGAATTATTTTGTGGATCAGTTGGCACTTTACATTGTTCTCTGAATGTCTATGAGTTATTCTTTGTTTTGGATTTTCATGAATATTGCATTACAGAAAAAGGACATTTCCTAAGGCTTCATTTTGTTTAGTAGATGACAAACTTCCTCAATAAAATAAGCATGCCAATAAGGAAACCATTCATGTTCAACTTTTGTTTTAAAACCTCAATTGCTATAATTATAAGCATTATTTAAAATGATAGTTTTAAAAATATGTTATACTATATATAATTGTGAGCATTCAGTTTTGGATATTGATACTTTAAGATAATGATAGAGGAAAGGGAATGGAAATAGTTTAAATGGTGTGGTACAAAACAGAAAATTACTTTTCCTGGAATAAGGTATTTGAGATTATGAAATGTAGTCTAGGTACAACTTAAACTCATATACTTATCAATGAATAAGTTCTGAATATTTCCATGGATGAAATATCTCACTCTTCTATTGATGCTCTATGGAATCTTTTCCCATGTGTTCTGGTAGACATGAAATTTTCCAATATGGTAGAATGTTGCCAAATAGTAAAATGTGGCTATAAGTTCATTTTAATAATATAGAATAATATCTAGTATTTACATAGCACTTTATTTAAAATTTTTCAAAGCACTTGATCCTTACAACAGCCCTGAGAGATAACTGCATTTTTATGACTAAGGTTGAGAGAAACAAATTTCTGATTTGAACTTGCATCTTACTCTCTCTGGACCAGGGCTCTTTTCACTATGCCATATACCTGCCTAAGAGACATTAGTCTTTTTTTTTTTAGGTTTTTGCAGAGCAAATGGGGTTAAGTGACTTGCCCCAGCTAGGTAATTATTAAGTGTCTGAGGCTGGATTTGAACTCAGGTACTCCTGACTCCAGGGCCGGTGCTCTATCCATTGTGCCACCTAGCCACCCCAGCATTACACTTTGAATATTTTCTAGGGAGAAAAACAATAATAAAATCAAAATTATTATGAGGACTAGAACTATATTACTATTTTGATGATTAAAAACAACAATTGATAATTGAAAAATCAGGTTACAGGAAATTCCAAGAAGTGCTCTGTTGTAGTGTCAACAATGAAGTGAATAATGCTAATTTAGCAAGTGATTATTTTTTGAGGGAAGAGAAAAATCACCATTGTGAACACTGTTTCTGTTCTAAGCTTGTTGGCATTGCCCAGGCATGACAATAACCCCAAGTTCTTATTCCACAGGAAATAAAATTTTAAATTCCTATTTATGGCCAAGTTACTGAGATAGATATACAGAAGTATAGGATAAAATCCCTTCTGTCAATGACCCTAGCATATTTATATAAGGTTTTTCCTACAAACTACCTTACCTATTTTATCATCTTTGAATTCATTAAGAATCAGTCAATTTACAAGCTTTTATCGAACATCTACTTTATATTATGGATTATATTAAATGAGCCTATAATATAAGTTGTATGAGTATAACTATCCTATTTAACATTTATATTTGTGCATCAGAGAAATTCAGTATTTTGACTAAGGCGTTGAAATGTGGATTAAATTTTTCTCAGTTCATTTCTAATAGGAGCTTACTAAAACATGCCTTTCTTTCTCTTTGGCTCAGCAAGTAGAATAAATTTTACACTGAGAATCATCTTTACCCTTAGCTTACTGCCATAAAAGGTGGGGTAAAATCAAAAGGACTTTCCTCAGTCAGACTGTAGGAGTAGGGTTAATGTTCCTTTTCATTCTATCATGCTTCTCTTCCAAAATTCTAACAATATCAACTCTCATTACTATAGAACATTTAAGCTTATAAAGTGATTTCCTCAGAGTCTTGTTGGATAGTGTCAGTTATATATTCTCCATTTCACAGAGGAATCAAATAATGCTTGAGAACTTAAGTGACTTATCCACAATCATCAAAGTGGTAAAAGACCCTAGCAAAACCTATATTTGAAGTCTTCCCAGTAGTCAAAATGCTCAATAATAGAACTTTACATTTAATTTAAAAAAAAAACCAAACATTTTTTTGCTATCATTATTAGTGGTATTGAATAAAATTTATGATAACAGTATGCCTTTCTGATTTTTGAAAGTTGTATCTTATCTCATCTTTTGGGAGTATGCTAGGTGAGGAAACTGAGGCTTGGAGAACTAAGCTACAGAGTTAATAAATAAGCTCACTTCTTCTGTTTCTCTTATTTCCATTATACTACAATACCTCCCTCCAATCTGAACTCATAACTGACTTATATACTCAATGAATTTATTTTACTATATTAACTTGGACTTTGTAAATAATATTCTGCACATATATTCTGACTTTCAGTGTATAGTAAAAGAAATCTTTTATACAGCTGGTCTTTAATACCAAAAATAACTGAACTCAAAAATCTCCCCTGTACCCAGGGGAAAAAAATGCAATACTAAGAAACTACAGATATAAATGTTCATTTTCCTCTAAATTTTTCATATTCTTGGTGGCCATATTTTAATAGGAAATTGTGAGAACTCTTCTATCTTTCTTGTGATCAGAGTAGTATAATTTACTAGTCTCACTGGTCATAGATTCTATCCTAGGTGCTAGCTCTCATGAAGGCAAGATGACTGAATGGGCATTAATTAAGCTGACTTAATAGATAGATAGATAAATCTATTTTTGAAAACAAACTACATCCAAGATTCCTCAAGTTCTTTAGATGTTGTCCTGTTTTGCCATTTAAATTTCCATCTCATTAAGAATACTTAGGAACTAATGATTGATTGTACAGAGGAGAAATGACCATTTGGGCTTTGTTCATAGTTTTATTGATTCTACCCTCCCCACTCCCATATGATACATATTTCTCTCAAATATATTATTCCATTGAGGGCAGAATGTATGACTAATCAGTAGTCATACACTGGGGTCAGGGAAGGTGAAAAATTCTATAGTTATACTTGAAAACAAAGATCACAATTCCCTTCTTTTTCCTCATTCTTATGTGTATTTGCCATCAGTCATTAAAGTTCTTTTTTTTTATATTTTATGACAGAAATCAATCAAATCAATCAACAAGCTTTTTTAAGTGTTTAATTATGCACCAGGAACTGTGCAAGTCTCTCATGATATAAGTGCAAAGAATGAAACACAAAGAAGGAACCCTATTATATGGGACAAATCAAGTACATCTATGCAAGGTAAATATAAAGGGAACAAATACACATTTAAACATCATTTGAGAGCAAGGGAACTAACAATTGGGGGTAAGGTGTAATTAAGAAAGACTTCATACAGAAGCTGATGCTTGAGCTGCTTCTGCTGCTGCTATAACTACATTTATTGAAGACTCATAAAAAAGCAGCTCTTGCCACCATGTTGGGGGTTGGGAGAGACAGAGACAGAGAGATGGAGATGGAGAAACAGAGATAGGGACAGAAGAACAGAGACAGAGAGTGATAGAGAGACAGAGATAGAGAGAGACAGAGAGAGACAGAAAGATACAGACAGAGTCAGATAGAAGATAGAGACAGAGACAGAAACAGAGACAGAGAGACCCATGCAGTCAAAGACAGAGAAAAACAGACAGTCTGAGGCTTTGTTTATAATACCTACTGACTATGTGACTATAGATACACAATAAAATTCTTTTTTTTTAGGTTTTCTCAAGGCAATGGGGTTAAGCAGCTTGCCCAAGGCCACAGAGCTAGGTAATTATTAAGTGTCTGAGGTTGAATTTGAACTCAGGTATTTCTGACTCCAGGGCCACTGCTCTATCCACTGAAGCACTAGATAACTGTCTAAGATTCCAAGTTGTAGAGAAGGAGTTGCATTGGTGAAAAGATTTTTCTCATCTGAATGCTCCATATGTTAATGAAATCATAGTCTAGTCCCTACTCCTCTCATATGATATATAGCAGATAACCCTTACAAATTGTTCTTCTCTAAGTTTGTAGAGTATCACTTAACAAGTATTAGTAATTAATTATATTTTCTTTCATAAAAATCTTCCCATGAGAAACTATGTTCTTGGAAGTACATAGTTTTCCCCATTATCTAGGAATGCCTCTCTTTTTATTCCTTTTTTTTGACAAGATTATTTTTTTCACATTACTACAATAGTCATATTGTAAAAATAAACATAATCTCCCCCTTACAAAGAAAGAGAAACCTCAAGAAAAATAAAGTAAGAGAAAAAAAAGTATGCTTCAGTCTGCATTTGGAAACCATCAACTTGGTCTTTGGGCTGCATAGTATACTTTATCATAAGTCTATCAGAGAAATTGTTTCAATTGTTTCCCACAGTTACTATTACTAGTTGTATTTCCCTCCATTCTATTCCTCCCCAGTCTCATTTATTCTATTCTCTTTCTCCTTTCACCCTGTCCCTCCTCAAAAGTGTGCTGTATCTGACTAGCTTCTCCCACAATCTTATCTCTCTTCTATCACCTACACCCTACAGCTTCCCTCCCCCTGTCAACTTTCTCCCATCCCTTTCCTCTTCTATCTTCCTTGAGGGTAAGATAGATTTCTATACCTATTTGAGTGAGTATGTAACTTCCTCTCTAAGTCACTTCTGATAAGAGTGGAGGCTCACTCACTCATCCTCACCTCCCCCCCCTTCCATTCCATTGCAAAAGCTTTTTCTTACCTCTTTTATATGAAACAACTCAGTCCATTCTATCTTTCATTTTCCTTTCTCCCAGTACATTCATTTCTTGTCCATTAAGTTCATCTTTATGATGCATTACACCTTCATATTCAGCTCCCTCTTGTGCCTTGGGACACTGCCTTAATAAATGAGAAGGTTCATATGAGTTATCAGCATCAACTTCCCATGTAGGAATACAAGCAGTTCAATATCATTAAATCCCTCATAATTTGCCCTTTCCACCCATCCTCTCTTTGCTTCACCTGAGTGCAGATCAAGCTTTTTGTTCAGTTCTGGTCATTTAAAAAGGAAAGTTTGAAAGTCCCCTATTTCATTGAATGTCCATCTTTTCCCCTCTAAAAGAGTATGTTCAGTTTTGCTGGGTAGTTGATTCTCCCTTGTAATCCAAATTTTTTTTGCCTTCTAGAATATCATATTCTAAGCCTATGAGCCCTAAATCCTGTGTTATTCTAACTGTAGCTCTATGATATTTGAATTGTTTCATTCTAGCTGCTTGTAATATTTTCTCCTTGGCTTCAGAGTTCTGGAATTGGCAATAATATTCCTTGGAGTTTTTATTTTGGGATCTCTTTCAGGAAGTGATTGGCGGATTCCATCAATTTCTATTTTACCCTCTACTTCTAGGATATCAGGACAATTTTCCTGGATTATTTCTTGAAAAAAATGAAGTCTAGAATTTTTTTGGTCATGACTTTCAGATAGTCCAAAATTTTAAAATGATCTCTCCTGGATCTATTTTCAGGTCAGTTGTTTTTCTAAAGAGATATTTCACATTTTCTTCTAGTTTCACACTCACCACTTCCCTTAGCTTCATTCTACATTTGAAGGAATTATTTTCTTCAGAGAGCTTTTTGTATCTCCTCTTCCATCTGACCAATTCTGCTTTTTGAGACCTTCTTCTCCTCATTAGTCTTATGGACTTCCTTTTCCATTTAACCTAAACTGGTTTTTAACATGTTAGTTTCTTCAGTATTTTTGGTACTTCCTTCACCAGGCTGCTGACTTGGTTTTCATGATTTTCCCATATTGTTCTCATTTCTCTTCTTAATTTTTCCTCTACCTCCTTTACTTGCTTTTCAAAATATTTTTTTCAGCTCTTCCATAACCCAAGACCAATTCATATTTTTTGGAGGCTTTGGATACAGAAGTTTTGAGTTTTTTATCTTCTAAGTGTGTATTTTGATTCTCCATCAGACCAAAGTAATTGTCTATGGTCAGATTTTTTTTCTTTGGTTATTTGCTCATGTCCCCAGTCTATGACTTGATTTTAACTCTTTCTTAAGATGGGACTCTGGGGGGTGGCTAGGTGGCACAGTGGATAGACCACCAGCCATGGAGTCAGGAGTACCTGAGTTCAAATCAGGCCTCAGACACTTAATAATTACCTAGCTGTGTGGCCTTGGGCAAGCCACTTAACCCCATTGCCTTGCAAAGACCTAAAAAAAAAGAAAGAAAGATATTTGGAGTAGTTTAGGGGAGAGTTTTAGGTGAGTCCCCACCTTTATTTTATTATCTTGGCTCTTTTCCCATTACTAATGGGGTTTTATTTTAAGGTATAAAAGGGGATAATGGGATGATGGGGTACACAGTTGAACAAATGACTGAATGAAATTAATAATTAACATTGTATGCCTCAGTGACTCAGAATCTAATCATACCCTTCCACATCCCCCTTAGTCTTTGTGGACTGAGCACTCTGGAAACAGCTGCTGGGATGACTCCCTGATGGGTGGCTCCCCAGACCTGCTCCTAGTTCCCAGGGCCAGGTCTGTAATAGGACTGTGTTGTATTGGACTCCATACTCACTCTGATGTGGCAGAGTTTTCCCACTGACTTTCCAAGTTATCCTTGGTGATCCCTGGGCTGAGAGGTCTGTAAGCTGCCCTTGCTTACAAGGACTCAGGTGCTCCATAGACTTTTCCTGAATGACTGAACCAGTTTGCTCTGCAAAGCCAGAGTGGCCCAGGCTGTGCTGGGGTTCTTTCTAACCCTGGTATAACAGACCTTTTCCACGGATCTTCCAAGTTGCCTTGGACTAGAATATTGCTTGACTTAGTCTTACTGTGGGTTCTGCCATTCTAGAATGTGATTAGAGGTATTATTTAAATATATTTGGAGTGGTCCGAGGGAGAACTCCCAAGAGTTTCTGCCTTCACTCTGACATCTTAGCTCTGTCCCCCTTCTGTCTTTGGACATAGTTTTGGTCATTCTAATATCTGCTCATCCTCTTTCACACTTCTTGTAAATTAGTGGAGCAATCCAGAGATATAGGAATCTTGAACAGAGACCTGGAGGAAACTTTATATTTATGCAAAACCTTCCTCCCTTGTTGTTGTCTTTTTGTCCTTTATTCTTAAGAAGACCACATCATTAGGGAAATGATGCCATGACAAGCACATGAAATGAATTTGAGTGAGGGAGTGCTATGCTTAAGTCTCCTCCAGAGTCATCTGGGATCCAGTGGATGGATATGAATCACCATGTCAGAAGATTTAAGAGACTTGCTCAAGATCACATAGCTAGGAAGTGTCAAGTGTCTGAGGTCAGATCTGTACTCCTGTCCTCCTGGAGTTCTACTGTCTCCAAGACCAGTGCTCTATCCACTGAGCCACCCAGATGCTGTGATGTGGAAGGGTATAACTGATTAGATTCTGAGTCACTGGAATGCTGCTAATTATTAAATTTATTCAGTCATTTGTTCAACTGTGTACCCCATCATGAGCAGAACCCATTAGCCCCCTTTAAACCTTTTAAAAAAAACCCTATAATATGGGACAGAGCAAAGATTGTAGATTAAAGGTGGGGACTTGCCCAAACTCTCACCCAAACCACTCTAAAAATCTTTCAATAATGATTTTAAACAAATTCTAGAGTGGCAGAACCCACAAAAAGACTAAGTGAAAAATTTTCCATCCCAAGACAAGTTGAAAGATTGGGTGAAGTGTCTACTTCACAGTGCAACAGGGGCATCACTGGAACAAACTGGCCCCAGCAATCGAGGAACAGATTGCAAGGTGACTAGGTCAGTGGCAGTGGTGGTGGTAGGCCAGAGATGGCCAAGGACAATTAGGAAAGTCAGCACAAAAAGTCTGTATCACTGGAGTGAGAGAGGAGCACACAGTCCAGCGTGGATCTCAGCAGCACAGACTTGGCCCCAGCAGATTCAGGAGCCAATGAATCAGCAGTGGCAGCTGCTCCTAGAGATTGCAATCCATGGACAGTAAAGGGTTTGGAAGGAGATGAAAGGGGTCTCTGGTATCACTGAAGCAAGACTGTTACTCTGCTCCTGCTTAGACCCAG
The DNA here is from genome assembly GCF_037893015.1 of Macrotis lagotis. Lineage (NCBI taxonomy): Eukaryota > Metazoa > Chordata > Mammalia > Peramelemorphia > Peramelidae > Macrotis > Macrotis lagotis. Next base: position 161,009,941 of record NC_133663.1, read on the forward strand.
GTCACAGTCTGGGGCCCTAATCTCAGGAAAAGGAGCTTTACTGCAACAGCAGAACAGGGACCTTCCTCATGGTTCTGGGGAAGAAAGATGTGATCACCCACAGATCAGAGTCCAGACCAAGAAAGTACTATAAACCTTGCCTTAGCTCATAAGACCTTGGAAGAACTGAAAACTTGCAGATCCCTAGAAGAAAACAATGACAAAAAACTCCCAAAGCTTGGGACATTGCATTCACTACCCTAGAAGCCAAGACCAACATTAACAAAGGATGATAATCAAAGCATAGGCTGGGGAAATGAACAAACAACAGAACGAAAAAAAACTGACCATAGACAGTCACCAAAGGGATAAGGAAGATCAAAATACACACTGAGAAGAAAATAACAAAGTTAAGGTTTTTAAATCCAAAGCCTCCAAGAAAGAAATGAATTAATCTTCATGAATTAAGTTCAAGGAAGAGGTCAGAAAGGATTTTGAAAATCAAGTAAGGGAGGTAGAGGAAAAATTGTGAAGAGAAATGACACTGATGCAGCAGCTTAAGGAGACACAAAAAATGGAAGAAAATAAAATCTTAAAAATCAGATTAGGCCAAATGGAAAAAAGAGGTCCAAAAAGTCAATTAGGAAGATAATATCTTAAAAAAGCAGAATTGGCCAAATGGAAAAGGAGATGCAAAATCTCACTGAAGAAAATAATTCTTTGAAATAGTGAATTGAAAGGGCAGGTAAGTGATGCAGTGGATAGAGAACCAGCCCCGGAGTCAGGAGGACCTGAGTTCAAATCCAGCCTCAGACCCTTAATTACTGCTTACCTGTGTGACCTTGGACAAGTCACTTAACCCCATTGCCTTGCAAAAACCAACAAAGAATCAACTACTCAGCAAAATTGAACACATTATTTCAGAAAAGAGATGCATTCAATGAAATAGGGCACTTCTGAATTGAAAATTTGATCTTCAAATAAGAGATTCAAATGAAGTATAAAAGAGTAAACAGAAAAGACAAATTAAAAGGACTTAATGATGTTGAACTGCTTATATTCCTGCATGGGAAAAATGATACTGATAACTCCTATGAACTTTATCATTTATTAGTGTAGTTAGAAGGAGCACATAGAGGCAAGGCACAGGTGGGAGTGGAATTTGAAGTAATAATATATTAAAAAGATTGATTTAAGGGGTGAGAGGAATGTACTGGGCAAAAAGGGAAAGGAAGAAGTAGAATGGGTTATTTCACATAAAAGAGGTAAGAAAGTTTTTGCAGTGGAGAAAGGGGCAATTGAGGGAGACTAAATTAGCCTTATTCTCCTTGAAATTGGCTCAGAGAGGAAATAAGATACACACTAAATTGAATATAGAAATCTATCTTAACCTGCAGAAAGTTAGGAGAGAAAGGGGATAGGAGAAACAGTGGGAGATGATAGAAGGGACAGAAGGTTGTGGAAGGGGGGGAGTCAGATGTAAACTATCTTTGAGGAGGAACAGAATGAAAGGAGAGAAAGAGAATCAAATAAATGGGGGTGAGGGGAATGGGATGTAGGGAAATAAAGTGAGCAATAGTAACTGTGGGGACAAAAGTAATGAAACAAGTTTCTTTGATAAAAAAGCTCATTTCTCAAACATTAGAGAACTAAGTCAAATTTATAAAAAGTAAGAGCCATTTCCCAATTGATAAATGATAGAATCGTGCCTATCCTTCGAAAAACAGGAAGGAAAAGGACCTAAATGTATAAGTATATTCATAGTTATTTTCTTTTGGGAAGGAACTGGAAATTAAGGGGGAGGTCCATCAGTTATCCATCAATGGCTAAACAAATTGTGGTATGTGTTTATACAGATTGAAGCATACTTTATTTTTCTTGAAGTTTTCTTTTCTGATGGGGGAAGAGAGGACTATGTTTACTTTCATCATATGATTATTATGACAATCTTTTACATGCCTACACATGTTTAACCTATATCAACTAATTTGCTCAATGAGGGGAAATGGGGTGGGAAGAAAGGGGAGAATTTAGAATTCAAACTTTAAAAACTGAGTGTTCATAGCTGTGTGACCTTGGACAAGTCACTTAACCACACCGCCTTGTAAAAATAAAATAAATTTTTAAAAATGAACATTCCAACTCGTTTTTACATATATCTGGGTAAAATAAAATAAAGCAAAATAAAACCCCCAACAATTGTAGTATGTGTATATACACTGTAACTACTTTTCTCAAGAGGAATGCATTTAAGGTTTTTTGTTGCTTGTTTTCCTTTCCATTCTTCCATGTCTTTTGAGCTTGTAAACATCCCCATAACCTTCTTAATTATAAGGCAATTTCTTCACAACTCTCTTGGCTACTAATTTATGTTGATTATCAGTATATTTCAAGTTCATTATTATGTTTTATTTTCAGTTTGTAGAAATAAGATACAGTAATATATTCTGTAGAGTAATGTAATCAGTAAGAGAATAGTAATGAATCTGTTCAAGAACCAAGACTATGGAAGTATGAAGATTGCAACTCTTGACTTTCATCTTCTGCCAGTTGCTGGTCTATTAAATGCAAACTAACCTTGAATAACATGAATGAAACTGAGCTTTTTCTTTTTTTAAAAAATAAGTTTGTATTCATGTTTTCATAACTGAGATAATTTACATTATCCTTGTTTTTTCTTCCTCTCATCCCTCTCAGATAACCATTCCATAATACAAATAGTATTTTTAAGGGCAAAAAAGTTGGAAAACTGTTTAACTGATGAATATATTGAAAGAAATCTGAAAACACAAGCAAACTTATGGCCCTCTCACTTCCATAATGTTACCTTCTCATATCTCATAATTCAAATCATGTTTGGTCTTCATAATTTTGTTATATTCACTTTCAATTTTAAGTGCAGTTGTTCTTTGTATTTCCATTGTAGTTATTATCTGTTTTTTCTGACTCTTCTTACTCCACACTGCTTCAGTTTAAGAAAATGCTTCCTACATGCATAATTTCCATTACATTCATGTGTTATAATTTGTTTAGTTATTTTGTTATCAATAGGAATTCATTTTGTTTCTTCTCTACTGTCACAAAAAGTATGCTATAAATTTTTCGGTGCATATGGAAACTTTCTTCTTCTTAATGATTTCTTGGGGTATAATCCCAGTAATGGAATTCTTTAGTCTAAAAGATATGGATATTTATTCAATTTACTCTATTAATTCCAAATTACTTTCCAAAATGGTTTTATCATTTCACAGCTTTAATTGCAATGTAGTAGTATGTCTATCATTCTACAACTCTTCCAACATTGCCTGTTAATGCTTTTATTATCTTTGTCAATTATCACAATATGAGGAGAAACTTCAAGATTACTATGATTTGCAATTCTCTTAGTGATTTGAAGCATTCTTTTGTGTGGTTGAGAATGCATTGAAATTTTTCTTTTGAAAACTGTTCATATATTTGGCCACTTATGAAAACTATTAGCCTTACATGTATATTTTAATTGTTTATATATTTTAAATAATAAACACTTATCAGAGAAATTTGACTAAAATTTTTCCCATTTAATTGCATTCTTATTCTAGATGCATTAATTTTATTTTGAAGTTTTTAATTTAATATAATGTTATCTTGTATATTTTTGTAACTTCCTCTACTTTTTTAGTTAAGAATCCCTCTCCTACCTATAAGTTTCTCTTCTTATTTTTTTAAATAGTAGAATCTTTAGGGGCGGCTAGGTGGAGCAGTGGATAAAGCACTGACCCTGGAGTCAGGAGTACCTGGGTTCAAATCCGGTCTCAGACAGTTAATAATTACCTAGCTGTGTGGCCTTCAGCAAGCCACTTAACTCATTTGCCTTGCAAAAACCTAAAAAAAAAAGAATCTTTAACATTTAGGTTATATATCCATTTAGAGTGCTTTATAGAAAATGATGTGTTTTGACTTTAACTTAAGTTCTGTCTTACTGCTTTCTAGTTTTGCCAGAGGATTTTTTTTTTAATCAAATGAGTTTTTCCCTAGGTAATTTATGTTTTACAATTTATTAAGCAGTTATTGAATTCCATTGCTTTTGATTTTCTTTTTCCTATGTAATGCATTAAAATACATCTCTCTCTCTCTATATATATATATATATATAATATACATATATATGTATATTATATATATGTGTATATATATATATATATATATACTTTTATCATCTTTTCCAATTATCATGGTTTAAGGAAAAACTTCAGGATTACTTTGATTTTCATTTCTCTTATTAGTAATTTGTAGTATTCTATAGCTCTATGGTTTTGATGATTGCTACTTTATGATACAATTTGAAGTTTGGAAGTGCTATTTCCCCTACCTCACTCCTTTTCATCATTTCCCTTGATGTTCTAGATTAGATGTGTGTTTTCTTTTAAGTGAATTTTGTTATTATTTTATAAAATTCCATAGAATCTCCCACTTGTAATTTGATAAGCATAGCATTAAAGGTATAAAGTAACTTTTGTAGTCTTGCCATTTTTATTAACTGGGCTTGGTCTAGCCTTGAGCACTGAATATTTCTCAGCTATTTGAATTTGTTTATTTCTTTAAAAGTAGTTTATGATTATTAGATCTACAATTAGACCTCTGTTGTGACTCCCTACTATAGTTATAAGTATGCATAAGAAATTGAATCGAATTTTTGTGGAAAGTTTTGTGTAAACTTCAGATGTCAGGAAAGTCAGCAGACAGCACAGAAAAAGTTCAAAAATTCAAAAACTATTTGTAGAGTATCATCTAATACAATCCAAATTTTATAATAAGGTACTATAAATAGCATGAAAGAAAAATCCCAATTTTTTCATGACTACTCAAGTTATGTGTAGTCATGCAAATAATTTCCTTGCTCAGTAAGAGGGAGTGGTGTGGGAAGAAAGGAGAAAGTTTGGAATTCAAACCTTAAAAAAAATGAATACTTATAGCTGTGTGACCTTGGGCAAGTCATTTAATCCCATTGCATTGCAAAAATAATTATAAATTTAAAAAAATAAATGCTCAAACTTGTTTTTACAGCTATCTAGGGAAAATAAAATAAAGTAAAATAAAACAAACAGCTGTAATAAGTATAGATACAATACTATAACCATTTTTCTCAGTAAGAATGTGTTTAAGGTTTTTTGGTTGCTTGTTTTCCCTTCCATTCTCTGGTAAAAAGAGAGGGCCAAAAATTTTATGCAAATTCTCCAGACTGAGAGGATGCAATACTCTAACATCCATGAAGTGGAAGGAATATGTGAATCTTTTGTGTGTTTTGTTATACTCATTCCCAAAATTTAATTCATTTCAGATTTTTTTTGCAATGAGGTTTCCTGTCTATTATAGCATTTTGTGTTTTATTATTATTATCATTGTTATTGTTTTATTCTTATTCTTATTCTTATTATATAAAGGCTGTTTATTTTAGAGTTAATTTTGTAGTCTGCACCTTTACTGAATCTACTGATTATCTTAAGGAGTATCTACACTCAGTCTTTTTTACCCAATAATCAGTCACATCTTCAGCAGATAGGGATAGTTTTTATCTTCCCTTTACCTATATTTATGCCTTTACTTGTTTTTCTTGTCTTATTACTATTCCTGGCATATTAAGAATTATAGCAATTAATGGTGAGCATAGGTAATTTTTACTCTTGTATTTATTGGAAAAGTTTGTAGTGTATCTCCATTGCATATGATGATTGCTTTTAGTTTTCAGTACTTTTTTTTGACATTAAAAATATCCCTCTACATCTGTACTTTGTAAGGCTTTTTGGCATAAAAAAGAGTGATTTACTTTGTCAAAGACTTTTTCTGTATTTATTGATATGATTATGTTTGGATGTTTTGATTTTTAATATGGTTATGTTGATTTTTTCCCTAATGTTGAATCATTCCTGCACACTTTTATGAATTCCAAGTGGACATAATAAATGATTTCTTGCATAAATCACTATAGTCTGCTTGAAAGGATTTAAGTTTTTGAGTCAATATTTATCAATGATTGTGGCCTATAGTTTTCCATTTCTGTTTTATTTTCCCCTGAATTATGTATTAGTTTTTTCTCATTAAAAACTGATAAAGTTATTTCTTTTATTATTTTTCAGAAAAATGGGGCATGTTCTAATAATTACTTCAAGTTTCATAGAATCCTCTCTTCTATGAATCCCTTTGGACCAGGAATTTTTGTTTTTGCTTTTGTTTTACTTTTGCCTTTTTCATTGTGTAGAATTTCATTGTTCAGTCTTAATTTGTGTCCATATCTTTTGTTTGAGGTCTCTGAACCAATGCCTATTTATATTGTGTCATGGTCTATAAAGACATATTAAATATTTCTTCCTTTTTATATTTGTTTTCAAAAAATCTATGCCTTAATAGATTGTTTTTTCTTTGTCGAAGTTGCATGTGATGCTAAGAAAAAAATACAGAAGCATGTAAATGAATATTTTTAATTATTTTTAGAATATGCCATATGTCTCAATTCTAATTTCTCTAGCAATTGGATTAGTTCTTTTTTCCCCCTTTGGTTTATCTTTCTGTTAGTCTTACCAAAAGTGATGTTGAGAAAGGGATATTGATGTCTTCTGTCACTATTATAACAACTCAGGTACTATTACCTTTTTGACTTTGTATGCAAAGGTATTTTGGAGTGTTATAAGGTTTTGTGTTTGTGTGTGTGTGTGTGTGTGTGTGTGTGTGTTTAATGGATTTGTTTTGATTGTAATCTATTATTTCTTTCAGCTTGATGTAGTAACCTTCTTTATCCCTCTCTATTTTTTGCTTTTTCAGATAGTATATTAGCCAATCCTGCTTTTTTTGGTTCACTTGATTCATAGTAATTCTTTTCATCCCTTTAATTTTATCTTGTGAATGTCTTTTTAAAAATGATTCTAAAGTAGCATTATAGTATTTTATTTTCTTAATCAGACTATCACTCTTTTTCTTTATAGAATATCATTTGATCCATTCACATTAAAATCAAGAGATTTAAATTTATTTTTTGTATTTCTCTCTAATAGTTTCCTCTCTATTTATTCTATTTCCCCCTCTTCTTCTGAAAACATGATATTATGTCTCTTCTGTTCCTCTGATTGAATTTCATTTTTAAATTCTCCCTATTCTCACTGACTCTCTTCTCACCTTTGAACCTCCCCTATTATTCCCCCTTCCCTTTGGAATTTTGCTAATTAATTTCTTTTTTATTTTCAATTTTTGTCTTGTGATTTAATTCTTCTATTCTTTTTTGTCCCCTTTCCATTAGTTGACAGAAATCCTTCACATCTCCATACTTACATTTATAATTGATAATTCCTTTTGTTTCTTGGGTTAGACTCACCATCTTAGATTCAATCTATGGATGATTTTTGGTGTGCATTCCATTCAGTCTGCTCTAATTTTCCTTTTAGACTATACTGAAATAGTATTCTGTGATTCCTTCCATGTTTTCCTCAAATTCTCTAGGTTCCTTTATCTCATCAAATGCTTAATCATTTTCCTTTGTTTTGCATTATTTTTTCATGGATGTCTTAACTCATCTACTAGATTTGTAGGCAGCATTTCCTTTTTCTGTTAATGTTTTCTTTGCTGATTTATCTGCTTATATTCAACAACATTGAGTTTTCTTCCTGAGATCTTTGATAATGTTATGATTTTTCCCTTTATTTTTAACCTATTGCTCTTTTTCTGACTCCTGCTTTAGTGATGGTTTCTGGAGGGTTGAATTGAAATGTTTTCAGTTTTCTTCAACAATGGGCAATCCAAGGTTCACCAGCATAAATCTCATTCCCTAGTGATTTTCAAGAGGACAAAAATTTGGATTGTGGACTCTTTTCCTCAGGCTTAGTGAAGTACTACATAGTACCAAATAGTCCTTCTCCCCTTCTCCATAGTGTCCTACCCTGTTCTTTGATTTTTGGCCTAGAAGTACAGAGCATTGCCTCATTTGTGCTATCTAGTTGAATTTGATTTTTGTAGTTTGTAGTTTGAATCTTCAAAGTTTTGCATGAATGAACTTGAACTCTGTTTTAAGCCCAGATTTCTGTCCTGTCTCCATTCCTCTGCTAACCTGCACAAATCTGTTGCAGCACAGAACATTGCCATGATGCTGGCCCTGAATGCCTCAGAAAACCTCTGTAGCTCGGAGTCCAAATCTCCATGCACTGGAAAGAGGTATATGGTGGGGGGTGGAGGGAAAACAAGAATATGTTTTTTGTTTCTTTGGTTTTTTGTTGAAACCATGCATTATTGAAACCATGCATTGTGGGGGAGAGAGTGCCAAATGAGCACGAGTTAGCATCATTTCATAAGTTATTTTAATCCTTCTTAGATGATACAGATAAGCAGAAATTGCTTTATCTTTTGTGCATCATTTTTGTTTTGAGAGAACATGAAGATCAGAGAAAGTTTCTAGTCTTCCATCTTGTTTATCTCAACTGCTAGTCTCTTAATTATTTTCTCCTAAAGAAATCATAGGTAGAGTTTTTCCTGTTATTGATGGTTTGTATATCAAATTCTGTATGGTTATGTTTCCAAGTACTTGTTTGATGACAACAGTGTGGATGTATTCCTATAAAAGCTAATGTTATTTTAGAATGCATTAATAAAAATTTAGTGGTCCAATCAGAGGTGAAAATATTGTGATACTCTGCTCTGCTCCACCCAAGTCTTATATATTGCTTTTTGTTGTGGACTGACATATTGAAATGTTTCTAGAGGATGTGAGTCAGATGTTGAATGGTTTGGAAATGATGTCATATTGAGGAACCACTGAATTAAGTTGGAATCTCTTTCTTTTGAGAAGAGAAGACTTAATATTTGCATGATAACTATTTTCAAACATTGAAAGGACTGTCAGGTGGAGGGGGATTAATCTTTTTTTAAAAAATAGTTTCTTAGGATAGAAATAGAGCTAATTTTATGAGAATTACTGTAAGGCAAATTTCAGTCTGATATAACAAAAGAATTTTCTAGTGACAGGAGCTGTCTGAAAATAGAATATGCAGGCTTAAAAGACAGTTCCTAAATGCTAAAAGTGTTAAAGTAAGATTAAAAGAGCACTTGTCAGGGATATTTTTTAAAGGGATTAAAGCATCAAGTGGGAGATTGGAAGTCTCCTTTTGGAAATCCCTTGTACCTTAAGATTTTATGATTTTGTGTTTTTTTAATTTGTTTTAAATCTGTGGTTTCATTAGTGTAGGGAATTTAGGTGTGGATAGCCTGTCCACTAATGCAAATTGACAACTCATAGTCTTAGAGATTTTCAGGAGGATAATGGGGAATATGACTTATTCACAGTTAGATAATTACTATGTAATAAGATACATGACTCAAACTCAAATCCTCTTGATTGACTTTTTTTAAGAGTTTTAAAATTTTTTTATTTATTTAAGGCAATGGGGTTTGAATGACTTGCTCAAGATCACAAGCTAGACAAGTATTAAATGTCTGAGGATGGATTTCAACTCAGGTTCTCCTGACTCTAGGGCTGGTGGTCTATCCACTGTGCCACCTAGTTGCCCCCCCCCCCATTAATTGATTTTTGTACCAAACTAGCTCTCAGGATCTAACTTTCTGAATCTGGCATTGTACTTTTCATTATTTCTCTTGCTCAATTACAGTAATTTTCAATTGATTTTGAAGCAAAGTCAGGTTATAGAGTGCTTGTATCTGGAATGAAATACTCATTGCCAGTTGAGAACCTATCTTTGCTGACTTTGCTGAATGAAGCATCACTGACCACATGTAACTTGCAGAAATTGAGAGATAATAAGACCAGCTTGCAGAGTAATATGAAAACATATATTGGCACTGGGGATCTTTATTTGTTTGGTCTTGGGAAGTACTGGTTTGTGTTCTCTGTGACTCTTACATGTGAATTTTACTTTAAAAAGATATTTCAATTATTTCACTTCCTTCTTTTACTGGCAGCCAGGAAAATAATTTGGAACAGGTGAACCTCACATGTGTGATAGGATACCAGTGAGCAATATTTAGATTTTATAACTCATCATATAGGATGACAATCCTAAAATGGATCATTACAATAGCACTTGGTCTTGTGCTAGGTATCTGATAAAATTCTAAAAAATGAAACAGGAAAATTTATCTTGTAAAAGTTCTTTACTATTTAAATGTAAGCATAGAGGTGTATGTGTTGTGTTTGGTCTATGTCTGTGTGTGTGTGTGTGTGTGTGTGTGTGTGTGTGTGTGTGTGTATGCTTTAATATGCAGTGTGTGGTATTCCTTGGTGGGATTCTCCATTTAAGACTGGAGATGCAGGCACAATCTCTGATAAACAAAGACAATCAAGACCAGAGTGTACTATTTTTGCTACTTTGGATGACTAGGCTTACACACAAATTAAATCATGACAGATTCATTTATGTGAAGTGACCATTGCTGATTTTCTTGCCAGAAATGAGATTGGTTTTTATTTAGGAGATTTTTCAGAGCAGTCCTTCCCTATTTTGATTAGTGGCAAGATGGTAACTGGCACCTATAATCTTGTCTAGGCCAAACTGTCTCTTTTCATCTGGTTGGTATTGCCAATTCTTTGAAAAGGAGAGTCTAAAAATATCTGTAGGGTGTTTTAAAAAAATCTTCCTGAAGTTTCTTAAATACTGGAAAGGTATGGCTAAAGAGCACCTGTTTTTAGGACAATAAAATATTTTGTATCAGCAATAATTTGAACTCAACTAGGATTTTATGACAAAAAGACATTTCATAATTAATTTCATTATTCTGTAAGGATATTCCATTTTTTCAGTTTCTGTTCATAAATATCTGCATAGAGGAAATAAAGAAAATAAGGTTAATAGAATTTGTGTATTTCTTTGCAATAAATTAGGAGACAATATATCTCCTTACTATAAGTAGAGAACTTCTCTTAGCCTTTGAGATTTAAAGCCAGTGTTTATTTACCCTTTCCCCAGTTACATGCCTACAAAAAAGAAGATGAAGGAGCCAACAAGAATGAAATTGTAAGAAATTCTATCTTTTCTGCTAATCATTTTTTTCCACTTTGATTATCCTTAAAGGAACTTTGGGCAAGCAACTTCATCTTTCAAGGCCATGACTTCCTCAAATGAGAAAGAATGGATTCCATTACCTCTCAAGTTACTTTTATCCATAGTTCCCATGATTTTGTAAAGCCCTGATCCTAGAGATTCCTTAGTCTGAACCAGTGAAAGGGCAGCTGACTATATTGTAGACTGCTCTAGATGCCCAACCCCCAAACTAATCTATTCATTTTATGATTAATTTCTGGGCTACTTATTTTATGTTTGCAGGTTCAGAAGAAAACAGGAAAGGAAGGGTCCATCTCATTTCTTCGTTTGTAAGAAGATCTTTTAAGGCTCCTCTCAAAAAACTGCACAGCAGCTAACTTCCCATGTACATTTTTTTCTCATCTTTCAACTTCTTCAATCAACAAGAAAACCAAGCACTCAATCAATTAGCAAATTCTTATTGATTGATATAAATGAGATACTGTGCTAGATTCTGAGTTGGACACTATTATTACCAATGACAGATAACATTTTTATAAATCTTTGTAGTCATATAACTATATTTGACCATATTCAGTAGATTCAAGGTTCAAGACAGAACTCAATCAAGGCAGAACTCATTGTTCCCTTCTCCTTTCATAATACCAGCCCTCTTAAGAATTTCTCTATTTCTATTGAAGGCAACATCATGCTTCTTACTCAGCATTGTAAACCTGTCTTCTTACCCCACATGACCAATCAATATTTTTTTTAAAAAAGAAAGATTTTATTTACTTTGAGATTTACAATTTTCCCCCTATTCTTGCTTCCCTCCCCCACCCCCACAGAAGGAAGTCTGTTAGTCTTTATATTGTTTCATAGAATACATTGATCTAAGTAGAATGTGATGAAGAAAAATAAAGTATAAGAGATAGCAAAATTATATAATAATATGACAATTTTTTCCCATAAAAATTGAAGGGAATATTCTTTGGTCTTGTTCAAACTTCACAATTCTTTCTCTGGATACAGATGGTATTCTGTATTGCAGATACCCCAAAATTGTCCCTGATTGTTGCACTGATGGAATGAGCAAGTCCATCAAGGTTGATCATCACCCCCATGTTTCTATTGGGGTGTGCAATGTTTTTCTGTTTCTGCTCATCTTGTTCAGCATCATTTCATGCAAATCATTCCATACTTCCTGAATGCCCAACCCTCCTGGTTCCTAATAGAACAATAGTGTTCCATGATATATACATGTACCACAGTTTATTAAACCATTCCCCAATTGCAGGACATTCACTTGATTTCTAATTCTTTGCTACCACAAACAGGGCTGCTGTGAATATTTTTGTACAAGTTGTGTTTTTACCCTTTTTATCATCTCTTCAAGATATAGACCTAGTAGTGGCATTGCTGGATCAAAAGGTATGCACAATTTTGTTGCCCTTTGGGCATAATTCCAAATTGATCTCCAGAAAGGTTGGATGAGTTCACAGCTCCACCAACAGTGCATCAATATCCCAGATTTCCCACATCCATTCCAACATTGATCATTGTCCTTTCTTGTCATATTGACCAATCTGAGAGGTTTGAGGTGGTACCTCAGAGATGCTTTAATTTGCATTTCTCTAATAAGTAGTGATTTAGAGCAATTTTTCATATGACTGTGAATTGCTTTGATTTCCTCATCTGTAAGTGGCCTTTGAATATCCTTTGACCATTTGTCAATTGAGGAATGGCTTGTTTTTTTAAAAATTTGACTCAGTTTTCTGTATATTTTAGAGATGAGTCCTTTGTCAGAAATACTAGTTTTAAAAATTAATTCCCAATTTGTTACATTTCTTTTTATCTTGGTTAGAGTGGTTTTCTCTGTGCAAAAGCTTTTCAATTTAATGTAATCAAAATTATCTACTTTGTTTTTAATGATGACCATTAAACCACTCTTCCTTGGTCATAAACTGCTTCCCTTTCCATAGATCTGACAGGTAAACTACTCCTTGATCTTCTAGTTTTCTTATAATATTGTTTTTTATGTCTAAATCCTGTATCTATTTTGATATTATCTTGGTATAGGGTGTGAGGTGTTTGTCTAATCCAAGTTTCTTCCATACTAACTTCCAATTTTCCCAGAAGTTTTTTCATTGGAGAGTTTTTATCCCAATAACTGGACTCTTTGGCTTTATCAAACAAAAGATTACTATAATCATTCCCTGCTATTGCACCTAGTCTGTTCCACTGATCCACCAGCCAATACCAGACAGTTTTGATAACTGGTGCTTTATAATATAGTTTTAAATCTGGTAAGGCTAAGGCACTTTCTTTTGGACTTTTTTCATTAAATCCCTGGAAATTCTTGACTTTTTATTTCTCCATATGAATTTACTTTTTAATTTTTTCTGACTCATTAAAGTAAATTTGATTGGTTGGGCACTAAATAAGTAGTTTAGTCTTGATAAAATTGTCATTTTTATTATATTCAGTCAACCTATCCATGAGCAGTTGATGTTTGCCAAGTTATTTAAATCTGATTTGATATGTGTGAGAAGTGTTTTATAATTGTTTTCAAAAAGTTTTTGAGTTTGTCTTGGCAGGTATTTTATACTCTCTGAGGTTACTTTGAGTAAGTTTTCTCCTTCTAGCTCTTTCTGCTGTATCTTGCTTGTCATATATATATATATATATATATATATATATATATATATATATATATATATGTATAAGTTGAGCATGTATAAGGGTTTATTTTCTATCCTGCAACTTTGCTAAAATTGCTATTTGTTTCCAGTAGTTTTTTGTATTATTTCTTGGGATTCTCTAGGTATACCATCATGTCATCTGTAAAGAGTGAGTGTTTTGTCTCTTCCTACCCAGTTCTAATTCCTTCACTTTCTTTTGGATTTGACTTTGAAATTCGTTTTTATTCCCTGACAGCCCCTTGAGTGTATCCCATAAGTTTTGGTGTGTTGTTTCATTATTGTCATTATCTAGGATGAAATAATTAATTCTTTCTATAAGTTATTGCTTGATCCACTCATTCTTAAAAATGAGGTTATTTAGTTTCCAATTAGTTCTGAGTCTATATCTCCCTGGCCCAATATTGCATATGATTTTTATTGCATTATGATCTGAGAAAAATGTATTCATTGTTTCTGCCTTTCTACAACTGATCATTAGGTTTTTATGCCCTAGTACAAGGTCAATTTTTGTGAAAGTGCCATGTACTGAAGAAAAGAAAGTATATTCCTTTCTATCCCCACTCAATTTCCTCTATAAGTCTATCATATCTAGGTTTTCTAACAATCTATTTACCTCCTTAACTTCCTTCTTGTTTATTTTATAATTAGATTTATCTAAATATGAGAGAGGGAGGTTGAGGTCTCCCAGTAGTATAATTTTGCTGTCTATGTCTTCCTGTAGCTTTTTCAATGTCTCCTCTAAGAATTTGTATCCTATGCAATTGAGTGCATACATATTTAGTATTGAAATTATTTTATTGTGTATGGTACTTTTTAGGAGGATATAATTTTGTTCCTTATTTCTTTTAACACTATCTACTTTTTTTTTAGGTTTTTTTTTCAAGGCAAATGGGGTTAAGTGGCTTGCCCAAGGTCACATAGCTAGGTAATTATTAAGTGTCTGAGACCATATTTGAACCCAGGGACTCCTGACTCCAGGGCCAGTGCTTTATCCACTGTGCCACCTAGCCACCCCAACACTATCTACTTTTGCAGCTGCCTTGTCTGAGATAAGAATTGCTATCCCTGCTTTTTTTCACTTTAGCTGAAGCAAAATATATTTTGCTCCAACCTTTTACTTTTAATGTCTCTCTCTATATATTTATCTCTGCTTCAAATGAGTTTCTTGTAAGCAGCATATTGTAAGATTCTGGTTTTTAATCCACTCTGCTATTCACTTACATTTTAAGGAAGAGTTCATCCCATTCATATTCAAAGTTATAATTACTAAATCTTTATTGCCCTCCATGCTATCTTCCCTCTGTTTGTATTTTCCCCCTTTTTTCCCCTTTATCCATATTCCCCAGCATTTTTGTTTCTGAATACTGCCACTTTTAGTGTGTTTGCCCTCCTATATCAACTCCCCCTTCCCCTTTATTTCCTCTTGTCTTTTTCCCCTTCTTCCTTCCCTTCCTTCTGTTAGTTCCTTTTTTCCCCTCCCCCTCCCCCTCCCCCTCCCCCCTTTTCCTGTTTTAAAACTTAAAAAATTTGATAAGTTTCTTCACTTAACTGAGTATGTTTAAGTTAACTTTAAGCCAAGTAAGAGGAGATGCAGATTCAGGTGGTTCTCATCTCCTCCCTTCTCCCACTCTATTACAATAAGTCTTTCCTACCTCTAAATGTAATGAGATTTACCCTGTTTAATCTCCTCCATCTTCCTGTCTCCTTACTTACCCCTTTTTAAGTAGGTATTATTGTTTTTAAATCATTCTAAGTCACAGAAAAGCCATGAATATTCATCACTTCTGGCTATGTATATTCTTTCTAATAGACTTATAATTCTTGAGAGTTATTAGAGTTTTTCTCCCAGGTAGCAATAGTCAGTTTCATCTTATTAGATCACAGTTTCATGGATAAGTCATGAGTGACCATCACTCCTGGCTAAGTATAATCTTTCTAATAGAGTTAAAATTCTCAAGAGTTATGAGAATCTTTTTCCCAGGTGGGGATATAGACAGTTTCATCTTATTGGATAGCAGTTTTTTTCTTTACCCTTTTTTTAGCCTTTTCATGTGTCTCTTGAGCTTCTTGTTGATGTCCAAATTTTCTATTTAGCTCTGGTCTTTTCATCAAGAAATGTTGGAAGTCTCCCATTTTGTTAAATGTTCATCTTTTCCCCTGGAAGAGAAAGCTAAGCTTTGCTGGATAGTGGATCCTTGGCTGCATTCCAAGCTCCCTTGCTTTTTGGAATATCTCATTCCAGGCCCTTTTGATCCCTTAATATTGATGCAGCCAGCTCCTGGTAATACTTAATGTGACTCTTTGGTATTCAAATTGTTTCATTCTGGCTGCTTGCAGGGTTTTTTTTCTTTTATCTGATAGTTCTGGAATTTAGCCACAACATTCCTTGGTGTTTTCATTTTAGGATCTCTTTCAGGAGGGGATTGATATATTCTTTCAATGACTATATTTCCCACTGTTTCCATGATATCAGGGCAATTTTCCTTCACTAAATATTGTCATATTAAGTCCAGGCTTTTTTTCTTTTCAATGTTTTCAGGAAGACATATAATTCTCAGATTGTCCCTTCTTGATCTATTCTTGAGGTCAGTGGTTTTGCTGATGAGGTATTTTACATTTTCTTCTATTTTTTTCCATCTTTTGGTTTTGTTTAACAGAATCTTGTTGTCTCATGAAGTCATTACTTTCCATAGATTCCATTCTTTTTTAAGAGAATTTTCTTCATTTACCTTTTGCAACTCCTCTTGCAATTGATCAATTCTATTTTTGAAGGAATTTTCCATTTGCCCAACTGTAGTTTTGAGAAAATTATTTTCTTTTTGCATTTTACCAATTCAGGATCTGAGAAATTTATTCTCATTTTGTATTTGTCCAATTATATTTTCCAAGGATTTGTTTTCTTGCTGCGAGATGTTAATTTTCTCTTGCAACATGTCAATTTTCTCTTGAGTTTCTTTTCCCAATTTTTCAAATGATTTTTGAACTCCTTCCTGATTTCTTCAAGGAAGTCTTTCTGGGATGGAGACCAATTCATATTCTCCTCAGAATTGCTATGTTTCTCTGGGATAGGATCTATTTCTTCTGAGTATTTCTCCATTGTGCCCCCCTTCTCTGGCCTTTCTTCATTTTCCTTGTATCTTGTGTTGAAGGAGGGGCTGGCTTTCAAAGGCTTGTACACACACACACACACACACACACACACATATATATATATATATATATATATATATATATATATATATATATTTATATTAGAATATTAGATTTTTCAAGGCAATGAGGTTAAGTGGTTTGCCCAAGGCCACATGACTAGGTAATTATTAAGTGTCTGGGGCCAGATTTGAAGTCAGGTACTCCTGACTCCAAGGCCAGTGCTCTATCCACTGCACCACTTAGCCACCCCCAGAGGTTTGCTTTTGGAAAAAGCTAGCCGTTTTGCTCACTTGAGTTAGTAATTCCAAGGGCTGTCCAGTAGGGGTCGCTGGTTGCTTCTGGAGTGTTTGAGGATCTTAGCACCAGTGTCTGAATTGACCTTGAACAGTGGGCTGAGCCCTAGGTGAGGGAGTTAATCTTCCTTTCAGCTGAGTGAACTCTATTGCCCACACCTGAGCCTGAGGGGGTGAGGGTGGAGGGGCATTTATCATTCCTTCTGGGAAGAATGCTCAGCAAAAAGGCTGGGGCTCAGGTCCTTTGTCCAGCTAGTCATTTTCCAGGTGTGCTCTGAAACTCTCTGTGTTGGAACTCACCCTCCTGTCAACTGGGACTTACTAGAGCTCTTCTCCCCCCTGCCAAAATTTCCACAGCTGAAGTTGATCTTTGGAGCACCACTCACCAAAATCTCTGTGGCTAAGGCCGGTCCTCTCTCTTCACCCCACTGCTGTCCCTGCCCTGGCCCTCTGGTCTTCCAAACCCAGTTCACCCATAGTTCCCTGACACAGACCTTGCTGGTAGATGTTCTTCTTCTAGCTTCTCTTTCTGGGTTTTGTTGATCGAATTTCTCTTAAGAGGTTTCATTCATGTTATTTTTGAGGGGGGGAGAGAGAACACCTATCACAATGCCTGTCTTCTCTCTGCCATCTTGGCTGGAAGTCCCACATTTGACCAATCAATTCTTAAATGTTGTTTCTACTTCTATACCATCTTTCACATTCATCTCCTTTGTTCTACTTATGTAGTTACCACTCTAATTCAAGTTCTTGACTCCTCTTCCGTGGACCATACCTCCTAATTGACTTCCCAACCGCAAGTATTTTTCTACTCCAATCCAGCCTCCATACAGTTGCCTAAATGAATTTTCTAAACGGTGGTTCTTGAGCTAGCATTTTCATTCCAATAACTCCCTATTAAATAGAGAACAAAATACAAATCCTTTTGTTGTACATTTTAAACCCAGGACCTTTCCCTCCCTGAACCCTAATAGACAAGAGTCAGTTCTACCTCAGGGAAAAATGCCACTTTTAAAATTATAAAAATGATTTCATACATATTACTGGGACTTTTAACTAATCTTTCATATAGTGAGCTTTCTGTTGCAGGGATATTTCTTGCAACAGAACCTGAACTATTAACTTCATGAAGTATATATTTTATTTGCTGCAAATTCATACAGTATAAGGTAATTGCCATATCCCCTTCCTTATACCAATATATCTATGGACAGAAAATCTCTCTCACCTTCTCCCTTTTTGTTGATTTTGTTCTTTTTTTTCCTTGTTAGGAACATGCAAAACAGAATTGGTGAAAGAAAATAAAGAGAAAAACAGATCAAGAGAATAATGTTAAAAAAAATCAAAATGTCAATGGTTTGTAGTTGCTATTAGAGCAAAATATTGACTTTCATGTCTGTCATTGAATGCCCCCTACAATTTATTTTTTACCTCCCAAATTTTCATCCTTATTTCATAATATTTCTTGCATTATGACAATTGATTTTCATTGGTTAAACTTCCTTAGGAAATTTTTATAATATGCATTGATGCATCTCCATTCATTTTCCATTTTTCACTGTCAAGAGGATACTTAAATATGTCATGTTATAGCTGTCTCAATTGCCTCAATATCCTGTTCTCATAATTTTTATTTTTTTCTAATTTTGCATTGATTTGCTCTAACAAGTCAATTATCTAACTCTATTCAGATATCTGATTTAGGAAATGATTCTAACAACAGTAACCAGTTAGTCATTTCTATTGCATTTTTTTTTGACTATTGCATGGGGCTGAAACTTTGTAGTGTCTTGCGAAACTTTTTAATAGAATTTTCATTTTACATAGATGCTGCCTTCTGTATTGTCTAGAAGCTGTTGACCTCTCTTGTATTAACCTTCTGAATGACATTTTCAAACTATTTTTTAACTAAGTTTTTTAACAACTATGATTCTATTGATGCTGAGGACAGTGCTATCTTGTAATCTCTGCAACTGAGGAGCCTGAGAGTAGTGGATCACTTCTACTCTGGAATCCTTAGCTGTGTGTGCTATATTTTTCTATATTGTAACAAGTCTAACACCAGTTTGGTGAGTCCCTCAAGGCAGGTGCCACTAAACTCCCTAAAGAGAGGTGAAATATGCTAGGTTATAATGGAAGAAAATCAAACTCTTTGTGCTTATTGAAGGTGGGATCAGGCCCAAGAGTGATTGCTGCACTTCCATTGTGGGTGAAATGAGGCATCTCAATTTCAATAAAGAAAAAATTTTAATACTGATTTAATAGAGCAGTCCTTATTCATTTCATCACACAATCTTTCTTCTTCCTCACCTGCAACCAGTTCTAGAGAATAAATTGAAATAATTGTCACAGTGACTGTTTTTAGGTGTTGGCATATAAATTGCAATTATTATCATGGTGAACATTTTTGCAGATGTCTATTACTAACAGTACAAGATGACTATGTATCCCATGAAATATTGTATTTCTGGATAAGTGGTGAAACCAACTCAACCAACTGCATTATTCATCTCTTCAAGAAGAATCTATGAATCATCCTTCCATTAATATGTAATTTCATATTAACTTTTTTCAAATATAGCAAGAATGTCAAAATTGACATGACATTCTTCTAATAGTATGTATACTGTTGGTCAGTGGATAAGGATTTTTACCTTTAGAGTAACAATACTTTGTTTAAGTGAAAGAACGGAATCTAAACACTATGATTCTTATCATCCTCTTCTTTATACAATGAATCTCTTCATACTGAAGTAAAACTGTTCTTAAAAATAGACATGATGGTTCTGTGCCTGTATTGTCATACGTAATACCTTTCAGAGGTTTAGTCTGCTAGTATAATGTTCAAGAACCTGGAGCCACATCTATACCAGCAGAAAATGGAATTTGTAAAGAACTATCATGTAACATTTGCAATGCAATTTCTAAATATTGTTTCTCCCCTAATGCCTCACAGGGTTTTACATATAATAAATACTTAGTGATTATTTCTTGAATGAATGAATTAAAACTAATACCTTAGGATTAAAGTATTATATTACTTCTAACAACTAATAACTCTAACTCCTTCCTTCCTTCCTTCCTTCCTTCCTTCCTTCCTTCCTTCCTTCCTTCCTTCCTTCCTTCCTTCCTTCCTTCCTTCCTTCCTTCCTTCCTTCCTTCCTACATTCTTTCCTATATTCCTTTCCCCCTTTTCTTTCTTTTCTGTAAAAAAATTGGTTGGAAACTATGCAACAAATAACTGTAGGATGTAAAAACCTAATGTCAATTATATGCTTAAAAAGACAGGGATAACTAGAATTATACACAATAAGATTCATGATCTGAAAAATACATTCACATACCATGAATAGAAGACTAAAAATATGCTGGAGAACTCCACTAATAAAAAACTTGACCATTATCATAGACTGAACTGTTATCCTCTGTCACTTTGGACACAACATTATTGCATAGGAACTCAAAGAATGTTTTTTTTAATTAATTGATGATTTAATCCCAAATATTCATATTTTCCTAGTAAAATGGGGGAAAAAAAGCTTTCAAAGTATAGAAATGAGGCTAAGGAGGTAAAAATCATGTGAAAATCTGATAAGTTTTATTCATTTCCCCCCCTTTACTCTTTCTACTACTAGAGTTCTATCAAAGCTATTTTGGGTGAACCTATAGATAAGGTGCTTATATCTTAACACCTGGTTCAAGTTTTGTCTCTGACAGATATTGTCTGTCTGAGCCTTGATCATTAGTGACTCAGTCCTTTAGGCAGTTGTATTAGACCACAAGTTGTAGAGAAGGTGCCTATCTAGACTTGTAGAAACAGTCTTCTCATACTGGAATTCTATTTTACAATCCAATTTCAGATTCAGTCCTTATCCCTCTTCTGTCAATGACATCATCACCTAAATTCTTTCAAATTTAAATGCATTAACAAAATATATATCTGTTGACTGAAAGCTGATCTTTAAACATTTTGGATGGAAATCCTTAAAATACTATACTTCTCTCCCTCTTTCCTAGACCTTATCCAGGTTAGCCTTTTCTTCCAATGTACCATCAGTTTAGATAATTTAATAAAACTACAATACTTATGTGCTAATACGAAAAACCTACATGAATTTATTGGTGGATTTTTTTCCAATTTTATAATTAATAATAATTGTGCTATCCAGAATACTATAGAAAATAGTATCATATACTAGATTTATTACCTCAAACTTTCATCATTTCATTATCAATAAAGATGACATTAATCAAATAATATTGAACATGTTTCCTAGGCACAGTTTTTTTTTTCTATACAGGTCTCATGGTCAAACAATTGAATTCTAGTATAATGGAATTTATCTTCTTAGTGAGATTACATCTCAATTTGTACTTTTACTTTAAAGAACTGTTTAGTCAAGTTCTATTTAATGGAATTATGCCTGTAAACAATTTGATTAAATCCATAAGCATCAAGAATGTGGTTCAAATATATTATGAAGCATAATAGCACTTGAAAATCTTCCATTTAGAAGTATAAGCAAAGTATTACATGGTCACATGACTATATTGTCTGCAAAGACATTCTTTTAAACACAACATTTACAATAATGAAACTGATATTTAGCCCACCTTGGAACAAACTCTTTTATTTTTATTTTTTGCTGGATCATTTCTCATTTTCCCCCCTCTAGATAATCCTGTGAGAAATCCCATGAAACTATACCAATTATATTATTATCACATATGAAACAGAGACTAGGATATTTAGAAGGTATTTCGATTAACAGAAACTAACAGTTCCTCCTTAAGATAATACCTATCTTCCTCCTACTTCTGAATGAAGATAATTGTCATCTTTTCCTAATTCCTATATTCAATTGGCCTGTGAGGGATAATATCTTCTTAGTCACCAAGGCAAGATAGTACACTTTAATATGACAGGTAGTGTACTAAGTTGTGAGGATATAAAAATGTCAAATATATTGTCCTCAAGAAGCCCCCATTCTATGTCTTACAGATCAAAGAATGATGAATCATTCTCCTACTTACCAAACCTCATTTGTTAATGTTTTACTTATTTGTGTCTAAGGTGAAAGATGAGGTCCAGATTGATGTATTGTTTTATTTTTTAAACCCTTTTTGGAAAATTTATAAAATAATACAAATTAGTATTAATAAGAATTTAGCACAGAGCTCCCCACCCACCCACCCACCCACACCCACCCACACCCCCACACACACACACAACACACATACTTAGCCACTCCCTTACTTTTTAAAAATTTCTACCTCCAAGTAAGAAGGTACACAACAAGAAATTATTAGGATTTATCTTTCATTTCAATTTGGTTGTGCTACTGAATAAAAAGTAAAAGCAAACAAGTATAATGAATAGATATAAGCTTTAAACATAACGTTTGTAGTATGGGGTAATGAGGAGGTAGGAACAATGTCATTGGCCAAGATGTTGCCTATGCTTGCTTGCCTTTGCAGAGATTTGTTTCTGCCTTTGTGTCCAGGTTCTGACTTAGTAGTAATTTGTTCCTGATCCAGTTCTGTCTTTTGCCCTGGTGTTCCCAGGGTTCAGACTTTGATTAGGGTTGGGACCTTCCCTGCTGGCTTGCTGTCTAGCTGCTGGGACCTCTGCAGTTGTCAATCTGTCGGAACTGGACGGCATTGTGGCTAAAAGCATCCACCAGCTTTCCTGCACTCCTGTCTCTGGGGCTTTATTTCCTCTTTTCTCTCAAAGAGACAGACCTTCATTGAAGATCCTCCATGTTGTCTACCATTGAAAACTTCTTTGAATCTTACTTTTTTTCTTGGTGGGGATCTGTAGCTTGAATGTCAGTGGAGGCTTCATTTATCTTTGATAGAGAAATATGCCAGGAGCACATTAGCTTCATGCTGCCACCTTGGCTCCACCCCACCAAGGTAGAGAAAATGAAGGAGAGATAGAACACATCACTGTTTTTTTTTTTTTTAAGTTTTTTCAAGGCAATGGAGTTAAGTGGCTTGCCCAGGGTCACACAGCTAGGTAATTATTAAGTGTCTGAGGTCAGATTTGAACTCAGGTACTCCTGACTCCAGGGCCGGGGCTCTATCCACTGCTATCCACTGGGCCACCTAGCCACCTCCACACATCACTGTCTTTTAAGTGATCTGGAGAAATGATTTCCATAAGAATTAGTCAGCTGAAGTCACAAACCTCTTCAGCTTTCAAAGGTCAAAGAGCCTGCAGCTAGCCACCTTTCTCTCCTCTTCAATATCTTGACTCATATCCCCAACTGAAAAGGAAAATTGAAAACTGAAATGTTCTACCTCTTGCTCTGGGGCTCTACTCTTGCCCAATCAAAATACATAGAGCAGCCTCCTCCCATCTTGTCTTCCTTTTGCCCATATCCTTGGGATACCAAGTCAAGTAATTCCAGTTTTTGACCTACACAATTTTCAACTACCAGCTTACAATTTCTCTGGTTTAGGGAAATCCCACAAGTTAGAGAGATAAGGGCAGAAAAAGATTTCATTTTTTTTTTTTCTGACAGGTGCTCTGATACCACTACATTAGCTTTTTACAGCTCTGTTCTACCAATCTGCTTATTACCATTGTCGATCTTTTAGAGTGATAGGGAGACTTAAGAGAACAGAGGGAAAGTCTAAGAAGGAGAACAATCATCATTTTACTCTATTTACATTCTATCCCCCAGTTCAATTATCAGTAGTTAAATGCTTCTAGAAGCCTCTTGTATATTCTGCTTGACATCAGCTCTATAACTGGGATAAAGTAGTCTAGTTTTCTCCTGGGTGGTTAATTTGGAAAGTCCCAAGAGTATTTGTAGACTTTCATCATGGAAAAATTAGCCCTTAGCAAGAACAATAAGTTAAATTAGAGTTTTTACCTTTTGTTGTATGGGAGACTCTTTTGACAATCTGCTAAAGGTTATGAACCCTGTCTCAGTTCTATTTTAAAATCCATAAGATTTCCAAAAAAAAAAATTATCAAAACATAATTGTTAATTTCTTTTTAAGTTCATGAACCTCAGGGAAATAACCCTATTCCTCCTCCCTCCTGACCCCCAACTTGGACATGAAGGATTATTAATTTAGAGGCAGAAGGGCTAACCTCTCTTCTAAAATACTAATTTTAAAGATGAGAGGTTAAATACTAAATGAGAGGCATGATTTGAACCCAAGGTCTTCTGATTTCATATTTTATGGTATCATGCTGCTTTTCTACCAGATGTATGACTGGGTAAGCTCCTTCCCCTTCACATATCTCTCTTTTTACCTCCCCCCCTAGCAGAGGTCTCTTGGAGATTGGAGTCACAATTGACTTTTTTTTTTAGGTTTTTTTTTTTTTTTGTAAGGCAATGGGGTTAAGTGGCTTGCCCAAGGCCACACAGCTAGGTAATTATTAAATGTCTGAGGCCAGATTTGAACTCAAGTACTCCTGACTCCAGGGCCAGTGCTCTATCCACTGTGCCACCTAACCACCCCCACAATTGACTTTTCAAAGTTAGAATTTATGGTGTTATAAGAAGATAGAAGGCAATTAGGTGATGCAGTAGAGTCCTGAGCCTGGAATCAGGAAGACTCATCTTCCTGAGTTCAAATCCAGGCTCTGATGTTTATAAACCTTATGAGGGAGAGTCATTTACCATTTGCCTCAGTTCCTAATCTGTAAAATGATTTTAGAAGGAATTTCTTCTAAATTCTTTTAGAAAGAAATGATGTGAAGAGTCAGACAAGACTGACTCAACAATAAAAATCCAATTATTGTCCTAGTTTTTCAAATGTACAACACTAGTTTCTTTCTTTTATGAACCCTGTCTTTTGTAAAAAAGCAAATATATGCTGAAGAAAAAAGGATTAATCAAGGGTTAATTGTGCTAGTCTAAGTTCTTCAAGGTCTATTTTTTCAGGGACTTTCTGGAAAGTGATGCCTTTTGGAATCTCTTAACAAATATCTATTAATGAATAAAAAGGCAATGATTTACATATATATATTATATATATATATAAAATATTGTTAATAGCTTCCATTAGAACTCTTAATTCCCTTACTAAAACATTCTTACTCCATCCTCCAAAAAAACAAATAAACAAAAACCCTACCACACATTGAAACAACCATAAATAATAATCCTCTAGAAATTCCAGCAACAATAGGCTGAGGTTTTGGTAAATTACTAGAAAAATTAATTGTTATTGTGTGGCAGCTAGATACATTCAGAATATCAGATTTGGAGACAAAATATCTTAGTTTGAATTCTGCCTCAAGTTATGCAGTCTCTCATAACTTCAGTTTAATAGTCTGTCAAAAAAAGTGGGGAGATAAAATCATTTTGTCCTACAGTATTAAATATATAGATAATGATTTACCGCTGTATTAGATATAGCAATAGATAGGTACTGATTTTTTCCTAACATTAAAATGCATGTGAACTATATTAAAGAGATTTATTTTATTAATTTTACAAATTATCAGCAAGCCCTGTTAGAAACAATGAAACTATGATGATTATAAACAGGCTCTCTCTAAATGGGAAGATGTAAGACAGATTAATAATAAACTTTTAAATAAAAAAACCAACAAACAAATCCTAAATGCAATATGCCAAACCCAGGAACCAACTGGAAAGACATACTGTGTGCAGGGATCTCTTTAGACCTGTTCCCCATTAAATAGTGGTGACTACTGACAGTTTGTCACTCTTGTGCCAACATGGAAAGTAAATTAACTCCTTAACCCCATTCTCTTTGCCTATATTTGTGTTTTTAATGATACAGTTCATAAACCTTATAATTAGAAAAAAGACTTACACATTCTATACTGCTTTGCAAGTGTTGTTTTTGTTTGAAAATGCCTTTGAGGCTGCCAATTTGTGGTACGGTCTTATTTCCAAGTAGCTCCGCTCATGCCTTTATCTTGGTCTTTCCATCTCTTTCAGATCTATTTCAAGACTCACCTTGAAGCAACTCAATTTCTTCCAACTTTAATCCCTTTCAAAAGCAGGATGCCAATTGTTTATTTTTAATTAGACTCAGTATTCTAATCTCTTCACTTTTTTTTTAAAGGGGCAGACTTGCTAAATAAAAGTTAGCAATTTGGTTTGCAACATTCAAAGAAAAGATCATTCTGTCCCTATGTGTATTTTGGGAGGATTTAAGGATTTATACCTAAAATCAATGGCTTCTGGGATCCTGGTACAATTTGATAGTCACTTGTTTTTTGCTTTGTTTTGCTTTTTTTTCCCTTAAATATTTTATGCACACACACACACACACACACACACACAGACATATAGAAACATCTTGTATAGTTTTGTAAAGGCCAAGTCATTTCAGACTAAATTAATCTTTTTTTTCAATCGATGCACATCCCTTATAGATTGAGGACAAAACAATAACCATAAATTGGATCAAGTTTAACATGACTTTTTAAATTGGTATTTTATTTTACTTTTTGCAGTTATACATTATAGACATTTTTCAACATTTATCCACTTGCATATTATGTTACAAATTTTTTCCTTCACACTCCACCTCCCCCAATGGCTCATAGTCTGGTAAAAGTTTTGCATATACTTTTTGTGTTTAAACATATTTGCATATTTGCTATTTTTTTGAGGAATTAGGACTAAAGGGAAGAATTATGGGATAGGAAGGAAAAATAAGAGAAATTTCAAAAAAATAAATATAGTATTCATATAGATTTGGTGTTTTTTTTTCTTCTGATAACATGGCTCTTGACTTTGATCCTCATGATATAATTATCAACAAGCATGAAATTCATGGGAGGACTGGAGAGTCATACTTAGAAAGTGATTATTACTGGTTTAGAGATTTTAATAAGTTGACTCTACCTGGGAAGTAATCATGAATTAAGTTATCAGAAAGGAGTAAATGATGGAGCAAGAAAAAATGTTCATTAAGTTAGTGGGTATCACGAAATGAAAATCAGGAATGGCCAGAAACTTTGAGGATAGCATTAGAATTGAAGTTTGTTCTTGTTCAGTTGTTTCCAGCTCTTTTGTGACCCCATTTGGGTTTTCTTGGAAAAGTTAATGGAGTGGTTTACCATTTCCTTCTCCATTTCATTTAACAAATAAGGAAACCAAGGCAGATAGATTAAAGTAACTTGCCTTGTGTCTGAGGCTGAATTTGAACTCAGGTTTTCCTTACTCCAGGACCTGGGATTAAACTCCTGTGCCACCTAACTACTCAGTCATCTTTCTATTTTTTTGCCAGTGTTCCCTTATATCAAACATTCTGATGCATTCCTTCTTTTGTTTTTATTTACTGTTAATTTGTTTCATCAGATTTTTATTATTTTTACCTAGTCTTAGACTTTTGTAGCAATCTTTTAACTGACTGCTTTGTTTCTAAGTCTTTCCTTGTTCCTAACCACAGTCATACTGCTACTCTTCTTGATACACTGATCCAATCACAGCCCTCCCTTAAGAAAAACAGAAACAAAAGTCTTAAGGACTGGTCAGTTGTCTTCAGGATAAATAATAATTCCTTAGCCTTGTGTTTAAGACTGTCAGAGTACTTTACTTCTCATAAATCTACATTCATGAAAAAAAAAAATTGACCATTAGTTTGCTTTCACAATATTAATCTGTCTGCTCCCTAGCCTATATGAAGTTTCTCCAACACAGCACTCACATTTTGCTTAGTTTTCTCTTAGTTTTGTTGGCATCCTTAAAAACTTAGTTCAAATCCTATCTCCTAAAGGTCAGTCCTGCCTCCCTAACTACTGATGCCTTTTCTATTCATTTTACCTTCATCTACTCTTTGTATATCTTACATGAATCCAATAAATTACATTTTTTGTCTTCTGTTGGAACAGATAAATTTTGACTGCAGGGAGTGGTTTTTCCTTTCTTTAAATTCCCACAGAACTTGTGATCTACACAATTGTCAGTAACCTTCTTGAAACTAGTGCTATTTCCAGAAGTCAAAACCAGGACCAATAGACTAAATTAGAAGAGGGGAATTTTCTAACAATCAGAGCTGTTCAAAAAAAAGATCGGTTTTGTGAGATAATTTCCTATCATTTAAGGTATTCAAACTGAGGTTGGCCAAAATATTGAAGATAATATTTCTGCTTAAGTTGAAAAAAATTTTTATGTGATTTTTATGGTGACTTTCAACTCTGAGATGGTCTTTAAAAAATCCAAGGGTAATAAAAGAAGATAATTAGTATGCTGTGTTTAATCATGTTCAATTTTTTCTGACCTTTGGAGTTTTCTTGACAAAAATATTAGAATACTTTGCCATTTCCTTCTTCACTTCATTTTACAGATGAAGGACTGAGGCAAACAGGATTAAGTGACTTGCCCAAGTTCACACAGCTAGGAAGTGTCTGCAGTTAAATTTGAGCTTTGAAAGATCAATCTTGCTGACTCCAGAATTAGTACTCTAATCATTCTGTCATCTAGCTGTCCCAATTATTAGATACACTAAGACAATTAAGAATTATATAGGAATGAGGAAGATAAGTTAAAGGAAGTATATATATATATATATATATATATTTTTCAAGTTAGAGAAGAAAAAATAACTTCATAATAAGAAGCTTATTAGTCATATTATGGTGATGAGTAATTTTCAATCTCCACTGAAAATAGAGACCAAGTAAAGATTTTAAAGAGAATGTCTGATTTAGATTAATGAAGAATTCTCTAATATTTATTACAATTAAATATTACATTTGTTACTAAGGTAGCTTTAAGAGTTTGCTTCTACAACACCATAGGATCTTGGATTTAGAGCTGAAAGAGACTTGGTAATTCAACTAGTTCAGTGGTCTCAAATTTAAATGGATCCCTATAGGCTGTATATATTTACTTAGGAAACTTCAAATTGACATTATCTATGCTTTATTGTATTTTTATTTATTTTGTTAAACATTTTTTAATTATATATTATTCTTGCTAGATCTGTATTCAGAAGTTTTGTCTACATATTACACCTCTATCTTTTTCAACCCCAACATGTTGTCAATGAGGAAATGAAGGACCAGACAGGTGAACTAATTTTGTTTTAACACATATAGGAGAATTAGGATTACACATCTATTTCTCTAGTTTCAATACTTTTACTTCTTCCAGTCTACCAAGAAATAATTACTAAGAATGAGGCATTATTCTTGGCATTTTGGAGTAGCTTCTGAATATGTTGTTACCTGAAATTTAGGCATTGAATTACATAGATCCCTTCCAGTTTCATATTTAAAAATTTTTTTCATAAAATCACAGAATGTGTATTAGGTTTTAATTTAGTCACCTCATCAGAATTCATTTATTAGTTCTGTTCAATAGAAAATTTCAAGGAATAAGTAAAATTTTGTATATGTGAGAATAATGCCAGGTACTTCTGTTCCAAAGAAGGCATAAATTGTTAAACAAGTCATGGTTTAGAAAATTCAACTGTTGGAATACCAACCCTGGAGTCAGGAGGACCTGAGTTCAAATCCCACCTCAGACACTTAATAATTGACTGTATGACCTTGGGGAAGTCACTCTTAACCCCATTATCTTAAATAAATAAAAATAAAGAAGAAAAAGAAAATAAGATTATTCAACTGTGATTAACTGTTGGGTGTTTCTGGATTTCACAGAAATATTTTTCTATTTTTGTACACTATAGTGGAATGGTCCATTCATAAATTAGAATTGGATGGATTTAAATCACTGTGACTTGATAATTTGATTTAGGATGACTACTACATAATTAGATCCTGGGAGAATAGCAGAGTCTATTGTTAGGGTATAGAAGCTAAAGTTCAAAGCTTGGCATTGTAATTTGTGCTGCCACTTTCTCAATAACTTGGGACAGATCATATAAGAGCTCAGTTCCCTCTTTGTGAAGTGGGAATTTCCTATTTATGTATAGGAATTTTGTAATGGGAATGAAAATACTTTTTTTTTATTTTAGGTTTTTGCAAGGCAAATGGAGTTAAGTGGCTTGCCCAAGGCCACACAGCTAGGCAATTATTAAACTTCTGAGACCTAATTTGAACCCAGGTACTCCTCCTGACTCCAAGGCCAGTGCTTTATCCACTACGCCACCTAGCCGCCCCCAATACTTTGCTTTTTAAAGATTTTCTGAGGACTAATAGATATTGATAATACATTTCTAAATTAATGTCTGTAGAGATATGTGACTCTGTGACATTTAAAAAGCATCAGAGGCATAATTTCTGGTTAATTAATATTTTTATGCATAATGTTAACATCTTATTAATATAAGGAATGATCACTTGGCAATTTCTCTTAAACTAAAATGACTCCTGGTGGTGGGCTCACAGTTTATATGCCCTTGGAAGAGTGGATGTTCCCAAGAGTGACAATCAGCTTTAATTAGTTAACAATTAATGAAAGGAGGGCTAGACTATCCTTACACCAGACACCCTACCCTTAAGCAATCTAGAAAAAGTATCTACCTCCATCCAAACTTTCTGGAGTGGAACACAATGAGGAATTCATCTAGATAAGATGGTCTAGGTGGGATGATAATGGTGTTGTTTGATCTCTCTACTAGAAGAAAACCAGGCCTTCAAGGATGTAGTGCCAAAACCTAAACTGTGAATTGAATTTGAATGAGTGTGCTAAATCACCCACCTCACTTTCACCTCTAGAGTCATGTGGGTCCAATGATCATATATGGATCAGGACAACTGGAGATGACCCTGGATTCCAGTCACTGGGTTGGGCAGTAGCACCTATGACCCTCTTTAAGAGAAAGTGAGAGAGATCCTGAAGGACAAGATGGGGGTGGGGGGGAGAACAGACACTGGAAGACAGTTTTTGGTGGTCCTCTGTGCTTCTTCTTTCTTGTTCCTGCTTCCTTTTTCTGCTTTCTCATGATCTAATGGGGTATATTTTTGGTAGAAATCGGTAATGTCCTTCAAAGGTAGGATTTTGAACAAGGAAATAAGGACTTTAGAAAAAAGAGGCAACTCTGCATTTCTCCATAACATTGGTTATTGATGATCATTTCCCTTTACTGTTTTAGGGGCATGCAAAGACCTTTATCTTAGCTTCATTTTGAGGCTCACATGAGAGACTCAAGTGAGAAACAAGAGACTGGGTTGAGGCAGACTTGCACTTACAGTGTAGTTTGAAATGGAAACCACGTGTAGTTTGAAATGGAAACCACGTATTAAGAAGCTTACATGGTGGCACGTATCTTAGTTCAGATTAGTAATGTTACAAATGGCTCACAAATACTTAGTCCAGAGTGATTAAAAATGGCTTTTATTGAGATATCTTAACAAAAGGACCACCTCTCTGAAGGGGAGAGGGGACCCTGAATCCCAGAAATGCTGTCTCTTATGCACCTTTGAAAGGCTTGTTCTTCCCCCTTCATGCCAATCATTGACTCGGGTCACATTCTATTTGATACATTTCTCCCCATAGGTTTTCCCCACCCTGTTCATTATACTAATTAGCACAAGGGAGAGAAATGTAATCTCCTTGAATTTGTGCAAAGGGGAACATATACTCTAGCTTAATTCAGAACTGGGGGGAGGGGGTGCTGGACCTGATCTAATCTCAGGTTTTGATCTAGTTGAGGTTAATCTTTTGTTTTACACTCACATACCTGCCCATAGGCACCATTACCAGCAGACCCCACTCTTTGTAATATAAACTAACAATCTCCCTTCACTTTCTTGTGGAAGCCAAACACACCCAGATATTCCTCACAATTAAGGATCCTCTAATAAGAGATTTTAATTCTTTTCATCTCTTTATTCTTTTTCCTTGAAGACAATCTTTGGCTAAATTACTTTCTTAATAAGTGGATAAAGCTGCTGATCTGAATTATAGTTGTGCTCTAATACTTAATTGAGTCTCCTTATCAGCTGAATTATTTGTTCTTTTTTCCCTATCTCTAACATTTTCTTTTGAGTTGAGAAGGTTTCTTGCAAAGCAGTGTTGTTATAATGAGGATGTCTATGAAGAAATTAATGAAGCTAGAAAATGAAAGTTTCAGAGCCCTGAATCAAGATGGAATAATCAACTACCATTCTCTAAGTCTTCTTTAAGAAAAGGTCAGTAAACTAGTTATGGTCATAGAACATTTAGGAATGTAAGAAGAAAGTAAAAGGACAAAATGAGGAAAGAACTAAAATTGCTTATAATTGCAACTCTGATTCTAGTAATAATAATTTTACCTCTATGGTTCCTATGTGCCTGATATTCTAGGTGGGCTGTAAGAAATTAAAACCAATAAAAATTTTAAAGATCCTTCATGACTCTCTGTAAAATGTGAGACATAAAAGACCTTGAAGCTCCTTTTATAAGACATGAAATCATAAAATGATTAGCATGATAATGTATGCTCCCTAATTTTTTGTCTTTTAACCCCAAGCATATCTAGTAGAATATAAAAAAGTCAGAAGATTGAAATTGGACATTTTCAAGGGCTTCAAATAGATGAAGCAATTTTTCAATGCTTGATTACGTTTGATAAAGAGACAATGGTCAATGCTGAAAGTTTTGGTATTTATAGAAAGCAGTTTATTAACTTGTGTTCACTGTTTTGTTTCCTCAGGGAGGCAAAATATGACTTCTTGATTATACAGATGAGGAAAACTAATTAAATTTTGACTCTCTTCTCCTTGTGATATTGACAGTTCACTCATGACTGAACTTAAACTTTGTGACTAAGCAACTAGAATCTAGGCTTAGACTTTTTTTGGCCAGTTGTGTGACTCTAGGCAAGTCATTTAACTTCTTTTTACCTCAGTTTCCTCATCTGCAATACAAGGTTCAGAATAGCATCTACTTCTCAGGACTTCAATAAACATAAAATGAAATAATATTTATAAAGTGCTTTGTAAACCTTTTGACACCAAAGAAAGGAAAGCAATTATTGTTTTGATTTTGACAGGGATTGTTATGTTTTTTTGAATGTTTAAATACTAGTCTGTTCCCCCATCCCTTAACAATTAAATCAAGAAAATTGCATTGAGCTTCTTGTGTCCTTTGACCTGCATATAATCTGACAATTAGTCACTTTGGTGTTAAGAATGGCCTGTATCCTTGCCCCTTGGACAGTTTTCATTCCCAGTCAGATGGGGATATTACAGTTGTTTGTGAACTTAGGTTTTTCTACACTGTGGCCAGCAACCAGGTACTTTATGTAATTTTTTCCACATAAAGATATTAATTTTGATGAATCTGCAATTTCATTGATGTAAAGCACCTCTTCAGTGTTTTTTAATTTTTTGTCTCCTTCAGTGTTGATGGTAATCTTTTTTTTTTTAATTTCCTGATCATACCACTTTCTGATGATAAACTTTATGCATTTTTCTTGCATGAGTATACTTTTCTTCTACTCTTTCCAAGAAACCTGACTTACCAATTTGTCAATTAACTATTGTAAGCCCTACACCAAGCTGTTTAAAAGCTCTCAGAATCTAACCCATTCTTTGCCTGTTACTCAGACTTTTGTTTAAATTATAATTTCTATCTTGCAGTCTAAGTGGAAAGACAGTGTTATCAAATTCTGATTCTTATCGGTGAGTACATACAAACAAATGACAATTGCTCAGAACTTCAGAGCAGCAATGTTTTTAGAGAATGGTTCTTCTACAGATTGCATATTTCTTACCTGTAAAGTCCAAAAAACAAAGTCTGTAGCATGTATTTCCTAGGTATATTTTGAGACTGAAATTAGATAGTATATTTTAAATATTAAATGATTAAATATATTAAAATACTAAAAAATATTATACACTGTAATTACTTTTAAAAACTTTGGGATTGGGTTTTTGAATTTTTTTTTTTTTGCCAGAGGCTTTATCCCTGTATCTTTGTTCTCTAGTTTCCTAACATGATTACCTGATTATTTGCCCTCCCATCCACTTCCCCCATTCTTCTAGCCTGGGTCACTGATGCTTACTCTATGACTCCAGTTAAATTTTAGGTGTGCCTGGAGCAATAATCCAAGTGTTGATCTTCTCAGATTTATCTTCCAACTGACTAGTCTTGGGATGCTGACTGCTCTTTCTAGGAATATTCTTGATATTGCTGCCCTTAAGCTTCCTCCTGCTGCCTGCCTTTTTTCTAACTCTGCTTAAACCCAAGTAATCTTATATCAATATAATTATATTATCATCATAAGTGATAAGAAAAAAAGAGACCTACAAGGCAAAGTAATTTGCCTAGGGTTGCATAGGAAGTAAGTAATAGAATCAGGATCTGAACCCAGGTTTTATTATTCCAAATTTATTGCTCATTGTACTATATTAAGGTAACTCTTATGAGTCTCATCTAGGACTAAATACTTTTTTTTTTTTACAAGATTTCTAACCATTTGTGATAGCATTAATTCTTCTAAAATCCTTACATACCTTATCTGGATGAAATAATTTATAAATACATGGGAGTCAATCAATAATTGAGGCCTTACTATTACTCCCTAGATCAATTTTGTAATGTCTCAACCTACTAAAAATTGAGTTTAGCTGTAATTTTGTTATGTATTTATGTGTGCTTTTAAATTTCACATTAAATTTAATGTATGTGGCTATGTCCATGCATTTTTCTACTTCTTTGTGCACTGGGAAAATATCTTTTTCTTCTTTTACATTCCCAAAGTGCTTGGCATGGTATTATTTGTTAAGCTGCTCACCAAATACTGAATCTTTATGGATGGAAATTTTATGCTTTTATCTCATCTACAATAAAGATAAAATAATAGTAACATTAATGGATTGGTAAGATCTATGTAGGTATAGTGTTTGTTTTTAATCTTGGCTTTAGAAAGGGGGGCTTTATTGTCATAAATCATCATAATTTCATATCATATCACATTAATCATTTCTTTCTTTCAGATAACATCTGGTTTCTTTGTGAAATAACTACCTGATTGGTTGAAAAGAATGAACTGTTACTGGTGGGTCAGTACACTTGATGAATTGGTTTAGAAATTATTTTAGGGGAACTTTTGTTTTGCTTGCAACCCTGCTGGGAATCTATCATTTGTTCAAAAGCATTAAGATCTCTTTCTTGTAAATTTTCATTCTTGTTTGTGTAAATACACACTAAATTCTTTTGACACATAAAAGTATAGACAAATGTCATTGAAAATCTCCAACTTGTTTTCTATAGGAATAACACTTAACAGTTTGCTCACTTATGGACTCTTTGTTATGATGTCATTACTTTTTAATCTTTACAAAATGTCAACAATATTCATCTTTTAAGAGTTTCATTGCTTTCTCATTACTTGTTCATTCATTCAGTAGATACTCTGCTGAAGTAAAGGATTTATGCCTGCTTTCAATTTTTCTTTGTTCTTTGGTCTCTTAGTTTGCTTTTTTTCTCAGAACTGGTAATGGTGGCAGATGGTAGGAATGCGAGTAAGAAAATTTTACCATGATTCATCATCAGAATGAAAGCAAATGATTAAAATTTATTTTTTAATTTATGTTTTTGCCAGATTTAAAAAAAATTTAGATTCTGATTTTTTCTCTTCTTTCCATAGATTTTTTTTTATGTAGCAAACACATTTTCTGTATCCTTAAAACCTCCAGTAAAGACAGAGTAGATATGACATGTGATGGCATGTTGCTTTCCTAGGATACTTGACTATTGCCTCAGGAAATTCTCATTTTCATTTTCTTAGTCTCTTTGTCTCTTTTTCTTCCTTCTTCCCCTCATAAGTGTGTGTGTGTGTGTTTGTATGTATGTGTACTTATTTATATGTGCCTGATCCGCAAACATAGAGAATATATTCAAATGTATTTAGTCCAATTAAATGTGACAAAGCATAGGGATGGCCAGTGCAAAATCATTGAATTGGGAGATGGAGCACATGCATAATACATACATGCATGCATACACAAAAAAGTCATGTAACTGGAGCCATTTAAAATATTTGGGCCTCATTTCTTTCATAACTTTTAGCATTGAAACTTTATAAATCTTTGAAATATGTTGAAGTATCTACATTTTACAGAAAAATAATCTGATTCTCTGCTCCTTTTTCATTATCATTGATTTCTTGGCATTTCCCAACTAAATTTTTCATTCTTATATAACTGTACTCTTTACTCCATTGACAATATTTTTGTTAAGTTCATCAATGACATCTTTATAGATTAATCTGAAGACCTTATTTGCTTTTCATCCTTCTTGTCAAAAGTTGCATTTGTAACTGATCTCCATAAGCCTATTTTAAAATTTTTATCTACTTGGTTCTCAATTCGCTAGAGCCATAGAATCATAGCATCTTAGAATGAAGGAACCTCTGGGATCATTTTAGCCCTAAAAAAGAATCCCTTATATAACATATCTGAAAAGTGGGTCTCCAACCTTTCCTTAAGGATCTCTAGGGAAAGGGAACCTACTGCTTCTGAAGAATGCCCTATACCACTTTGGCCAGGTCTAATTGGGTCAATCACATGGGAAGCATAATGGTGGAAGAGGAGACTGGTGCTGAAAAAAAAATCTGAGTTTCATATTCACATAACAAAACAAGGATAGAAATAGTTGCTTTCTACCTAACCTTCTTAGGCTACATGTTGCCTTTCTGGGACTACTTTTTTAAAAAATTTATTTTTATTAAAGATATTATTTAGGGGCTGCTAGGTGGCGAAGTGGATAAAGCACCAGCCTTGGAGTCAGGAATACCTGTGTTCAAATCCGGCCTCAGACACTTAATAATTACCTAGCTGTGTGGCCTTGGGAAAGCCACTTAACCCCATTTGCCTTGCAAAAACCTAAAAAAAAGGAATAATAAAAAAAGATATTATTTAAGTTTTACAATTTTCCCCCCAATCTTACTCCCCCCCCCCCCCGCCATGGAAAGCAATCTGTCAGTCTTTACTTTGTTTCTGTGTTGTACCTTGATCCAAATTGGGTGTGATGAGAGAGAAATCATATCCTTAAAAGAAGAGACAAGAAGTCTAAGAGGTAACAAGATCAGACAATGTTTTTTTCCCCTAAATTAAAGGAAATAGTCCTTGAACTTTGTTCAAACTCCACATCTTATCTGGATACAGATGGCACTCTCCTTTGCAGACAGCCCCAAATTTTTCTGGGACTACTTTTAAACAGATTTCACCTGTGTAAAAATGAGTATCAAGACAGGACTGGGCAAGGTAAAGGATATTAATTTATCCTGGATAAATTAAGTACTGAATATATAAAAAGAAATAATCAGAGAGCAAGAAATAGCACTTTTTGGGTGTAGTAGTCATAACTAACATTTAGTTACACAGTTAAATAGCTGTATATTTCAAAGCACAGATGTATAGAAGATTACTTAGTCCAATTCCTTCATTTTGCATTTGAAGAATCATAGATGTGGTATCTTATCCAAAGTCATATGCAGTATATGCCAGAGTTAAGACTGAATACAAATCAATAAACATTTATTAAGCACCTACTATATATGAACTATTATGCTAAAGACATATACATTATATATATTTATTCTCTTGGGGATATATCCCAGAGATTCCTTCATTCTAACATGCTATGATTCTATGGCTCTAGCAAAATGAGAACCAAGTATATAAAAATTTTAAAATAGGGTTATGGAGATCAGTTACAAATGCAGCTTTTGTCAAGAAGGATGAAAAGCAAATAAGATATTCAGATTACTCTAGGAAGACGTCATTGATGAACTTAAAAATATTGCCAGTGGAGTAAAGAGTACAGATATATAAGAATGTATATACATATATAAAGTATATATAAGAGATTAAGTTTAAGTCCCCTCCAATAAAAATATACCACTACTGGATCTGTATCCTGAAGAGATCATGAAAAAGGGGAAAAATCACACATGTACAAAAATATTCTTAGCAGTTCTTTTTTGTAGGGGCAAAGAATTGGAAATTGAAGGGATGCCCATCAATTGGGGAAAGACTGAAAAAATTGTGGTATTTTTATGCAGTGAAACACTACTATTCTAGAAGAAGCCATAAAGGACAGGATTTCAGAAAAGTCTGGCCAGACTTTCTTGAATTGATGCTGAATGAATTGAACAGAACCAGAAGACCATTATACTCATTAACAGCAGCAGTGGGTGATGATTAATCATGATGGACTTGTTCATTTCAGCAATACAATAATTAAAGACAATTTTAAAAGCTTTGTGATGGAAAATGCCATCCATATCCAGAGAAGGAACTGTGGAGTTTAAATGAAAAAAAAACATATTATCTTCAATTTTTTTAAAAAAAACTTATTATGTATTATGCCATTTTCCCCCTCCTTACTGTTTTCTTTCTTCTGTTTGGATCTGATTCTTCTCTCATATCATGATCAATATCGATGTATGTTTAGCATGGTTATAAATGCAGAACCTATATCAGATTGCTTTCTGTCAGGGGGAGGAGAGAGGGAAAGGAGGAAAGGAAAAAAGTTATAAAACTAAAAACATTGCAAAAAAAATGATTGGTAAAAAAACTACCATTTCAATGTAGTTTGGAAAAAGAAATAAAATATTTAATTAAAAAAACTTCCCCTCATTCTAATTTCAGTATCTTTTATACAAAATGCAATGTTTTCAGGTTTTCAGTTGAAAGGGACTCTTGATGCATTATAAATTAATTCATTTGATCCTCACAATGATACTTTATTGAGGTTAATAGTTCAAGGTACTATTGTCCTAATGTAACAAATGAGATTGATACATATAAAGATAAACTGACTTCAAGCCCAAGGTCACACAATGGAGTCAATGCTAGAAGTCAGGTCTTCTGAATACAAATCCAGTATTTTCCACTATACCATACTCACTGAATATCTGTTAAAACGACATATACATATTTGCCATTATTAATTCCTATCATTAGGCATTTATCCTAGGAGTTAACATTGACTTTGGTCACCAAAACAGTCAAAACATGATAAAAGTTTCACTATAATAATAAAGAATCATATTAGCAAGTGCATTTGTACTTATATAGACATACATACATTAAATGAAATGGGCTACATGCATTTTAATTATATGAAAAATTATAATAATTTGTTTTTTAAAGTACTAATTTGCCATGATGATATATTTTAAAATTTTAGGTTCTTAATATGAAGTTAAAGGGAACTTATTCATTAGGATTATTCTTTTTTTGTACTTTGGAGTTAGAAGGGAACTAAGTGATGGGATACTAATTTGGGAGTATGCATAGTAGCACCTGCCTCCCTATGGGGGTAAGAAGATTTGAGCATGATTAAGTACAAAATTGTGTGCTTTACATAACTGATATTGTTGTTATATTTTTTATATAAGTGCAGGCTCTAAAGATGGTTTTGGAAGACCAAAGGTTTCATTGGGTGGTTTTTATAGATAACCTGAATGAAAGGCTTTCCCTGAAACAGCACTTTCATGATGTGCTTCTGTTTTTCTCATTTTCAAGCTACATTTGAAACTCATAAATTCATTATTTGTGGATCAAGAGAGTTAAAGTACAGTAGGAAAAATAGTCTAAATACTACTACATTTCACCAGTTACTTACAAAAAGGGTAGGCAACTACCAAAGGTCTGAATGACCTCAGTGAGTGAAAGGGTCAGTTCATTGAATGAGTCAGAAATGTATTACCCTGCATTAGTGATGTTTGATGGTACAATAGGTTGTGGAAATTGGAAAGAAATGGGTAAAAATAATAGGTCCAAACTATTACATTGGTCTTTCTTTGCTATAATTTTGTGCTGTGAAGCATTGAACCAGAGATCACCTAGTATTTACAGAACAAAACACAGGGGCAAATACATTGCTTTTCTGAAAGAAAAAAATCAATTGGGCAAAAATAGTATGTCAGATGGGCGGTTCACAACTATTTTGTGGAAGCAACATTCGCAGTCTATAACTTGGGACAATTACATTAATTAATTTAGCACTTCTCTCACAAAGAGAATATGATGTCTGTATCCCCACAATTCCCCGCGTCCCCTACAAAATCCCTCTTCCTGCCTTAAATGAATTAACTTGCTATTTTTTATGAATTATATGTAGACTTTTAAATCTCCCAAAATAATAGTGGTCAAGCATTGCTAAAGAAATAATTTTAATTTAATTTATGAGTATTAGTCTTTCTCAAATAATTTTCATAGAAATGTAAACACTATATCATTGCAGTCATCTGGCAATATAGTGGATTTTGTTTTTCAATGGAACATGTAGCTTGGTCACTGGTCGGAATTGTTAAGCCATTCAATAAAAACAATCCCAAGGGAAGTCTATTATTTCTATGTTCGTGTACCTGTTTTTTTAATTATATAAATATTTTATGTTTTCCAGTTACATACAATGGTAGTTTCTACTAATTACTTTTTGCAAGATTTTGAATTTTTTAATTTTCCCCCTGCCCTTCTTCCAATAGAATGCAATCTGATATGGTCTTTACATTTGTTTCCATAATATGCATAGATCAAAATTGTATGTGTTGAGAGAAAAAATTGTTCATGTATTTGTATATTTATTACTTTATTCATTTATTCATTTTTGTATCAAGGGAACTAGGATGAAATCAGCACCATTTTATATGTTTTCTGACTTCTCAAGTAATCCTTTCAAATGTGTTTGTATTTCCTGAAGCTTTTGCTTTTGAATAAAAGAAGCACTATTTTGTTTTGAGAGGTCTGATGGAGCAATGCAAATAGTAGTATTTCTATTCCTCTCACAAGAATAAGAATAAATAAAAGAGAAGTTCAGTAAGCATGTGACCTACTGCTTAGAAGATGATGTGTGATAGAATTGACAACTTTGAACTGAGGTTCAATTATTCTTCAGGAGGTTTTAATCAGGGCATAAATATTTGACAGTGAAAAATACAAACATATTGATAGACATCAAATCTATGCTTTGGAGATTCTTTAGTCAAAAGGGAAATATTTTTAGCTTATTAATATTAAGAGGAATGCTATATTTAACATTTGAAGCTCTTCATTAGAATCTTGAGTCTGCCACTTCTTAGAAGTGGCAGCTTGGACAAGAGGCATTTACCCATTGGAACCTTGTCTATAAAATGAGCAAAATTATAATACTTTAGCAGGATAAGTTAAAGAAATCTACATTCTGCTAGGAAAAGAGATATATTGTCATAGAGAGATCATAATTACTGACTTCCACTAGATATTTATATGGAACAATAATTAATTTTATCCTTTATTATAGAGTACAAAATGGTAAAAGTTACTGAATGGTGTTTTTGGCTCAATACAGGAAAAAATAGGAGAATTAGAGGTACTGTAAGATGGAATGGTCTACCTTACAAGGTACTGAATTTCTAGTCCCAAAAATTTTCAAGCAGAAGATGGATAACCCACATAGATGAATATTTTAGATTTAATTAATTAGCAAGCATTTATTAATAATTTACTATATACCAAACATTGAATTGAGTGCTGGAGATACAACGAAATGCAAAATCAAACTTTGCTCTTCAGTAACATACTTTCTAATGTTGGAAAAGACATGTAAATAGTAAGGCATATAAACCATATATGGAGTAAATAATCTGAAAGTTGAAGTCATTAGTAACTGTAGCTAGCAAGAAAAGTCTTTTGTCAAAACTAAGATCCGTGTTAAGTCAAAGGAAACCATTTAAACCAAGGAGCAGAGGTGAAAATGTATAAGGGATAATCAGAACAAAGAATAAGTAATGGGGGATGGAATATCAAATTCAAGAAACTGAAAATAGGTCAGTGTAACTGAATTTCAACTTTGCATTCAGTTTTTATGAGGTGACCTTTGACATCCCTTCCAATTCTTGTATTTAATAACTCTCTTAATCTATGAATCTTTCTAATTTCTATTTAGTTCCTATTCTGAAAGCACTTTGTAAAGTTAAAAGCACTCTATAACAATAAGATAATGTACAAAATACTTATATGATCTTGTTTTAAATGGGAAAAGATGGAAATTAAGCAGAAGAACATTATGTCTTCATAGATCCATAACCCATAGATACATTTTAGAGGTAGGCGGTTTCTCGAATTGATGGGTCAACAAATCAATGAACATTTATATTAATCTGAATGTGGTAGCTCACATCTATGTTTTTTGAAATCTGGTAGTCTAAAACTGAATATATTGGAACACCAGTTCAGGAGTTCTGACATAAAGTGGGCTAAAATTCATAATGCTCACACCAAGTACAGCAACAACATCACAAAGCCCTTGAAGTGAGGGATCTGAAAAAGATCAGAGCAAAGCTTCTGATAGTGTAATTGGACCTGAGAGGAGATCCAGTCCCCTCAAAACAAAATCTTGCAGTTATGCATCACCTGCTATACATCAGACACTTTTGAAACAATTCTTGCCCTCAAAGATTTTTTATTCTCTCCAAGGAGAGAATGAATAAACATCTAAGTACTTAAAAATACAAAAGCATATATATATATATATATATATATATATATATACATACACACAATGATAACAATACTAATAATAATGAATTACCCTCTATATAGTGTTTTAAGTTTGTAAAATCACATATGTTAACTCATTTAATCCTCCAAATAAGCCTGTGAGAGATGTTGCTAATATCCTCATTTTACAGATGAGAAAATTGAGGCAAGAGAGATTAGATTGATTACTCAGGATAACATAGCTAGTAAGTGTCTGAAGCAGGAATTTAGCTTGAATCTTTCTGATTCCTAGTTCTTGCATTCTACTCTTCTGTGCCATCTAGCATCAGGGTGGATAAGGAAAAATACTTGGAGCTGGTGGAATCAGGAAAGATCTCATGTAGGAGATGGAGAAAGATATGAATCAGTGCTTTATGGACTTATAACTTTTTTCTATTCAGATTTTAGATAACAGATATATTTCTGTGCAATTGAAAAATAGTATCTTACAGCTTGTGAATAATCTTTATTCTCATCTTTGTCTTAGGTTTATGCCCTGTGCTTCCCTCTATTGTTAGAGTATATTATATTTATTTTGCATGGTGTCTGAAGCCTTCTCAAACATATACCTTGCTTGGCATTTTTCAGGGAAAATATATATATATATATACTCCTTGTGAGATGAGTGCTTTTTTATAAATGGGATATCTTGAGCAGAATCATTTTTGCACACTAATATTTTTTAAAATTAGCTTTATTGGCTTTTTCATGGACTGTTACTCTCATTTTTTTCCATTGGTATTTGCCACAGTAATACCTATGATTTATTTCAATACTTTAAAAAGAACCCTATCAATTGATCTCATAGATGTTTTCAAAATATCTCATTTCTCTTGCTTTCTTATTATATTATTTTAGGATAAAAATGTATGGTGTATGGGGTGTTCAGGAAAGACTAACACCTGTAGTGAAAATGGCTTGACCACTGAACCTACCTTTGGCATTCAGGTCACCCAACTCACCTGTGACTCCAGTAAAACCATCTTGGCAGATGAGCTAAGCCACATTAAGGGTGGATAAGAACAACTTTTTTCCAGTGGCCATGAATCCAACTGAAACAGGCATTGTAGAGTGCTTAACCTTGTTCAGACATCCAAGACACCAAGACCATCTACTACATCCTGGTCCATCACCAGTCAAAATGACTTTTTTCCCTTGCCACTGAACTTTGATGACTGGAAGAAAGGGTGAGTTTGACAGCACTGCTCAATTCTGCCTCACTTAAATCTAACTCATTGAAGAGTTAAGATATAATCTATCAGAATATCATAATATATTTCTTTGAAAATGTAGTATGAGCATTTTAAGATCTAGTCATTTTAAAATAGTTAACACTAATTAAGGAAGTAAGGAGGAGTACTTAATTTTTTTTTTTTTTTAACAGAGACCCATAGTAGTGCATGACTGTTGTATCAGACTGGCATTTGAAGTACTATTGAATCTTTTCTCTAAAAATCTAAAAACAGTGCTCAAGCCAAATATTTACTCATCCCCAAAAGAATCTGACATGATTGTCTTGAACATGTACAATGCCCAAGAGGTTTCTGGTTAAGTCCTCTGCTGAATCATTGCTTATGTTTAATAAGTTATTTTGCTTTCAGAGCTGTGTTCCCTGCTGGGGAATAGACTAAAGAGGTTTGCTTTTTATAAAATTGACTTGGACTAATTTTCAGCCCTGTTCTTTAGATTAAGGCTAGAGCCTTTTCCAAATTATTTGGCGCTTCTGTTAAAGAGGTGGAATTATGATGCTGGCAAAGCAATCTTGGGTGGATATGGAATGTACCTGTGTTAGACAAACAGGCTGCCTAAGCCCTTTGTCATCAGAATGAGAGCTTCTTCTGCCCTTAGAGAGTCCCAGTAGGAATGCAGTGTTGGTTTTTGCCACATCAGGAGGACAGCCAATTTTTATGAACTCAAATTCAGTCTCTTTTGGCAACTGCCCTATTTCTATTCTTTTTCACTCTTGCTTATGATTTTTAGAATATTTGCTTTTCCTACCTTAAAACCAATGGGATTCATGGTGCATATTGATAATCACCTTTCTATTTTTTTCTAGTGTGAAAGAAGCCGATCCCATTATCCTTATTTAATTAAAAAAATAATAATCACCTATTTTTATTTTGAATTTTTTATATCTTTAGACTGGTCTTAATTCCTCTGGGGTTTGCTTTGCTTAAAAGAATAGCTTTGTGTGGCTCTATAATTTAAGTATGAGGAGTCAGTCAGTCACTCTGAATATAGAGCATCCTGTCTTAAGTACTAGCATTAGATTACATCAGATGCTGTCCTTCCTGATTTGATCTGAGGTTGATG
This sequence comes from Macrotis lagotis, assembly GCF_037893015.1. Classification (NCBI taxonomy): domain Eukaryota; kingdom Metazoa; phylum Chordata; class Mammalia; order Peramelemorphia; family Peramelidae; genus Macrotis; species Macrotis lagotis. Next base: position 161,054,747 of record NC_133663.1, read on the forward strand.
CTTCAATTCTTTGCTCAAGTCCCATTAGTAAGGTGAGCAGACACAAATAAAGCTTTGATTTTTTTTGTTTGGGGAGAATTCAGCATCCTGCTTGCAAGATGATGATTCTTTGTCAACTCTTTTGTCCCCTTGACTTCTTTCCTCAGACTCTCTCTGTAATCCAGAGGACTCATATTGCCTTTTGTGATGTTCCCAGACAAACTCTTTGGAGAATGTATCTTTGTGCTAGCATGCACCCACCTGGGAATTGACTTCACAGGCAAATATGTGCACAGATGAATGTGTGTGTGTGTGTGTGTGTGTGTGTGTGTGTGTGTGTGTGTGTGTGTGTGTGTGTGTGTGTGAGAGAGAGAGAGAGAGAGAGAGAGAGAGAGAGAGAGAGAGAGAGAGAGTATAATATGAAATGATTAGGATCAAATTTATTGAAGAGAAATTGGTTCCAGAAATTGTGTGCTCTTTCTTGGAGATACTGTAAATTTCTAAGTGAGTTTCTGACATGCTGAAACGTTTTGACAGTCCATCATTTGTAGAGAGCTTTTTTGTATAACATCTCATTGACTTGTTTTTGTTTGGGCTGGTTTTTATGTGAACGTTTCTACCTCTGTTGAATTGGTGAAAAATAATTTAACATTTTTAGAGCTCTGGCTGGCATAAGCAAACTGAATTCAGCCAGGGATTTTTCTATGGCCTAATTTGAGAATAGCAATGAACATAAAATTTGCATTGGTTTTATTTATTTATTTGTCCTGTTCTTTCTTGTATTTATGCAGTGCAAAATTAAATATTTTAGAGTGTTAATTAACCAGGAAGAACCATAGCCATTGGCACATATTATATTGTAAACCTGCAAAATTTATGGAAACTTTACTCTGATGGTAAATTGTTAATTTTTGAGAACAGTGGCTGATCTTATACTCAGGTGGAATGCTCTGTTGAAGAAATTCTAATCCAAATTCAAGAGAAACATTCTTTCGTTTATATGCATATATAATCATATTTATTTAAATCATATTTATTTAAACATATATATTGAGAGAGAGGGAAAAGAGGGAGAGAATATTATTGAAGATACTCTTCTAAACCAAGGGTTCTTAACTGGGGTTTTGTGTTTTTATTTAAAAATTGTTTTATAATTTTATTTTATTATAATTGGTTTTCTTTGTAGTTCTATGCATTTTATTTTATCGAGTTACTAACATTCTGAGAAGTGTTCATAAACTTCTGCCGACTGCCAGAGGGGTCATGACACACAAAAGGTTAATGTCCCTGCTCTAGACAATGAATGAGTCAGCAGTACCTGGGGAAGATTGAATTAGAGGAGCTTGTATGGAGAGATGACCTCTAATACTCTTTCCTGGGCTTGGTTCAAGAGAAACCATGGGTAGGTGATAATTACACAACGCTTTTTCTGGTCAAACAGCATCTAAAACTCTAATTTTGAAAGCAATTTTTAAAGGACACATATTGTTCATTTGGATTTTATTCAGGATCTCCTATCAGGATGATTAGCAGATTCAAAACCTTGTCAAATGAAGTTCCCTTAAAAGAACTGCATGTAGTATCTTGCCCAGAAGAATATGGCATTTGCAGGATACTTTGGCAATTACTGGCACAGGGGAGGAATGGGGGTGAGGTGGCAATGGGGCTCACTTTGGGATCCAGCTAGCAAGACTCAGACATTATTCTAGTTCATTCAAAGCTGTCTTTGGAGCACCCAAATGTAAGCCATTGCAGTGAAAATCAGACATCAGTTGTAGGAATGAAGATTAAATCTGGCAAATTAGCGGGAGATCAGAAAAGCAAGGTCTTGGTGTCAGGGAGCTGACTCTCATTCTTACCTAACTTGTCTCCTTATAGTGTGTGTGTCTGTCCTTTACTCACATTCCAGGTCCATCATACCTCCTCCAGAAACTGCTGTTTCAATAGGACTATGACTGTAGGCTCTGGGAATTTTTAACAAGGAAAATAAAGATTTAGGGAGTATCTTATCACTGTCTTCAAAAATGTAAAATGTTAGCCTATGGAAAAGGAAGAATACTTCTTTGCCTTGTCTACAGAGAGTATAACTACATCTAGTCAACAGAACTAAGAGCATTTGGAAGTGAGTTTTTGTTCAGTATAAAACAAAGAAATTATTAATAATCTATTTGGGCTAGCTTCTGTACTGGCAATATGAGGGAGGATGCCCAAACTGTTAGTTTATCTATGTAGTCAGCCATCAGTAGCTGTCACTATTGCCTTGAATACCATACCAGTCTACAGTTCTCTCTTATGTTTCCTTAAAGATAAAGACTGTATAAGCAAAACTTCTGGACTGGCATTTGTTACTATGGGACAAGTGGCCATTCAGAATCTCTCTCTCTCTCTCTCTCTCTCTCTCTCTCTCTCTCTCTCTCTCTCTTTGAGGCAGTGAGTGATAGTGAGTCATATGTCCTTTTTGTCTAGGAGAGCAGTGCACCTCTGAGGCTAGAGGTTGGAGTAGTGGAAGGTGTCTACTGTTCTTGGGTTAATTTTCCTCTGTGCCTTTGTCTTGTTCTCTTGTTCTGTACAGATCTCCCTAGGGAAATTCTATGTTTAGTATCCTATTATTAGTTCAACAAAGTTGACACTGATAGATTTGGATGATGGTCAACCTGCATCAATAGACCATTAAACAGCTGCATCTTTGGTACCAACTTTTGAACCTTTCCCCAATTTTTTGGGCCCATGTCATGGTACTTAGACCCTTTGACTTTTGAGGGTACTAACAATAACACTTATAACTCTCTAATAATGGAATGGTCTACTTTGAAGGAAGTGATATCTCTGACCCTGAAAGTGTTCAAGGAGAGTCAGCAAGTGACTATGAGAAGTTGTTATAGAGGCATTTCATGTTTTAGTTAGTTATTGACTTAGGCAATAATTCTCATGTCCCATACGGTTAAATCAAAAAATATTTATTGAGTACCAAGTGTCCATGTATCCTTCTTTACTATTAGCTTGTTTCATAGTTCAGATCTAGAACTGCCCATTTTGCACCTGGGGCATGGTCCTGAACCTTCTTCTCTTTGCCCTGGTTGAAATGATCTTAGATCTCTTCCAATATTCTTCTTTGGATAGCTTTCTTTCACTCTTTATAAGCAATCAGTATGACCATATTTTTGTTCCCTTTTCCCTTACATACATTTGTATATTGTATGGTATAGCATTTTTGCTTAATGACTCTTTCCTAATTGTAAGTTGCAAGGGGATATACCTTGTTAAAGGAAAATGCAAAATCACATACACACAGAGACACAGACACACAGACACACAGACATAGACACACATACACACAATCCTCCCCCCCTCTATGGTGTTCATAGGTCTTTTTCCTAGAAAAAAGGTACCTGTGTTGTTTGGATTTGAATATTTCATGTCTGAAATTACCATTGCTGGAAGTTGCTGCTGGGTCCTTTCTCTAGGACTTGGAAATCACAAATAAGTTCAGTGATACTTTTCAGATAAATACTGTTAATCTGAATTTGGTCATACTATACATCACAATTTTTTTTTCCAAGGCCATGGAGTAAAGTGACTTGCCTAAGGTCACACAGCTAAGAACTTATTAAGTATCTGAGGCCAGATTCAAACTCAAATTGTTCTGATTCTAATACCGGTGCTCTATCCACTGTGCCAACTAGCTGTCCCCTGTACATTATCTTTATCTCTTTTCTGTCCGACATTCCTTAGATTCCTGACCAGCAGGCACTATGACCCTGATTGATAGAGGCACCATGGGAAGGGCAAAAAAGGAAAGAACTTCAGCCCCTAAACATTGCTGGTTCTACCACCAGAGCCCAACTCCCAGTCTCTGGTCTTACTTCCTCTGACTCTGCAACTCTGCTCCCCAAGTAATTTCTCTCAGAGCAGAGCATTGGGAAGTTTCCAAGTGAACCAAAACCCTGACTGTTATGAGCAGCTCCCCAATTTCCCCCACACAAATGCCTGGGTCATCAACTTTCACTTGATTCAATTCTTTCCCCTATAAGTAGCTGTTCAGTTCCTTTGAGAATATCTCCTATTTTGTGATCTCTGCTTCCTCATTGAAGCCCTGTTTTTTCTTTCATTCTGATAGTGAGGATTGCCTAGGCAGGGTAGGTGTTTCATTTTTTGGAAACATACTTGTTAGAAACCTTTTAGTGACAAAAGAACATATGGGGACATGAAGTTTGCCTTTCAATAGATAGATTGGTCCATTTATTGTACTCCCTTCTCTCTTTTTTTTGCCACCCTGACCCATTGTCTGACCAATTTTCCCTTTGGTGTTCAAGCCCAAGTCTAAACATCTTTTCCCAGTTCCTTCTCTTCAATTATGCCAACGTTTTTCAATATTGAAGAGCTCATTCTCAATGTATACCTCTTCCTTCTCTTCCTTTCCTTCATTCTTTTTCCTTTTCTCATTTAAGTGTCTTCTTACTCTTGAATGGTTAGACCAATGGAAGCAGAGATAGTGGTAATTCTATCTATTGAGACAAAGTAACATTATCCTTTAAATGTGTTTGTGTTTATGTGTGTGTGTGATAGAGAGAGACAGAGACAGACAGAGACAGAGAGACAGATAGACACACACACACAAAGAGAGAGAGAGAGAGAGAGAGAGAGAGAGAGAGAGAGGAAAAAGTGCAAGCTTATATGTACTGAAGTCAGTGGTTTGACAAAGACATGCTTTGTTTGCCTGGGAAATTATCAAAACATGAAAAGAAAACTGACCATATAGTTTTAATTGTTTCCACTGATGACTTTCTTTTATATCAATATAATTTCCAGAATCTGTCCTCCGGTGAAAGCCATCTCATTCAACAAATAATAAAGACCAAAAAACCCTCAAAAGATAGAAATCAACAAAACTAATCAGTGAATTAGGTGGGAAAGTCTAAAAAAATAATGTAACACACTTATGGGTTTCCTGCATCTGTAATGAAAGGGATAAAATAGGGGTATCTTTTCATATCTCTCCTTCCAAGCAAGGCTTGTTCTTTGTAATTTTGTAATATGTTCTTTTGAATTGGTGGAGGAGTCTTTTTCTTTTAATATTCTAGTAATTGTGCATATTATTTTCTTGAATCTTCTTACTTCACTCTGCATCATAGTGTAAATCTTTTCATACTTCTTTATACTCATAATCATAAGTTCATAGAGCACAGAAATATCCCATTCCATTCACATACCACAATTTGCTTAACCATTCTTTAATCAATGGACGTCAACTATGTTTGAATTCTTGGCTAACACAAAAACAAAAATGTGCTTTTCAATAAAAATATAATAATTACTAGAGGGATCTATGTTGATTGTTTATATTTTGAGCTCAATTACCACAAAATATAATCACAATTTTGCACGTCATTAAATGTTTTTTGTAGGATTTCAAATCCTGTTGTGATTCATTCAGTTCATTATTTGTGGCTTATTCTTCATGTAGCATGCATAATAGTGTCTTCTCAATTTTGGAAAATGCATGGGAGTATTGGTAGGACCCATCCCTAAAGAAACAGATCATTTTGGATATAGGTAGCAGGCGATAGCAACACATGAACATGTGTACATAGATGAATGAAGTGGGCAGTTTTAGATGGGAGTTTTAATATTAGAAACACTATAATCTACCTCTATAACAGTTTTTTCTTTCCTCAAAAACTTACACTAATTATTAAATATCTAATCTACTATGAAAGCTTATAATTAATAGTGAATAGAGAATTGACTGTGAAAGTCAAAATCTGAGTCTTATTTTCTTCCTTTGTAAAATGAGAATAATAATAGTTTTCAGGATTGTTGTGAGGATTAATTGATGCATTATATTTACAATTCTTTGTGAACCTACAAATCATAAAAAATACTGACTATTATTGTGGACAATTCCTTGTGGCAGGTTGAAATCATTGGAAGATTAAAGGAGTGATATTTTCAGTTATGTAATTATCTAAGTAACATCTTCTTATTCAGGATAAGCCTCCAAACTCTGAGATTTAGTAAATTCACAGACCTGTGATTCAGTCTCTATAGTTCATCATGCAGGGGACCAGCCCTATAGAGAAGGGGTTCAGACAGTCCAAGTGCCACCTTTGAGGTAGGCAAAAGAGTTCACCTAAAGAAGCAAGAACCTTTAAAGGGACAAACAGAAGGAACATGTGCAAGTCAAATCATCACCATTATCTCAACTGTCTCAATCTTCTCAAACCCTAATGGATATAGCCCAGAACCTTGACTCTCCCAAAGCCCCAGAAATAACAGCATGCCCCAGAACAAATATGCAAAAGTACAATTTCCTTCCCCACTGCTTCATGTCCTTACCCATCCCCCTTAGTAATAATCCAGGTAATCAATCTTGTGCCTATGAAACTTGGAAACACTGGACAGTCACAGCTACTTCAAATATTAGTTCTTGCTGTCCAAATCTTTGGACTATCAAAGGGTTCAGAATCAGAAATGGCTATGGCTGCATTATCAATTTGTTTTGCCATGGGACCCTAAGGAATAAGAAGCTTTTTCAATGGACTCACAGATATAAGTTCTTTGAGAGCAAGGATTATTTTACACACAACACAACACAACACAACACAACACAACACAACACAACACAACACAACACAGCACAGCACAACATAACACAACACAACACAGCTCAAAAGAACACACACACATCTCACTTTGTAATGTGCAGCACGCTTTCCATTCCTTATAACATCATGGTAAGATAAGTAGTACAGGTATTATTATTCTTATTTTACATATAAAGAAATTGAGGAAATAAGAGAAACCAAGTGTTAGGTGTCCATGTTTATTAACAGGTGACTAGTGCAAACCTAGTTTTCTGATTAAGTCAAGTATTTAAAGTGCCTTTGTAGAAGATACTTTGTTGAGGATATTACTGTGAAAAATGCAAAAGGAATTGTCATTCCTAGCATCTTATCTTTCCCCTTTCTTTTTAGGTTTTTTTTTTTTTTTTTTTGCAAGGCAATGGGGTTAAGTGGCTTGCCCAAGGCCACACAGCTAAGTAATTATTAAGTGTCTGAGGTCGGTTTTGAACTCAGGTACTCCTGACTCCAGGAACGGTGCTCTATCCACTGTGCCACCTAGGGGCCCCAATCTTTCCCCTTTCAATGATACTTATTAACCCATAAACCTTGTTTTTCTAGGAGAATCTCTCCATTTAAATTGCAAAAGACCACCTTTGAAGTATGACTGTTTAGTGGCAAAAAGCATTTCTAATCCATTTTATCTAGTTCATTCTATCTATATATATAAGGATATATACATGCTAAATTTAGTATGGACCCACACTATAAAGTGCTGATGGGCACAAAGTGCATCACCAGGACCTTTTACTTGCAATTTTGAAAAAAAAAAGGAATGAAGTGTCTAAAAATAAATTGATAGAAGGGAATTGAAAGACACTAATATCTCTGCTCTTCTGGTTCACTTTTTGAATCAAATTTTAGCTATAGAGCATTTTAGAACATTTTCTTTATTGTTAAATGGGTACCAACTGTATTAAATGTTTACCTATTTTCAGGCTGACTCAGATTTTTAGGTCAATTTTAAAAACTCTTCAATGTGGAGTTTTGTAATGGAAACAGTTGCAAAGGCTGTACTTTTACAGAACAGAAAGAGCTAGAGCATTGGAATTACCTCAGTGAAATGATTGAACCCATCTTTTAAAACCTTTCTTTGAAGCAATGTCTCTTGAGTTGAGTACTCACCATCTTGCAATTGTTCCTCCAAGGATGAGTAAGTAGTGTTAGTCTCTGTAGAATGGTCAACTTTCTTGATTTTCTTTGCGTGTGCATGTATAGCTGAGTTTTGTAGATAGAAATGAAGTCATTAAAAACAGTTTATTATAGATAAATTGCTAAAAGGTAAAGCTTAATTTTGTTTCTTTGTATCCAAGTATGATTTAATACTCTATAAAAATTAGTTTTTATGAAATATGTGTGTGTGTTTTTAAAACTATTTTCCTGGGACAAATGATTATTTTCCATGTGAAAGTAGAGGTGGTAGAAATAGTATTATACTCTTTCTCTTCCTTTCTCTCTCTCTCTTCTTTTTAAAGCAGATGAATATCATTGCAATATTTCAAGTGAGAAAAGAGAAATAAATTGCCTAAATTGTTCAATATCTTCCAATTTGATCAACAACCCTTCTTCCCCAACTATGACCCCACAAATACACTTTCCTCTATTGTATACAGCATAAGTATGTTATCTAGTTCCTTTATTCATTTAAGGATTTTATTAATTCAGTTATCTTTCTCTCCACAATCTCTATTTATCATCTACTTTAGTCTGGAATTGTAACTCACTTTGTATTTCTTAGAATTGTATGCCATCTAACTGAATGCTTTTTAAAAGCTTGCTAAGATGATGATGGCGATGAAAGTGACTGGTTTGTAAACTGCAGATTCTTGTAAAGCCTTTAAAACCTCTATATTTGTTTATATATATATATATATATATATATATATATTACATTATATTTAAATGAAAGATAAATCCTTCAGAAATGATCCATTCATTAGTGCTTATTGAGTTGCAAATGATAATTAGGCTCTTGGAAACTTGAAATAGCAACTTTTTTAGGGGAATATAAAACAGAAAGCAAATAATATCCACATAAAACCTCAAGGGCTGTTATTATATAAAACATTTCTTAAGATGATGAAATTATAGTGGTTAGCATTTAAAAAAAAACTTGTTCTATCCTTATCCTGAAATTCATTTCAATAATATAATCATTATTTTTCAGTTCAACTAGTCTGCATTTATCTGAATTAGATTGTAAATTCCTTAAGTGTAGGGACTGTTTGTTTTTTTTTTTTTTTGCAAGGCAATGCTTTTAAGTGGTTTGCCCAAGGCCACACAGCTAGGTAATTATTAAGTGTTTGAGACTGAATTTGAACTTAGGTACTCTGGACTCCAAGGTTGGTGCTCTATCCACTGCCACCTAGCTACCCCAAGGGACTGTTTTTATCAACTCTCCTCCAACACTTTTAGCATAGTTCCTGGTACATAGGTGACACTTAGTAATTGTTTCTTAATTGATTAATTGATTGAAATGGAATTAAAAAAAATTTCCATAGGCTGGGTAGATTTATCAACCCACATTTATTGAGCATTTATATTCTAGGCACACTAAAAATGTTCAAGGAAACAAAGATATGTAAAAAAATTCTTGCCCTCAAGAAGCTTATAATCTAACATAGGAGACACCATGTAAATAGAAAAGTAGATAAAATTCTTACGAAGAAGCTATGAGTTATAAGCAGCTGAGTCTATCAAGTAGGAGTTCATGTACAAGTTGGGACTTAAGTTGAATCTTGAAAGGAACTAGGGATTCCTAGAGTAAAATGAGTAGGGAGAGAATTCCAAACATGGTCACAAAGGCAAGAAGATAGAAGATATTTAATCTTTTAAGGAGAAATTTAACAATGATCAACATCCTTTATTTCAGTTTTTAAAAGACCAGTTGCACAAATACAGATGAGAGAAATGTGGTCAAATTGTAGATGATGTAAAACCTGGAGAGTTTAGGGAATTTCAAATTCAATATGAATCAGCAGCATAAGATGGTAATTTTCCAGAATTTTTATTCTAATTAATAACAACTTCTCTTCTTCATAGGCTATTCCTTGTATCTTTTTTGCATATAGAAAACATTTTACTGATTATTCCCTAGTTGTTAGTAATTTTTTTCCTCCTTTTAGATATTACTTTGTTTTTATTAATTATATACTTTGCATTTTTTGTATTAATTTATCTAATTTGATTTAATTTACATTCATTTTTCTGCTTATATCTATCATTTCTTCAGTAGTATATAAACTTCTTGAGGACAGGGTCTGTTTTTCTCTTATGTTTATATTCCATATCCTTGGTACAGTGCCTGACTTGAGTGTTACTTGAATCAACTTGAGAAAAAATTCCTAATTCTTTAAGAAAAAATTAATGCCTAGTACTCTGCTGGACTAGGAAAAGATCTGGTGTATTGTACTCAGTTTTTAACATCTCAAAGGACAATACCATTTGGAAGAATTCAGAAAGCTATAAATCAAGACAAAGTGATCATTAGAAAGGACTTGGGATGTTTAGCCTAGAGGAGAGATATATTTTTTTAAAACTGAAGGACTATCATATAGAAACTTTGTTTGATTGTTTGCTCTTCCAAAAGATAGAACTAGGAAAAAAAGGAGGAAATTTTTGTTTTAATGTTATAAAACTTTAATAATAAGGAGATCCACCCAGGAAACAGAATGGAAAGTCCTGAATCATCTGGAATTCCTATTCCTAGAAATCCTATCCCTGGACTTCTTCAATAGAGCACGAAGAACAATTTGTAAGGGGCATTATTGAGAGTTTCAAGTGAGAGTTGAGACCGATGGATCCTGAGGTCTATTCCAAACCAACTACTAGGTTCTATGAATATAGATAATTCAAACCAACATTAATTAAATAGTCAAAACTGTGTTAGATGCCTCGAATATTAAAAAAAAAATAACATGTTCTTGCTAGGCATCATAGTGGGCCCTGTAGCCCCTGCTTCAGAGCAGGCTGAACTTTTGAGCTTCAGTAGAGCTAAAACCAATTGTGAATCTTCATTGTCTAGCACCATTATTTTTGGAGGAGGAGGGGAAAGGAGATAAGGTACAACCTGGACAACTAAGAAAGGGTACATTAACCCAGGTTGGAAATAGGAACTAGAGTAAAGGGCTTAAATTTTGCTGTGGGGCTATAACATTTACTTAAGAGTTGTAGTAAAAATTTGAACTGCTCTTGGACCCAACAGTGCTGGGGTCCTTGTCTTTCATATATACATATATGTGTGTGTGTGTGTGTGTGTGTGTGTGTGTATACTCACGCTCATGGACTGGGTTCAGTCCTGAAGAAACCTGACTTCTGTTCAGAAAGGTCAGACTTTTTAAATAGTACTTTCTATCTCATTATGCCTTTCCTCCCAGTCCTGAGCCTCATGAAAAATTACTTTAAGTTTAGATTTGGCTGAAGTCTAGTTATTTCTTTTATGCAAAAGAAATTATTTTAAAAAATCATCAATAACTTATCATTACTATGACATAGTCCTAGCAGGTTGAGACTTAAAATTTTAAAACATGAAGTATTTTTTAGGACTGAGGGAGAGTGATGTTCATTTTTTACTTCTTTATTCTTTTTTTCAAGGTCCATAATCTTCTGGAAAGCTGAGCCAGGGATTAAGATCTTCTTAATTATCTTTTTCTTTAAAAAATGATGTAGCAACTATCTAAGGAGTTTCCTGATGTTCAATCTGGCAAAACCAGAAGGACTCAGAACTTCCTACATCTTTAACTCACAAGGTTGCCAAAAAGACTGGAACTATCTATTTCAGTATTGTCATTCAGTCAGTGTGCTCAAGAAAGAAATACAAATCCAATGTAGCTGACAGAACTTGGAGCCACTTTTCTCAGGCTTAATGAGAACAGCATACCTTCTGGCTGCCATGTATGTATGTATGTATGTATGTATGTATGTATGTATGAATCATTTGCTATTTTCACCAGAATGGAAGAGAACAACTTTCCCTCTATCCCTCATCTAGAGACAAGCTTGAAGAGCAAAACAATACTTGAAGGATAGGAAAGAGAGCTATTAAGGATGGAGTTGATCCCTTTAAAGTTGATTGAATTTGTAATTCCCCATTGACCACTCTTTCTACACTTTCTTGGAAACCAAAGAATTCTGAATTATCTCAGAGCACAAAGATTTACTGCATTGAATTAGCACAGATACTGTCTAGAAGCATTTAGGGAATAGGATGGTCTCCATTACATGTATGATATAAGATAAATTCAGGGAGGAAAGAGAATATTAAAGGAAAGAAAGGTGTTGTCTTCAGGAATGATTTTGCTAGGGCAGGGGCAACTGATGCACCTTGAGGGGAGATTCTAAGAGGTAGAGATGAGAAGGAAGGTACATTATATTAAGGGACAACTTGTATAAATGCATGGTAGTGGAAGATGGAATGACAGTTTCATTAAACAACTGAATTATTACTTATGCCAGATATTACTGGTCTTAGCTCTTTTGGTGTTAGTACTATCAACTAGTACCAATTAGGATGAGTGGAGCAAGGGTAAAAGGGAAAGAATTACTGACTTGGTCTGAAATCTTGCTTGGAACCATATTATAAAGGTCCTTAACTATTATGTTCATAAATTTATACTTATAAATGTATATATATACATATATAATAATAATAATAATAAACTATAGATAATAGGGAGTCACTGAAAGTTTTCTAAAGCATTGAATCTTGGAGTGACATTGTTAGAACTTTTTGTATAGAAAGCAGATTATAGATAAGAGAACCTAGGAACGCAGACTACTTAGAGACTGTCATAATTAAGTCAAAAAGTGATGAAAACCTAAAATAAGTTAATGTCTCTATAAATCAAAGTTTATGAGCTATGTAGATGTTAAATGGATGAGGGGGAAAGGGACAAGTTTTTATTAAGCCAGTTACTCTTCTAAATGAAGAAGCGTTGTCTGCTTTCTGCCATGCTTTTTAGCTTGATGTTTTCTGTAGCATTGTCTGACACATTCAACAATGAAAAAAAACATCATCAAGGCAGCTACCCCATTGATGATAAACTATTTAACCTGAAAAAAAATGACCAAAGTGGAGGGGTAATTGATGAGAGAGATGTTTTGTTCATAGATGATCATGCATTTAATGCAACCTCTGAGACTGAGGTGCAACAGAGTATGAATTGATTTTCATCTGCTTGTTCCAATTTTGACCTTACAATCAAGACTAAGAAAACCGGGTCCATTACTAGCCAGCACCACACCATGCATACATGGAACTATTGATTACAGCAAATGGAGAAACCTTAAATGCTGTGGATAAGTTCAATCAACCTTGACAGTATACTTTCCAGAGATGTCCATGTAGATGAAGTTTGATGCATTCTTTGCTAGATCTGGCCAAACATTTGGAAGACTCTGAAAAAGTGTGGAGAAAAGAGGTATTAGCTTGCCTACTAGGCTGGAAGTCTATAATCTTCCCTACTGGGAAATCTGGACAGTCTGCTAGCACCAAGTCAGAAAACTGAACTACTCCTCTTTGAATTGTCTTAGAAATGTCTGAAGATCACCTAGCAAGGTTAAGTCCCAGACACCAAGGTCCTTTTTTGAGCCAAATTTTCAAACAGTCAATCTCTACTTCAGAGAACAAAACTCTTAAGAACTGACCCCATCTTTCAGAAAACAAACATGAATACCAAAAAGACTATTTTATGGAGAACTTGCACACAGCAAGACCTTACCTAACAAAGTTTCTCTGAAGATCTTTATTATTGATGGTGAGTCATAAGAGATGTTGGCACAGGACTGCCTAACCTCATCTTATGCCTGTATCAAAGAAGATGTGGTATTCCAAGAGCAAAGCAAAGTTTCGGTAGCAAAAAGGAGATGCAAACTGCATGAATACAGAGGTAATGCCATTCCACCTGTTTTAACAGACTGCTAATGTTAGTGAGTATCCTAGGGTAGTTTGAACTCAGGTCTTTCTGACTGCAGGTTCAGTATTCCATCCACTGAACCAGTTTTGGATGTGAAGGATGAGTGCAAAAAACATTAGAGAAGACCATGAGTTTATGAATGTGATCAATTAAAAGGTTGCTAGTGCTCAAAAGTAGTAATAAAGAATTTTGGAACAAAGGAGGATTTTTTTAAGGGGGGAAGGATGGGGAAGAGAAGTCAGAGTAGAGGTAATAAATTCCATTTTACAAATGTTGACTGATTTTCAGATGTGGAGAAAACATCCAGATACCTAGATTTATAATAGATTTGCTTTTGTTATCCTCAATATTCCACTTTTAAATTTTTTTTAAGTTTTTAAACTTGTAGCTTATTCCTTTTCAACATCACAAATTTCCTGTTCTCAAGCTGGTTCACTTTTGGGGGTATGCCAAACTTCATTTAGTGAATTACTATTATAGTTCATAGTAGAATAAGAAAATGTTTATTTTCTTGGTGTCAATATATGTGTTACAGGAACATGATGCACACAGCAAACAAATAATATTTCTGAAATGGACAGCAGAGTCTCTCTTCATTATACTATAGTTGCTAGACATTTTAATGGAATTGCTTCTTAATTACAGACCTTGTCTTTGATAGCAATAAGAAAAAATTGGATTGGACAGTATTGATTCCAAACACTTCTGTTCCTCTTTAGGGATAGTCTGAGCTGACAAAACACACACCGATGGGCAGACAAGACTGCTTAGTTTGCCCTCTGTTAAATCTGATCAATAGGAACCTATTTCTGTAGCCAGGAGAAGTGGCTGTTGTAATTTAGACCTGGAAGTCTCATCATTAGGAGCTATTGAGTTAGAAGATGCAAAATATTTTGTTAAAGATATCAGTGAAATGCCAACATTTTTACAAAGTAGATCCTTTTTTTTCTTCCAAGATTTCAAGTGTTTCCTTTGGAAGTAGTTCTGATAATACTACTGTATAGAAAAAAAATTTCAGTTTCTGGCATATAAGCTTGGATGTGTATTCTATTTCTTCTTGATAGTATTGTGAATTCATTTTTTCCTCATATTTTTCACAGTTTGAGGTAAATGGTGAGAACTTTTTGATTTTATTGAAGATAGGAATCATAAGAAAAGTATAGCTAGTAACATGCTTATGTATTAAGTCATTGGGAAAAGTACTGCTGCTGAGATCTTGGTTTGTAGAGTTGATGATTTTCTTAAACATTAGAGTAAGATATGTCCATTTTCAATTATCACTCACTATTTAAAAGACTCCTAAAACTACTAAAAATTGGTCTTAAGAATTCCTGACTAGCTTTTGTAGTTCTTATTTAGCTTGTCTCAAATTCTCAAACTCCATTTTCCTTTGACTTCCAGTTCTCCTCTCTATCTGGATCACTAAACTTAAAGTTTCTTTTAGATTTTAAGGTTATTCTTCTATTGACAAAAGCATTGCAATTGACTATGTATTAATTGATTTTCTACTTGAATCAAATGACTCCATTATATTGTCTCCTTTGAACTAGTGTAGAAGCCACTCTTCCTCTACCACCAGTTCCCCTATATTTGTAAAATTGACCTTTTCAGTCAATATCTACATCAGCTTACATTGAATACTGACTGTTTAGCTAAGTCTTGGGTATTAGCTTCTGGCTTCTTCAGGAAGATGTCTAGGTGAGCCTATCATATCCTAACTCTTTCAGGATGGTCTATGACAAATTTTAGCTCACAGAGGTGGAGAGAGAAAAGGAAAAAACTCACAAATAGATGCATGTTATTATCTATAACCTAAATCTAACTGTCTTTTTAAGAAACATAATTCTGAAGAATTTGTTGCCCAGCTTCTTTCATCTGAGTAGCATTTATAGACTCAAGGATAAACCGCAGGGGGATGAGTGACTCAAGAAGGGACAAAACCTTGAAAAGCTTGCACATCTGATAATTCAAACTTGAATGGCTATGATCTTACTTTCTTTTTTTAAATTTGGAGCATCACCTTCCTAACCTATTAGCATCATCGTGTTTTCAAGATAAAAAAATGATCTTTGAATTACAACTGGTGATTTGAAATTCCCTTATCATATATCTTCATTTTTGACTATACACATTCCAAGGGAGCAGGGTCATTATTAAATCACCAGAGAATTGGAATGTATAGTGGATACTGATAAAAATGAAGACCTGTGTATGAAACAGATAATGTGGATAAGGAGAATGTTTGTAACTCATAATTTATCTTGATAGGATATAAATGAGTATGTGGAGTAACTCATGAGACTAAGAAGCCAGGTTTTCCCCATTCTATTATAAATAAAATGGAAAAACAACTAAATTCTCCTTTAGAGAGACAAAAGGATGAGGAAACTTTAAGTTTTGAATTGTTTTATTTTTCTGAAACCTAGGAAGGCATGACCTCAGCAATGGTTTGCTTGAGTCACCAATAGAGTTGTTTCTGCGGAAGCTAGTATTGATCACTACATTAGAGACAACAATGAAAGTCATCCTGACAGTCATATTGAGAAAGATTGTGTATATATATGTATGCTGACTCTACAGTCACTGACTCCAAATAAGGTAGCTTAGTTCTCCAGCACCAGATTTGCAGGGGCAGACTTTTGTAAGTGGTTGCTGATTCTCTAAAGCATCCTGTGTTACTCTGCTAGGATGTCACATTTTAAGAAGGGATACACACACATGTATGTATAAATATATGTATGTATAAATATGAACACATATAAAATAACACACATACATATATATATCCATTTTTGATATAAAGGCGATTTATGCTTCTGTCAAAACTGTTCAAATCCTAACAAGAATCATAGAAGCTCACTTAAGATGTAGGGAAGATATACTTTATTCTTATATTTCCATAGTTTTCAAGTAAAGTATATTTTTAAAAAAGGAATTAACAGGGAGGCAACTAGGTGGCACAGCTGGCCCTGGAGTCAGGAGAACCTGAGTTCAAATCTGGTCTCAGACACCTAATAATTGCCTTGCTGTGTGACCCTGGGCAAGTCACTCTTAACCGCATTGTCTTAAATTAAAAAAAAAAGGAATTGTCAGCCACAAGCAAGTTTATGGTTAATTTTCTTTTCAACTACTTAGATGCCTTCTCTAATATACTCTAAAATGTTGACTTAATGTACATAAATTGCTTTGCCAAGGTTCCTGCAATTTAAGAAATGATAAAAGGATAATTATTTTTTTTGGGGGTAGACATCAGTAGCAGGCAAGACACAAACCACCCTTCAGCATGACTAAACTTTAATTTCTGAAACAACAGAACTATTATACTAAGAACACTGCAATCATATCCTTGGGGATATAAAAGGTACTAACTCAAAAGAACTCAAAAGGAATAGAATACTAGTGTTGTAACACAGTGCTCATTAGTGTATGTATATGACACCTTTTTTCCTTCAGCTAGCATTATCTTTTTACCAGTTAGAGTATTTGCTTTGGCTGTCTCTGCATTCTGCTTATATATATATCACTATGCCTCAAGTGGTTGTGGTGGTCAGAGAAGAATGATTACTTTGAAAAATGTAGCTCTGGTAAGTGAGGACTCAAGAGGTATAGCTGAAAGATTGATCAATGTCAGATAACTCTAGAGGCAATATTTCTAATGGATCTGCTGTTATCAAGGCACCCTGGGAGGAATTCTTTCAGATTTGATCAGGATAATAGGACCACAAAACCCCTTCTTGTAATCTTTTAGAACAGAAGCCTCAGAATTTCACTTCTAGTAATAGGAATCCACCTTTATCTAATATCAAAATTCCTAACAAAGACTGACTTGTGATAGTTATAAAAGAAGAAACATGTGTTTTATACTAGCGTGAAAAAAATTTCATTACAATTGAATAGGCATGGGAAACAACAGGCTGTGCACAAAGTGGGATGGTATATTGAGTTCTGGGAGATAACTAGTTGGCCAATTTAACTAAAATACAGAATTAATGGATGTCAGTGATATGAAATAAATCTAGAAGGCAAGTTGGACTTTTGTGGTTAGACCTTGGAACCACTAAGATTCCTTATCAGGGCAATGATATAGTCAGAGTTTTAGTTTAAGCAAATTAGTCTGGTGATATTGTATAAGAGAGCCTGGAAGTTGAAGAGATTAGGGAAAGCAATTAGGAGGCTATTGAAGCAATATAGACAAGAAGGTCTGTAAGACCTTATTGGCAACAATATTAGAAAAGAGAAAACATATTAGAGAATTAAAATATTACAGGATTTGGTGACCATAAGTGAGTGGTGACATCATTAGGAAAAGTCACAAGTGTCTTAGAAGCTCTGAACTCTAATTCAGTGAAGTAACAGAAAAATTTCTTTTCAGGCTAGCATAAAGGTTGAGGAACTTTAATATATTTGACCAAGCTGTTCTTTTATAAATGTTTCTCCAATTCAAGGTTGCCCTTAGTATTATCAAGGCTAGAGAGGAGAAAAACTAAAGAAAATAAAGAAAACAGGTTTGAAAGATTTCTGGTCTTTGAACAAGTTAGAATCAAATATTACTAGAAAAGAAACATATTTGGAAAACAAACCTTTCATCTATCAAGAAAACTGAGGCCCAGAGAGGTTACTTAACTTGAACAAAGTTGTAAAGCTAGTTAATGGCAGATCAAGTTTACAACTCATATACCTTGACTCTTAAGACAGCATTTTTTCCAATACAGTATGATGCTCTGAAGGGCCATCCAAATTATTCTTCAAATGCCCTTATAGATAATGCACCAACAACTTACATTTACCTCCTGAAATGATCAATATTAATTATCATTTTTTTTAGGTTTTTGCAAGGTGATGGGGTTAAGTGGCTTGCCCAAGGCCACACAGCTAGGTAATTATGAAGTGTCTGAGGCGGGATTTGAACTCAGGTCCTCCTGATTCCAGGGCCTGTGCTCTATCCACTGCGCCACCTAGCAGCCCCTACTTATTATTTTCTTATTGATCCTATTAACTAGTAGTTGATTTTGACTTGTAATTGCCAGAGTCATGGTTCTTTGTCTCTGATCTTAGTTCATAATTCAGCTGATCTATAATGGATTAAGTTTAAAATTTCATCTCTCTTGCTATTTCTTGATTCAAATAATTTAACTGGCCCTTGGGGGATGTTTCTGAACACAAGGTAGTTGGGTCTACACCAACAAGTTATCCTTCAAAGATGTCTGTTTTGTTATTGTGTGCCTGGAATCTCAGTTGGGAAGGAGGGGGTCATTGGTAGCTCCTATTACCAAATTTCCAGCTAATCATATTGTTCTCTGTGTCTTAACTCTGTACCCAACCATGCTGTCCCCAATCCTATAATGTCAACAATTCTATAAACAATGATATGATTTTTTCCTCTTCTTCTGCTCATAGAATTGCATTGCACCCTCAATTTGGGGTCTTTTGACTACTTGAAGGGTCAAGACCTGCTTTATTGACAAATAACATCCCTACTAATAAACATTAACTATGATCAGAGAAGCCTGCCTCTGTTTTTATCTCAGATTTGTGGTTTATTTGTTTAGGGATTTCCCTGACTTCTCATCCTCTCAAGGTCTCTTTCTTTCAATGCAGATTGACAAAGGTTCTGCAATGTGGACCTGAGGTGTTAAGTGACTTGCATATGGTCACATAGCCAGCATTAGAGACAAAACCAGAAGCCCAACCATCTTGAATCTGAAACCAGCTTCCTATTAACATCATGCTGGTTCTCCAACCCTTCTCTTATTTTACAAATGAGGCAACTGAAGTCAATATGTTAAATGGCTTCCCCAGGTCATACAGGTAAGCAGTTAGTGTCAAAACTAGATCACTTTTAAGCTATGCCCTCAAGTTTCTGATCCTTTCTGAGGTGGTAATCATTCTTGAGGTGGTAATAAAAGCTAACTTTAATAAATTAATTGCTGTTTTATGAGTTTCTGATAGTTTACCTCAGTGTAGATAGAAACAAAAGTCACTAATTCACAGATTAGAATCTCTGAAGTGGTCTGTTAATTTTAAAATGTAATGTTATGTACCTTTTATTATATTTTTATTTATTTTGTTAAATATTTCCCAATTACATTTTAATCTGCTTAGGACCTCACTCAGAAGGACTGAGTGTTTGACACCTATGTTTTGCATTGATAATACAATTAAAATGTTAACTCTTCATGTTGTCAGTACTTGACTTAAAGCAGGTGATTAATGAATTTTTGTTCATTTCATTGATAAACTTGAGGATTTATATATGTCTTAAAGAAGTACTCTAACACTTCATAGAATCAATGTGCTAAATACCTTTATTCTCATTTTATAATGTACACCTGAATTAAAATATTTTCCTGTTGCCTCATTATGCTATCGTAGTGAGATTTGATTCTTGCATTAGAAAGCAAAATTAGATAAGTCTCCAAGCAAGTAATAGTCCTGTGATGGATGTTTGTTATCCCAAGAACAATTATATGTGTTTGGAGAAATTCATTAGGTTGGTCAGAAAGTGCTGGTATTTTTTTTCCAACTAGAGCAATTTTTGGAGACAATCTATTAAAATGGAAAGGGTTTGCAATCTGCCTTAGTGAGAGCACCAGTACCAGTGAAATTACAGGACTTTGATATAATTAAGCACAGCATTTAGCATAATATATAGTCATGGTAAAGATAGATAATGATTGAATGAACACTATATATAGAAATATGGCAAGTGTTGGTAGCTGAGCTCCCCTAGCAGTGTGTTCTAGAGCAGATTTTTCAACCTTGTTATGACAACCTTGTTATGAGTCATGAGTCATGAAAACTTTTGGCAGTCTGGTGAAACCTGATATTTGTGTGGTTTATTGTCCCTATTCATCATGAAAAGAAATGAGGGGAAGCTCAGTGGTGCAATGGATAGAGCATAGGCCCTGGAGTTAGGAGGACCTGAGTTCAAATCCGGCCTCAGACACCTAATAATTATCTAGCTGTGTGACCTTGGGCAAGCTACTTAACTCCCATCACCTTGCAAACAACTACAACAACAACAACAACAAAAAAGGAAAGGAAATGGTAAATTTCAGTTAGAGGTTAGTTAAAATAAACACATGTACATGTAGATATAAATATATATATATATTTACATATGTGTGTATATATGCATGTGTGTTTGTGTATTCTTCTATCCAAATTCATCTGCTCCCTTGAAATCTATCCATGGACTCCCTTTCTCAGTTTAAGGACCCCCCCCTGCCCTAAAATCTACCTAGTAAGTTCCATCTCTCAGTAAATCTCAAGCTGACAATGAATTTATGGATGATGAGGCACAAGGGTGATAGCTCAGATAATGTGCATTCATTAATTTCTGAGAAGCAAGTGAAGCAAATACAGACTGATTGTTAACAATGATAGTTTGAACAAGTCCATGAGCTATTGAATTAAGGAATTTGGAATGGAATAATTTGAGGAGTCTGCCACAATTAAGGAATTATTTCTTGACATGATCCTGCAGAATTCAATTCAGTTCAGTTCAGTTCAGTTCAATAGAGTTGATTCCAGCAGCATTTATTACTTGCTTTCTATGTGCAGAGCCCTATATGAGATGCTGGAGATAAAAAGAAAGATGAAACAGTTCTTTTTCTCAGTGACCTTATCTTCTACTAGTAGGGAACAACATGTACGGAAATGAGTTAAGTGCAAAATATATACAAAAGCCAAACAGAATATTTATTTTTTGGAGAAGTAGTAATATTTGGGGGAAAATCAAGATAAGCCAATTGAATTTTTATTAAGGTCTTTTTGTCACAGTATGCTGAAAAATATGTTCTTTTGGCAATTTAGATAGCATAATCTTACACATGGTCTGCTCCCTTATGCTCTTTCAATATCAAAATGAACCCTAGTTCACCTTAGAGAACCACTGTTTTCATGTGAAAGTCTTGATGTACTACCTACTATTCTGACCAAGATAGTATGACAAACCTTTTGGAGTAATGATTCCCTAATTAAAAAAGTCTCTTGTGGGCAGATGCCTCATCTATATGACTTCACAGTATTTTGAAATCATGAGACAATTTTTCCTCTGGTCACCCAGGATACATTCATTTAAAGACCTTGGGATGTATAACTAGCTGCATATCCTTAGACAAATCTTTCCCCTCTTTCTCCCCCAATTTCATAATCTGTATCAATGAATCAATGAATCAGTCAGCTAAATATTTTATTAATCTCTCATTGACTACTTCAACTCCCATCCTGAGACCTCTCAACATATTCATGCAGACCAGAAATATTCTGGCCATTTTCAAGCCCTGTCTAAGAGTATCATCTTTTTTATCTTTATCAAATTAAGTTCTTTCAAGAGGGCCACAAGAGGGTTTCATTGTGAGCTAAAATTTTTATTATAACTACAGAGTTTCACAATATATGACATTTAAACATTCCCCAAACTTTCCTTGTTAAAATGGTTCCATAGATGGCCACATTAGGATATTGATTCTGTCAAAGACCTGTGAAAACTGGTAAAACTGGTTTAAAAAAAAAGATGAGCCATATGTTGTAAAATATAACAAGTCTTATAAAAAGTAGGAATTATGAGTAACTCTTATAGGTACACAGACTAAGGTCCCACTACCTTTCAGAAAGATGTTCTGTCTTACTTTCAGCAATATAGACTGAAAGCTAATTTATATATGAATCTTGAACTTAGGTGACTTAGTGGATTGAGTGCTGGGCTTGGAGTCATGAAGAACCAAGTTCAAATCTAACCTCAGACAGTTGCTAGCTGTGTGACTCTGGGAAAGTTATTTAACCTTTGCCTTAATCCATTGGAGAAGAAATGGCAAACCATTCCAGTACCTTTGCCAAGAAAACTCCATACAGCCACACAAGGAGTCAGACACCACTAAATGCCAATATATAAATCTTAGGAAAGGGTATGATTGATATCTGACTTCACAATTTCTCAGAGCCAATATTTTAAGCTTCAGGTTTTCATAGGCTCCAGGTTGGAGGTATCATAGGTTCTTTGGAGCATTCAAGAGTGGAGTTTTAACACCTGTGTTTGTCTTGGTAGAACAGATCCTATCTTCATAGTAGTAGGAATATCAGCTGAGGATCCAAGACACTGAAGTTATATTCCAGCTCTGCCAATTAAAAGATATGTGATTGTTGTTACTCAAGTTTTTTCTTCGGTTAGGTGTGTCTAAAAAATTTTGAACTACTTATCTAACTTGGTTGTTTGGAGCAAAATGTTTTATAGTACTCAAATATCCATATAAATGTGTTATTATTCGAATTACTCTTGTGTCAGAAATAAATAATATGCTTCTAGGGTTTCCTGAGGGTACAGAGGAGTTAGGACTTGCTCTTGGTTGCAAAGTCAGTATGTGTCAGAGTAGTACTTTAGTTTAGGTCTTCCTGCCTTCATCATTCAGCCTGTTATCTATTGGACCATTGCTTCCTTTCATTTTTGAAAAGTGACTCTAAAGTAATAACTTTAATAATATTATTGTTATTTAATAATTATCAATTTAATATATTAATAATCAGTAATAAAAGTAATAATAGGGCATCAAAAGGTACAAAATCATAAATCTCAAAGAGAAGAAAATTGCTTCTTTGTACATTGCTAGTCACAGAAATCCATAGATTTGGATAGGGAGGAAGAGAAATATGTATGAGATTTAAGTAACAGCTAGGTTAATGCACTTACTAATAAACTTAAACATATATTCCAATGTTCCCTTCTGACATATGATCTTTAAATATTCTATTCAGTATTTGAAGGCTGACATTAGAAAAAAAATTTGAAAGGTAATTGCTTGGTTACTGGGTTGACAATGAATGAGAAAATTGTTTAACAAAATATATTATGATTTCCTTTTCTGTAAAATGGAGGTGATAATAGAATCTACCTCAAAGGGCTGATATATTTTAAAGGAGACAACATATGTAAATTACTTTGAAATCCTTGATGAGATATACAAATTCTATCATTGTTTTAATTTTAATATTAATTTAATAGTTTAATAGTGATAATAATAATAATAAATAATTCACTACATTACCTCAGTAACTAAAACAAAATTCTTTTACTTGTAAAAATGGAGTCAAGATTTTTCACGATATAACGAACAAATAGAATCACTTTGGTGTAAAGGTATTATTTTCTCTTCCATTTAACCATTTCCTTCCTGTTTGTTCAATACAACCACTGTACCAGTCTTTGGGAAAAGGAAAGCAAACCTGGCTATGAAGAGATTAGTCGGGCTTTCCTTTTCAAGGTTGGAAGAATTTAAAAGATAAAAAGAGCTTACATAGTGGAAAGTTTGGGATTACTTCTGCTTTGTTAGTTGAGAAAAAAGTTTTCTTTCTTTCTTTCTTTCTTTCTTTCTTTCTTTCTTTCTTTCTTTCTTTCTTTCTTTCTTTCTTTCTTTCTTTCTTTTTTTAACAAAGGGAATCCAGTGACCAATTCTTCACCTAGTAGTTCCTCCTATTTGTATGATTTGTGAAAGATGCTTCTGATTTTTCTAGTATCACTAGTATCCCTCCACCAACCTCCAATGGTCTGACAGCCTCTTGCTGTCTCCAGGCTATGCAGGCAGCTGGACCAACACAATCATTGGCTTATCCATGTAGTCCTGTCTTTCACCAGGTGCAGCTCTTTATTTCAATGCCATTTATTTACTGTAGGGAAATATATTTGCATCTATTTTGATTTTGCACTCTTTTTCCTTAGTAATTTCCTACACCCACATCTTTATTTATCATAATAATATTTTTTAAAAGTATAATCATTTAAAAGTCTATTTGTATGCACTATTCAGTCAAAAATAGGCTTAACAGATTGCCTGCTCTGCATGATTTGGTTTGTGCTTGAAATCTTTCTTGAAAACTTTCTATTTTAATAGTGCATTTTAAGAATATTATCAAATCTCTAACCTATATTCAGATAATGTTCACAGAAGCAGGGTCTCCTACCACAGAAGGAATACCTAGAGATTAATATAAGAAAAGCATCATTAATGATTTTGAAAAAATCATTGTAGGTTTTTATTTATCTTAAGTTCCTCAACAAAATGGGAGATGGGCTAATTGAATTGAAGTAAATTAGCTCCAATGTAGTATTTAGCAGTTTGGTATAATATTAAATAGACTTTTGTTTAAACCTAAGCATATATATATATATATATATATATATATATATATATATATATATACTTGTATGTATGTATGCCTATTTCTATGTATGTGTACATGTATAAATCTCAATGTGGACTAGATATTATGGATTCTTCAGTTAATGATGAAGGACTCAGCTACAGCAGCTATTTTCACAAAACACCATATGTGTGGATGCTGTGATCATGTTGTGAAAAGCCTCAGAACCATGTTTTTTGAGGGACCAACCACAGATACCCCTTATGTTTGTTCTTACAGTACATAACTTCACAGGGAAGATATTCTCTCACCCTCCTGAGGGAAGAGTCCTGGTTGATCCGTAGCACTGGGAGTCATACTGCCCTTATTCAGTGCTTTCATGAACTCAGTGCTATAGTTTCTCTTGCAGCATAGCAAAATTCTATTCTATCTCTGAATCATCAGGAGTCTGCCTGGAAACTTGTTGAGAAGTTGATGTTCTCTGATTCAAATCAGCATTATAGTAGTGGAGGATTTTGCTATTCCTTATTCTCCAATGCACTTGCTCAAGATTCAGCATGACAGTGGATAGAGAGCTGGCCTTGTAACCAGGAAGACTATCTCTGATACACATTTATTGTATCAGCATCTCATTCCATCTCTCAGGATTTCAGGACTTTAAAATGCAAAAAAAGGGGGGCTGACAAGGCTAATCCAAGGTGGTGGAGAAAGGTAGAAAGTTGCCTGATCACTCCCCACTTTCTTTCAGAACAACTTTAAATCAAGCTTTTGGAGGGACAGAACCCACAAAAGCTGGGGTGAAACAATTTTCTAGCCCAAGATCACTTAGAAGGAATTCAGGAAAAGTCTCTCCAGAACTCTTAGATTACAAGCAGTCAAATGAAAAGGGGTTGAACTATATTGATCGATTGTACTTTCTAATTGAGGAGGTCCTTATGCCAAGGAAAATACAGGTCTAGGGTCTATCTTCAGTTGAAAGACTGATGAATTGAACGTTCAAATTTGCATTACTTACAACCTATGTGTTAGTGGACTAGTAACTTAACCTTTTTTAAGCCTTAGTTTCCTTGATTGTGAAATGAGGATAATAATACCTCCTTCTAAAAAGGGTGGTATATTATGATGTTATTAGTATCAAATGAGATAATTCACCTAAATATTTTTGAAACAGTTAATGCTCTATTTTATTATTTGTAAAATATGAAAACAGAGCAAGGCTTTGTAAAGCCCCTAAGTTAAGTGGTCCTTTTTTAGATTGCTTTGACTTCTCTTATTTTAGACTCATTGTATTCTTATTGATATAATATAAAAAGAGAGAAATTTACCAGCATAAGTACATGGAATTTTACAGGGCTCATCACAAAATCACGTATACCAATGTCTATTGTTTTGATGGGCCATTTTGAATGAAAAAGGCAAAAATCACTGCTTTATTTCTTCTGTCTGACAATCTTTTGCTTCTCTGATATCATTTTCTTTTTTGTCACTTTCCCTAATGATAATAATAATAATAATAACAACAGCAACAACAATAGTAAGGCACTTGATGTTTTTTTATTTAAATTTATTTATTTATTTTCATTCATATGTACGTGTATATTTTTAAGTTACAAAATTTCCTTCCATACTCCCTTCCCACCCTCCTCCCCTTAGTGGTGAACAGTCAGGTTAGAATAGTACATATGTATTTTTGATAAAGATGTTTACCGATTAGTAATTTTCAGTATGAGGAAATTAAGGGATTAAAGGAACGAGATACATAAGAGATAATTTTTATAAAGTATTCATTAGATTCTGAAAGGTTGTTTGTGTGTGTGTGTGTGTGTGTGTGTGTGTGTGTGTGTGTGTGTTTTGTTTTGTTTTGTTTTTCTTCCTCTGAAAGGGGATAATATAGTCCATAGCCAGTCTAATACAGTTATCTTAGATCTCTGAACTACTGAGAGGAGCTGCTTCCATCAAGGTTGTTCATATCATAATGCTGTTGTTAATGTGTACATTGTTCTCTTGGTTCTACTCCCTTCACTCAGCATCAGATCACATAAGTCATTCCATGTTTCTTTAGAGTCTGACTATTTATGGTTTCTTATAGAACAGTAGTATTCCATGATGTTCAGGTACATTAACTTGTTTAGCCATTCCCCAGCTGATGGACATCCCCTCAATTTCCAATTCTGCATCTGATATTTATATGGAAAATAGTTCTCTATTTAAAATGCCTATTTATTATATCAGGGCAGCTAAATGAAACAATTAATAGAGTGCCAGACCTGAAGTGAGGATGCCTCATCTTCCTGAGTTCAAATTTGCTCTCAGATATTTACTATGCGACCTGACCAAATCACTTAACTCTTATTTGCTTTAGTTCTTCATTTGAAAAATGTGCTGAAGAAGGAAATGGCAAATCATTCCAGTAAGTTTGCCAAG
This sequence comes from Macrotis lagotis, assembly GCF_037893015.1. NCBI lineage: Eukaryota > Metazoa > Chordata > Mammalia > Peramelemorphia > Peramelidae > Macrotis > Macrotis lagotis. The sequence continues at coordinate 161,081,820 of NC_133663.1, forward strand.
AAAACCCCTAAATAGGGGTCACAAAGAATTGGAAACAACTGAAAAACAGTAACAACAAATTTATTACATACTATTTTTTTATTTAGCTACAAAAAGCAGTTACTGTACTTTATCTACTTGTGCAATTATTAAGAAGTGTATTAAGAAGCAGTTAAGTGGTACAATGGGTGGTATGATGGCCTTTATTTTGTAAAAAAATGACTTTAAATTCCTCAACAGACTCTCATTAACTTTGTGTCACTTAACCTTTTTGCCTTAATTTTCTCAACGGCAAAATGAAGCTATAAGAAGCTATAAGATCTTCAGAAAGTTGTTGTGAGAATTAAATTTGATAATATTTGCAAAGTATCTGGTACAAAATAGGCATTATATAAACAATTATTTTCTTCCCCGCATCTGTTCTATGGAACACTAATACTAAAGAATAATAGAAGGGTAACTTCTCCCAGGACTGATTTTGATTATGAATCTCATTAAAAAATTAAGAATGAGATCATCATTATAAAATAGTGATAATTAATATTCATCTTAATGACTTATTAATGAACAAAAATATATTTAAAATGCATCTAATAACAATGAGAACTCTAGAGTATTTTATTTATTTATTTGGGTTTTTTTGCAAGGCAATGGGGGTTAATTGGCTTGCCCAAGACCCCACGGCTAGGTAATTATTAAGTGTCTGAGGTCAGATTTGAACTCAGGTTGAACTCCTGACTCCAGGGCTGGTGCTCTATCCACTGTGCCACCTAGCTGCCCCAACTAGGGTATTTTATGTGCTTCATTTTAAACTTGTCATCATCACCACAGTGTCAAGACAGAATGACATCTTCCAGGGATACAGTTTAAACCTGCTATGGTTCTATTACAAATCTCTTATTATTACCTTAATTCCATTTTTACTCATGGAAAAGAATGACTAATAGGGAGGCATACAAGATCTTTTAATCATTTGATATAATAGATGATATTGGACTATATGACTTCACTGAAAAACAAAATACACAACTTTTAGATCTCATTTAAAAAAGCTTTCTTAATTGATATAAAAATGTCATTTGGTCTTGATAAGCATGAAACTCAGTCTTCACAAAGACAAAACAGAAACTAAAGGTTAGAATTTGAATCAGGGGCGGCTAGGTGGCGCAGTGGATAGAGCACCGGCCTTGGAGTCAGGAGTACCTGGGTTCAAATCCGACCTCAGACACCTAATATTTACCTAGCCGTGTGGCCTTGGGCAAGCCACTTAACCCCATTGCTTTCAAAAGAAAATCTAAAAAAAAAAGAATTTGAATCAGATCCTGAAGTAGAAAAGGGACAAGGATGATATAAAAATATCCTAGTCTTCTTCAGAAAAGAAATGTCAAACACAAAACAATCAAGGAAAAAATAATAGCTGTGAATATTAAGAGATTCAGCTGTGAATATTAAAGTATAACTAAAGCCAGTAAATGAAGAACAAATTCAGAACAATGAACACTTTACTATACCAGTCTTAGGCACACTTTTGTATGAGTAAAATGAATAATAGTAGATTTGGAAAGTAACAAACAATAACACATTCAATAAAACAAAATATAGCACCAATTGCTCCAAGTTGAATATAGAATGAGTAATCTGGCTTTGTCAAAGAGGAGAAAAGGAAGAGATGTTCTTAAAGTTCATGACAAATAGGTCAAAAGTTTTCAGAAACATTTCCTAAATGTACACACACACACACACACACACACACACACACACACACACACACACACCATTTTCCAAAAGTAATAGATGTACATATTAGATTCATTGAATAAAAATTATATTGACTAAGCTCATTTAGGTAATGGACTGTCTGAGACTAATATCATCCTAAATGTTTTGTGCATATTTTGCTAACAGAACTATGCAAAATATTCTTAAAGAGTTTAAACTTATTGATTAATTTAAACATTTTAAGAAAACAATTTATGAGTTATAAAAATTTAGCACAAACCAGATACTGAGGTAGACATGATATAGTGGTCAGAATTATACACCCATATCTCACTATCAGACAAAAAAATTCCCAACTATCCCCAGAGACTCTGACAAATAAACTGGGCTGGAAGTGAACCATTTTCATAGATGAAAACCATTGTACATAACCATATGAGCACAATATAGATGCACCAAAAAATTAAGAATTATATTTTAATAGCTACTGCCATAATAAAACTTGTGACCTATAAACTTTATGAAATGAAATATTCACAGGGAATATTGAGAATTAGTAGAAGAAATCAAAAGTATTCATCAATTCTGTGCCATTGGTGTCCTTTCTACTAGTATATTTGTATTGAAAAGATATTTGAAGAAAATACAAATGAGCACATCTACCAATGCTTTCAGTGATTTAAAATATACAGATATTTTATCTATATGCAAAATATTTCACTGAATATTAAATATAAAGGAGTATTAGTAAGATATAGACTTGGCCCAGTACTATTTCTACCTAAGTTCCACTGAATATGATAATGAGGATGTCATAACAATGGCAACAATAACAAATGAACTTTTATATGGTTATAGTTTACAAAGAGTCTGATAAACATTTCCTCCATTTTATAGATGAGTAAGCTAAGGATAAAAAAAGATTAAGTGACTAAACACTGATTAAACTGGATTTATATGTGAGTCTGTATAATGGATCTAGAACCCACTATATCATTCTGGTTTTCTTAAATTGTTTTACTTTATTTTCTTATCTTTATATTCAACTAATACATCTTTTGACATATGCTTCTTAGTTTAATTCATTGGGGAATTAGACAATTATTAATATTACCAATAATTATTTTAATTATTTAATAATAAATGCTAATTATAAATATTATAAAAAGTGCTTTACACATTATCTCATTTGATCCTCATAACCTTATAATGTAGATGCTATTATTATTTTCATTTTATAGATGAAGAAACTGAAACTGTGAAGTCAAGTGACTTGCCCAAAGGCACACAGCCATTAAGTGACAGAGAGGATTTGTACTTAGATTTTTCTGACCCCATGTGCAATATTATTCACATAGCCTAGTTGCTTCTTAAGTTTTTAGTCAATTTAAAAATACCAACAAAATTGATCACCACATGTATATTTGGCAGACATTCTTTTCTATATAGTTTTTTTATTGAGGATATCTATCTCTTAGAAAACAAAAATTGTTTTAAAAATTTATTAAGATAAGGTTTTTATCCCCTCAAGAATATAATAAATGCTCTGTGATTCTAAGGATAGAATTATGTAATGTATGGATAATATATTATCCTGGTCACACTGAAATAGAAAAAAGTCTTTGTTATCTCAGGCAAAATGCTGGAAGAATTGAATGTAAAAAAATATTATTGACAGAGGAGGCTATTTGAATCCATTTTGCTTTATTCAAATTTTTTCTTTATCAATTGTATCTCTCTCATGTCTGAATTTAATGGTAGTTAGGACTAAAGACACTTTAGATGGCTTTTTCTTTCAATTTGGCAATATATTCTACCCACTATTTGGGTCTTGGTTAGACAGAAAATAATTGAGATTTGAAGAGATGCTTTGTAACTTGAAAGGATTAAGAATTTTCTTATTGTCTCTGAGTCTCCAGTACTTGCTCTCAGTTATGCATATTACATGATTCCATCCTATTTAGTTGATTTTCATGTTCACTTAGATTTCCCTTTACAATTGGAAAATATTTCGCAGTATATTCATTTCTTGTTAGCTGTAACACTAAAAGGACCCACAATAAGAAGTACAGTAATATGATATTATCACCTGGTAGTAGAAAATATGTTTTATTTAATATGTGTTCTATCTCATCTTTGATAAATTTGTTGCTATTAAAAAATAGAAATTGAAACTTAAACCAGGATCTTAGGTGAATTATGAAGTTATTCATCCATAATTATATTTTGAAACTTGAAGAAATTGTTATTTTTTTTTGCTTTGTTGTATTAAGTGCTGAGTATACCTATCAAAATTTGAAAATAGTCTTTCCCTTCAAGAATCTTATGTTCTAATAGAGTTGCCCTGTATCTATAGAGAGAGCAATATACAAAATACATACAAATATCTGGTGTGGGGTGGGAAATTCTTGTGTAATTTGGTGTTTAAACTGAAATTTGAAGAAGGTCAGAGATTCAAAGATATGAAGGTGATGAAGGAGAGCATTCTGAGACTGATAGCTAGTACAGAGAAATGGAGATGGAAAATGGAGCATCATGTTTGAAGAGCAAATTGGCTGGTATGGTGTATCTCTAAAGTCTGTGGATGGGAATAATATGTAAGGAAGTTAGACAAATAGTAAGGGATCATGTTATGAGCAGTTTTAAATACTAAAAAGAAGAATTTTTGTGTCCTGAAAATTAATTGGTAGGTTATTGATTGGGCAGCTATGTGACACTGTAGATAGAGTGCTGAGATTCAAGTCAGGAAGACCTGATTATAAATCTGACCTCAAACTCTAGCTGTGTGACCCTGGACAGGGTAAGTCACGTAACCCTTCCAACCTCACTCTCCTTATTTGTAAAAATGAGTTGGAAAATCATTCCAGTACCTTTGCCAAGAAAATCCTAAAATAACTAAACAACAGTAACAAAATTATTGTGTATGCAGTCTGTGATGTTGTCAGACTTCTGTTCTAGGAAAATTATATTGGCTGTAGTGAAGGATATATTGGAATTGGAAGAGATTAATGCTATTGCTGCTGATCACAATCCCTATATGGATCTAATATATTTCTCATAACTTAAGGAATAAATTACTCTGAAATCAGAGTAGGAAAATGAATCAAACTCTTGTCAACAATCACGTGTACATAATCCTAACAACATGATAAAGTAGCACAAAATATTATGTTACAATTAATCCCATTAAACATTGTATTTAATCCCATGAAACATTCTGAATAGTACATAGGTTTAAAAAAGTATGTTGGAACATTTGTTATAAAGAAATGATGAATGGATAATGACTTGTCTTGGAAAAATTTCTATCTGAACCCCATAAAAATGTAGATGAATGATGATAATAATATTCAATACATGTCAATTATATAATTTAAAATGCATAACATAGATTAAAACATAGGGAAAATATAGAGGAAAGGGAACTGATTTCCCTGTTCTCTCTCTCCCTGTTTATATAAAAAAATAATTGATATAAAAATGGCATCTTCCAGGAAAACAGTTTAAGGCTACTATGGTTTTGTCTTCTCTTAAAATCTAATATTTTCATTCTTGTATAGAACTGGACATGATTTTCAATTCCAAGAGTGAGTTGTAGCACAACATCATACACACACACACACACACACACACACACACACACACACATATCTCTATATATCAATCACTTGATGTATATATGGATGACATCAAATTATATGACACCACTAAAAAAGAACACTAAATAGCTACTTCATCTCATGAAAACTTTCTTCATTGCTAGCAAAATATCATCCAGACTTGATAAATATAAAATTCTTTAGGAGGGTTAAGGTAGAAAAGACCTGAAGGCTTTGTGTTTGGATCCAGAGCACAATTTGAACTATTAGATGAAAGTAGGGTTTTGAAGTTCACAAGAGAAGGCTTACAATGAGAAAATTATAAAACTGTGTATGTATGTTGAGAAAATGACTGGTATCCTGTGGTCAAAAATTAACTAGAAAACATATTTAGCCAAATTATACTTTCACTACACAGTTTTTAGCTTATATTTTGGTGAGGTAAAATGGATGACAATACATCCAGAAATATCCAAGCTTAAGAAAATATGATTCATTTTCTCAAGGTTATTTATTGTAAGAATATTAATGCTTCCTTAACAAAAAGAGGGAAAGTGATACATATTCTATGAGAATATGATAACATTTTTAATGTACAAAAATAATTTTGTATGGAGAAAACAACTTCATAAAGCATTAACAAGGACTGACAACAAGTATATGCCACTGAATTTGTTGAATAGAACCAAAAGTCATTTATCTCTGGATGAAGACTGTAAAATTTTCAAGATCCAAAAATAGAATCAAAACTCTATGGCCAACGTACACTCAAACTCAATCAATAATATGTTTATAGGAATTCATTAAAAAAGGGCTATATCACACAGATTTGTTTAAAAAAATGGATAGATTTATGATAGCAATATAGGATAAATCTATTGCAACCAGAAATTGCCAGACTATCTTCCTGAAGAAGTCAGGATTTATTGATCAATGTAGATTATGTAATAAGACAGTAGTATAGATTATGTAATAAGATTCCTTTCACCCTTTCAATTGCTGTAGTTGGCCAAAATTTGCTTCTAGTAAATCTAATTAATATATATATATGTTTATTTATAATAATTGAAAAAGTTCTGCAACAAATTAGTAATTTATCTACCTGCTCAATAGTTCACAGAATACAAATCATAAAAGAATATTTGCAAAGAGTTTTGCCCTTGTATATTTTTTCCAGAACCCCATTTAAAAGATGAAAAGAAACATATGTTAAAATGATGATTATAAAAGTAGTGATAATAGAAAAGAATCTTTTCAATAAATCAGTTTTACATTTCAATTATAATAATGTTGATTTTTTTTAGGTTTTTTGAAAGGCAAATGGGGTTAAGTGGCTTGCCCAAAGCCACACAGCTAGGTAATTATTAAGTGTCTGAGACCGGATTTGAACCCAGGTACTCCTGTCTCCAGGGTCAGTGCTTTATCCACTGTGCCACCTAGCTGCCCCAATAATGTTGATATTTTAAAAAGAATAACTTTTAATAATAACTAAAATGAAATAGATCTAAAAGTTGTCCAAGTTAAAAACCTCATAGAATATTAGCAACAAAGGAAGGAGATTGACTGCTATTTTCAAAGAACATGACAAAATAGGTTAGTAATATAAAGAAATAAACAGATCTGCTTCACAAAGAAATAGAAAAGACTAACAATAAGAAATTCAATATAGATATGTCTGGATATAATCACAAACTTTATCAGAGTCAGAAACAGTCTTATATGTGCAAAAATTAGATGATAGATATTTAATAACTAAATCTAAAGAAAAAATTGAAGGTCAAATAGAACCAGTTCTAAACATATGAAGGTAAGCTGGTAAATGCTTAACAGCCAGATCTGCGGGAAAAAAATGTGAACCACTTTAAGTTTAACTTCCATTATTAACCTTTATGAGTCACTTTCTTATGTCTAGAAAATCAACAAAGCAATAACTCAAGCCCTGATTTGTGTTTCCTAAATTCCAGAGTGTAATATGCTCACATTGAAGGTTTAACACTCATCTCTGGGGAGGTTATTTGAACTGACTCTAGTCCATTTCTGAGTATACATACATACATATATATATATATATATATATATATATATATATATATATATATATATATGTATATATATCATTATATTTGTTAATTGAAACTTAAAGTTGATTATATCTAGATAGATCTAAGAAATGACTCAGACTCAGAAGTTGTTTCTATCTGAATTCCACTAAATAGAAAATAAGAATAACACTAATATCCTAGTTGCTAGACATGTATTAGAAGCGCACTATTTTTCATAATTTGACAGATAAATATCATTCTACATATGCAAAATTTTAAATAATCTTAATAATTAAAAACGGAGTGTTACTGAAATAAGAACATCAGTACAGGTGGTGCAGTGGATAGAACACCAGCCCTGGAGTCAGGAGGACCTAATTGCTTGCCTCTGTGACCTTGGACAAGTCACTTAACCCCATTGCCTTGCAAAAGTTAAAAAAAACCAACATCATTACAGAAAATATGTTCCAGGACATTACATGATGTGTCAAAAATTTTAAAACACATGGGAAGAAAAGCTTTCAAAATATAAGGATCTAGTGAAGAAGACAGAGCAACTTGGCATCAAGAGAGTACATATTACTCCTGTCATCCTACTTTGTCATAAATATGCTTGCATTCCAATACAGTTATTCAGTTAACATAGAGATGAAAAATGTTTTCTTCTACCTGCTCAATGGTTCACTGAACACAAATCAAAATAATATCAGAACAATCAACTTGTCTTAGGATTGTTTTATCTGACTTTCATTGAAAAAAAAATGAGGAAAATAAGATAGTGGTGCTGATACCGTTGTTGATAAGTGACATTTGTGATATGCTTTAAGTAGGACAAGTGCCTTAAGTTGTTCCCTCCAAATAAGTGAATGATAGATTGTTATGAGCCACTTTCCATCCTTTGAATTTGTTCCCATTGGTGAACAACATATACTTATAAGGGAATTTAGTTAGAGCTGTATGGCTATAACAGATTTCAGATTCAAAGATGGGTTCTGGAAACTAATTTTTGGAAAGTTAGTTCCTCAGAAAAATGAAAACCATTTTGTTTATAAATGTGATATTAGGGGAAAGCTAGGAAGATGGCAGAGCAAGTCAGAAAATTCCAAGCTCTCCAGATTTCCACTAAACACTTCAGTGTGAAAGTGCAGCAGCAAAGCACAAAAACAAAAACTGCTAGGCAGATCAGTATTCTTACTGGGACAATCTGAGAAGGTCTAAAGAAAGATCCAGGGATTGTGGTTCTACCAGCTGAGTGAAATGCCAACACCTACAGGTGAAACAGTAAGTGGCAAGTCCTTCATGCAGTCTGGTTGAGAAGTAGCCTCGAACTCAGCTACAAGAATTTTCACCTCTAGGTCAGTGTGGGGAATCAGGCATCTGAGCATGGGAAGAAGGGGTACCTCTGCTGATAAGGGTTACCAGTCCCAGCTGTGAGGGTGAGACACAGTCCTGGGCAAGATGGAACCAACAGATCGAGTAAGTGCAGTGTCAGAGACCCAGGGACACCATTAGTTGTGGACTCTTACAATAGAATTGAGTTATTGGTCTTAATTCCAGGACATAAGGCAGCACTGATGGGTATAGTCACTTAAGGGTCTCAGGGAGTAAGATCATTTTCAGCATACTGAGCTGAGGGGCACCAGCTGCGACTTGAAGGGTGAAAAGAGTGCATAGGTTGGGCCCAGGACAAATCTCCGGAGGTCAGAGATACCATTCCCCACTACCACAGGACTAGAAGTGAATATTAGGAAAAAACTACTTAAAAAAGTTTAAAAATGAGCAGCCAATGGAGACAGCATCCAACCATAGACAATTACTATAGGAAAAGAAAAGAGTGCAGTTCATCTTAAGAAGATACTGAACCAATAAAAAAAATAAAAATAAAAAACTCACACTCCAAAGAGAAACATCAAATGACTACCAGCTCAAAATGATTTCACAGAGGATTTTGAAAAAGAATAAAAAATAAATGACAGACTGAAGAAAAAGTAGAAAACAAGAATAATCCAAAAAAAAAAGAAAATTGTGAAAAGAAAGTAAATCCACTAGAAAAAGAGATTCAGAATCTTAAGAAAAAGCTTCTTCAAAAATTAGAATTAGGCAAGGGGAAGCCAGTGGAGTTATAAGAGACCAAGAAATAATAAAACAAAATATAAAGAATTAGAATATAGAATATGGAAACACCTCACAAGAAGAACAACAGATTTTGAAAGCAGATCAAGAAGGGAAAACATAAGAATAATCAGACAATCTGATAGCTATGATTAAAAAAAAGAATCTTCATACAATAATAATAAAATAAATAATTAAAGAAAATTGTTATGAAGTGTTAGAACAAGAGGGGAAAATAGAAATAGAAAGATCACCATCCAAAAGGTATCCTAGAAAGAAAATTGACAGAAATATCATAGTTAAATTCCAAAACCCCCAGCTTAAGGAGAAAATATTAAAAACAACAAGAAAAAAAATCAAATATGGCAGAACCACAATTAGAATTGTCTAAGACCTAGTAGTGGCTGCTTTAAAAGACTGCAGGTCTTGCAAAGCAACATATTAAAAACCAAAAGAACTGTGTTTGCTGTGGAATATATCATACCTAGCAAAGTAAAATATAATCCTAAACAAAATAAATGGATATTCAAAGAAATGCCATTTCAGGATTTTGTCACAAAAAGATCTGAACTTAGAAGAAAATTTGACATACAAGAACCAAGAGATTTATAAAAGTAAATATCTAAGACTAATTACAAGGGACCCCCATAAGGAGCAATTGTTTATTATCTATATATGAAAGTGTATACCATAGCTCTATGACTGTTATTAATCATTGGAAGGAAAGATGAGGGTAGACCTGAGTATGATGGGATTCCTAAGAGTAAAATGGTCTAGGAAAAGCTTAGGAAAAATTTTCCATTTTATACAAATGAGGTATGAGAAGAATAATTGATACAGAGGAAATCAATGGGGAAGAGGGGCTGGTATTCTCCTCAAGAATGAGTTAAAGATATGCAAAGTCAATTTACAGATGAAGAAATCAAAGTGATCCATAGTCATATGAAAAATTGCTCTAAATCATTACTTATTAGAGAAATGCAAATTAAAGCATCTCTGAGGTACCACCTCACACCTCTCAGACTGACTAATATGACCAGAAAGGACAATGATCAGTGTTGGATGGGATGTGGGAAATCTGGGACACTAATACATTGTTGGAGCTGTGAACTCATCCAGCCTTTCTGGAGAGCAATTTGCAATTACACCCAAAGGGCAACAAAAGTGTTCATACCCTTTGATCCAGCAATACCATTACTGGGTCTGTACCCTGAAGAGATTATGAAAAAGGGTAAAAACATCACTTGTACAAAAATATTCATAGCAGCCCTGTATGTGGTGGCAAAGAATTGGAAATCAAGTAAATGTCCTTCAGTTGGAAAACGGCTTAACAAACTGTGGTATATGTATGTGATGGAACACTATTGTTGTATTAGAAACCAGGAGGGATGGGAATTCAGGGAAGCCTGGAGGGATTTGCATGAAGTGATGATGAGCGCGATGAGCAGAACCAGAAAAGCACTGTACACCCTAACAGAAACATAGGGGCGATGATCAACCTTGAAGGACTTTCTCATTCCATCAGTGCAAAAATCAGGCACAATTTGTGGGTATCTGTGATGGAGAATACCATCTGTATACAGAGAAAGAATTTTGGAGTTTGAACAAAGACCAAAGACTATTACCTTTAATTTAGAAAACAAATCATTATCTTATTATGTAATTTTGCTATCTCTTATACTTTATATTTCTTCCTTAAGGATATGATTTCTTTCTCATCATATTCAGTTTGGATCAGCGTATACCATGGAAGCAATGTAAAAATGAACAGACTACCTTCTGCGGGGGGTGGGGGGGAGGGAACCAAGATTAGGGGAAAAATTGTAAAACCCAAAATAAATAAAATCTTTAAAAGGAAAAAAATGAAAGAGGGAATAATACATATACATACACACACACATACACATATTTTTTTAAAAAGCTTTCTAAATTCAGAAAGGAATAAGAGCAGGGGATAGGGAGGGTAATGAGTTGGAGGGTAAGGGAATAGGATAAGAGGGGATGTAGAAGGTTGTATAAGGAAGGGATATTTTAAGGAAGGAGGAGGGGTTGTTGTGCAGAAAATGCTGTAAAAAATGAGAAATACACACAGAAACCATATACATATACACATATTTATATCTATGAATAGCTATGTGTACGTTTGAGGATGGATATATATATAAATATATATGTGTATATATATATAATATATATATCATATATATATATATATATATATATATATATATATATATATATATATATATATTAAAGAACAAACTTAATTAGCCATCCTGAGGGGAGGTGGGAGGAAATATATGACAGGGAGTAAGATCATTTTCAGCAAAGTGAGCTGAGGGGAACCAGCTGTGACTTGAAGGGGAAAAAGAATGCATAGGTTGGGCCTAGGACAAACTTCCTGAGGTCAGAGTACCATTCCCCACACCACAGGACTAGAAGTGAATCCCCATGGCATCAGCGGTGTCTACAATAATTATACCATTGTGCATAGTGGATTCATCAAGGTGGCTATAAACTTCAAGTGTCTGTTAACTACAAGACTTTGGGTCTTCTCACATTTAAATAAGTATGACTAAGCTCCAAATTTTTTTTGTTATTTGGATTTTTAATATGAATTTAATTAAAACATTGACCATTTTAGTAATAATATGTCACCATATGAACTCTATGCTAAAAGTTAAAGTGTATTTTTGCTTTCATGCTTCTCATTATTCCTTTTTTAACTAAGGAAGTTTAATGCAAAAGAGAAGTTAACTTGAGCCTATATGTGAATTCTTGGCTCTTCTGGAAATATAACTTAGCTGTATCACTCAGACATAATGAGGCAGAGAAGTTATAGCCATATATACATACATACATATATATATATATATATATATATGTATATTCCTATATTTACTATCTGCAGAGGTCAAATTATGGTTGCTTTGGAAAGAATAACTTAGAATATACAGAATTATATATATATATATATATATATATACATATATATATAAATTAATTACTTGACAATATTTTTGCATCAAACATAAGACATTACAGCTTCCCTAGTTATGAATCTTCAGTAATTTCTTCTGTTTTACTCAGTCTTAAAAAAAAGTCATTTTCAATTACTTCTCCATATTGATCTCCTTCAAGGAAGCTACTAAATAATTTCAGCACCACTGTTTTTTCCTGTTTATTCATGTCATTTACTGGATAGAAGAAATATTTGCTAATTGAAGAAGCAAAATAAAATACTTACACCATGCTGTGTCTTTCTTTTGACAAGGCCAGGATACAGGAGGGAAGCCTTCTTTTCCTCCATAAAATTGTTTACATGAAACAGTAGGAGAATGCTAAAGAATAACAGTTTTCCTTTAGCAGCTGGAAGTTGTCTGAATAGAGTCTTCAATTCCCATGCATGTTTTGTAATGCAGATTTCTTAGAAAATAGTCTTGCCAGTACACCTTAAATACATTTTAGAATTATTTTACCATGAAATTAGTTTTCTCCGTCATTGGCTTAGTTGAATCCTTCTTTTTGATCAATGCTGGGACATTAAAAATAAAACCCTGGCTGCACTTGCTATTTTTGTAAGCTCCTATCAAAAATCCATTCTGTAGCAGCCCAGTGCCCATTGAGAGTTGAGGTTATTACTGTAGTATGGCTACTATGTGACCTGCTTCTTCACATCTTACTTTGAGGTTTAATTCACCACTTTCTACCCCTGCCACTTGGTCGTATTTACTTATTTATTAACCAGAAGTAGGGCCCAAGAGAACTTTCAATTTCCAGGAGTTAAACAAACCAAAGACTATGTTAGCATTATATTAGTTCTGTCCAAAATTAATGAGTTAAATGAAATCCCAGCTTTGGGAACCAAATGTTTTCTTTATTAAAGCCAAGCATTTTACTTTGAATTTAATATTATGCTATTTCCCCATCATTATTTCTCTACCATTCTATGTTCTAGTCCTTTTATATACATAGGCAGATGATAGTATGGTATTAGTGGGGGGGAACTGAGGTTCGTTGACACCATATTATTATTATTAATCATAGACAAGTCATTCCAGTCTTTCTAATCCTTAATTTTCTCATCTGCAAAGTACCCAAGGCCTTTTCCAGCCATAAATCAATGATCTTTTGATTTATAAAATTAGAGAGATTGCATTATTGATCTAAATCAGAGATTCTTAAATTTTTCTATGCCATGGAAAATCTCTTTGGAAAGGCTAACAGGATGCCTTCTGTGGGGGTTGGGGTGAGGGAAGCAAGAATGGGGGAAAAATTGTAAAACAAAAAATAAATAAAATCTTTCTAAAAAAATAAAAAATATTTTGATAACTGCAAAAAAAAAAGAAAGTCTCTTTGGCAGTTGGTGAACCTATATACTTCTCAGATTCTCTCAATACTTTAAATGCATAAAATAACTCAGTATTATCAATTATATTGAAATGATTACCAAAATCTTTTTATAACTTAATAAACCATAGGTTAAAATCCCACAAAGATGATTTCTAGAGCTCTTTTTAACTTTAGTTGCTATATCCTTTTCTCTGAAGTATTTTTTTATAATGGAATTAGATGCATATATGTTCAGAAGTTAAACTGTTTTGAATAAGGGAAATGTAGAATGCACACAAATAGTGACAAAACAAAATTAAGATTCACTTTTGTAGTTTGATGATCTTGGATACATTTATGCCCCTTGGGGACTATCATAGAAATGAGTAGGAGTTTTAGTTAAAGAAGCCCCATTTACTTTTCCCTTTCCTATTTATACATGTATAGCTTTTGTAATATCTTTGTTGGACCACCCTACATGGTGTAATTTGGAATTATTATCAGAACAACACATTGATGAAACTTTGAGACTGAGAAGTTTAGAAAACTTAATTTCCTGACATTTCAAATGAGAGAATAATTTTATGTTAAGATTTGTGTTAAGTAGTATGTTTATACTAAAAACTGTTTAGTTTATTTGAAAGTGTAGTCTTTACTTTTTGACATAGTTTATACTTCTTTCCATTGTCTACTCTTTTCGTATCTAAAGCTGACCATTCTAGAATCCTGATGAGACTCTTGTCTCTCCTGTTTCCCACCAGCTTAGCCCCTATACTAGAAGAATTTCCTTCTGAAGTAGCCCAAATCAATGTTCTCTTCAACACAATATGTGGTAATCACACCCTTCTCATGTCTATTTATTTGATCCTTAGTCTTTTTATCCAACAGATGAACCTGTTAATAGGATCCAATACTCTGTCTAGCTGTTTGATATGAAATCAGATCTAAACAGGATACTCTTTTCAGATGTTTTGGCCAAGGAAGTTTTTTTTATATAGTTTCTTATTTGAGTTTGCTTTAATACCCAAGTAAGCTTGAGTCCATAAGGAAAAAGCAAAAGTATTTTTTCTCTAATTTTGAGATACTGACCCTTGAACAAAATATCACAGGATTTATTTTCATTTATAGTTCATTTATGTATATTCCTGGACCATACCAATCAAAAATATAGTGCATGATTCTAAACTTTTTTTTCCCAATATCATGTCAAAACTAAGTCTCATTCCAAACTTTGGCTGTTCCTTTATTATAACTGGCTATTAATATGTCATGGATGTTCCTTTGCCAAACATATCCTGGTAACAGCTTGTACATGGAAGGTTTTAATTACCTTTGGAACTCTCTTGCTCTGTCATTGACTGATCTATAGTTAAATGCTCAGCATGATGTACCCTTGCTGGAACTCTAATAAGGAAAATGGAGACTTAATTTGCATTAGTTGTTATTAGATCATTTTCTTATTGGGAAAACAAATGGTGATTAATGCAATAGGTGCCAAATGACTCAATATTCTAGTCATGGATTCAATAGGCATGTTTATCTTCATTGTGAACCTGCCAGTGTCACCATGGTCCCCGCTTTCTCTGGGGTCTAAATAGCTGCCATGACACATCATGGTAAATAACTTTTTTAAATGTGTAGGCTGACATTTTTAGAATGCATAGACTGCTTAAAATAGTCAGGGAGGTTGAAAAACATCTGACTGCCTCTAGAGATGAAATCTGAAGTGCCTGATGTTGCTGCCTCTGTTTAGGAGCCGGATTTTAGTCATCTCCCCTCTTGACTTCTGCTGTAAAACAGAATAGATGAATTTGGGTTTGTCGAATGGATATCCAAGTACTCAGAGTCTGTTCCCACTCCTTGTCATTAACTTAAAAATTTCAATACTTTTTTGAATCTATGACATTGCTGTGAGAATTCCTTCCAGTGGTGTTGTAACCACAACCCATCCATGTCTTCTCATTCTGTTGATTTATTCTTAGAATATTGTCTATGTTTTTTAAATCCTTCATGTAGAGTATGAGTCCTTTTTCTAGATGTCTTTGCACCGTGTGAGTACCAATGCAATATATGGACTATCCATCTGTGATTCCTCACTCTCCCTGTGGCACTCGTTTATTTCCTCTTTTGATTATGGAAGTATAACCTAATAAATGAATTATTTGACATTTATAATTGATGATGTAGTTACATAGAGTACTTTCCTCATTTTTACTCACCACAAAGAGAAATTTTTGATGATATCTTTTATGATGCCTTTTCTAAGTAATTCATCATTGATAATATGCTGTAGTCTATTTACACTCACAATACATTTCTCCATTGCCCTTCAAGTGACCTGCAATTTCAGTTCCTCAGAGACACTGGCATTCCATGATTTGCAGCCATCTAGCATCCCTGGAAGAATATTCACTTTAAAAAGACCAGTTTTTGTTTCAGGCATAAGCTTAAACTTTCTGAGTATCACAGACAATGATTGGCATTTGTGAAATAAACTTCCTAGAACAGGGGAGATCTACCCTGCAATAGCTTTGCCTGAATCAGTTCAAATGAGAGAGTTGGATTAAATGTTAAGGTCCCTTATAGTCTTAGCTTGCATAATCCATGATTTCTATAAGGGGAAAAACATGAATGTAATCACCTAGAAACTGTATGTTTATTGAATTTTTAAGCTAGAAAGGACCTAAGAAATCATCTAGTCTAACTTTCAGATGAGGAAATTGAGATTCAAATAAGAGATATGACACATAACCAGCAAGTGGCTCCATTCTGTCCAGTGTTCTAACAGTGAGACTATCACTATCAGTGAGAATAGTTGTGCTATTATATTTTCCTTTTTTAAAGTTTTATTTAACATTTTCATTTCATCTAATATATTTCAATTAACAATCTAGTTTTTCCCTTTCTCATCTCCGTTGAAATAAAGATGATTACTTAAGCAAGACAAATTCCCTCAATAGTCATATCCAAAATATCTCTTAATGTGTACCATCAATCTATCACAATTAGAAGATATGTGAAATATTTCATCTGAAATTGTTTATTCATTATAATGATCAAAGTTCTTAAATCTTTGAAAGTATATTATCTTTGCAACACTATTCTATTATTAGTGTATAAATTTGTCCTCTGGTTCTGCTCACTTCACTTTTTATCAGTTCATACAAGTTTTTCAAGATTTTTCTGAAATTCTTCCCAAAATTCTCTCCCCAGCCCCCTCTGTCTGTCTGTCTGTCTGTCTGTCTCTCTCTCTCTCTCTCTCTCTTTCTCTCTCTCATCTGAGGTCAGATTTGAAATCAGGTTCTCCTGACTCCAGGACTAGTGCCCTATCCACTATACCCATTCAGTTGCCTTCAGATAGTCCTTTTACAATAATAGCATACTATTACATATAGCTTAATTTGTTCACTAATTCTCAAACTGATTAGTTTAGTTTCTAATTCTTTTACTACAAAAATTATTATAAATATTTTCAGACACAGAAATCCCTTTTCTCCTTTTATAAAAGATATTTTAGTGCATAGACCTGATATTATTGTATTGTTGGGTCAAAGTGTCTTTTGTAACTTTTTGGGGTTTAATTCAAAATTGCTTTCCAAAATGAATCAGTTTACAATTCAATCAACAGCAAATTGATATACTTTCCCTTCCTTTAGACTTTTCTAACATTTGTAATTTTCATTTTTTTCCTTTCAACATTGTCAACTTGATGAGTGTGAGGTAGAACCTGAGAGTGACTTTAATTTGCATTTCTGTAATTATTGGTGATTTGTAGTATTTTTCATATGGCTATTGGTAAATTGGATTTTTTCCCCTGAAAACTGCTATATTAATTTTTGAGAAATACTTAAGACTAAAATGGCCTCATTTGCTCTGAGGATTCTTATAAATGTGAATTGCTTTTTTTTTTTTCCTGAATTCTTTTTCAACATGTTTCTCTAAACCCTAGAGGGAAGGGAAGACCAGACTCAATGTTGCAGCAGTTCCTGTTTGGTTGTTTTGACTTCTGCAGGAAATGAACAAGAGCTAAAAAGTAAAAGAAGCTGCCCAAATGAACAATGAACAGTCAAAATCAATGAAGGGAAATGGCCTGTTTTCACTTTATTGATTTTTGTTGCTCAATGAATCTTGTTCATTTTGTCTTTTTCCTTTAAAAATATCTTTGGAGCATTTTAATGTCAGTGGATTGCTTTACATTCAGTGCAACTTAGCATACTTGACTGGCATGCTTCTTCTTTTTCGTAGGCTAGGTATCAATTATGCAGTGTCAAGTTGGAAGGACATCAAAACATTGCTTTGGAAAGATGTTTCTAGTTTCTGGATATGGGTTTGATTGTTGTAATAGGAGGTTAGGGGAGATCAGGAGAGGGACTTTTGGTGTTTAGAAACTTGATTAACAATGGTTTTATATTATGTGTTCATTAAAAAATACAATACATAGGTGCTTGTGTGCACACGCACACACAAGTATACAATCAAATCTTTAAAATAGGAAGAAGAAGTAGAAAAGAGCTCATAGAGAAGTGAAGACTATGGGTGTGATTATAGTTGTTATTGAATCTAAATATGTTTACTTATTTTCAAAGACAAGTATATTTGTACTTATATGTGACTTGTTTAGGATTATAGAGTTAGTAAAAAAAAAATTCAGTTAGATTCAAAATCAAGTCTTTTACCTCCAAATCTAGCAAAATGGCAATATACCTAGCAATATATACATATATGTACATATAAAAGTCACTTCTCTTTTCTCTCCCTTGTGAAGCTATTCAGTATCAAATCCTAAACTGTTTAAAATTCCTGCCTTTGTAATAGAATAAGGATCAAAACTAGATCAGTTTCCTCATTGAAATTCAGAATATTTGATCCTTTAAATTTATTTACTTGTATCAATGGTCTTGGATTCATAATGTTACATGACATTGAATGGATAATAATAATAATATAGGAAAAACTTTTATTTTTCTTGTTTTAAGATTTACAAAACACTCAAACACAATATTGTGAAGTAAGCAGTACATTTTTATTTTTCAATTCATTATTCATTATCAAATAAGGCAGCATGTTCATATGGAATCCTGACTATTTTAATCTACATGCTAAAGAATAAGCTATTTAAAAAAATAAGCTATTTAAATAAATTAATGAATCAAAGAATAATGAAAAAAGAAACAAGTATGAAATACTCCTTTGTGCCATGGACACAAATAGAAAAGCAAGGTAACCTCTGCCCTCAAGGAGGTTATATTCTTATTCTTATGAAGGTGTGAGTTGTACAACTACAAATATAAGGGAGTGGTGGCAGAGCCCGGATATTTTAATTTGACAAATCATAGAGAAGTTAGGTAGAGTCATAAGGAACTGATTGAATATCCTTTTTATTAAAAAAAAACTACTGATTATGTTATTATTCTAGAGCTGGGAAATATAGTGGAGGTTTTGGGGGGATTGGGGGGGAAAGATGACACTGGTCAAGCAGTAATTTGCAAGAAGAGAAGTGTGATGGCCTCAATACATATTTATGTATACTTGTGTATGTTTCAGTGCAAGGGCAATACTATGTCTGTGAATAAGGGGGATGCTAGGTAAAAAGTATGATTAATAAAAATAGACTGAAATAATTAGGCAAAACACAGTGGTTCTGATCATTAGTTGCCATTTTTTGTGGTTGAAACTATGATAGAATCTGAAAGTCTTTGATCCTCTGACTTTTGTTCTTGATTAAAGAAAACATTTTTGGGTAAAAAAAAATCTCCGCTGACTTGAACCAGACATAGAATTTCACCTCTAGTGGCATTTGCCCCTGGCTATCCCACTTAATCATGGCCCCAGTTTCAAAAACATTGGATTGGGGTCCATAAATGCTAAAGATAGTAAAGAGACAACATTGGAACCAAGAGGGAGATTAATGAAGCAATAGAAATTCCATTTATGGTAGATGGTGAAATAGTAAAGGAAAAATGGAGAAGCCAAACAACTTACCCCATATTTATATTTTAGATCTAAAGGGATAGAATGAAAATAATTTGTGGAAATTATTATTCAAGACAAATAGAGTAGATAAGAAAATACCTGGTTGAACTTATTTCTTTTTTGTCAGAATTGTTTGAACTTCTCAAGGAATTTAATGGGGACTTTCATTTTATAATATTATGTTGCAGGCAGTTAGATGGGTCAATGGATAGAGCACTGACCCTGGAGTCAGGAGGACCTGGTTCAAATTCAGCCTCAGACACTTGACACTTTCTAGCTGTGTGATCTTGGGCAAGTCATTTAACCCTAACTGCCTCACATCCAGGGCTATCCCCAGTCGCCCTGATCCATATCTGGCTACTGGACCCAGATGACTCTGGAGGAAAATGTAAGACTGATTATTTTGAACAACACTCCCTCACTCAACTCCAGTGTCATAGTACCACCTCCCTGATGTCATGGTCTTCTTTGAGAATGAAGGATAAGCACAAACAACAACAACATTGTGTTGCAAAAACCTATCCTTCCTTTTCTGAGCATATTGACTTTTACACATCTTCCCCTGCAATTACCCTCAGATAGGAAATGAAAGTAATATTATTACCATTTTTATAGAAAAGGAAACTGAGGATGAGAGTGGGTAAATGATTTGACAATGATTTATTTATGTAACTTGATAAGCTTAGGATATTTCCATAGCAAGGCAAAAAAAAAACAGAAACAAAAATAAAAACAAATTCAAGTCCATTTTAGGCTCTGGTGAGAGAATACGATATAGGAAGTAAAATATCATGCTAAAAACTTTCTATAAGTGAGGAAGATTCTTTGTATTCAATTTAACCTCCTGTAATTTCTAAAAAGTCTTAAAATGACTGAGCAATAATAAAATCATGGATTTTAAAGTTATCTTGCATATATTTATAGATGAAGAAACTAAGGGCCAAGAGACTTAAGTGACTTATCTAAGGTCATGCCTTAAATGGTAAAGTCAGTGTAAACCCAAGTCCTCTGATTACAAATCAAATACTTTCCCCAATGCTTTATGCAGCATTAGAGGAGAAACAAAACATCCTTAAATGGAAAATGTCACTCGATTCTCATTCCTTCTGTTCATTCTGCTTAAAGAGGAACAAAACATCCTGCTGAGATGTAGATTCCACATATCAAAGTGGACCTTTGGCAAATGGAAGATTTCCATTTAGAAAATAACAAGCACCATATGAAACAAAACCAAAAAGACATAGTTATTTGGAAGTATACACAACACACCTTTTAGCTGCTGTCATCTTGTTCAGTGCAGGAAACCAATCTGAGATGGACACGGTAAAATCAGGTACATCTTCATCTCCCCAGGACGTTCTCAGCTCTCCATGCACAAAATAATTAGGTTAATTTCCCTAGACAGTTCCTGTGAATCCCTGGAGTCACTGGAGAGAGGAAAGAATCTAAAACTTTAATCCATCCTTCAGTCAATTTACTTCTTTATGGTAACCATAATGCTTGTGGATTTCCTAAGTGTTGCTCACTTGGATGTGATGTATCTGTGGCTTAGCATCTTGAATCACATAACCTGGACAGGGAAACATCTTCATGGTTTTAATGAGGAGGAAAATGATTCCCTGGGGAAATGTTGATATCAAAGGCTAGTGGAGTTCATAATAATAAAACCTTGAACTGGCAGAGTGTCCTTGAGTTCCTTTAAATAATTCAATGTTTCACATGTTTGAAGGATCTAGGTTAGTTGTAAGAAAGCATTTCCTGACAGTCAGAACTGTTAAATAATCAATCACATAGGCCTTTAGAATAAGGCTAAGTTCTCATGACTTAACTTCATATAATCATAAATTTTGAGCTGGAACAACCCAAGAGATTGTCTTATTCAACTTATTCAATGGAACTTGACATACAGTAAACATTTAATAATTACTTATTGGCTTGTTGTCTCCTTCATTACACAGATGAGGAAATTAATACCTAGAGAGATAGGTGACTTGTCTAAGGTGACATGCTTGACAGAGTGGCAAGAAAGCAGTGGAAAAGACACCAGGTTTCTAACTCTAAATCCAGTCCTCTTTCTACTCTATACTAGTTTGAAGATGCTCAAATACAATATCCAAACTTTAAGCTTAATAAATTAAAAATAACAATTTTACATTCATATAGAACTTTAAGCTTTATAAAATAAATTTCCCACTACAACCTCTTTATAGCTCCAGAAAAGAAACTGGAAGGAAACTGTTAGTGACTAAATATGAAAGGCAGAAGGGACTACAATATGAGGAAAAATGGAATGCTAAATATTTGAAAGTCCTACTTCTCCAATTCAATAACCTTAATTTGTGAACACATGTCCCGGGATAGACATGATTGAGAATAAAGGGAAATATGGAAAAGTCTGACCTTCATTAGTGGAAAAGGAGAAAGAGGACACGTATCTTTTAAATTTCCATAAAATAATAATGGCAAAACACATTTCTTTAGCACTTTATAACTAATTCACAAAATACTTATGTTTCACAACAACTTTATTGGGCAAGTTCAAAGTTCATTATCTTTTTTTCTTCTCTTTTTAGATATGAGATAATGAACATTTAAAGAAATCATTGGACTAACCTGCAACTAGTGAATGATGATAAAATTTGACATCACATTGTCCAAATTCAGTTTTTGATCAATTGCCGAATGTAGTTGAATATACTGAGCAAGTCAGATTTCATTAGCATGTCTTTTGCCCCCTTAATGGATCTTGAGTATCTGGTAGAAAATCTTTTATCCCTCTTTCTTTTCTTCTATCTATAGGCATTCCCACATTGCTATTTTTTTGGAATACTAATAGTGCCAATAGGAAGGACATTTCCTAAACATTCTTTGAAGTTTCTTTCATCTCCTTGTGCTACAATAAATACATAAATGGATTATTTAAATTAACTAAATTCAATTGAAAAGTTGGTATGGCTACCAACTTGCTCATGACCTCATCAGTGTAAGATAATTTGAGGAATATTGTCCTAAACAGAAGCACCATATTCCCTTTACCTTATTCCCCTATCCCTTACCCCTAGATCCAAAGTTTCTCAATATCCATCTAAGATGGTCAGGAGGGAAGAAGAATTGTGACTACTGGTATGCCTTAGCACCAACTCTTAGCTAGCTTATATGAACTAAGGACATTTAAATCTTGCCACATATCACTGCTGTACTCTTAGAACCCTCAAGGCTTTGCAGCTGAAATTATTTTTACCTGTTAACTACAATTAGAATTTGATGTCCTTGAGAACATGGACTTACTCAATCTTTCTATTTGCATCCTCAGTGTTTGGCACATAGGAAAGGCTTACTAATTGCTTTCTTTAAAAAAAAAGAATATTTACTTTAACATACATTTTTAAAAAGAAATGAGTTTAAAATTCTCTTCATTCCCCCCTACCCTTCCTTCAACTACTGAGAAGGCAAAACATATTTCCATATCAGTCAGGTAGTGAAAAAAATTAAAAACAAGAGTCATGAAAAGTGAAAAGTAATAGCTAAATCTTTCACATTTCATCATTGTTACATTGCTTTTATTGGATACAATCTTCTCCTGGCTCTGTTTACTTTATTTGACATCAAGTCATATGTCTTCCCAGGTTTTTCTAAAATAATTTAGGTCATCTAAAATAACTTAGTACTTATAACATAATAGCATTCCATTACAATCATACTCAACAAGTTGTTGAGCCATTTCCCAACTAATTGACTTTTCCCTTAATTTCCAGTTCTTTGCCATCACAAAAAAGGTGCTATAAATAGTTTAGCACAGTTGGGCCTTTTTTCCTTTTTCTTTGATCTCTTTAGAATACAGATTTAATATGGTATTGCTGGGTAAAAGTATATATATATATAGTTTTATAGCTCTTTGGGTATAATTCCAAATTGTTCTCTAGTATGTTTTGACCAGCTTATAGCCTCATGACCAATGCATTAGTGTCTTTTTTCCACATCCCCTCCATCATTTATCATTTTTTTTTCTGAATAGTAGCCAATCTTATAAGTGTGAGATGATACTACAGAATTGTTTTGGTATGTATTTCTCTACTTAATAGGAATTTAGGCTATTTTTTTTCATGTAACTACTGATATCTTTGACTTCTGAAAATGAACTGTTCATGTTCTTTGATCATTTATCAATTGATGAATGGCTCTTATTTTTACAGATTTTGCTCACTTCCCCATATATTTAAGAAATGAAGTATTTATCAGAGAACTTTGCTGTTATTTTTTTACCTCAATTTTTTCTTTTCTTCTAATTTTGTTTGCATTGCTTTTGTTTATGCAAAAATTTTAATTTTCTATAATCAAAATTATCTATTTTACTTCTCATGATCCCCTTTATCTCTTTTTTTTTCTGGTCATAAACTCTTCCCTCATCCATAGAGCTGAGAAGTTAAATTTTCAGTGCTCCCTAAATTGCTTATGATATCACTGTTTAGGTCTAAACCATTTATCCATTTTTATTTTATATTGGTACATGATCTGATATGTTAGGCTAAGCCTAGTTTCTACCAAAATGCTCTCCTGTTTTACCAGCAATTTCTATTAAGTGATAAATTCTTGTCTCCTAAGCTAGGATCTTTGGACTTATCAAACACCAGATACTATGTTTATTGACTACTATATATTATATATCTAAGTTATTCACTGTTTCACCTCTCTGTTTCAGAGAATATTAGAATTTTTGGTGATTATTGCTTTAAAATATAGTTTGAAATATGATCCTGACAGATCAACTTTCTTCACAATTGTTTCATTGAGGCCCTTAATAGTCTTGACCCTTTGTTCTTCTATATGAGTTTTTGTTATTATTTTTTCTAGATCTAGCAAATGATTGTTGGTATTTTGGTTGGTATGTCCTGAAAGATTAAATTAATTTAGGTAGAATTATAATTTTTTATCATTCTGGTATGGTCTACCCATGTGCAATGACTATTTCTTCAATCGTTTTAGTTCTGTATTTGTGTGAAAAAATATTTTAAAAATGTGTTCATATAGTCCCTGGGTCTTCTTGGCAGTTAGGTTTCCAAGTATTTTATAAAGTCTACAGTTTTAAAAGAATCACTTTCTCTTTCTATCATTTCTCGGTTGTGTTGATAGCACATAAAAATAACAGCGATTTGCATGAATTTACTTTATGTCCCAGCTTTACTGTTAATTTGTTCAACTGATTTTTTTAGTTTATTTTCTAGAATTTTTTTTAAGGATATCACATATTATCACAAAGAGTGATAATTTTGTTTCCTAATTGTCTGTTTTATTCCTCCAATTTCTTTTTCTTGTCTTATTTTTATAGTTGGTATTTGTAGGACAATATTGATTAATAGTGGTGATAGTGGACATCCTTACTTCACCCCTGATTTAACTAGGAAAACTTTAACCTTATCCTTATCATGCCCCTAAATAATGCTTGAGACACTTGCTCCTGGGAAAGAAAGCTGTGACAAATCTGGACTACATATTTAAGAGCAGAGATATCATCTTGCCTACAAAGGTTCCAGTATTAAAGTATGACTGTTAGAAAAGCACCTGCAGAATCAATGCTTTCTAATTGCAGCAGTAGATAAGATTTTTCAGTCCCTTGTACAGCAAGGAGATTAAATCAGTCAATACATAAATAAATTAATTCAAGACTATCTGTGGGAAGGAAGGACTATTACTGAAGCTAGAGTTTAAATACTTTGGCTTTGGTTGCATGATGAGAATACAGAAGTGATTAGAAAAGTCCCTGATGTTGAAAAAGATTGAAGGCAAAAGGAAAAGGGAATAGAAGAGAATGAAATGATTGGGTATTGTCATGGAAGAAATGAACATAAACTTGGACAAACTTTAGAGTATAGCAGATGCTAGAAGGACCTGACGTAACTATTATCCATGAAGTCATGAGAATTGTATATGACTGAATGAACAACTGTTGATTTTAGATAGATACCACTTTTGATTTCTAGTGTTTTGATTAGAAATGCATGCTGTATTTTGTCAAAAACTCTTTATTCACTTATGAGGTAATTATATGATTTTGATTTTGTTGTTGATATGAACCATTAAGCTTATAGATTCCCTAATATTGAACCAGTTCTGAATTCCTGGTATGAATCCCAATGGGTCATTTTGATGTATTTTTGTAATCTCTTTGCTAATATTTTATTTAAAATTTTTGCATCAAGATTTATTAAGGAAATTGGCATATCATTTTCTTTCTATGTTTTCTCCAGATTTTAGCATCAAAATTATATTTATTTCATATTTGGTAGGATTCCTTTTTTAACTTATTTTTTAAAATAATTTTTATTTTATTAGAATTAATTTTACTTTAAACTCAAATTCATCTGATCCTGGAGAATATTTCACTTAGCTTATTTATGACTTAATTTCTTTTTCTAAGATAGGGATATTTAAGTATTGTATTGTTAATCTTTGAAATTTATATTTTTAAATTTTTTTTAATTTTACAATTTTTCTTCAATCTCACTTCCCTCCCCCCACCCCCCACAGAAGGCAGTCTGATAGTCTTTACATTGTTTCCATGGTATACATTGATCAAAATTGAATGTGTTGAGAGAGAAATCATATCCTTAAGAAAAAAAATAAAATATAAGAGATAGCAAAATTATATGATACCTTTTTTTTAAATTAAAGGTAATAGTCTTTAGTCTTTGTTTAAACTCCACAATTCTTTCTTTGGATATAGATGTTATTCTCCATCGCAGATACCCCAAAATTGTCCCTGATTGTTGCACTAATGAAATGAGCAAGTATGTTCAGGTTGATCATCACTCCCATGTTGCTGTTAGGGTGTACAGGTTTCTACTCATCTCACTCAGCATCAGTTCATGCAAATACTTCCAGGCTTCTCTGAAGTCCCATCCCTCCTAGTTTCTAATAGAACAATAGTGTTCCATAACATACATAAAGCACAATTTGTTCAGATATTCCCCAATTGATGGACATTCACTTAATTTCAAATTTTTTGCCACCACAGAGCTATGCATACTTTTGTGCAAGTGATGTTTTTACCCTTTTTCATAATCTCTTCAGGGTATAGACCCACTATTAATATTGCTGGATCAAAGAGTATGCACATT
Source organism: Macrotis lagotis (assembly GCF_037893015.1). NCBI lineage: Eukaryota > Metazoa > Chordata > Mammalia > Peramelemorphia > Peramelidae > Macrotis > Macrotis lagotis. Next base: position 161,108,691 of record NC_133663.1, read on the forward strand.
TTATTGCCCTTTAGGCATAATTCCAAATTGCTCTCCAGAAAGGTTGGCTGAATCCATAGCTTCACCAACAATGTATTAGTGTCCCAGATTTCCCATATCTCTTCCAACATTGAACATTATCCTTTCTGGTCATATTGGCCAGTCTGAGAGGTGTGAGGTGGTGCCTCATAGATGCTTTAATTTGCATTTCTCTAATCAGTAATGATTTAGAGCAATTTTTTTTTAGTTTTTTTTCAAGGCAAATGAGGTTAAGTGGCTTGCCCAAGACCACACAGCTAGGTAATTGTAGGTAATTATTAAGTGTCTGAGGCCGGATTTGAACTCAGGTTCTCCTGACTCCAGGGCCGATACTCTATCTACTGTGCCACCTAGCCTCCCCTAGAGCAATTTTTATATGACTCTGGATTGCTTTGATTTTCTCATCTGTAAATTGGCTTTGCATATCCTTGGACCATTTTTTCAACTGGGGAATGACTTTTTTTTTTAAATAAATTTGACTCAGTTCCCTATATATTTTAGAAATGAGTCTTTTGTCAGAAATACTAGTCATAAAATTTACTACCCAATTTACTACAAGAAATTTATATTTTTGAAATATTTATCCATTTCACTGTCAGTGTTAGATTGTCAGTTTTACAGGCATAAAATTGAGCAAAATAACTGTTAATAATTATTTAATTCATCTTTATTGGTTTTTCATTTGCCTTTTTTATTTTTGAGCCTGGCAATTTGATCTTCTTTCTTTTTAAAATCAAATTAATCAGTGGTTTATTTTATTTTTTTTCATAACATCAGCTCCTAATTTTATCTATTAGTTCATTTTTTTACCTTCCAGTTTTATGGATTTTCATTGGATTTTCAGGATTTCATTTTTGGTGTTTAATTGTAAATTTTGAATTCATTCTGTTTCTGCTTTTTTTTAGTTGAATGTCCAATTAAATGATAATTTCTTTTCTCTTTTATTTATATATGCATGCAGAGATATAAATTTTGTCCCATGTACTGCTTTGCCTATATCTCACAAATTTTGATATATCTCATTATTCTTTTTAATGAAATTATTGATTTCTTTTGATGATTTGTTCTTTGAACATTTCTTTCTTTAGAATTAGATGGTTTAATTTCCCATTACTTTTAAATCTATGCTTTCATGGTGCTTTATTGAATATAATTTTTATTATATTATGGTGTCAAAATGGTGCATTTAATTTTTTTCTTTCTGCATTTGTTTGTGAGGTTTTTGTAACCTGATATATGGTCAATTTTTGTGAAAGTTACCAATCTGGAGACTGTTCTGAAAGTAAATTAGTAATTAAATTAAAACAAAATATAATTCCTGAATTCAAAGAAAAGTTGAATTAAATTATTTCCAAAACATTAAAGGGACAAAAATATAAAGGATGGTGACAAATTTTATAGATTAAAAAAAGTATATTCTTTTCTTTTTCTTCTTGTGTAAGTAGAGGAAGAGCAGTCAGCAAAATAAAGACAAGGCACTTGGGGGCCCTGAACAATTTTTGAAAATTGTTTCTCTGCCTATAGGAAAAATTGAACTTCCTACATATTTCTGGAACTTTTGGACCTTTGCTGAACTGAATGCAATTCAACAGTCCTGAAATCCTTGTTCTATAAAGATAATATTTTTCTAGCTTTATAACATACATACAGACATGTATATATATAAATTATAGATATGTAGATATAGTCTATGCATACATGTATTTGAATATGTCTGTACATGCATATAATCATATACACATACACACATATGCAGATATATTTAAATTTGTATATATATATATACATACATATATATTTAAATTTGAACTTTAGTGCACTTGGCATTGATATTAGAGGTAATTAACCTATCTGTTCCTAGTTATATTTCTGTAGATCAGTTGGGAAGTGAGAGAAATGATGCTTAAGGAAGCACTATTGCCCTCATCCATACTCAATATTACATTTTCTGCTAGCCACAAAAAGGCAATAACAGCCCCATGAACTCATACTAAATATTGGTCATCATTATGAGTTTCTTTGCTGAAATGCTTCAACTGATCTTTTCTTTTATCAGCTTTGTTTCATTTTCATTTTCTTCTAAAATATTTTTGCTTCCTTCTTGATCATCTAGTTACTGAAAGCTATTGAATTTTCTAGAATGTGTTATGGACCCTGGTCCTTTTGGAGCATTACATTCTTTATCTATATAATGAAGATAATATTTGTTCTTTCTACCTCAGAAAATTGTTTTGGAGATCAAATAAGATAAAGAATATGAAGTACTGTAATACATGAAACAAATATAAGATAGGATAAAAGGTAGAGCAGAAAAAATACTGGATCTGTCATAAAAAACTGGATTTGGTTCATCATTTTCTTTCTCTAAATCCTAAACTTAGATAATGTATAAAGTATTTTGCAATCAAAATGCAATGGTTCTATTTTTTCCTTTTCTCCCCTTCCACTGCCTTTCTCTCACTTCACTTAGCCTTTGTTCATTCCTTCAGAATTCCCTTTCTCTATTTCCCACCTTTCCTCTATTTTCCCTATTATTTGTCTACTTTTCCCTTTACTAATTCTATCTTTTCCCTTTCACTATTGTCTTTTTTCCCCTTCCAACTTCTCTTAATCAACAAACCACCACTATTACCACCACAAAAAAGAATAATGAAGAAAATATTTCTTTTGTTGTTGTTCGGGTGCATTCGACTCTGGGATCTCACATACCAATCATCCCCTGGATTTTCTTTGCAAAAGTATTGGAGTGGTTTGTCATTTCTTCTCCTGTTTTATAAAGGCATGTATTAAGTGACTTGCCCAGGGTTACCATACTTCAAATAACTGAGGTCAGATTTAAGTCATGCCCCTTAAATGTTCTTTTATATTTCTTTACATACCTTTAATATTATGGCAAAAAAACCCATTTTTCACATTATGAGTTTCTGGTATATAATACACAGCTCCTGAGATATATTGTGATTTTAAAAGTTTAAAAAATATTTAAAAAGTATCTGACATCAAATTATGATAATTAGGAATTTACATTGATATTTAGGTGCCTTTCTTCTAGGGTAAAACAACAGTCTTATCAGATATCTATTATCCATCTATCCATCTGTCTATCTGTATCTATCTATCTATCTATCTATCTATCTATCTATCTATCTATCTATATCTCTCTATCTCTCTATCTATCTCTCTAGGTAGCTATCTGGCTATTTAACTTTCTATCTATCCATGTGTCTGTTTTTCTTTTCTTTTTTCTGTACTTAGCACAGGGGATCAGGACATACCAAATGTTGAATAAATACATATTGATAGACTAACTTTTCCTTCTTGTGCATCCTTTGTAATAAAGTAAATTGTAAAACTGGTACAGTAATGAAATTATTAACTTTATGAATTCTGTTTTTTTGTAATTTAAACAATATATTTTATTCATAGAATAATATATATGCATATATGTGCATGCATATATATATATATATATATGTACACACACACGATTTATTTTCCTATTCAATATGTTCTTTGATACTCACCTATATTGCATATTGTATCTGTGGGGGCAGAGTACTTTTTAGATAGTGAAGTGGATGGAGTGCTAGCTCTGGAGTTAGGAAGCTTAAATTCTCCTCAGATGCTAGCTATGTAACCTTGGGAAAATCACTTAACCTCTGTCTCTCTCAATCACCTCAACTTTAAAATGGGGATAATATTTAACAGTTTCTCAGGGTAGGGTGAGGATCAAATGAATGAACATTTGCAAATTTCTTAGCACACAGTGTTTGGAAAATAGTAGGTACTTAATAAGTGCTCATTTCCTCCCTTCCTGTCTCCTTTCTTCTTCCTTTCTTTTCTTACTTCACACCCTTGGTCTCTTCCCCTATTCCTTCTTTCCCCCCTCCCTTTTCCTTCCCTTTCCCTTCTTCCTTCTTTCCTCCTTCCCTCTCTCCTTTCTTCCTCTCTCTTTGTTTCTTTCTCCTTCCCTCCCTCCCCTTCTTCTTCTCTCCTCCCTCTACTCTTCCTTCCCTCCCTTCCTCCCTTTTTCTCTCCCTCCTATACCTTTTCCTTCCTCTCCCTTCCCTCCCTCTTTCCCTCTCTTCTTCCTCCTTCCCTTCCTTTCTCCCTCTTTCCTTCTTTCTTTTGCAGTTTCTTGGTTGGTGAACTAGAGGACTCTAACTCTCATTTTCTTGGTTTGTGTAATTGCCCACAAAACTGGGATATATATGTGTGTGTGTGTATATATACATATATATGTGTGTGTGTGTGTGTGTGTGTGTGTGTGTGTGTGTGTGTATGTATATATGCCAGAATGGGTTACTTCCAATTTCAGTATATAGTAATTGTCATTACTCATTTTGATTCTGTTAAACTTTTAAGTAGCTAAAATTTAATTCTTTAAAGAAAATGAGATTTCTTCAGTTAATTTTTTGAACTCTCCTCTCCAAGTTCTTAGGGTTTTCTTCTTACTCAAATTATCCAAATGTGGATGTATGGCTAGTAGAATGCAGACTTTTTTTTTAGGTTTTTGCAAGGCAAATGGGGTTAAGTGGCTTGCCCAAGGCCACACAGCTAGGTAATTATTAAGTGTCTGAGGCTGGATTTGAACTCAGGTACTCTCCTGACTCCAGGGCCGGTGCTCTATACACTGTGCCACCTAGCTGCCCCGAGTGTAGGCTTCTTGAAGGGAAGGATTGGTTTGTTTTTTCTTTAATCTCTCCAACAGTTTGTTTTGCAAATAGTAGGAGTTTAATAATTTTTGTTAAAACATCAAAATGAATTGTTGAATATATAAAACTAAGTTAAAAAGATCTTCGTCAGACTACATCTGACTATGCAGGTATATGTTGTGTATTATGACATGTTTTTGTAGTTTGTGTATACTTTTGGCAGTGTGAAGAATTTAGGATGATTGGCTAAAGAAAGGTAGATATTCTCTTTTGGATGTTTTCCTACTTCAAATAAGTAGTGCCTCTCTGTTCTATGCTTTGTCCTGAATTTCCCGTTAATCAATGCCCTTAGCCCTGAGCTGTGGGAGATGGACTTCCTTATTTTAAATCTGTGAGATAGAAGAATGAAAAGTGAGAAAATACAAGAGTAGCTAACTTGCATACTGAAAACATTCTCTTCCAAACCAATTGGTTCATTTTCTGAGTAATTCTTTTCCCCCTGCTTCTGTTTGAGGGAATTATAATATATTTTATTAATAAAACCTTTGGGTTCACTGGTGCACCCATCTTCTAATACCAGGAATTAGGTAAAATTATATTTATTTTCATTCTCTCTCTCTCTCTCTCTCTCTCTCTCCCCTCTCGCTTTCCCCTTCTCTCTCCTATATGTCCCCTTCTCCTCTTCTTCTATCTCTTTATCCCTATGACTCCATTGTATATATTCAGCACTAATTTTTGACAGGTGAAGTTCACTTTCATTTTTTAATATTTTCTTTTCTTTTTAAAATTCATTTTTAGGGTTTTTTTTTTGCAAGGCAATGGGGTTAAGTGATGTGCCCAAGGCCACACAGCTAGGTAATTATTAAGTGTCTGAGGCCGGATTTGAAATCAGGTACTCCTGACTCCAGGGCCGGTGCTCTTTTCCACTGTGTCACCTAGCCTCCCCTTAAAATTCATTTTTAAAAATTTTGACTCCTAAATTCTCTGTGAAGGCAAGTAGTATGATATCAATTATACATTTAAAGTCATGCAAAACATATTTCCACATTAACCATGTTAGAAAAAAGCAATAAAGAAAAATAAAGCAATAAAAGTATGCTCCAAAATCTGCACTCAGTTCTCTCTCTGAAAGTGGAAGCTTTTCGTCATGAGTCTTTTGAAATTGGCTTTCATTTTTTATGAGAGTAACTAAAACTTTAACATTTGATTATTATTATTACGGTGTTTGAACTATATTACAAACTACTTCTTAAACTAGAAAAAATAATGAACTGTGTATATTTTTGAACCAACGATACCAATATTTATTATAAATATTAAGGAATCAAAAACAGAAGTAAAGGTTTTCTGTAACTATATTTTTTATCATTTTTATGTCTAACTACATATGTATGTATAAGGTGTATGTATGTGTATTTGTGCGTGTAAATACTTTAAAGAAGCAAATAATTAGAAGGAAAGTATCATTTGACTGGTGAATGAATGAATAAATTTTGCTAGAGTAATGAAATGGAATAAACAGAAGACATGAAGAATGTGAAAAGTACAGAGAAACTTAGGAAGACTTACATGAACTAATGCATATGAAGTATAAATAACCAGGACAGAGTTTATGTGATGATCACAGCAATGTAAAGAAAAACAATATTAGCAACTAAGTGAATTGAATGTTGAACTTGGAGTCCTGACCTAAATTCAAATCCTCTCTCAAACATTATTATCTGTGTGACCCTGGGTAAGACACTTAGGCTCTCTAGTCTTGATTTCCTTATCTGTAAAATGGAGATAATAATAACATTAACCTTAAAGGATTTTTGTGAGGACCAAACAAGATAATATATGTAAAAGTGCTTTTCAAGCCTTAAAGTTTTATATAAATGTTGACTATGATAATAAGTTCAAAACTGGTTAATGTAGGGGCAGCTAGGTGGCACAGTGGATAAAGCACTGGCCCTGGAGTCAGGAGTACCTGGGTTCAAATCCGGCCTCAGACACTTAATAATTACCTAGCTGGGTGGCCTTGGGCAAGCCACTTAACCCCATTTGCCTTGCAAAAACCTAAAAAAACAAACAAACAAAAAAAAACTGGTTAATACATAAGGGAATAGCAGAGTGGATTAAAAGATCAGAATCCTACAATATGCTGCTTACAAGAAATTCATTTGAAGCATAGAAATATTATAGAGTCAGCATCTATCTGAAATGCAATGGGGATAGGCTAGAGGCATTCCCAATAAGATCAGGGCGAAAAAAGAATGCCCATTATCACCACTACTATTCAGTATTGTATTAGAAATGTTAGCTTCAGCAATAAGAGAAGAATAAGAAACTGAGGGAATTATATTATTTCTCTCTCATCACATCCAATAGATCAATGCATACTATGGAAACAATGTAAAGACTAACAGACTGCCTTCTTTGGGGGGATGAGGAGGGAAGCAAGATTAGGGGAAAAATTGTAAAATTCAAAATAAATAAAATCTTTCTTAAAAATAAATAAATAAATTCAAACTCATTAAAAAAAAACTGGTCAATGCATTACTTCAATGGTTTAGTAGAAAAAAACCATACTACTTGCCTTTCATCGAAAGTAGTAGATTATTGGTATTTAATAGCAGGCATTTTTTTTGTCAGGAAACTAATTTTTTTAAGAGGATTTCTTTATTACACAGGATTATTCTACCTTGAGAGAGATGAATCATTGGGAAATAATAGTAATTTAAAAAATAAAAAAATGGCATAAACATTTTTTGTTTGTTTTGAGACATCTTAAGATCTTCCTATCTAAACTAGATGTGGACTCAATCCCACAACTAATTGATGGAGAAGCTTTTTGACTTGCCCTGTTTCTAATCGGTTTGAATTCCCCCCCCCTAAGAAATTGATTAGTCTCCCCATATTGGATTTATTTCAGATACTCAGTAGTCTTTAGCCCCACTGCAGCTCTGAAATCCCAAGCTCAAACAATCCACCAGCATCAACCTCTTTAGTTATGTTTTACAAACAAGTACCATTATGCCCAGTAACATGTTTTTAAAAGAAAAATGGTGTATAAGGGACCTTAGAAAGCTCTTTTTATTTGGTGCATAGTAGTTTTTTTTTAATTGAAACTTGGATAAAATAATGATTTTAGTCTGAACGGATGTTTCCAATCTTGTGTTCTCATGAAGCCCAGAGAGAAAAATCTAGATTCTAAGTGTAATCTAGTCATTTTTGCTGTAGGTTTTGTACCCTGTTATATGGAGAGTAGTAAAATAACTCTTCAAGATACAGCAGCTTTTATTCTTTTTATTTTTTCAGGTTTTTGCTAGGCAATGGGATTAAGTGGCTTGCCCAAGGGCACACAGCTAGGTAATTATTAAGTGTCTGAGACTGGATTTGAACCCAGGACTCCAGGGCTGGTGCTTTATCTACTGTGCCACCTAGCCGCCACCTAGCTTTTATCCTTTTTAAAGGGCAACTTGATGGTACAAAAGATAGACTACCAGGCCTAGAACCTGGAAGGGTCATCATGCTGAGTTAAAATCTGGTTTCAGAAACTTAGTAGCTGTGTAACCCTGAGCAAGTCATTCAATCCTACTTGCCTCAGTTTCTTCATCTGTAAAATGATCTGGAGAAGGAAATGGGAAACCACTCCAGTCACTTTGTCAAGAAAGTCCTAAATGAATCATGAAAAGTTAGTCACTACTGAAATAAGTGAGCAATAATTACAAGTCCTTTATAAAATCCCATGTTTTTATATCATTATAACTTTTTGGTATATCTCCTTTCTCCTTAGTCAATTGAATCCACTGTCATGACAAAGAAATATAATTAAAAGAGGATGAAAAAGAAGTCCTTGTGAAAGTGTATGGAACATTTCACATCCATATCCCCCAAATATTCCAATTTGAGAAACGATGAGTATTTTATCTTCTTTTCTCAGCCAGATCACAGGCTCTGTTTCCAATCCTATACATCATATAAACTACCAAAGTGTAGGAAAGCCCAAGCAGGTAAATTGGGAGTAGCATACTTTCTAGAACACTGGCTCTGCTTACAGCCTAGACCCCATAGCCATGATTCAACTAGTGAAGTCTTATGGAGACATTAGATGTGGCAATATGACTCTGAAGGTCCTGGTCTCCTCAAAATTACCAAATCAATTATTTGAAGATCATAAACAAATATAGTTTTATTAATGAAAATGGCATCAAAGAAGATATATTATCATGTGCTTTGTCACAGTACCTTAAAGACCATTGGGTCTTTCCATCAAAGTTAATACTTCCAGTGTTCATTATCTCTCCCTATAAGAGTGTGGACTCTGAGAACAGAAATTTGCCTTGTTTTTCTATTTGTCCTCATTGCTTAGCACAATGCTTTTTTATTTAGATGTTAATAAATGCTTTTCTATTCACTCAATTAATAAAGATTATTTGTCACAATTATTGGGAATTCAATCTCTCTTCAGTATGACTTTCTTTTAAACCACTGTAATCATTCATTTTATTTGTTCAGCATCTCTCTTACAGGACTCACATTTTTCTCAATTCCTCATTGTCATTATTTCTTAAGGTGTTTAATTTTCCATTACATTCATATGTCATATTTTGGATAGCTGTTCATCACTGGATAGAGAGCCAGTTTGTTTCTAGTGGTTTGGTAGGTACCACAAAGAATTTCATTATATATGGAACTTTTCTTTCAGTCAGTGACTATCATAATAAATGCATGAATTATTTGTGCTCAACCTGTGATAGAGCATTCTGAGCTCATGTTGGTCTGATCAGCTACAATTAAACACACTAACTTGATTCTAACAGTGATGTCATTTTGGTCCTTTTTGAGAATGAAGAACAAAAATCAACCTTGAGGTAGTCAAGTAGAAGCATCTCTAGGTCAAGGAGTATGAACAGTATTAGCAAAAGTAGCATCTTGTAGATCAAGAGCTTAATGACTTTTCAGATATAATTCTAAAGTGTTTTCTAATTATCTGGGCCAATTTGAAGTTCCACAAACAGTATTTTGGGGCAGCAGTCTGTATCTTCAAGATGCAGTTGAGAGTGGACTTAACTTCAGATAGTAATGACTTTTAGTTTTAACTTTGTGCAGATGATCTCCCATATTTTCCATTTCTTCCTTTTCCCTCTTTTATCTCAATTAATACTAATTTTCCCCTATTCTGTGCCTGTATATTCTTTCTAGGTGATTTATTGCCAATCATATATTTACAAGATCTATGTGGACACTCATTATTCAAATAACATATTTAAATTTTTAACAGGAATCTGCTTGAAATGCTTTCAATTTCAATTTCTAAGGCAGGGTGTTTTGGGGGTGGGGTGGATGGGAGAATTTAAAGATTCTTCAGTTTGACCCCATGGGTAAACTCTTTGCCAACAGAACTATATAGGTTTGCCTCTGCCTACTATATGATTATCACATCTCTTTAGAATGTAAGACCTTAAAGGAGCAAAGATGCCTTTGTATTTATATGTTGTATTTCAACTACCAGATTTCAGTATTACATATTATGACTATTCATGCAGATTCGGCAGAAATGCCATTGGTTCATGTAGTTTTCAGTATAGTTAGGATCAGGTTCACTCCCTTCTTTCTAAGTAATTCTCACTGGGGTGTGCAATTTCCTGTTCTAGAAAGATTCTTGAACTTAGTCATTTTGAAAACATACTATGGGTTCTCTACAAGATTTTTTCATGATGCTGAATTTTATTCAAGGAAGCATGCTAGATATATATCATCTACCACCAAGGGGAAAAATGTAGCAATGACTCTCTGCCACCTTGAAGTATCTGGTTTGAGTGATGAAAAACAGTACCACCAAATTAACTCAAACCTATGGGCAGAAGTCAGAATTTAATTGAATGAATATAGTTGCAAGAAATAGGATGTTCTCTAAAACCAGAAGCTTTCTGTAAAGAGGGAAAATGCATTTAAGAAATGGCTTTCTTTGGGAAATGATTCATTTAAAGCCTTGCCTGTTCTTTAGCTTTCGTTTAAAAAAAATGATTTTGTTCCTTTTTGTCTCCTTTATTCTGCTGCTTCCTGCCACTGGCTGTGTGTGTGTGCCTTCTCTGAACAATGACTTTTCACATATGACAGGTAAGAAGGAAGATTTTTGCTGATTCTTATTTTATTCATTGCTTTGGTTATGTGGGTCTCTGGGCTTGATACTATAAATCACTTTAGAGGTTTTCCAATTTATTTAATTCATTAAGAAGAATAATTTTAAACATTAACATTGATATCTCTTTGGATGTCATCATTATAAACTCTTTAAATGACTGCCAAAGTGCACTATTGTTTAGATCATAGGCTTTATTTGTTTGCACAACCTTTTCAGAACTGTAGTTTTGTCTTACATTTCACATCGGAAGAGGTTCTGAAAAGTTCACTGCAAATCCAATCATTTATGTGGTGACTTAAATTATAATTTCAATTATATTTTATTTTCATTATTAATTGATTTTCTACTGGCAGTACTATGAACATTTTGGAAAATCAAAGTTCCTCTGTTTCTCTATCTCTTCATCAAAATATTTTTGATCTATTGCTATATTTAAATGCAAAAAAGGGGGATCAGGAATCCTGCTTGTATCCTTTTGTGCCACAAGATTCTTTTTAGAATAAAAATATTCTCTCCCTAACCTATTTTATGTATAGTTTCAGATTTTTCGTCCTCTTGGGATGGAGGGTAGGGTAGGGTAGGTCAATTGTACTCCAAAGGTCTAGTCCTTCATTTAGTTTGCATCCTTATATCCAGATCTTTTATATACTTATGTTTCATATTATCCATCCACATTTTTTCATTCTTTAATGAAAAAAATCAAACTTTTATGTATTTTTCCAAGAAAAAATTTACAAAAATAAAGAAAAAATGAGAAGGGAGTGTGACAGGCCATATTTGATAGTATGTACTGTGAAGCATTATAGTTCAGTGGTAGAGGGTTGGAGGAAGAGCTGAATGAAAATACTGCCTGTAAACCTGTCACCTAATCTTTCTGCACTTCTAACAACTTACTGGAACTTAACTTCCAATAGCTATATGATTTCTAGAGTAATTTCTTCCATAACCAGAGTTCTCCAAACTCATGATTATTTTGGTTTTTATTATTATAGAAACAAAACAAGATGACAAAACAATGCCAACTTTCTGTTTTGTTTAACAGGAGAGTTCAAAATGGAAAATCTGACATTTTATTATGTCAGTAACCAGCAATTATAGTTATATTTATAAAGCATTAAAGATTTACAAGGCTTCATAGATACATTAATTAATTTGATCTTTCTAATAATCATGTAGGGTAGGTGCTACAAGTATCATTTTTTTTAACAGATTAGGAAACAATCTCATGGAGATTGGCACCCATGGTCACATAGGTCCCTGTCCTGACTCTAACCATATATTATATTTTATTTTAAAAAATACAAGGCTTGACCTCAAGAAGTATATATTTTTAATGACATATATAGGCATATATAGATATAAATATGTAGAATAGATTTCTATCTATCTCTATCTACCTTAGGAAATTAATGGGACAATAGTCAAAATAAACTCATAGTATTGTTTGAGTTACACTATTTGAATAGATATCAACATGCTCAGATATTTCAGCTCTTTTAGAAAAACACTGAATGATTAAACCAGGATTAGTATTAGACTTAAGGATGTGTAACCTATATACTTTTCAGGGCACTGTGTACATAAATAATGAATGAGCATCAAATACATAAGTAATGAATACATTTGCATATCTAACAAAGCCACAAACTCATTTTTGTCTAGGTAAAACAATTGCAAATCAAGGCATTGTCTTTTTTTTGCCTGCAGTGCCAGAGAAGCATTATATTTCACAGAGACCTCATATAAAGCTTGCACAGTAACATCATTCTATGAAATAAAACTTCTCTCTAGAGTACATGTGTCACACAGAGTGCTGAGCCATTAAATATGGTTCTTTTTACTGACATTATGGAACAGGAGGTAGTTCTATTAGTAACTTAAAAGCAGGCATCTCTGTCACCATAGCTGTCTTTGGGACTCTAAACCATTAATATATTTTGCCATTGGCCATCATATGACTGGTGTGATTGCAGCATATCTGGAAAGCTTGAGTGGACAGGTCACGATGACTTGTGCTGAAGGCTATTCCCATTCTTTAGTTCATTTCTTTTGAAAATATAGACATGTTTGAGAGAGAGCTTTTGAGTTATACTTGAAGTTAGTGGTAATATCTTCTTGAGTAACCATTTCAAAGGTAACACAATTTCATAATGAGGTTATCCTATGTCTTTTTAAAAAACTTTTGAGGGTAAAGTCTAAGTCACAGGAAGTGCTAAAATGAAACTCCAAGATAATAGGTCATTCATTTGAGCTGTCTTTCACTAAGTAAGTAAATTTTTGAAGAAAAAATAATATACACCACTTGACATTGTTTCTGAGCCATATGAATTCCATCTGGCATATCTTTTGTACATATGCTATGTATAATATCCCAGAGCTAGTGAAGCATAGTTTAAAGAGATCAGGGACAAAGTTCCATATTTCAGCTAAAAGGGAGTTGATGATAAAGGAGAAAGAAAACTTGCCATTCCAAAAGGAAGAGGATTATGATAATTCCTTGATTTTTAAAAAATTTGTAATATCAACATTGATCTATTAATGGTTTTATAGTTTCATAGATTTAGAGATAGAGGAGACTTCAAAGGTCATTTAGTCCAACTCTTTTTCTTTTACATATAAGGTAACTGAGGCTAAAGGGGTTATATAAAATCACTTGCCTATGCTCCTGCCTACTAAGCAGGTTGGAAGCAGTAGATAAGCCATCTCTATACTCTAGTTTGGGATCCACACTTCAGTTAGGATAGAATGAGGCACATAGCATCTGTTTAACCAACTTCAAAAAATATTAATTAAGCATACTGCTCACTGTTTAAGGTACAGTGGAAAACAAAATCAAATGAGTCACTGTCTCTACCCATATGAAGTTTGCAGTGAGAGAGGGAGGGAGAGGTATACAGACAGAGACAGAGACAGAGCGAGAGCGCTAGAGAGAGAGAGAGAGAGAGACAGATACACACACACGTACACACATACACACAGAAAACCTTGTAACTTTCATTAAAACCATTGTGGAAACTTCTGTTGCTTACTTTTGTTCTCTCCCTTCCTTTATTTCCCCCTTCCCTTTTCCCTACCTTTTGGTAGATCTCTCCCACCCCCTTTGCAAACTTGGTTTGGTACCTTCCACCTGTTCTTTTATAACCTTTCCCAATTACATCCTGAAGCAGATTAATTGGTCTTCCTTTCCCTCATATTCTGCCTTGTGCTTCATTATGCCACTGGGAGCAGAATGTGAATCAACGAAAAAAAATTTCTAGATGTGTACAGAGAAGTAAAGAGTTAGTATGAGAAAATCGAGAAAATCCCATTACCTTCAGTATCAATTTGTTTATTTATTTTTTTAAATAAAGGTTCTTATCTCAAAAAAGGTCTTCATTTGTAATCCCCTATGCTTCACTTAAATTCAATTCACTTGCAAGTCAAGTGATATCATTGGTTCTCTTCAAGGACAAAGGACAAGCAACAACCATAATCTCTCCCCAAGTAATGAGAATGTCTCAGTTACTTTCATGTTTAAATACTTTTTCATTAAAAAAAGTGATTTAATTTCACTTAAAGAAAGTATCTAGATTTTATTTTTAAGCTCTTAGGTAGAGGAAAATAAGGAAAATTACAGGAGAATGACTGGAGAAACTTGTTTTGATGACTGTTTCCTCTGTTGAATTCTTTAATCTCAAGTAAGTAGTGGCAAAAGGTCAGCTAGAATTACTGACAGCATGATGCCATTACAATGGCTTTTTGGGTTATATAATAGCTTAATGAAAATCCAAATCTCATTCCAATAAGGGAGAGGTGAGGGAAAATGAGAATAGAGCAGTGTAATTGATGTGGTTTCATAAAGCTCTGCAACTATGGAGTCATGGAATGATTGCATTTTTGATATCTCTGAAACCTCATTTTCTTTCTCTTCTTCTCTGACTTGTGATTAGAATAGGGGCTTTGGGAAGTTGCCTGTTGTGAGACCAGGAATACTAAACCATATCACTCAGAGTCAAAGGTGAATTATTGTTTCATATAGGAATTTGCTGTTTTATACAACATGGACCAAAATAGTTTTTTTTTTTTAATTCAAGGAAAATAAATGATCAAAGGCTATTGGATAAGTATGCTGGTTGTGAACATTAGAATGTAAGTTCCTTGGGGACCAGAGGTTTTTTTTTGCCAGTTTTTGGGCCCTTAATTCCTGTTACATACAGTATTTAATTAAATGCTTGCTGATTGATTGATTGATTGATTGAGCCATGTTGCTCAGCTCAGGGATATTCATGTATTTATAAATTTTGGTTTTCCTTTGTTTCAGTTGAAGACTTGTTGGATGTGTGTGTGCTTAGGAGGATTGGACAGATAATGTAGAGAAAGGTCAGGAGTAGAGGGAGAAATTAAATGACTCTGGATATACCTACGTATTCACTAAATATAAATATACACATGACCAATTAATGACCATCCAGGGTGAGTCACTGAACACAGAAACACACCTGACCAATTAATAGCCATCCATGGTCAAGAAGTCAAAAGATGATAAATTAAAAACAAAATTGTTAACATTGGCATACCAATGTTAACAATTTTGTTTTTAATTTATTGTTATTTTTGTTTAATCAAATGTTATTATACTCATTAAGTCCTTGGTATGTCAAAATAATTATGTTTGTCCTTTAAAAAAGCATAATGATAACTGGACTTATGAAAAAAAGAATAATATTTAATAGTTTTTTCTTTGGTTACAACCTCTATCATCTACATTGTGATAGACCAAAATTATTTAACAATAGCAAACCATTATCAATATAGACTCAGATCTATTCAGTCCTCATTGGGGAGGACATAAGCCAATTCATGATTTGTAGCTTTAATTTATATGGTTTTAAAAGTTTTGTAAATTAGCACACTGAAGCAGTGTCAGATACTAGTTACCACTTAGTTCATGTTGCCCCCTATAATCTCACTCTTCATTTTTCTAGTTTAACCTTATAAGCAGAAGAAAATGTCAGAAAATCTTAATGCTTTTCTGAAGTCCAATGAGAAGTTATTTACCTTTTTTCTTTATGTAAAAATATGGGTAAGGGAGAATTCTGGATTAGAAGTCAGGATCTAAAAAAGTTTTTAGTCTCTAACCAAAAATGGTGACTTCAAGCAAGTCATAACATATCTGTTATCCTTAGTCTTTTTAATCTATTAAATAAGGATAATAATATTTTCATTACCATGTTCTTAGTAAAGGAAGCTTTCATAGTGGATAGAATGGTGGATTTGGAGTCAGAAAGAACTGGCTTCAAATCCTGTTTCTGACACTTAATATCTATGTGACTAGCAAAGTCATGTTATCTGAGTCTTAATTTCCTTCAAAAAATTAGGGCATTGAAATAAAGACTCTAAAGCCACTTTTAACTATAAATCTAAGATCTTATGCTCACTGAGTTGATGGCACATAAGTTTTTGTAAACTTTAAATTGCTCTACAAATTTATCATCATCATCATCATCACTTTTGTCTTATTTTCCACTTGCCTTTCCTCCCTTCCCCTTTCTCTCTTTCTTCCTTTCTGCCTCCCTCCTTCCCTTTCTCTCTCTCTCTCTCTTCCAATCTAATTTTTCTTAGTTTGAATAATAGTGCCTGAGAATTCCTGCTAGTTTATTCCAGATATCAATTAGAACTGAATTTTAGGAAGAATGTGACTTGGGGTTGAATCCCATGTATTATGATATCTATGTAATAATGTTTCTGTTGTTAAGGTTAATTGCATGACCCATAAGATCAGAACCCTAATCTTAGAATTATCTTAAACTTCCCAACATCTACATCCTGTCAGAACACCTAGAACAGTAGTGGGTACACCGTGTTTTTAAAACTTAAGACTTGTTTATATGAATATTTATTTAATTAAATTCAATTGAATTAAACTGCATTTTTCTTCTTTCAGGAAGCTGTGTTGTATTGATTGCATTTAAATCATCCTATAAATAAAGGCATATTAATAAAATATCTTTTATTAATCCAATTAAGTCATTTAAAAACCTATTTTGACAAAATATACCTATTATTCCATGTCAGCATTTAAATATAATACTGAACATGTGACTTCATTGAAGTGAATATTCAATTCAGTTATACTTATGGCAACCCATTCATGTTTTCTTATTTTGTGTAATTTTTCTGAATGCACTCCCATTCTTTCCAAATGTAACAGAGGTCTTCCTCTAGGTAATTTGATTTTCCACAGGTACCATTGCTGAACTTGGACTGAATATGTCATATCCATTGTTTTAGGAACATTGCTAGCCTACCTCTTAGTTTTCTTTCCCTGCTCTGCTTCTGTGGGTAAATTTCTTAATTTCTCTGGGTCCCTGTTTACCCACCTATAACCAAGAGCTAAGTTTCATAGTAAGTTTTGGGAGTGATAACTAGTTGGCACAGTGGGTAGAACACTAAGCCTGAAATTAGGAAGATCTATTCATTTCCATCCTTCCTTTTATAGTATTTAAATAATAGATAGGTAAAGCTGCTTCAAGATTAGTGATTTGAAACCACTTCCAGTTGATAATAACAATAGTAAAAAATTTACATTTATATACATAAAGGAATTTTCTTTGCCAAAATGAGAAGCACTTTGACAATTATAGTTTCTTTTTCCCTCAGAAAACTTTGATTAGGTAGAAATATGAAAACACCATTGTCCTTTTTTTACAGGAAGTGGTTACTATCCCTTTCCCAGTTTGGTATCAGGGATGAGGAATATGGATCTACTTCAACTAATCTAGGACTGGTGGCCTAATGAATCATACAAACTCATCCAGAAAATCCAGTTTTGAGCAGGAAATGGTTTACATCAGGATGATGGAATAATGGATACAATGCTCTGCCATTCTATTGAAATTTAATCTTTACTGTGCAACAACATTCTAGCAAGCTAGAAAGGGATAATTGTGATGTTTGGGGTGATGGGGTAGAGAACAGATCAGATCAGCATAAATAAAGTTTCAACTAATAAAATTTCTAGTTAAAATAGGCTTATGTTAACAACTTTAGGAAAAAAGACAAAGAATGATTTTCTGCTGTTCTATACCTTGTTTACCAGGGAACCTGTGTCTTTCATGCAGTCTGATCTGGGCTGTAGCAATCTAGTTCTACGGAGAGTAGCTGAGTGGTTGCCTTGACTTAAACAGAGCATATGCTCTTTATATTGTGGACCTCCATCTTCTGGGGGTTATCTACCATTGACTCCAAAGAATTAGAGCTTCTGATTAGGAGAAAAAGAAATGAAGCACAAAAAAAGGAGTATGACTGTTAATCTGGCAAATATCATTGACTTTAGAAATACTTTATGACTTTTTAAAATTAGAATCAAAGGTTTTATTGATTAATGTACATTGTAGAACTCTCATTTATTCATCCCCCATCCTGAACATCATCCTGATCTCATTCCTAAAGGACACTTTCTTCCAAAATCTGATTAGCATAGTTCAGTAAACACTTTATTTTAGATGAGTAGTGTGCCACTAAATCTGAAAATAGCATCTCATCCCTCTTCTTTCATGATATATTTAGAATGTGTTTCATAAGCCTTAAGTTCCAGAGTTTTTGTACAGTTCTTTTGAATCAGGACATAATGAAGCATTGGAGTTTAGATCTCCTTCATGTTCACCCTATTACTCATTCTATCTTAAAACTTGTCCCATTGATACAACTCTTATTCAAGTTACTAATTCTTTGTCTGTCTTTCCATTTTCCTCTTTCCTCTGTCTTTTTGTCTCCTTCTTTGTCTATTTCTCTCCAAAAATCATCTCATGAACTTCCACTTCACAGAAATCCACTCTCAATGATCTAAACTCTTGAAGCATACCAGATGTACTCCAACGCTCTCTCTCAGACCTTATGACTTTCACAAATCAAGACCCGTTTCTGACCACTTTACAATAACCACTCATTCTGAGATTTTCCTGAGGGCCTTAAATACTTGGAAAACTGGAAACTCTGTGCCTGTTTAGTCTTGTCACAAAGCTAATCCTCTTTTATCCATTGACCCCATAGAAGCTTCCATCTTTCCAGAATATTAATGGGGAGATAGCCTGGGAAGGATGCATATGGAAATTGTGTATATCATTTCTTTTCTAAAATCTGGAATGAGAGTACCTTTTTGGTTTACTATTTGTTTCATCATTGAGGTCAGTTCTTCCTTTTAGATGACGACCCTTGCTTTGAAAGAAATCAATGAACACAAACGTCCATGTAGTTTCTGTCCCCCCTGAACAACTCATTGATTAAACTATCATAGTCACACAAGTTCATAACACTTGTGGGGTTGGTACAGATGTCCTTATGCTACTCTACCTCTTATCCATATGCTAGTTTTATGGCTTTCAAATGACTTCCACCTGTAGCATTGTAACCAATCACTCCTCTCTGGGAAGGTAATAACTTCTGCCGCTGAAATGGAAATTGACAGGTGGTGTGAGCTACAGCTGCATCTGATTGTCTAAAATTATTTTATATAATTGTTAAAACCTAGCTAACACCTAATGAAACAAACATGTTATTTCCCCATACCAATGGGTCTGGGAAGTCAGAATAAATATTGTGTGCCAGAATTTAAAGATGTTTAAGGCTGCCAGTTCTTTGACAATGGGAAAAATTAATTTGAATTGCTGATAAGG
Source organism: Macrotis lagotis (assembly GCF_037893015.1). Lineage (NCBI taxonomy): Eukaryota > Metazoa > Chordata > Mammalia > Peramelemorphia > Peramelidae > Macrotis > Macrotis lagotis. Next base: position 161,128,148 of record NC_133663.1, read on the forward strand.
GAAAAATATACAGTCCAAATTAAATTTAATAGATGGAAGAGTATATAGATATATATATTTTGCACTTAGCATTTCCATGGGGGGAATGTGTCAAACCTCATTTAACTCAAATAACCAGAGATATCAAAAACTATTGGATTGTGACTTTTGCCTGAGAATTGTTGAATGTGTCAAGTTGGTGCATAAGTCATGTGCAATATTTGGGTTAACCTTATACTTTAATGTAAAAGATAATGATGTGTGTCACAAGCAGAATATAGAGTGGATGCCAATGATATATGACACATTTTCCATTTACTGTTCCTTACAAATCTGCCACTGTTCTCATGGTTGGTAGAATAGGAACTGACCTCAACTAGGTTTTTTTTTTTGCCTTTCAGTGGGACCAAATATTGTTATTTAATGGCTAGGCAAAACAAAAGAAAAAAGGACTCCAATAAAAGCTTGTTTTCTTTGATACTAGTAAGATAAACATTTCAGGCTAACCTTGATTTAACACATATACTGAGAAGCAAAGCTCCTAGTTATAATTTCAAAACATTTTTCATATATATATATATATATATATATATATATATGTTATACAATGTTTATATATAAATGCTCAAAATTATGTAATAAATTCATATAAAATATATTGCCATATTTAGGGAAATATAAATATATTAATTATAGGCATAATATATTAAAATAAAATTATATGAATATATTTTCATATTTACCTGTTGTACAGGATGAATAATGTCTATAACCATATTTGTCTAAGAAGATATTGATAGAATAAATGATTTTGCTGAAAATCTGAGAAAATCTAATTATTTATTTTTAAAATAACAACCTCACGGATATAGGATCTGACATGTAAATAGACAGCAGTTTGCCTAAGAAAAATCTACAGTTTTAGTAAATGTGAAGATTGTTGAGAGTCAACCCTGTGTTATGACAGTCAGAAAACACATACACATAAATAACCTATATCACAAGAGGAATAATATCCAGAACAATATCAGTTATAGTTCTGCATTATTTTTTCATGTTGACTGCATCTGGAATATTGTATTAAATTCATGTCATCCATCACATTTTAGGAAAGACGTGGACAAAGTGATAAAACTTAGGGCCGTTTTGAACACCCAATCAGGTTACCTGAACCATAGGAAATAGAATTGAGAAATGTTTAATAAAATAATATTTACAATTAACACAATGTTAATTTATGATTTACTAATTCATGATGTGACCTCTGGCATTCATTTCTATTTGAGTTTGATATCCCTGATCTAAAGGTTAGGGTACCAAGATAGTAAAAGACATTGATAATTTTCCATCTGAGAATTCTTTCGACACATTTTAACTTAGAGAAAAAAAGTAATTTGATGGGAACCATGTAAATTTAATCCAAATTAGGAAATATACAATAGCCCCACCTATAGTTTTGAAACTTCACCTTGTTGGGAATCTTACTCCATCAGTAATCTTTACTTCTTCATGTACTTTTAACTTCTTCAGTTTTATTAAAATCTTCCCTCCATTTTTAAATAAGTTCATTCCTTCCTTAGACTTAGCCTCCTATTCCTGCAACACATCTTCCCTTAATTTTGACTTTACCTTTCCTCCACAAATAATAAGCCAGTATCTCTTCTTTCCTTGCTATCAAACTTATGGACAAAAGTAATCTACAATCCCTGTCTCTAATTCTAAATCATTCACACCTTAACGTCTTGCAATCTGATTGCTCCCACCATAACTCTATTGAAATTGCTTTCTTCATTCTAGGTAATGATCTTATCACCAAATACAAAGATTCTTCATCCTTGACCTCTGAACAATTTAAGAGCTCTTTTTTAATCACACTTTAAAAAAAAATTCTTTGGGTAGCTTATGTGACACTATATCCTCTACCTTGCCTTCCTATTTTTCCAATTGTCAATTCTCTTAGTCATTTGTTGGTTCATTTTTCTCTTATTGACCTTCATATTTGTGTTTTTCTCAGTTTTATCCATGATTTTCATCTTTCTCTCCTATAATGTTTCCATTTATGAGCTTTCATTCCTATGTATTCAAATCTAACCACATCCTTTTTTTTTTTTTTTAGGTTTTTGCAAGGCAAATGGAGTTAAGTGCCTTGCCCAAGGCCACACAGCTAGGTAATTTTTAAGTGTCTGAGGTTGGATTTGAACTCAGTAACTCCTGACTCCAGGGCCAGTGCTCTATCCACTGTGCCACCTAGCCCCACCACCCACATCCTTTCTTGATATCCACATTTCTGTTTCCTACATACCTCCACCTGAGCATATTTATAAACTTTTATCACCTTAGAATGATGTAGGGGTAGAAAACACTGAATTTTGTAAGGAGATCAAATATGAAAACTCTGATAATAATATGTCATTTAAATTTCTGAGCCTTATATTTATAATTTATACTGGTAATTGTACTACTTTATAATTTTATAGCAAAGAAAGTTCTTTATAGTCTTAAGTATTTATATAGACCTCTGGAGTTTTTATTTGGGAATTCCCTCCAGTAAGATATTCCTCCCCATTCTGTGTAACTCTTTTCCATGGTCTGCCATAAATTTTCCTTAGAAAGTTCATTCAATGGAGTGAATGTCTTCCTTGCTTCCTCTTGTTTTCACAAAGCTACCTGTGAAGCATTCTGTCTACTTGTCATCTCTTGCTAGTTCCAGTTGATTATATAATGCATTGAGAACATCATTTCCTCTTGATCATTTTTGATATTTCCTGTTGTTTATATTTCATAACTTTTTCATATCTACTGTGTGCCTTCACATTGTCCTTTGTGATAAAATCATTTTTAGGTCTTCATTTGGTATAATGTTCTGTGTCTTATAGCTCTACTGGTAAATATATTTATAATTAAAAGATGGGTCTTTGCTTTCATAAGAAGCTTGAGGTCAATAAAAGAACTGTGCAATTCCCCCAAAGCAATTCATCATGCTCTCCTGTTTAACTCTTGGCCCAATAAATTGATTTTAAGTGCAAAAAAGCCCCACAAAAAAGATAATTGCAAAAGAAACCAACTGTTGAAATACAACTTTAAATGCACACATATACACATTCACAAATTCACAGACTCCAAATAAAGAACCCATGCTTTATGATGAATTTATCCAAATATATGTTGAAATCCAAACTCATCAATGATAATTTCATCATCCACTTGATCTCTCTTATGTAGAGGAACAAGACAAAATCTTTGGGTTACTCCAGCTCATCCAGGAAGCCAGGCAATGTTCTTGGTCTTGACAGCACAATATCATCTGCAAACAATAGCTAGAGAACCTAGTCATCCAACAGAATCCATATTTGACCTGGATTTTGCTCTGAATTTCCTCTTTTACAGTGGTAAATACCTGTGGCAAGAATGCATCTTGTTTTGCATCTTGCCTGAGGCATGTTAAGTTTTCACATCTCTAGGATAAGGTTCTCTAGTTTCTTCAAATAATCTATATATGATGAATTCGGACCTCTCCAGCTTTTTGATATTGTTCATAAAATGTGCAGTTCACATACTAAATCTATAGATGTTGTCTGACAAAAGCAGAGTAGAATTGGCCTGTCACTTGTTTATTCTTAGCACTGTCTTTCTTAACTGCCTTATCACATTATTAATGAATTGATATCCATTTTTTTTTAGAAAAAATCATGTCTTTTCAAGCTTTCCTCATCTTGGACCTATGAATCTTCTTTTTTTTTTTAATTTGAACCTGTGAAATTTTAACTTGAACCTGTTAAACTTTTTAAACTGATGTTTAATTTCATCTTTTATTAAATTCTGTATTAGAGTTGGCCCACATTCTAATTTTTTAATAACTTTTACAATCTTTTATGTTACCAGATGTTAGCTTTACTTATAGCTTTATGTTTTCTGACATTTGAGTATTCTATCTATACTTTCTGCTGAGTTAAAAAAAGGTTAACAACATAAGCCTGAGCATAAATCCTTGGCCACTTACCTAGAGAGTGCCTCCTTCCAAGCTATTAATTGTGACTTTTTTGTTCTGATCATTTAGCTAATTCACAATCTACTTAATTATGCCATTATTTAATACATTTATTATTTTCTTTTCCATAAGCATGGCATGAAACTTGAGTCTGCTGAAATCTTATTATCAACAGCTTCTCTAATCCCCTATTCTTCCAGTTCAGTAATCCTGTCAAAGTAGGGGAAAGACAGTTAGTGTGGTTTACCTGTTGCAGTGTTGACTGGTTTTGATTACTGCATTCTTTTCTATATGGTTACTGATCATCCTTTTAATATTTGAGGAATAAAAGTAAAGTTCATGAATGGTTTTATATATCATTTCATTCCCTTTCCCCCTACCTCCACCCTACTCCCCCCCCAATAACAAAACAAAACAAAACAAAACAAAAGAAAACTAGGACAGTTTGCCTTAGACCGAACTTTGGTATCTTTCTCCATAATATTTTGAATATTACTGATAGTAGTCTGGGGAATCACATGCCATTTTCCCCACATCCTAGGATTTAGGTCCTCTGGGTCATGCTACCTCAATTCATCTCCTACAAAGAATTGATCTTCTGAATCTACTTACATATTTTACATGTTCATTTCCAATTAGTCATTTTTTTCTTCTATCCTTTCAAGTCAAAATATTATTCTCTCTGTCAGAATAAAACAGAGGCAAAATAAAATTTAAGCAACCATAAAAACTCTGGGACCTCAGCATCATCCCATATGCCCTGTGAATCATTCTTATCAATAAATAAGTAGGTATTAAACATCCACTGTGTCCTAGACATTTTGCTAGATACTGTGGATAAAAAGATGAAAGTGAGAATCACTGTTCTCAAGGTGCTTGCCTTGTACTGGGTGAATAGTCTTTGCACTATGTTATTTGCACTAAATAATGTCTTCTTTGATCCTCTTCTTTTTCTAATTTAGCTAAATTTTTTTTTTGAAAAAAAATGCTATATAGGCAAGGCCTGTCATTGATGCCTCCTAAATATTCCCAGCTATGGTCTTATAATTTTTACACTTCCTGAAATCTTCAAGGCCTCATTATTTCTCTTTATGTCTTCCTGACTTGACCTTCCTGAAGTCAAGTGATTTTCCTGACTCTGATCTACCCCCTCCTAATTCCTTCTTCATTTAATTATTTATCATAGGTAAAACATTCCCTTATCTCCTTTTATTCTTGCTATAGCCTCTCTAAGCAATCATCTACTGCATTGTATTCTTTTCACTATTTTACAAATATTTTCAGCTACCATTATCCCAGACTCATAGAGTAGGAGACATGAAGGGAATCATTTTGCTTTTGAGACCCCCAAGTTTCTTGGACACAAGTCTATTATGTCAATGAGGAAGCTAGCATTTCATGCTTGCTTACTGTAAAAATGACTATGGGATTGACTTTTTGACCCCTCCAGAACAAGAAGGATCCTTTTAACTACATTAACACCAATAAATCATAACTTACCCTCTACCCTTTGGACAGGCTCAAGGAGAGCAATAATTACATGGAATTGGTTAAGACTTAATTTAAGTATATTGAACTGAAAATCATTTCAAGAATTCAGCCAAAGCTGAGACATCCCTCCTACATTCCTACTCACCTTAACCTCTGGGGTGTAAAATGACATTATAATAACCACTTGAGAAATAATCATGGTTAGCATAGTATATTTTTAAAGCAAAGCATGAGCTGCTGGGCAGGATGATTTTAAACTAAAGGGAAGGAAGTATATAATCTCTTTTTATATATCATTCCCATACTGCAGCAGATATTTTCTGGTCTGTATATGCTCTTTTGGGAAATAGTTTGAGTGCTTTGAGCCTCAGTTTCCATCCTGTGGGATGGAGAAAAATTGCATATTTTTTCCAAATAGTTATTTGGAAAATAAAACATAAATGTCAGAGTAAAGCATTTGGATAGGCATTCAAATCTTAGTCATCAAATGAAGGGCCCAATGGAGGATGAATGAGGCATGAGTGTTGTATACCCTGAAATAGAATGCAGGTATGGAATTTTTTAGTCAGGAGATCTATGTTTAAATCCTACCCAAGCTACTTAATATGTGGTCTTTGATAAGTTGTTTAGTCTCTCTTGGACTCTGAAATGAGAGGAGAAGTTTGGATTGGCAGACGAGTATGTATGCATTTCCAACTCTATTTTTCTCCTATGATAGAAAATAGTGAATAGTTAAGAAATCTTTTGCTATCTCTGGAAAATATCAATCATGCAAACATATATACATATAAATATATTCTACATTAGTTTTTATTCTACTTTATACATATTACTCATTATTCTATATATTCTGCATTAGTTTTTAATTCTATCTTTAAATAACTTTATGACCTTGGGAAGTCATATATCCTCTCTGAGTCTGTTTTCTTTCTTTAAATTAGAGTTTTAGATGACGTTCATTCATTCAGCATGCAATGATCAAGCAGCATTGATGTGTAATATATTGGTATATACAAAAATAAAAGATAAGGAAGTCCATGAGGAGGTCAAAATCTGTTAGACAGAAAAATAAAATAATAAATAAAAATCAAATTAAGATAAAATAATAAAAATAAACATAAATAAAATAAAATAACAAAATAATAAAAATAAATAAAGTATTAGAACATGCTGAATGCCTTAAGAGACTAAAGTGATTAAATAAGGAAGAAATTAATTCTAACAGAAGGGATCAAGGGAGATTACATGAAGAATGTATAATTTGAGATGGACTTAAAGAGAAATGCTGGTATTTTAAGAAATGGAAATGGGAGCATGAGTATTTCAGTCCTCTCAGGACTGAATCAAATGAAATAATTATAAATTGCTTAGCACACTGCCCAGGACATAGTAGATCCTATATAAATGTTAGTTATTATTGTTGTTGTTAATAGAGAATGGTGTGGGCTAAGACCTAGAAAAGTTAAAGCAGTTTAGTCTGTACTTAGTAGGGAATAGGAGAAATATGATAGGCCATAGAATTGATATGGTAAGTTCCCTTTATCAAATATACCTAATTAAGAACAATGTGTGGAATGGATCCCATTTTTATCTTGTCTATACCTAACTGTTGGCTTATCTCCCCTTTAAGATTATGAAGTCTTGAGTGGCAAGGGTTACTTTTGTTTTTCTTTGTATATTCTGTGATTAGCACAATGGCTGGCCTGAAAAGAGTTTGTTGACTTGATTTGCCTGAGCCTGGGAACCCTGTTAGGACACTATTAACTCTTTTTGTTTGTTTGATTTTTGTTTTTGCAAGGCAATGGGGTTAAGTGGTTTGCCCAAGGCCACACAGCTAGGTAATTATTAAGTGTCTGAGGCTAGATTTCAATTTAGGTACTCCTGACTCCAGGGTCGTCTCCTTCTCCTCCTCCTCCTCCTCCTCCTCCTCCTCCTCCTCCTCCTCCTCCTCCTCCTCCTCCTCCTCCTCCTCCTCCTCCTCCCCCTCCCCCTCCCCCTCCCCCTCCCCCTCCTCCTCCTCCTCCTCCTCCTCCGTTCCTTTTTGGTTATATGTTAGTGCTTGCTCATACCTAACATGTCTTTTTATTGCTCTTTCTTTCTGTGAAACTTTTTTTCCCTAAGTTGTGGTTTTCCATATTTCATAACCATAAAACACCCATTTAATGCTAATATAAGGAAGATGGGCTTTTACTTTCATGGGAAGTTTAACAAAAGAACTTCTTAATTATCTAAATGTAATCCAATCCAAGCTCTTTCTCTTTACCTCAGGGCTTAATTAATTGTTTATTCATACTATTTATTATAGATATATTATGGACAAGTATTGTATGGTGTTCATTTAAATACATGTTGAGATCTATCCATAGTCGTTCTTCATACACTTGAAGCTATTATAGTAGTATAAATGTTGAATAAAGATTCTCTAAGCATTCTTCTAAATTTAAATTTTTGTGATCTATTTTCCCCTTGCAATTATATACATGCTATTTCAGCTAATTTTACCTGCCACTTGCGTCTGGATGTTTCTATTCTTGGAAGCCTGTGGCACTACAGATAATCTAAAGACTAGATATTCTCTTAATGAATAATTGCAAGTAAATTTTATCATTGTTGAATAATGAAGAATGATAATAGAAATAACAATAATAGTTCCTATAATTCCAACTCATTATACTTGCTGGGAGTATGTGTGAAGTATAGAAGAACAACAATACAGTGAAATACAAGTCAAAGTAATGCCCTGAGAAGGCTTAGCAAGGAGCATCAGCAAGTTAACTCCTAAAAACACCAGAGCCCCAATCATGAGATGTAGCTACTCTTGAAGCAAAAACATAAGTAGGGTTGGCATAGAGTTATAGGCTTCCCATAGCCCAAAACTGTTTTATGAAAACCTTGATATGGCGGATGGCAGTGTACTCTGAAATCACAAGAATAAATATATGCCAGAATAAAACATAAATGTCAGTGTCCTATTTTTGGATATGCTTTGATTCAGATGATAATGATTATTAAAGCAGTCAATTCAAGTATGTGAATGGATAGAGTGATATTAATGTGAACTGAAGAGGTTAATAATTTACATTATACTACATTCTACCTCATAACAAAATGAGAAACATGTCTCACCACTTATAGGTTAAGGACATTATACTTTTTTTTTTTTATCAATAGTGCCCTCAGCTCCAATACAAAAAATTTAAAAGGAAAGAAAAGAAAAAGTGTCAATTTTAGATCTAGATTAAATGAAATAAGAAATGACATTGGGGAGTCATTAAATTCTGAAGAGAGAAAAGTTGAAGCTCAGGTCATTGAACTTTTCATTTAATGAAAACTTCAGAAATTCTGCCTAATAATGCAACAAATGACAAAATAGCACCTGTCATAAATGACTGAGAAATTTTAAATACTCTAATGCTCCATTTCCTTTATCTACTCCATTCTCATGACCTCTGATATACACAGAAATGGTCACAACCAATCATTTGGCAATGCTATTCTACTTTTCTCTATGCATTTTGATCTCTAATCTAGTTCTTCATTATCATTATGGCCTTCTTCCTTCTACCCCTTTCCACATAATCACCCCTAGGCTGGCAATATTTTTCTCCTTTTTCTATTTCAGCACCTTAGTGAATCAACTAAATTTTGATTGCCTTGACTAAGCTATGTCCATATCAATCCAGGGTTACTCTCACCATCTATTTTATTTAATCTTCTTTTTCACTTTGTTTATAAATAAGAGAAAAGAAGTAGAAGTCTGAGAAATGAAAGTCAAAAAGTAATACTAAATGAATTGGTTTTTCATTAGAATCTTATATTTTATCAAAATAATACAGTGGAAGATGGATCCAGCAACACTACTTTATGTTGTACTGTGCTGTGCTATATTATGTTATTTTCTTATATTATTCTCCAATCAATTTGATGAGTTTATAGAGCAAGAGTTCTTCACCTGAGGTCCTTAACTATTTTTTAAAATGTACTTTGATAACTGCATTTCAATATAATTGGTTTCCTTTGTGATTATAAACATATATGTAATTTTAAACATTACTTTATTTTGTGAAGGTATTCACAGGCCTAATCACATTATCACATTACCAAAGGCATCCATTACATACTCCTATGAATCCTTTGCATCCTATTCAATTTCTGTGGTGGAGGAAAAACAGATCACTCAGTATCTGTTGAATATATATATCTATCTATATATATATATATATATATATATATATATATATTTACTTATTAGGCCTGTTTTCTACATTTGGAAAGTATATTTGGAAAACCTGGACATTAGTTATACAGAAGTACTATTCAGATGGTTTTTCTCCTTAGAGAACCATGAATTTTACCACTTAGAACCATTCTGGCTTCTAGTAGGTAGGTAATCTTTTACTTCACCTAGAATGAGATATCCACTTCACTTTCAGGATACCAACTCTATGATATTTGCCACAAATGTAATCCTGGCCAATGTTTTTCTGGCTCTTCCTTTATGTAGTGTCTTCTTTACCTTTTAGAATATAAGCTTCTTGAGAGATAGGATTATTTGCTTTGTTTGTCTTTATATCATCATTGCTTACTTAAAAAATTCTTGACATATCATAGGTTCAATCTCTCTCTCTCTCTCTCTCTCTCTCTCTCTCTCTCTCTCTCTCTGTCTTTCTCTCATCAGAGGATTAACAATTGGAGCAAGGACTCTTTTTGACCTTTTCTTGAATCAAACCTGATTCATCTGAGCCCAGAGTCCCTCAGGAGGGTATTGCCCAAAGGTCACAGTTACTGTTAATCTCATTTTATAGACAAAAATTAAATGTCAGATGCTCAAGGAGCAAGGGCCCATAAGTAGCAGAATCAGGATTCAAACTTCTGCCCTAATTTTTGGTATCCTTGCCTCTTCTAAGGATCATAAGTTCAAAGAATTAGAGCAATAAGGAATAGTAGCCCAAATCTTTCTGTTATAGATGAGAAAACTGAAGCACATGGAGATTCTGATTAGCAAGTTAGAACGTATACACATATATAATATGATAAATATTCTAAAATATATTATACTCTACCATATAAATATGTATTTATATATGTTGTGGATATATACATATATGTATGTATGTGTGTGTGTGTATATATATATATACATATATATATATATATATATATATCCATATTTGATTATGTCACCATGGGCTATCTAATAAACCTTTCAGTTAAGATGCTCAGGAGCTCCTTATTCTAAAGAAGTAACAGATCTAGTGATGGATTTAATCTATTAAGTGCCTGCCCTAAAAATTACAGGCTTAAAGAAATTATGAAGATGTATCAAATAGTAATTGTCAAAGTATAGACTTGAACCCATATCCTTCTAACTCTGAGGTCAGCTTTCCACCTGTTGGATGCTTCTTACATACACACAAACATATGTGTGTGTGTGTGTATATATATATATATATATATATATATATATATATATATATATATATATAATATGTATATGCATGCATTTATGTATATATGCATGCAAGTCTTTCAGGCCCAATGACTCATGTATAAAGGTTAATACATACTATATCCTTAGCATGACTATTACAGTCAAATAAAATTAGGTGCCATTAATTCATATGTAAGGATCTCTGCAAGTCATGTATTGACTTAGCTTTGTTGTTGTCTGTATTTTGTTGTATTTTTTTTTTCGCTAATTGTTTCTCAATTACATTTTAATATAGCTTGGGTCACACTTAGGAGTGTGTGGGTACCATGTAGCTTCTGGAAAGCATGTTTGACACTCTGATCTAGATCTCTTTACATACATACATACACACACACGCATATATATATATATATATATATATATATATATATTTACATACAGATAGAGAGATTGAATGTCTTTTCAAAGCACCTTGGCACAATGAAATAGCTTCAGAGCTGGGAGAACTGGGACAAAACTTCTTCTTTTGACATATGCTGGCTGTGACCATGGATAAATGCACAACCAAACCCATAATTTGTGAAGAAGATGAAGATCTGCATTAACGAAGAGAGTCCCCATTACTAGACCTATGATTTCATGGTTTGGAGACTGCCTTATAACTTAACCAAATCTAGAGACTTGTACTATGTATAGGTATATATATATATATGTATATATATATGTATATATATGTATATATATATATATTACATGAATAGATGCAAAATGTATGAGATACATGCATTAAATTGATTAATAAAAAAAGATCATTAAAACTTCAAGTTATCAACTTTTTGAAACATCCAGTTGAAAACATGTCCTTAGAATAAATTTACATTTGAAAGATGTCTAAGACCCCCTACTATTAGATTAAATATATAAACCTTGATTTATACAACGCTGTCCAAGAGTAAAACTGTGAGCAATAGTGGGAGCTTGATTTTTGGCAAGGATAAAGCATCTGATCCAGCATAACCAACCATCTCTTAAAGTCACCCCACTTCTTTTTCATGGTGCCTGGAGATTGCAGAATATCTTGGCACCACATCTCTTACCCCAGCACCTCCCTAGAGAACCTACCAACCACACCACTTTCCTATAGTGGGAAGTATTAGAGCCAAGTGAACACTCACACATCTGCTTAACAAAGTGATATGATCCTAGGGCAGAGTATAAGCTCTAAGCCCTGGGTTTGAAAAGAGGTCTTTTTTGCTTGTTTCAACTACCAACAATACAAAAATATTGCCCAATATTCTGGGGAGGACCAGCTTTATTGTATGATGACAAAAAATGGAACTGTAAGTAATGTTGGCCATTTTACACAACTTGGTGTAAGAAATAAAAATAATATTTCAATATTTGGTTCATAAACCCCTTATGTATTCACTTTTCAGCCCAAATGAGGAAATAAGTATATCCTAAAATCTTGGGCATTTGGAAGAGGGGAAATAATGTTCCAGAGCATGCTACACTGTCCTCTTTAGAAAAGAGCAAACTGATTTAATCATGCATCTTGCTTTGTGCAACACCCTGAGAATGATAAGATGACTTTGGATGAAGGATAGGTGCTATAAAAGTATCCTACCATAGCAAATAAAAGTTCAGAAATGTTCTTAGAATTTCCATTATATATGATTGTTTCTTTTAATAAGAATGCACTATGAAAAAAGGAATTCTTAAGCTATGAGTGACTCAACTGAGCCAGTTTTAGTTTTAAAACTAAAGTAGACAGTTGTCCATTTAATGAAGTTGAATATCAACTTACACTAGGCAAGTAAGAATACTGATACAATGTATTGTTTTAAGAGTCATCGAATAGCAAGAAGAGAGTAAATGGGTTGTGGAGGAGGGATGATAACAGCTGTGGATAATAACCTTGATGTGTACACTGACCTCTCTTATTTTAGGGCAGTGCATAAAAGCAAAGATGGACAATCTTTTTCACTTTGGTATCTGAGTGCTCAGATCTATAGCGCTTGAGAGGTCAGATAGGAGATAACATATTTGCAGCCCTAGGATTTGGTGATTTCTAGTTATCTCCTCTTTGTCTCTCTCTGCCTCTGTTTCTTTCTGTCTCTCTGTCTCTCTGTCTCTCTCTCTCTCTCTCTGTCTCTCTCTCTCTCTCTCTCAATCTCTCTCTCTCTCTCTCTCTCTCTGTCTCTCTCTCTCTCAATCTCTCTCTCTCTCATTCTCTCTCTGAATCCCCTACGTCTAGTTCGCTATGGTGTTATCCCTGTTCTATGTGTGTTCTATGTGCTGATGAGCTTCCTGGTAGCTAACACCCAATCAAGGAAATTGTTAAATATGTGTCAAACGACAGCTATGCCATTATCCATACTTCTCATTCCAGTAAATTTTCTCTGGCCCTGTCACCATCAAAGGTCAGATTACTCTGGTAGTAGTCAGAAGTTAATGGGTTCTATGAGATGAACAGAACTAGAAGAACATTGTACACCATAAGAGCAACACGGGGTTGATGAAGTGAGCAAGTCCATTAAGGTTGATCATCAACCTCATGTTGCTGTTATGGTGTACAATGTTGATGGAGAATACCATTCATATCCAGAGAAAGAATTGTGGTGTGTGAACAAAGACCAAAGAATATTACCTTTAATTTTTTTACAAAAAAAATTATACTATCTCTTATATCTTATTTGTTTCCTTTAGGTTATGCCTTTTCTCTCAACATATTCAATTTAGATCAAAGTATAGCATGGAAACAATGTAAAGACTTGTTAGTCTAGACTGCCTTCTGTGGGGGGGGATGGGGGAAGAAAGATTTGGGGAAAAATTGTAGAATTCAAAAAAGAAGTTAAAGGACTCTAATAGAACAGAAAGAGACAAGACAATTAATTATTTTGTTAATTTTTAACATTTTAAATCAATTACTTTCAAAGCTGATATTTTACCCATATAATGCATTATAGAGATTAAACTCTTGTCTTTGGATTCATTAGTTCAGCATTTGTTTCAAACCAAGGGAGGCTTCAAAGGAGAAAGAATTCTCAACACCACATTATAATCAATTAAGATCCAATGAAAACTTTAGAGCCAGAATATATACACTAGTTCACATGCTATTACTTAATTAAATTTATATTTAAATAAAAGCAAACTCTGACCTTCAAATTCAACAAATACTAAATACTTAATAAATCCAAATATATATGTATGTTTATCTATATATATATCCATCCATCCATCCATCCATACATACATACATACATACATACATATATACATGCTTAGTTCTGTTTGTAAGGCATTTTGTTCAGTGGGATAGAAAAGTGAAGGCATGTCAATCTCTGATTTCAAGGAACTTTATTGGGTACATAGTACATGAGAACAGATAAATATAATATCACGTTAAGTTTGATAAGGACAAAGAACAAATCCAGACAAAGTAGAATAGGAAAATTTGAGGTGGGTGAAAATAAATTCAATTGAAAGGTGATGAAGGAAGACTTCACAGAAGAGGTTTCACAGTAGCTCAGCAAAAATAAGTATTATGATAAACAGATGAGGTAGAATACATACCAGTCTTGGAAGATCATAAATGCATGTAAACAACTGATTGTATATATAAGTAACCTATCGTTTGGAATAGCCTTATTCTAATCTTGAGACCCACATCAAAAAGATTACTCTCTGACTTGTGTAAGAGAGTGATTTAAATCTTTAAAAAAAAGATTATTGAAAGAGGAAGGGAAAAAAAAGAAAAATCAACCTCTCAAAGAAAAGTACTTGTCCAGGTAAAAATTATTTCATTGAAACCAAAGATGGAGTGTCTTCTTTCCCAGTAGCTAATTTATACATGATTGTTTTAAAAACTTTGGAGTTGATGACTGAAAAAAACCATGAAGCAAAAACTTATTTGGTGACTGATGAACAATTGTATATTTCTCATCTTTGATATTATTGATTAATTTTTTTTGATGTGGAGTTTCTTATCATAAGATAGAGGTGAGTCACTAGGCATTTCTAATTCCTCCTTTTAACCCACAGAGAGTCAGGAAGGAAGCTAATGACAGAAATGAAGATGCTTTTTTTATTATGAGGTAGAAGAAATACAGTAGTCTGGGTGGGAGGTTAAAAGCTTGAACATCAGATGTACTCTTAATAACATTTTCTGCTTCATTTTCCTTTAAAGATAAACCAGGGAGCCAAAGTGTCAGTGTTTTGTAGTTCCAGTCTCTGATGTAATTGGATGATGATGTTTGCATTTGAAATATGTGTCAAGTGAACTGAAACTAAAAACATCCTAAATAGTGCTTTTTATTGTTCAAGGGTGTAGAAGGTATAGAGACCGATGAGTTATTTGTACATTAGTGAGACTAGCACTGGACACAGCCATACTTTCCATATTTATTTACTTAAAAGCAATATTCCCATTTCTCAGAGTTTCAAAAACAATCCTCTGAGTTATTGACAAATAATAATTTAATATACAGCTTGATTAGATAGGTACAATGAATTAGCTATCGGCCTGACAGCCATGCAAGCATTATGCTCTGTATCTGTTTACTCAGCACTAGGTGAAATGCAGAAGTCTATTGAAAATCAGATTTCCATGCTGCTTTGTCAAAGCAAATTTAATCACAGCCAGAACATGTGGCATCCATCATTTCCACTTCAAAAGGCATCAACGAGTGCAGATCAGCAACAAGGAGCACGGCTGCCATGGCTGTCCTCCACTCCCACGAAAATTAAATTTAACTCTAGATCTTTGATAAATGAAGCAGCCTAGACCATCAAGCATGATGACTAAGTGCTCAATATTAAAGCAATCCCCAGCGACTTCCTAGCTAGAAGCACAGTCTCATTCAGTCTGGCCTTGAGGTCTCATGCACACACCTGAACTGTAGATGGACACGTATCTGCTCAACACCTTTGACCCAGTAGCTCAGAATTTCTTTTTCATTTTCTGTGATTTTTCACTAAGTTCTTTCATTCCTAATTTTCTTCCTCCAGAAATTCAGTTATCTGCCTAGAAAGGTACTATTCCCAAATGATTTCATTTTCATATACACACTTATATACATATATGTGGGAGTAGAATAGACTTGAAATCAAGAATAGATGGAGTTCAAATTTTACCCCTAACACTATAGGACCATGAGCAATTTATTTAATGTTTTTTATCTTCAGTCTCCTTATATGTAAAAAGGATGTAACCAGATACTTTTATAAGTATTAAATGAGATTATATATAAATCAGTTTGTAAGCCTTAATATGCTAGGAAATTCCATTATAATTTAGATTGTGTGTTATATTGAATAAATTGCCAGTCTCAGATCCAAGAGCAACTTTTGACACCTCCTGTGTATAAGATCTTGGGCAAGTCACTGAACTCCTTATTATTCTAGGCAGCTCTCTAATATGCTTAAGTTGCAAAGCAGTGCTGACCAATATTGGCAGAGGAGTTTCCTCATCTGAGAATTCCGTCCAACAATAATAGCATGTGACTAAACCATCTCCTGCTATAAATAGTATTGATAATAATGAAGACATCTTCCTTCTCATTCTCTTCTCCTAACCTTTGGATTTAATATTGAAAATAATTATTGGATATGGTTTATATTTTAAGAGAATGTGCTACAGTGGATAGATTTGGAACTGGAAGAAGCAAGAGCTGAGTTCAAATTGCCTTTCTGAAACTTGCTCTCACTCTGTGACTATGAGCTAGAGACTTAATATTTCTCAGCCTTTGTTTCTTCATCAGTAAAATGGTAATAATGATGTCTGCAATATCTCCTTCACATGGCTGTTGTGAGATTCAAATGGGATAGCATATGTAAAGAGCTTTGCAAACTTTAACATGCTAAGTCCATAAATATCAGTTATCTTTCTTCCTAATTTTTCCATGCTTTAAGATTTTTTCTATTGTCAGGCAATGGTGGAGTGATGGTGATGCTTTATTCACATCTTATTTGAACCTCACAACAATTTTAGCATGTAGATGCTTTAATTTTTTACTTTAATTAAAACTGTAATTTCTATCTTTGTAGAGAGCCCTTTCCATTGAGGAACTTCCTTTTTTTCTGTTGGTTAACTGAATTATCAAGCAAAATTATCAAGAAATATTTTCACCTTTCCAGAGATAGTTACCTTTTTTTGGGTGGGTCAAAAATTTTAGAAAGTAGCCTCAGACACTGGGTAGTTAAATAGTTTTCTATGGGTCATGCAGCTTCCATGTGTCAGAAATAATTCTTAAACCCAAATCTTCTTGATTTTCTATCATCTTTTCCATACTGTCTCTAAAAATAAATATCATTATCTCCACTTTACATATGAGGAAGCTGAGAGTCAGAGGTGAAATGAATTGTCATTGTTACACAAAAAAGTAAATGCTGTATGTTGAATCTGAACCCAAGACTTTTCAGCTTTATATCCAGCACTGTTATTGACTACCACTGCCTGTCAAAGGAAGAGTATGCAGAAGTGTAGGCCAAGCGATCCAGTATAAAGCTGTCATCTGAGGATCAGTCCACCAATATTAGGATTAGTTGCAGTGTCATAATTTTTGTCTGCCCTAGCAATTTTTTTGCAAGACAGTGGGGTTAAGTGACTTGCCCAAGGTCACACAGCTAAGAATTATTAAGTTTCTGAGGTCAGATTTGAACTCAAGTCCTCCTGATTCTAGGGCCAGTGCTCTATCCACCATATAACCTAGCTACCCCTGCCACAACAATTCTTAAACATTATCTACTAAATTATCGTAGGATTGTGATCTTGCTTGGGTGGGAGGAACCACACCGATGAAAACACAGATCCTTGAAGTACTGAAGTATCCATGATATTAGCCAAAATATAACTGAAAGATAATTGTGTAGTTGGGAAGACATGTTAGAACAAAGAATGCCTACAGTACCTAGACTGTATTCATGGATGAAGGAAATTATCTTGATTATGTAATTAGACTTTAGTGCTAGGTTTCTCTTGGTTAGTTTAATGTATTCCAGCAAAATTAATCATCAAGAAGCTTGTTTTTTGTCTTTTTCCTATTAACTTGTCTCAATTAGTAAACAAGTATTTCTTCAGCACACACTATGTACCCACCATTGTTCTAAGTATTCTGGAAAATAAAAAGAGAATATTAAGAACTCATCTGAAAAGGATAAAATTAAGTACTTAACTATATGATATTTATTCTATGTCTCATGGAGAGAGAAAAGGGTGATTTCAAATGTGAACTTGGGAGGACTTAATGTCATTGAATTTTCCTTCTTTAAATTAAGATGCAAAGTAAAGTGAGGGGGTAGCTTTATCAAAGTAAAGAAATTTGCCCCAAATCTCTGAGATTTGTTAAAAAACAGTGGAATTAGAGACAAGTTACTTTTTAACTCACCTTTCATCCAAATGATTGACTATGTTGAATAATTGTAGACTTTAGTAATTGAGAATATATCCACAGTATGTGTACACATCTCACACTGAGTTATATTTATAGCTCTCTTTTCTTAAATTCATCAAATGACAATTTTTAATCTTGGAGTCAATAATCATGCACATTTTAACTCCTCCAAAGAATGATTATACACATTTGTGCTGTGCCTGAGCTTATATTTTTCAACATGATGCCTTCAAAGGGAACTCAGCCTAAGTGATATACTGAATATCATCTCAGTAGATTTGTATTTTTTTAGAGTTGTGAATAAGTTATTAAGACATTTTCCTGGTATCTCCAGGAAACACTTGAAAGGTCTGGCAGGAAGAGTCATTTTTGGTCTAATCACATATCACCAAAGGCAGTTTGCAAACATGTTATTTTGTTATTTACTAATTATATTTATTTGATGCACCAATCACTTAATAGCCTCTGGCTGCATTTACAAAATAGCTTTGAAAAAACTCCTGCTGTTACACTTATAATTTATAATAGACAGCATAAAAAGAAGATGCTGTCTCTTCAAACATATAACATACACAGAGATGATGTATAAAAATCAGTTCTATACATTAGAACCTGAGAATTATCAAATATGATGGGCATCCATAGCTAATGCCATTAATGCCTTTACCATCTGCTCCTTGGTCTAGCATTGAATGAAAGTGATGACTCTCTGGGGAGTTACTTTCAGTTACTTTGGTATTTAGGCTAAGAAGATGTAATATGAATCATGTGAAAGAGGTACTTTTTTCTTGATAGCTCTGAAAAAGCAGAGGAAAAGGCTGATCTGGGAAATGTTCTAATTGTACTCAGCTAAAGATATGAAAACTAATCCTGTGTTCTGATGATTTTTCTCAATTTTTTGTTAAAATTACACATTGTGATTACTGTGCATAATTCCTTGCATGCATATACTTAATATTTGTTATTATAAAATGGTAATAAAGAAATAGACCACATCAAATGTGTGAGGGAAATCTGAGAACTTTAGGGAAAAAGTGGTGGCAATAACCTGATCAGATAATGAATATATTTTTCAGGCTAAGATTGGAGCATTGGAGACCAGAACTTGACAGATGGTTTCTGAAGAGCAATTGTCATCCAAGCTGGAAAAGAAAGTTAAATGCTCAGTATTTTTTTCTTAACTGTAAGAAAGGGTTCTATTGGTGAAAAGTGCCATTTGGAAGAAATGTGACAAAAGAATATTTGTAAATCATTTAAAAAGAAAAGAAATTTAATTGATTCAATTTCTTTGAGAAACTCAACTATTAAATTTCTTTTCTTTTTTCAATAAGTGATGACTTAACATTTGGAGCTTCCGTTGTTCCATCTTCACATTGAGGGAACTGAGCTAGAGAATCTCCATGGTTCCTTCCAAATCTAAATCTATGATGCAAATATTAGAGAAGGGGAATGTGAATCCCCCTCAGCTCAGCTAAAGTAATTACAAATTATAATTAGAATTCATGATGATTTACACAAAATTGCAAAAAAAGATGAATCAAATCACATAAAGTCTTTATTAGGTATCACCATGACTAAATTGGTCAAGAAGTGATTGCCTAACCATTCATTCCCTGGGAGGTCTTAAACAACTGGTGATTCATTGCTATGAGTCAGCTTAGTGGTTTTGGTTTGGAATTCAATTGCTCAGTCATGTCATCAGACTCAATGGACCATAGCACTCTCAGGCCCTTCTGTCCTCTACTTTCTCTCAAAGTCTGTCTGTTAGGGCCTGTTGTGTATGGGAGCACTGTAAATTATCTTGACATGGTGTCCTTGAGCACCAGAGCATTATTTTACTAAGTGCCATGCAAGTGGGAGTGGATTAGAAATTGGTGGGGATATTAAAGCACTGGTATTTCGTTCAATAAATGGAGACTTTGGAGACATTGGTGTAAAGGGAGATCTTGTCTTCTTTGTCTACCTTATCTCTTGCCCCTCCAGCGCTTACCTAGGAAAGATTGAGGGAGTCCGGAAGGGACTCAACATAAGAGTTTGGAAAAGGGACTCGACATCTATCCATGATCATGTTCTTTGCTTTCATAAGATTCATCCATCTCTTTCACTACCATCCCTCCTTTCCTTTTGCCTTCAATTTTGTCCAGCACAGTGTCTTTTCCAATGAATCCCAATGTTATGTGGCAAAAATATTTAAGCTTTAGTTTTAGTACTTGGCCTTCCAATAAAGTAGCCTGTATTAATTTCATTAAGTACTGAATTCTCTAAGATTGGGAGTTAAATTAGAGTCACATTTTTGACTTTGAGAAGAAACCTCTGTTTCCTTGTCTCTTTCTCAGTCTCTCTCTCTCTCTCTCTCTCTCTCTCTCTCTCTCTCTCTCTGTCTCTTTTTCTATTTCTCTCTTTGTCTCTGTCTCTCTCTTCCTCTCTCCCCAGTCCCCTTTCCCTGCCTTTCCTTCTGCCCTTTTCTTTCTCAATTTTCCCCCCAACCAAGTTATGATCTGCAGTATACTAAAATATTAAATTGACAATAATAAATACTTGATCAGCATTTATTAACTTAAGTAGTTTCTAATTGATGAAACTTTGGAGAAGCTACTCTCAATCAATCCAGGGTGTTGTTTTCACAAGATACTCACAAATAACCCCCTTCTACACATAACACCACATGGAAGAATCTATCATATTGTACTGTCAACTTTGAATGGATATGAATGAAAATCCATCTTTTCCCCTAAATGGTCTTCCCAGCATCATATCCTAGGACCTTTATGACCTTTTTTTCTAAAATTATGTATTTTAGGTAAACTTAAAATGAAAATTTCTTACCTGGGAGGTTATATACTGTATTTGTAACCACTTATTTTTGTATTTTTCTTCAAGGGCCAGCTTCATTGTCTCTTTAATGAATTCTTCCTTTTTTCTGTAGATGAATCATTGTTTTTTTGACCTCAAATCATAAAGAGTATTTTATCTGGATCCTTCCTTTGTCCCTATCAACTTAGTGGTATGGTGGTTAGAGTAAACAATTTGGAATTAGAATGGTCTGAGTTCAAATCTTAACTTCAAATATTTTCTAGCTATTTTAACCTGGGGAAGTTACTTAAGGTCTGTCTGACTCAGTTTCCTCAATTGCCAAGTAAGAATAAGAATAAAGCTTACCTCCCATGAGTGTTGTCAGGATCACATGAGATGATAATTGTAAAATTCTTAGCACTGTACCAGGTAAATAGTAGGTACTAAGAAATGCTTGTTCCTTCCCTCTTGTTCCAGTAGAAGGTAAGTTATTGATGGGACAGATTCTATGATATTTAGCATTGCATCCTTACAATCTAGCACAATGCCTTGAATAGAGAAAAGGTTACATATTTGTTGAATTTGATTGATTTGAACATCTAAGATGGCACAGTGGATAGAGTATCTGGCTTGAAGTCAGGAATATCTAATTTCAAATTTGCCTCAGACACTAACTGATGACTCTTGGCAAGTCACTTAACCTTGTCTGCCTCAGTTTCATCATGTGTAAAATGCATTGGTGAAGGAAATGGCAAACCACTCTAGCATCTTTGCCAAGAAAGCTCTAAATGGAGTCATGAAGAATCAGACATGACTGAAACTACTGAACAATAACAATAACAATAAAGTCATAGATAAAAGAGATCTGAAGAAGTGGAAGATGCGATAAGCAAATTTAAATGAAGAATTAGTGGCAAGAAGTCTGAAATATAGAAAATTAACCTAGGAATCTTGAAGGTGTGTGTGTGTGTGTGTGTGTGTGTGTGTGTGTGTGTGTGTGTGTGTGTCTGTCTGTCTGTATGTTTCATGATAATTATTTGTTAGAAAAATCATAAATTTAAAGTTTAATGGGATCTTACTGATTATATATTCCTGGGTATGCTGGAATCATGTTCCCCCAGCCTACAAAGAGTAATTATATTTTCAGTGGGAGCATTTAACACCTTGGTAATTTAAACACTACAAATCTGGATTTAATTTATTATTTTATTGAATGTCTAGACAAGAAAATAAGGGAGAAATAATGAAGTAGTAGAAATAATAATAATACAGATTAAACTTAAAAGTGTGTCATTTATATTTTATTTCCTCAGAGGCTAAGTTGCTATTGCCAGCACACCTCAGAATACTCTCATTTCAAGGAAGAGGAAACTGAAGGTTAGAGAAGTTGAGGCATTTACCCTAGGTGTCATAAATAGTGACAGAGGTAAGAATTGAAATTAGATCCTCTATCTCCTAATCCTGTCTCATTGCCTTGGAGCATCCTATCTTTCTTAGAGAGTCTAATAGGGATACAACCATTGAAAGTTTCAATTCCAATAAAAAATGGAGGAAATATCATGATATGTTTAATGTACTCTGTCAATTCTATTTGGAAGAAAATCATGAGTCAAGAAATTTCATACTTTTAAAAAATATTATTGTTTCTGATTTCTGTCCCAAGTGATTTCTTCCTATCATTTCTATATGTAACACCAACAGAAAGAAATATGATATAAAAATTTATCAGAAGTATTAGAAAGGAGAGGGATTCAGACAAACACCTTCCACTTTGTAGTTTTGCTTAGGGCATGTTCTGCCTTTAAGACTCTGCTAAATTCATAATAGACTACAGATAAAGCAGATATAGAAGCAAGTTGGAGGACTCTCCAGTGTCTACTTAGAAAGAAGATGAATGCTAATACCACTTGCTTTGACTTGTCCTATAGTATCAGAACAAAATTCTAAAATTTCATTCAATAAATCTTTCAGTATAAAACTCCAAATCAGTCATTTGATTTATGTAGGAGACATTGTATTTTATTATTTGAGGAGGCTATGTGAATAATTTATACAGTAATTCTAATGATGCTTTGGGAAAATAGAATATGGGCATTTATCTCTTACTTTATGTATTAATTATGGAGATTTTTTGCTTTATACATACATTATTAATAAGTTGAAAATGGAAAGAGTTTGGTTTTTAAATGTTATGAGATTTCTTAGGTGAATTACATTAGTCATAAAATTTGATTTAAGAAATATCTAGGTGATATTGTAAACTTAGGAATTAACTTTAGAATAGCTTTTGATCTCTAATTTGTGCCCATTTTTATTTATTTTCCCTTTGGTTACACTTGGAGATAGACTAGAAGAAATAATTATTATGAATAAGCTAGTGTTTCCCCCACTAAATTATAAACTTTGTATGAGTAGTAGTTGCCTTGTACTTAAGTTTATTGCTACTACTCTATCTAAAATATCAGACAGGGAGAAGCTACTTAATAGTGGAAAATGGTATGATTTAAAAAATTTAAAGTTCATATATTAGGGAGTTTGGAAACTGATGAAAACAGGGTGATTTGCCTAGGATTACACAGTTATTAAATGTCTAAGGCCATATTTGAACATAGGGCAGCTTGGTGATCCATTGGAGAGAGCACCAGCCCTGGAGTCAGGGGGATGGGAGTTTGAATCCAGCTTCAGACATTTGCCACTTACTGAGTTACCTTGGGCAAGTCAATTAACCCTGATTGCCTCATATCCAGGGTTATTTCCAATCATTCTGATCCATAGCTAACCAATGGATCCAGATGGCTCTGGAGGAGAAAGTGAGACTGGTGACTTAGCATAGCCCCCCCCTTGCTCAAATCCAATTCATGTGCTTGTCATGGCATCACCTCCTTGGGGTCATGGTTTTCTTCAAGAGCAAAGGACAAACATCATCACAACAATCAGTTGTTTTTAACTTGCAGGGGAATATTGATAAAGTTCTAAACTCATTCATTTATTTTTTGGTAACACTGCAAGGAGTTATTTTCTCTAGTTACCATCAAAGATGCTATCAAGCTCTCTATGGTTCTCATAAAAGCTAGCAATCTTTTTCTCTTTGCTCTACCATTTTTTGACGGAAGCATCTCTAAGTTTCATTACTTTAAGGATTTGTCCATCTCTGAGTTTTGCAGATGATTAAATATAGAGGAATAATATTAAAATAACTATTTTGTCAGGATGGTTTCCATTTAAATTCCTTTATAAGGAAAAAGAACAAGAAAATAAATAAAAATATAAGAAGTAGAAACCTGTACTCAGAGTCATACTGCTATGTAGAGTCAAAACATTCTGAGTATGGATGCTTTTTATGAGCATGTCTTTTTGACTTTGAATTCTCTGTCCAATCCCTCCCACTCTGAAGAACTGCTAAACTACATCTAGAAATTTGTGTCATTAGAAATGTTCTCCAGGGGATTCTAGGTAGAATACTGGCCCTGTCATCAGGAGGATTTGAGTTCAAAAGTGACCCACAGTCAGTGATCCTGGGCAAGTCATTTAATTCCTATTCCATCCAAAAAAAAAGAGAAAAAGAAAGGAAAGAAGGAAGGAAAGAAAGAAGAAATATTCTCTATTGTTTGAAGTTGTAGTTCAGATTTAATTGAAAAAATAGAATGGAAACTCTCCTGTAGCCTTTTGTTTTCCTTTCTGGGATACGACAATATTTACTTTGATAACTGCCCACTAAAGAAAGTCTATTTTCTGCATTTCCTGTATTCAGGAACAATCAGTCTCTCCTCTTGGGTAACACACTATGAGTTTTCTCTGCATATGGTGTCACTAACCTAGTTTTGGAAATAATCAGCTGAATTCAGAGAATTATTTTGAGGCAAAGATTTTGATGAAACATTGTACAGGTTGGAATCATTGTTTTCATATTTATTAGCTGACATTCATGGTCTATATGTAGCAACAATTTTCTAGCCAACATTTTTATTGTTGTCATAGAGACATGACCTTCAAGTTAATGCTTTGACTTTCCCTTGCTTTTTTTCTCCCTGAACAGTAAGTATATTGAATCAAAAATGTAGGTACCAAAAATTACAGTTTAATGCTTTTTATCACTGATCTTTGGGCTTTGGACAATATGTACAGTAGGTTATTTAGCCCCAGTTTGTATGGTGGAGTATTGTTGTAGTGAAGTTTGCAGTTCTGAATAGGTAAGCATTAACTTCCCAAAGCATCAGATTTCTAAGATGGATTAATTTGTTCACTGGGAACAAAATGTTTCATTATTAGAGATCTAAGGAGTCAAAGAAAAATAGTCTCACTATGGGACAATGAAGGCTGACAAAAATGGCAACAAGGTGCTGAATATCAAAATGGGAATGGTGATTTCCTTTAGGAAGGTGGCATGACTCCCCCCCCCCCCCACTGATATTGGAGTGGTAGACATCTAGATGGTACAAGGATGGAGTACTGGATCTGGAGTCAGTAAAACTAAAGTACAAATGTGACCTCAGACACTTATTACTTGTATAATCCTAGACAAGTCACTTTGTCTCTGTTTGCATTAGTTCCCTCAATTACAAACTGAAGATCATAATAGTACTTACTTCACAGGATTTTTGTGAAGATTAAATGAAATAATATTTGTATAATATCTAATACAAGACCTAGCACAAGGTCATAATCAGTGCTTATTCTCTCTTTTAATTTATTATATTGCTTTTATTTTACATTGTTGGGAATTTCCAAATATATTACCATTAAAATAGGCACAGAGCAGCTAGGTAGTGCAGTAAATAGAGCACCAATCCTGAAGTCAAGGAGAACCTGAGTTTAAATATGGACTCAGACAATAATTACCTAGCTGTGTGACCTTGGGCAAGTCTAACCCCTTTGTCTTGTAAAATACAAAAAAAAAAAAGAGGAACTTTCAGGAGAGAATTTAAAATGCTAGTAAAATCTTTTGAAGGAATTATATTTCCATTTATAAATAAAAAATTAGTTATTCTCTGTAGTATAGATTTGATTAATTCAATGAAATATGTAAACCTGTTGATCTGAGTTGTGGAAAATTTCCATATAACATTATTCCACTGAAATGATTCATTTACATCATATCAGTCATCATGAGTAATTCAGCTAAAATTGCTTGATTTTGTCTCTACTTTCATTTTGATCAAATTCTGCCATTTGACTGTGGCTGCCTACCTCCTTTTGCTCCTTTACCAAAAGTGATAGTGAAGCAACAGGGTTCACCCTAAAGAAAAATGAAATCAATATAAATAATTAAATTTAATATTAATTTTCAAAAACTAGAGCATATTTCAAAAATGACTCAATTCTTTTTTTCATCTAAACTACTATTTTTTCAAAAACTTTTGGATTTTTATTTTTGATTTGAATCAAAATAGATTTAAAGTCTTCTTCAATAGGATAAAAACCAATAATTGCATATCAATGGGGAGAGATCTGAATTTCTAATGAAATTACCAAAGGTAGAGGCATGGAGATGGCAAGTGTAGTTTTGAATTTCCTGAAATTTTATTGGTTTCACTTTGATGGGTTGACTCTCTAGAATGAGAAAATATTTATCTACTTTTCAAGAAATTAATTTTTTAATACTAGGAAATAATAATTATTCTCAAATATTAAATAATTTGTTCTTTTATTCACAACTATTGCACAAATACATTCATTTATTTGTCTCCATATTTTAAAGATATATCTTAAAGCTATTTTCTCTTCCTATTGAAAGTCTATTTAAATATTTCTTATCCCTTTAATCCATATGCATAATATGAGCAAATTCATTTATATTATAAAGATAAGCTTAAAGATGTAAAAACAGAAGCCCTGAGTAGTTTAGGAAGAGAACTATATCTGCAATAATTCTTCCTGCTTAAGTTATATTATCTATAACACTATAGATAGTATTTCAATACCATATTTAATAGCTAGCATTTATATAACGCTTTAAAGTTTGCATGTTATCTAACTTAATCCTCATAATAATCTTATGATATAAGTGCAATTAATATCCCCATTTTACAGGGTTGGATGAGGGTTGGATGCTTTAGAAAGATAAAATAATTTGTGAAGTGTCCCCTGGATAGAGTTTAAGGCAGTAATATGAACTTGGGTTATTCTGACTCTAATAGCAGCACTACCTCCAAAAGATCTATGAATTCATTCACAAGACAAAACTCCTGCTATTAACCCCTCTCCTCCTAGCATCAGTATGACCCCCCATCATTTTGGAGATAAATCCTAGGAAGTAAGATGCCCCCCCCCCCCCAATAGCGATGAAATGACTTGCCCAGAGGTCCACAGTTGTCAGGTTCAGATTTAAACACAGATCTTCCTGATTCTAGAATAAATAAGTGGTCTCTTAAGCCACACTACCCTCATACTTTTCAGTCTAGACGTGGATTTCACCAGAGTCGAAACTTCTGGTATGTAAAATTATTTTTTTTGGTATGTAAATTTAGACCCACACCTCCACAGTGATGATTCCTCTGTACTTTATAGTCTTAGAAAGTTATCTAGGATCATTGAGAAACTTAATGACTTGTTCATGGTTCAAATAGTATTTTACAGAGGCAGCATTTAAACTTGGGTTTTCTTGAGTCCAATGTGGCCTTCCACAACTTTGGTTACTCAACTACTCAATAGGTCTATGAACTAATGAATATGGAACCTCACTCTTACCTGCCCATTGTTTTGACTCTCCTACATCGACCGCTCATAAGTTGTTACAAAGTTTCCAAACAACATGCTAGGAATCTTATTTTCTGTTATCATTCTAAGTTTATTAATACAGCCCATAGACTACCCATAATTTGTCCTTCTTACCATGTGACAAGCCAGGTTCAATTTCGATCTTATGTTTCTTTGATGTCATCCTTAATTCCAATCCATCATAGTCTCTTATTTATTACATGTGATGTAATGTCATGCCCACCTATCCCTTGTTTTCTGAGTGATATCCTGCTATGTTAGATATGGTAGAAAAAGTAGTATAGAGGTTTAATACAGAGATTATTAGCAATGCAGGTAAGGAATGAAAAAAAAAATCCAACCAATCTTAAAGCTTGGAATCAACGTTTGCTTCCTACATTGTTTAAAACAGTGATTTTCTAGAACCTGAAGTTTAAAACAGTGATTCTCCAGAACCTGAATCTCAGCTTCACTTACATTTCATTCTGTTCAAATAATGCAAATGACTTTTTTTAATAAATAGAAAACTACCTTCATATTATAGGTGATAAATGCAAATCCCTTTTCTTCTTGTGAACAGAAAGGACAAAATATTTGATAAGATTGAGTAAATACCAGAAGGTTAGTGGGAAAAAAAGCTCATGACACAAATCATTTTACAATTAATTATGCTGTGACCTGTTTTTATGTGCACTCTTCTTTGTAAATGAGATGGAATAGCTTTACAATGTACATAACATCGTTTTTAAATGCCACATAAATTCAGTCATGTTTTTATATGCAGTTGAAAATTTTGAGCATGGAAAGAATTTGGCTAGTTGAAAGAATTTGCATAAAAACATCATTTGGGTTGGCTTAAAATTACTCTTCTTTCATATAATGTAAGTGTGTAAGACAGGAAGAGAATGGATTTCATTCTTATAATGCCCCCAGGTAATTCTCAATATGCATTTTATGGATTTAATTTAAATGAATAACTAAGTAAAATATATTTTTTTTAACTTGAGAATACACATAACATCAATCAGGAATCATGTAAGGGTAAACTCCAGGTTATTTTAAATCAATGCCTCTAGTTCCTCTATACTTAGTATTGGGGGAGGGGGCTGTGGACCCCTTGGTAGCCTGTACAAGCCCACAAACAATAATATTTTAAATGCATAAAATAAAATACCAAGATAAAAAATTAAACATATTGGAATAATTATGTGTATATATATATGCATGTAGAAATGTGTATAAATATGCATACATGTATATATATTTGTTTAGAATGTAGACTCATTCCTTTCTTTTGATTTTCTTTAAATAGGTAATCAATATTGGTATACAAACCGTTCAGGCAAACATACTCATCCTTTACTTTAGAATGAGAAGAAAGCAGCAGAAATGTCAATGTGGGAAGGATTAGGTATCACTTCATAATGCATTTTGAAAAGTCTTAGAAACGGGGGTGGCTAGGTGGCGTAATGGGTAAAGCACCGGCCCTGGAGTCAGGAGTACCTGGGTTCAAATCCAGTCTCAGACACTTAATAATTACCTAGCTCTGTGGCCTTGGGCAAGCCACTTAACCCCGTTTGCCTTGCAAAAACTTAAAAAAAAAGTCTTAGGAATGATAATGCTACTCACCAGCATCTGGGGCTACTAGGCAGATTTATAAATGAATCATTAGCTATGGGATTAAATCCCATTCTTCCATTGAATACCCTCTTTATCTCTAGTCTTCATCTACTTTTGCTGTTCATGGTGTAAGTTATAGAAGAGGAACGTATAGTCAGCAAGATTCTAACATTCAGCATTATTCTGCTGAATCAGATCTAAAGTCAGTAGAATTAGATAGGGGTTATCTCAGTAGCCGTCTTATCTATCAGAAAAGATATATTTCACAATGATTATCAGAATTATGATAATACATTTCCTCTTTTCCTTTTTAAATTTTGTTTATAATTTATGGACTAAAACAAGCATTTCCATAATATAGTATGGAAAAAAGATGATTGAAAATGAAACTGCAAATCTGTCTTGCACAAATTGCTATTTCATTAACATATACAACAAAATTATCATGTAAATTTCTTTTTGTTTCTATCCCCCCCAAGAGATTGCTACCATTAGACACAAATGGATATCTGTATATGAAAATATTCTATTCATACTTATATTTATCAGTTTTTTTTCTGGGTGTGGATAGTATCTTTCTTCATATGCCCTTTTTTTCATTTTCAAAATTTCTATGACCTTCTTTGAGCTGTCCCAGAGAAGATCAATGAGGTTACACAATTTTTTTGACTTTTTAGTTTAAGTAAATGCAGAAAAAATGTAAAAATTAATTAATTATGATTTTTAAAAGACCTTTAAATTGTCTTCAAGATAAATGGGTAGGCAGCTAGACTTGAGGCCTGTGTTTAAATACCTTCTACAACTCCATTACTATGTGATCCTGGTCACTGACTCTAGAACTTCATTCTTTTCATCCTGAAAATGTTGATATCTACAGTAGTTACTCAAAGAGTAACTGTTATGTATAGCAGATGTATGTGATATAAATATGCAAATTTATGTATAATGTATGTAAATATAATGTAAAAATGTAAAATATATGTAATATATTTAATGATAATATATAAAGGTGAAATGTAAAACACTTTTCAAACTCCTACTACTACTGCTCTAAGAAAATAAAATCTGTACCTTTGTTCACACCATTTCAGTTATTCAAATCCTGTTTTTTTCCCAAATGAATAAATTGTTTTTTATGTCCTATTCATTTCCGAATTTATTCCTGCCCCTAAGTGAATCTTTTCATATAACAAAGAAAAAATGAGTAAAACTCAATTTAAAATATGAATGAACATGACAGAATAAGGAATAGTCAATACAAGCAATCACCCACTTCTCTACTGAGAAGAGGGAGGAAGGTTTTATATATACATATATACACACACACACATGTATTCACAAATGTATCTTCATAATCTAATCTTAGAAAGGAAAGTAGTGTCAATAAAAAATGAGCAGGAAGGGCACCACAATTCCAGGTCAGGTTGATATATAAATGCATTTTATCCAATACTGAAACTGTAACTAATCCCTAAACTACATTGTCATTTATTTGTTTTGCTTCTGATGATTGTTTGACTTGTATGTCAAAGACATTGTCCAATTCCAAATTCTCTAGCAATAAAGAATGAGTTTTTCGGATGTCAATGAAAAAGAATTTTCATGTTGAATACTTTCATTTTTGAAGGAAAAGGAATTTGGGGACATAATTCAATTTCCCTTTCTTTTTCTTATAGTCTCTTCCAGTTTTCCTGTCTAATTTCTATAGCAAAATGTTACATTATTTCAACTCTTACTCTCTGATATGTGAATTGCTTTTTTCAAACTCTAAAAAATTCAGCATTTATTCCTGAATTCCTGAAATTTTATGACTACATTTCTTTTTGATTTACATGTGGGGTTATTCTTTTGCAGAACTTTTCAGCTTCTATAGATTTGGAAACTGCCAACTGTTTCAAAATGTAGGCAATTTTCTTTTGTTTTTTTTTAAATTTAAAGCCATGGGGTTAAGTGACTTGTCCAAGGTCACACAGCTGGGCAATTATTAAATGTCCGAGGCTGGATTTGAACGCAGGTCCTTGACTCCAGGGCCACTGCTCTGTGCCACCTGTCTCCAAGGCAATTTTCTTTTATGATTTTCTGGAATATGATATTTAAACTTTTATTTCTTTTAGTTTTCCTGGTAGCCTGATAGTTATCAAACTCTTAAGTCAAGCTCTATTCTCTCTTTGTTGTTCTGCTTTATAGAAATCTGAGGCCTTTTCCCATTAAACAATCTTGTTTTATTATTATTTCTAATTCCTATCCCATTTTTAAAAAAAAAAATTCTGCCTGAATTACACATCAGAGGTGGTGCTACTTTATTAAAATTTTTCCATAACCTTTCTTCCTTGTTTATTCTTCATGTTTATTTTTCTTGCATTCTTCTTAGAACCATCTTGCAGTTACAGTCTAATTTTCCCTTTATAGTCGTATTGTTGCTAATGATATTTCTTCATTTTGATTTGAATAAAATGAATTAATGAAAAAATATTTATTATATGCTTTCTATAAGCCAGGTACTAGGCCATGCTCTGTAGATACAGATACAAGTCATACATTCTTTGCCTTCAAGAATCTTATATTCTGTTAGAATATAACAGAAGATATGGTAACTATGGAAGAATTTTTTGAAGCAGGAAGTCATAAGGAATGGTTATTGAAGTCATAGGGCAATTGATTAATATATCCTTTTCAAAATGCTAGTGACAGTTTGATATCTGTTCAAAGACAAAATGCTGTAGAAGTGAGGGTCAATACCCATATGGTGACATAGCATAGATGTGGCAATACAAGCATCATGGGTCTATTGTTTTTAGGGATTAATGTACTTTTCTTTTACGTATTCATTTTTCTGTCTCCACATTAGTTTTTTAAACAGAGTTTTCCGTACCCTTTCTTTTGAAAATATTTTGGTTTCATCTTATTTGCTATGTTTATTGTTATTTTCAGATTATATTGAAGAATTGTTTTTATTAAGAACCACTCATAGCCTTCATAGACCTTAATTTTCTCCTTATTTTATTAGCTCTTCTTTAATAAATCACAACCTTTCTGTATAGGGGAGGAAAAATCATCTGTATTGTTATTTATTCATATTAATAGTATATTTTATGAAATTTGAGGTATCAGGACATAATGAGAACCCAAATAATGAACATTTCTGTATGTACATGTGTTTGAAGAGGATTGAGAAATTTGTTCCAATATGGGAGAAAATGCTGAAATAACATTTTAGAGCTTTTCAAAAGCAGATGGTTGTTGGATCAGAGTTCAGGAGATTCGACTATTAAATGCTGATTATATCAAGGAACAGCTGTGATTCTGACTATCATTCTAAGTTTATGTATAAATTGGATTTATTCTGGGAGCAATCAAAAATACTAATATTTGATAAGAAAATTATTAGTTAAGACTCATAAGATATACAATGAGATATCCCGTGACCTTTATTCAATATAATTTTTAAGACACTAAAAATTAAACTATCCAATGATGACTTTCACTTAAATTATTCTCAGGAAAGCCATTGTTGCCTATACAGCAATTCATTATATAGTGGAGAGGCTCCAGAAACCCTGGAGAATAGATGTGTTGTTTCTTGAACAGTTTTCAAGATTTCCTCCTAGATGTTGTGAATTGTAAACTCTTTGAGGGAAAGTGCTGTTTTCCTTATACTTCATGATAATTAATAATCACTACTTTCTTAAAATTTTCATTGTAGTGATTCTCATTCTTTCTCATATATAGCAGCCAGTAATGGAAAATGAGATTGAAGAAAGAAGTATTTGACATAATAAATAAAATTCTATTGTAGAATCAATAACACAATTGAAATACAATATTGTATTTGAGTGCCCTGAGAATTCATAACATTTCAAATTTTAAGGCACTTTTTTTATCATATAACCACTATGGCCAACTTTGTGATAGATTTTTATATATTAAGTTTATAAGAACCTACATGCTGGAATTCACTTAGTGAAATAAACACTTCAATATAAAGAGTTCTACAGAACCTTGGGAAATGAACTGGCTTGATGAGTCTTATGATTATCAATAAAGGACCATTTCCATCCACATAACACATTCTTTAGAAAAGAAAGCTAAAGTCTAATGTACTTATGTTTCTGATGTCTGATATTCCAGGATGACCTGAAAAATGACTAGAAAACTTTTTTTTTAATCTTCAGCTCTGAAGATCTGAGTCTTCATAAATGTAAAAATGCTTAATTGCTTTTCTCCCAAGTTGACTTTGGCTATTTTCTTTTATATTTGAGGACAGTTTTGAAGTTTGTTGATCCAGTTTTTTTTAAGTTATGGAGTATAGCATAAGTCATAGTACTTTTTTCAAAGTGAGAAAGGCCATAGTTTATAATCTAATGTGTGTATGTGTGTATGTATATCTTAAAAAATAAGTATTTAAAGGGTCATTCAATTAATCATATACTGTGTACACATCACATATACCACTAGAGTATTAGAAGACTGTCAATGAATCATCACATCTAAGTTCCTATATTCACTAGAAGACCATGAGTAAGTAATTTCTTCTTTTTGGACTTCAAAATAAACAAACAACAAAAAAAGAAAAAAATATCTCCTTTGATTCTTTTTCTATGATTCTGTGACCTCTCTACCATTCAAATTATTCTTTGCCCTGATTCCTGAGATACATGTAGTATTAGATTAGTCTTGACCAGTAACTTAATTTTAATGACCTGTTTAGACTTGTGTTTGAGGCTACTATTGCAGCTACCACTTACACTGACAGGTTGGGGACCTACAACAAGATTGGTGTCCCCACTCAGAGTCCAAGGAGGTGATCTTCATCTAATGCTATAGAGACAAAATTTAATGAGTCCTTACTGGTGTTCTTACCTCCATCTCTATTTATTAGTTGATGTTAAGTTAGTCAACAAGAACTAATAAACTTTTAGAAAAAGCTACTCACTAAATGTGTACAATTGACACAAAATATGCCACCATCATCCTGAGTTTGTAATAAAGTTATACCAGCACAAGAAAATCTGAGGAAAAGTGGGTTTTATTTATTTTAGTTGAATATGTGTGACAGGGAGTACATTTGCTTCAATTCTCTAATGTATGGTATAGATTTTCTGCTGGGGTCTTGGTAGAACTTGAATATGGTTTTTCTCATAATGCCTTCTCTTGATGAAGGCATTGCCATATACTGTTCTTGGAGCATTGTTAGTTTGTGGTTGGATAGTCCAAAACTCTTTAGACCATTATAAGATTAAAAATCCTCTTCTAACCAAAGGAGAGTGAAGAATATGGAGATTAGGGCCAAGACTAGAGCATAGTTTTTTCTCCTCCAACTGAGTATTTTTTTCTTAGGGCTTGGTAGGTTATCTTTTATTTATCTTTCTCTACACTTAAATCCTGTTATTCCCAGGTATTTTACAATTTTATACAAAATTTGCAGAACATGCCTAAATCTCCCTTCTCCCTAGTCAATACCAACACATCTCTTGTGTGGTAATCATATCTATCCAGTTACCTTATTGTTCACCATTTAAATTTTATTGATTATATTCCTACTATGGTCAAGGCTTTGCAATATTCATCCTTCAAGATTCATCTCAAATGTCCTCCATGATATTTGTCCTTCATTCTCAAAGAAGACCATGACATCAGGGAGGTAGTGCCCTGACAAGCACATGAATTAGTTTTGAGTGAGGGAGTGCTGTTTTAATTTACCACTTTCTCCTTCAGAGCTATCTGGGTCCAGTGGCCAGATATGAATCAGGATGACTAGAGATGGCCCTGGACGTGAGACAATCAGAGTTAAGTGACTTGCCCAAGATCACACAGCTAGTAAGTGGGACTTGATTCAATCTCCTGTCTTCCTGACATCAAGGCCAGTGCTCTATCCACTGCTCCACCTAACTGCTTTTCCTTCCTCCATAAATCTTACTTGATTTCCCCATTTATCAATTATTTGTATTTCCATAGGCCCCACAAGTACTTATACTAGTATTATCTTACTTATTGGATTAATATTGTATATTATGATCTATTTGTATGTTATATTGCATTGCTAAATTTAAATTTCCATGAAATCAGTATCTTTATATATCACCCAATTAGCAGTGTTTTTAATGAATGATTGAATGAATGAATAACTTGCCAACTCTCTTTCCTCAAGGGGTTTAAAATCAAGGAAAGGAAATAAGATGCACATAAATGTTATTTGTGTGAAACAGTGGAAAGGATTCTGGGTCCAAATCAAAGTGGACTGTGAATTCTGTCCAATCCATTAATGTGACTTTAGTAAACTGTGTTTCAAACAGATGACTCATAAGTTTCTTTCTAATTTTAAAGTTTCTTTGAAATCCCTAGTTTGTACTTTTGACATCAGTGGTCTTTCCCATTTTATAATGTTAGAGGCATCTCATGGGTAGGTCTTGTGTAGTTCTCATATTTAAAACAGCAGCTTTATTTAAAAATTAAAGAAGAATAAAGAGAAAGATCATATCAAATACTTCTCTCACAACCTAATTAACATGGATCAGTATTTAGCATGATTATACATTAATGAGTCCTATGTTGGATTGGTGGCCTATGTTGGATTGCTTTCTGTCAGGGGGATGGGGAGGGATGGGAGAGAAGGAGAAAAATGTAAAACTCAAAACCTTACCAGAAAATGATTGTTAAATACCACTTTTCCATGTAGTAGGAAAAATAAATAAATAAAACTTAAATTAAAAAAAGAATGAACATACATAATCCAATATTATTGAAGCCAAGAGATGAAAAAGTAAGGGAATATTAAAAGTATCAAATGTAAAAAAAATTGCAAAAATATGAGGACTGAAGAAAGATCATTGTATATCACTTGTGATCTTTAAACAAACTTTTACTGGAGAATTGATATAACAGAAGACTAATTACAAGAGTTAAGTAATAAACCATTACAAAAAGGGACTAAATTACTGTTTTGAGAAGTTTGGTATCAGTGGAAAGGAGACAAAGGGTAATAAGACTATAACAAAATCAAAAGAAATTTAGGCTTTTAAAATCAGAGAATTTTGAGAATTTAGACATAGGGGAGAATTAAGAGAAAGTACAGGGCCAATTGATATATTAAAATCCAGCAACAGGTGGAAGAGCAAGGGATTAAGGGCCCTGGACATCTAGGGAAAGAAAGGGCTCATTCTCTGAGACAGCAGGCAAGGAAGAGATGGGTGAACAAACAGAGAAGTTTGAAGATAGAGGGGGAAAAAAAGAACTGGAGGGAGGTCAAACCATAGGAACTCAGTATTCTTAATAAAACATTGATAGATCATAGGACTGATGGTGAATATAGTAAAAAAAAGGATTTAATTTTATTTTTATTTTTTTCTGAAATGGACAAGACATCAAATAAAGTGGGCATTTCTTTTTATGTAGTCTAACAGAGTGTTACTACAGATCTAAATTATATACTACTTGTTTTTCTTTTTTAAATATATAAAAAATTCAACTGATAAATTTTATAGTGTTTCAACTTGTTTATTATTCTTTTTTACCCTTATTCTGGCCTCTTATATGCATTAAAAAAGTCCTAATGACTCTGCTTTTTCCTTTTCTTCCTCCCTCTTCCCCCTCCCTCTCATACTTTTTTCCTTTCTTTTTCCCTCCCTTTTCTTTCTTTTCTCCCTCCTTTCTTCTTTCCTTTTCTTTTTGTTTCTCTTTTTTTCTTTTCTCTTCTCTTCTCTTTCCTACATGCCTCCCTTGTAAAGAAAAACAAACAAATTTATAGTCAAGGAAAAGAAAGCAAATCATTGTTGTCATACATTATAAGCAGTCCTCTATAATTATGGTTCGTCATTACCTAGATTAGATATGTCTTTCAAAGTATCAAATAATTATTAATGTAAAAATTGGTCTCCTGGCTCTGCTCATTTCAGCCTGTACTAGATAATACTATTCTCTAAGGGTTTTTTTGTGAATCATATCTTTCATCTTTTGTTAGAGTGCAAAATAGACTAGATTTCTTTTTTAAGAACCAAGCCATAAACCTACATCACTGGGACTTTATTGATTGACTGATAATGGTCCCAACTAAGCTTACCTTTGGTCATTGTTTGGATTCTAATGACTCAGAACGAATGTAAAATTTTATAGTTTCTATTTTGTCCAGAAGCCCTGAGGGTTTTCCCCTCCCAGATTGATTTTTTTTTTTGACTAGACATATGGGGACCTTCCTTTTCTTACTTAGCTTTAATCACTAAATGGGCATTGCCTAAGACAAACCAAGATATAGGAAAGACCTGAAGACATAAAGGCCAAAATTTCCCACTGCATCTCCTCATCTTTATCTTGCCACTGGTGATTTTGCCCAGCCCTGCCTCACTTAAATTCACTTGCAAAACAAGCCATCACCTTCTAAACATCATGGTCTTCAAGAATGAAGGACAGACCACACAGTGTTGTAATATGTCATTGAACAATTAGGTGGTGTGGAGGAGAAAGTACTGACTATTGAGTCAGGTGGATCTGAATTCAAATCCAGCTTTTTTGTTTCATCTCTAGAATGAGCTAGGGAAGATAATGGTAAATCACTCTAGTATCAATACCCAAGAATACCCCAAATGGGGTCACAGAGAATTGGACACACCTGAAGCAACTCAACAACAACAATAAAAAAGTATTACATTATGCTCATTTATGAAAATTGTTTAATCATTCTCAAGATAATGGGCATATCCTTGTTTTTTATCTTTTTCCATTTTATAAAATTATATGTATTTATATTGACTTGTAAGTCAACATATTTTGACTTAAGGAGATAACACATCTTGCTGCTTCTGAATATTTTTAGGATGTATTAAAGAAGAGAGACTAGACTAGATCTGTTTAGCCCACAAGAACGGAATTAGGAACACAGGGTGTAAGTTACAAAAATTCATAATGAGACTTGATATGACATTAAAAAATAAAGAACAAAAGCCAAAAAATTCAGCTTCTTAAAAATTAGAGCTATGCAGAAATAAAATGGTATACTAATGCAAAAAGTAGCTTCTCTTTCACTGAAGGTCTTTATATAAAGGTCAGATGATTAATTTGAGGACATATTGTAGGAAGAATTCTCATTAAGGTAGAGGCAAGGTCAGATTGCCATTGATGTACCTCCCACAGTAGAGATTGTATGGATTAGAGAATTTTTAAAAATCTCTTCTAGCCTTGTCATTCTACAATGATCAGAGATGATTTATTGTAAGGAATTATGCACTTGATGATAACTATTTAAGAAGGAAAAATGCCTTTAACTGTTTTAGCTATTGGGAGTTTAATATTTAGAAAACTGTAAGTATATTTATAATGAAAACATGATTGCTGTCTTCAGTATGGTGCTCAGCAAGTCTTAATAATGAGAGCCTGCCATTGGATTATAGTGATTAGAAAATTTATAGCTTTATGGCACTCACTACATTTTAATAGCTTATTTATCAATAATGTGCTATTATATTATTTCAAAGCAAGGATTATAAGAAAGAAGAATTGACTTTCTGCTATCACATATGTGAGTGTCATACAGGTATAATGCTTAACTTCTTTTATAGTTGTGCTATTTCTTCTAAACATTTGTGAATGATTTCTTATTAGAAATTTAATATTTGGAATTTGTACACATGTCAAATATATACCAAAATAAATTATTAAAGCAATTTTAAGCAGATGGTTCTTAAATAGAATATAGTACACTGAATTGGAGAGAGAAACAATAGACAACACATTCTTTTCTGAAAATCTTCACAGATGTCGGTTACAATAAATGTTCAGCAATGACGATAAATTTTATATTTTAGCGGGAAATTTGCTTCAAGAAATTTATTCCTGTGTTAATCTCAGTTGGCTTCATCTAGCACCATATATCAACAAATAAATACATACTCTGCATGTGAATTAAGGGAAAGTAAAGTTAGAAGGAAGAATCTAAAGGAACAGATGGCTCACAGTTTTTCTCTTTCTTACCTGTACCATTCTTGTTTCCATGGAAATGGGTATTAAATCAATCCACTTTTGTCCTTCCCAAGGCTACTCTTGGATTTAGGGAAGATGCAGCTAGTCTTCTTCTGAGAGTTAGGTCTGTTTTTTTCACAGATTTGTAAAATTACCTCAGGTTTTTCTGAAAAATAATTAATTTGAAAGAAATCAAAATTCAAGATGCCCAGGTACTAGTTTTGACTTCCACACACTTACTGGACAACCTTGGTCAAGGTTGATTTGGTGTAAGGAATTATAAACTTGATGATAACTATTCAAGAAAGTAAAATAAGTCTTTAACTGTTTTAACTATCAGGAGTTTAATATTTAGAAAATAGTAAATGTATTTATAATGAAAATATAATTCCTATCTTCAGTATGGTGCTCAGCAAGTCTTAATCATGAAAGCCTGTCATTGGACCATCTATGGACCTTTATTTCACCATCAAAAAAAAATAAGTGGGTCTAATGAGGTTATTATTGTTTTCTTCCTGAATATATGATCTTTACATTTTTCAGGGTCTAAAAATAGTAATAATTATGAAGTTATACATTTTCCAATAACTAAAATTCTCTTATTCTATCAACCTTTAGCTGAAAAGATGTATTGCAGTGGTTCAGTTTTTCTTTTTGTTGAGCAGGTCATTTTGCATTATGTAAATCTTGTTTTAAATCTTATCATCTATTCCCCATCCCATCCCAAATGATTCTCATGGAATTTGCTGCCCTGAAAAGAGAGTAGTCAGTTTTCTGTGGTCATTTTCCAAATTGACTAGGATGACCTGTATCTAGTCTCTCTCTTTCCCTAAGTTTTAAAACTTGAAGACAGAGCCCTGTTTATTTTCTCAAGAAGAATTCCATGGAGTGTTAAAGTTTCATTTATGAATCTTGACTATAGAATCCTGGTTAGACAGAAATGCTAGGCTAATACTGATATGGCCTGGGCAGAATGTTCAGATGGTACAATAAAAATGGAAAGAAAACAAGAGAGTAATTTAAATTCTAACTACCATTAATTCCTTGGATCATTTAGGACTAGTCATTAAATTTTTCTGGGATTCAGTTTCTATATCTTTAAGATGAAGGGATTGGAATTGATGTTGTCTTATATTCTTTATACTTCTAGATCCTATGGTTTCTCTTATCCAAGAACAAATCCTTATCCTTATCTATGAGAATAACAACCAGAATAATCTAGTCATTCATATGCTTTGGTAAGGGTTCAGAGCACTTATAACCTTACTGTAGAGCTAAAATATGCATGGCCAACAAGTGAGAAGTGCTCCAACTGGTCTGTCTCCCCCCACCCTATATGCTAAAATAAGCTGGTTGAACTTGATGGCATCTAAGATCCCTTCCTTCTCTAAAGATATCATGCTAGGGATGAGGTACCATATAAAGGATATGTACTTGGGAAATTGATCAGTTTATTATAAAGTACTATAATAAAAAATACCTTAATAAGATTTTCAGAAAGGATAAATGCTTTCTCTTCTCAGCTCTGCTAAATATTAGAAATGTAATATAGGAGAAATCACTTCTCTCTAAGCCTCAATTTCCCCACAAGTTAAATAAAAGTTTGCTATATGATTTTTAACATCCCTCCCATATCTAATGGATGGTGAAAGCAAGGAAGAAAGTCTAAGTTGTATGTGGGAATTTAAAATAGATAACTCTTTCTGAGAAAAGTTAAAATTAGTTAAAGAAAATATGAAGCCACTTGTCTCTAATTCCTACAAGCAATACAACTTTATACTGACAAATGGTCTTCACTTGTATAGAGCTTGGGAAGATCCAACATTGATTTTTTTCACCTATTGAAATTGCACAAGTCCAAACAAAATAATATGCTTGCTCTGGAAAAATATGCAGAGGAAAAAAGGAAGACACAAAGAGAAATGAAAACAAACATGGTATTTTTTTAGTCTTACTAAAATGAACATAGAGGGCTGAGCCAAGATGGCAGCATGAAGGCAGCATTTCCCAGGAACTCCTTTCCCCCAAAACTCCAAAATCCAACAGATTATGACTAGCCAAAATTTGGAGGGGCAGAACCCACAGAAAGACTGAGTGATGCATTTTCTAAGTCCAAGATAACTTGGA
Source organism: Macrotis lagotis (assembly GCF_037893015.1). NCBI lineage: Eukaryota > Metazoa > Chordata > Mammalia > Peramelemorphia > Peramelidae > Macrotis > Macrotis lagotis. The sequence continues at coordinate 161,169,618 of NC_133663.1, forward strand.
AGTTCTATGGGAAAGGTACATTTCACTGGGAATGGGAGTCAGAAAAAGCCGGAACAGCTTGAAGGGGCAGGGGGAGAATTCTGCTACACCAGAAAGAGTGTGGAGTGAGGGAGCACAGGCCTCAGAACCTGTAGTGAGACTCTGGGAAAAAAGAAGCCTGCACCCCCCCAGAGCAAAGCCCACAGATAGTAAGGGGTTCAGGGAAGACTGCAGAGATTTCTCTCCTCTTCCTTGGGGTAGGACTCTGCTATTTGGCTACACTCAGATCCAAGTTGCAGTTAGGGCTTCCATACTAAGATACCCAAACAGGACCCCTTCTTACAGCTCCAGGGCAGAGGGAAGTGAGGTGGTCATCTACATATCAAAGCACAGGCAAGAGAGCATAAGACCTTGGAGGAACAAAGGTCCCAGTGGGGTGTCCCCCCAAAAAAACCCCACAAAGCTTTGGAAGTTCTGTAAATTAGTCTTGGGCTGAGGAAATGAATAAACAACAGAAAAAAGAAGAATCTGACTATAGAAAATTAATTTAGTCCCATGGAAGATCAAAACACATACTCAGATGACAACAAAATTGAAGCTTCCATATCCAAAACCTCCAAGAGAAAAAGAAAATGGGCTCAGACTATGGATGAGCTCAAAGACTTTGAAAAGCAATTAAGGGAGGTGGAGGAAAAAATGGGAGGAGAAATGAGAATGTTGTAGAAAAATATTGAAAACCAAATCAACAGCTTGATGAAAGAAGTACAAAAAAATACTGAAGAAAATAATATGTCAAAAACCAGTTTAGGTGAAATGGATAAAGCAAAACAAAAAGCAAATGAGAAGTATGCTTTAAAAAGCAGAACTGGCCATCTGGAAAAGGAGATAAAAAAACTTTCTGAAGGAAACAACTCCTTCAAATGCAAAATGGAATTAAAGGAATCTGATGACTTTGCAAGAAATCAGGAAGAAATAAAACTCTTCCAAAAAAAGCCCAAAATTAGAAGAAAATGTGAAATATCTTATTGGAACAACAACTGACCTCAAAAACAGATCCAGAAGAAATATTTTAAAAATTATTGGGCTATCTGAAAGCCACAATCAGGAAAAGAGCCTAGACTTCATTTTTCAAGAAATAATACAGAAAAATTGTCCTGAGATCCTAGAAGCACAGGGTAAAATGGAAATTGAGGGAATTCACTGGTCACCTCCTGAAAGAGATCCCAAAAGAAAATCTTCCAGGAATATTATAGCCAAATTCCAGAACTCCCAAATCTAAGAGAAAATTCTAAAAGCTTCCAGAAACAAACAATTCAATAACCAAGGCTCCATAGTCAGGATTACACAGGTTTTGGCAGCATCTACATTAAGGTTTCATAGGGATTGGAATATGATATTCTGGAAGGCAAAAGATCTTGGTTTACAAATGAGAATCAACTACCCATCAAAATTGAACATCCTCTTTTAGGGAAAAATATAGCTTGTCAATGAAACAGGGGACTTTCGAACTTTCTTATTGAAACAACCAGAGCTGAACAGAAAGTTTGATATCCATGTACAGGACTCTGGTGAACCATAGAGGGGGTGGAAGAGGAGGACTAACTATGAGGAATTTAATAATATTGAACTCTTTGTATTCCTACAAGGGACGAATATATTGATAACTCGTGAACTTTCTCATTTATTAAGAGTTGTTAGAAGGAGCATATATAGATAGGTCATAGGAAGGAGCAGAATATTATTGTATAATATAGTAAAAAGATGGAGTCAATGGATGATAAAAGAAAGTACTGGGAGGAAGGGAAAGGAGGTGAAGAAGAAGCTAAGAAATTTCACATAAGAGTCAAGAAAAAGCTTTTTCAATGGCGTGGAAATGGGGGAAGCAAAAGGAAATGAGTGAGCCTTCATTCATCAGAAATGACTCAGAGAGGAAATAACATACACACTTAATAGGGTGAGGAAATCTATCTTACCCTAGAGAAAAATGAGAAGAAAGGAATGGGGATATGGGGGAATGGGGCAAGGGAAGGGAGGAATAGATGACAGAAGAGAGTAAAGATTGAGGGAGAGGATACTCAGATACCACACAATTTTGGACAGGACCAGGATGAGAGGAGAGAGAGAGAGAGGGAGAACAGAATAAATGAGAGTGGGGAGGAATAGAGGGAAGGAAATACAGCTAGTAATAGCAGCTGTGTGAAAAATATTGTAGCAACTTCTCTGGTGGACTTGTGATAAAGAAAGCAACTCACCCCAGAGACAGAGCCATTGGAATCTGAACACAGACTGAAGTACATTTCTTAATCTCTCACTATTCTTGAGGTTTCTCATCTTCTTGGGGGGGGTTATGATTACTCTTATAACAAAATTATTGTAATAATAGTAATAATAAATTAAAGTTCACTTGTAAAAAATAAAATGAACACAGTTATAAAGCATAATGTAAATTATGGTTTATTTATTTATGCATGATTTTTATTCTTTTTATATTTGAATGTTTTTATGAACAGAACAAAAATTTGAGTAATTGATAAGCTTAGTTTTTATTCCTATATAACTATATACATATGTATGTGCATTCATAAATATTTATTTGTACATATACATATATATGATTTGCAATTGTGAAATTGCTTTACCTATGCATACTTAAAACAGACATATATTATATGCACTCACTTGTAATATATGTATCTGTGTGTGTGTGTGTGTGTGTGTATACCTCTCCTGGGTAGAAAGTTCCCACTCTAAATAAAAAGTCTAGATTTCCTCTCCAACTTTCCCATTTTTCTATCAGTTGTTTCACAATTCTCCTTGTTTTCTAGGTTCAAATAATGTATATACATATATACATTATGACTTCATGTTAAAAGGATGCCAGCCAAAACAGTCTACTATTATGCAAGACCTTCTCTTAATTGAGATAAATACTAAAAAAAGCCTTCCTTCGCCAAAGTCATCTTCTACTCAAATATAATGGGATTTATTTCAACCTCAGTCTCATCTTCTTAGCTACTTTTAAAACCACTGATCCCTAAAACTCTCCATTGAATCTCCATTGAATCACCATTTCAATCACCATTGAAACTCTCCTACTTCCCATGTCCTTGCACTCTTTTTATTCACTACCTCTTTGCTGCTTTTTCTATTTTTCCCCTATTGATTCCTATTTCTCTTCTTGCTTGCTGACTCTTAGAATTCTCCAAGTCCTTGAACCTTTGCTGTTCTCTTCATATAGATATTCTCCTCAGAGTTTATCTATCCTTTGATTTGAAATCTTATCTGTATGTTAATGATTTCCTCCTCTTTACTCCATACACCAAATTGACTGATTTAGCATTATCACTGAAATTTCTGTCCTGTAGCCACTTAGTTGTATTTTTGGAATTTTAATTCAGAGTGCTGAAAGCAAAACTCTTCATCTTTAATTCTTGATCTATTTCTTTTAAAAAATCGAAAGAACAAAAACAAAAACACCTCCATAAAGATCCACAATCTCTCATCAAAGAAACAAAAGGATGCTCTTTCCACTTTTCCTATTTCTTTCATTAATAATCCTGTTCTTATCCTCTAGTTTTAAAAATGTTGGCATAGATTGGATTTCTCTCCTTCCTTTCATACCCTGTCTTTATCCAAGTAGTAATTAAGTCTTTTACCAGTCTTCCTTTGCAATGTCTCTTATCTCTAGGATGTATCCTTCCTACCTTCTCTGACCTTTCTAATTCAGTCCCTCATTCCATGTACTTGCTTACTTTAAGAGCCTTCTTGAAGTAATTTTCCTTGAAGGGTGCTTTCTCATCATGTTCGATCCTGATAAATAGGGTAAGATTGGCCTTTATAAATACTGATTTTTGTCATGCTGTCCTTATTCAAGAATCTAAATGGCTAATTTGGATCAAATTTATCATTTCTTCCTCATTGTTCATCTGTTGGTACTTCATTCACTCTCATTTTCTTCTGCCATATGCATTCACTATTGCATACTCAATAAAGTCCAGACTCTTAAGTTTAATTTTCAAGGACCTCCACTATTTGGGTCCAATTCTTCAAGCCTTATCTCATAAAGATAGTATTTTGGACTAGTCATTCATCTATTTTGATTTTTTTTACATGTGTACAAATCTTATTTCTCTCTACTATTATATGAATGCCTTAAAAGCAGGGATTATGACTATCCTACCTTTCTATCTTCCTCAGTAATGACCATAGCACTTGTACTGTTCCTCAATAAATATTAGATAAATTGAATTGAATGATATGAATGCTATTTTTAACTTTACAAATATGTTGCTTAATGCCAATACAAATATTATATATCTTTCAAAACCCAACTCAAGATTAAACTCCAAAAATCCTTCCTGACCTAGATTTGTCTCACAGTGATTTTTTCCTGACTAAATATCTGATTATGTATATCACATTCCCATTATGCCCTTTGATGTATTGCCTTAGAATGCTTCTCTAGGTGTTTCATTCATCTTGTTCTTTATCTCCCCAATAAGACTCTAAGTACTTCAAGGAAAGGTCTGTTGCGTTCAACTCCATGAATCCCTCAAATCCAGGTATCTAACCTGTTCTTAATAAATATCTAGGTCCATAGGAACCAGAGAATCTAGAGGAATTAATCTTAAAGTAATTGGTCATCCACAATTCAGGACCATGCTGCCTTTTCATTTTTATTTCATATTATTCCTTTTCACATAGTCTATGCTACGGTTATACTGCCCCTTTTCTTGCTGTTTCATACCTCCAAGATTTTGCTCATGAGAATCCCCAAGATTGGCATTACCTCCTTTTCCCTCTTTACTTTCTAAAAGCTACCATGCTTTAAGCAACAGTTCTGAAACTATTTAGTTTCAGGATCCCTTTTTACTCTTCAAAATTATTGAGGACTCAAAATAGATTTTGTCTATTTTGGTTATATCCATCTTTACCATATTAGATATTAAAACAAATAAATTTAAACATATAGCTGAACTCAAGGTGAAAAATCTATTGCTTAAAAGCAAATATTTTATGAAAATAACCATGTTTTCAAAAACAAAGAAAAATTAATGAGGTAACTTTTTTATATATCATGGCAAATCCCTTTAATATCTAGCTTAATAGAAATTGTGTGTTCATTCATTTTTAGTCATCTTTGACCCCACTTGAAGATATTGTAGTAGTTTGACTTCTCTTTCTTCAGCTCATTTTATAGATGAGAAAACTGAGGTAAACAGGGTTAAGTAACTTGTCTAGAGTCACACAGTTAACAGGTGTCAGAAACCAGAATTGAACTCTTAAAAATGAGTCTTTCTAATTTAGACCCAGTACTTGAGCCACTTGTCCCTAATAGAAGATAGTTGAATTCTAATATCTGCTTCTATAATCAATATGTGGCATTTTTTTCCTGGCAAATATTTAACAAGGATGTCTGGCTTCACACATCTATGTAGTTGGAAAATGGGAGAGGTACGTTAATAGGTAAATGATAACTTGATAATCTTATGAAAATAATTTTGATAGGAAGAACCAAGGCTGACATTTTGAGAACTGCTGATTTCAACCAAATCTGATGTAGCTTTGCTACAATAAGTTTCCCCTGATTCATCTTGTAATGGCCTCATCCCTTAAGACTCACATTTCCCTGATTTTATCCCTAATCCTCTTGAAGTGGATGGAGGGATGGACCTAAAAATCAGTCAGACATGAATTCAAATTGGTTCCCTGGTCAAATCTCTCTGTCCACATCAGTTTCCTCACATGCAAAATTAAGCTAGTAAGAATGCCTATAGTCTAGTATTATTGTGATAAAATGAGATAATATTTGTACAACTACTTACATATCTTAAAGTACATCAATGTAAGCTATTGCTATTATTGTTATTATTATTATTACCATATGATATTTTGTCTTAGCTATCTCAAGATGTTTCTCATTTTGATTAACTAGCTCAAATACTCCATGAAAACAGAGACTGTATTTAATGTAATTTTATATCGCCCACCAGTGTCTAAAGCAATGTTGTGCATGCAGTTATTCATTAATAAATGTTTGGTGACTGTTATTGAATTAAGTCATTTCAGTACCAAAGTATAATATGTAACTTACATTTATTATTATTATTATTATTATTATTATTATTATCATTAGAGATAAATCCTGGTCTATAGGAAAAATATTTAAATTATTATGTAAATCTAGAGATAAAAACAGAAGGTTCCTACTAATCTTATTTGATTTGATTTGATTTGATTATACATATTTCCTCTTGTACCATTTCTTCAAAAACTTATGATCTTTAGGGTTTGAATGGAAATAAACAATTGCTGATACAGAGTTTCATCCTTCTGTACTTCCCTACTTTCTCTCTAACTGATATTTCTTATCCCTGCATTTTTTATTTACTGACTTAACTTTGGAATGAACTAGTTAAGGGTATTCTTTCTTTTTAATAAACCCCTTCATTTTACCCACTGTAAAGGCATTTTGGCACATAATTCCAATGCTTGCAGAAGAGCAATCAAAGCTATAGAAACAAATAGTTGTCACTTAAGTCTGCCAAACTACATTCTGAAATCTAAAAGTTGTCATTTTCACAAAGTATTTGCAGATGCATCTACGAAGAACATTATACTGTTCTGTAAAACTGAGAAGATAAGAAAGGTATGATGAAAAGGGAGGGGAGTGCATTTACATCTCTGTTTTAAAGCTATAAACCAGATTAATTAAACTACCTAAATGAAACCCTGTATCTTGGTTGAATTAATGCAACTTGACTACTATTAAGTATATTCATTCCAGTTACTTTGTTTCCCTTGAAGAAAGTCTGGGTAGTAGAGAATAGTTGGACTCTCCCCCAAACAGTTCTTTTTTTTTTCTTTTATTCCTTTTAATAGAGGGAGGTGTTCTTTTGTGATATCAAATAAGACCTAAGATATTTAAGAAAGAATTACTATCATTTAGGGGTATATATATATATGTATATACATGTATATATATATATATATATATACATATGAAAAAGAGAGACAAGACAAAGAAAGAGACAAAGACAGAGAAGGAGAGAGAGAAACAGAGAGAGAGAGAGAGAGAGAGAGAGAGAGCGAGAGAGGGAGAGAAACAGAGAGAGAGAGAAAGACAGAGACAGAGACAGAGGCAGTGTTGGCATAATGAAAGAAGATTCATCTTGTTCCTAACCTGATCCTACAAGGCCAAAACTGAAAGAAATGACTGAAAATAGAGGAAGGCAGAATTCAACTTTCCAATTTGATATAGAGACAAACATCCTAATAATTATAGGTATCCAAAAGTGGTCAAAGTTAGGTTTCTTCTCACTAGACTTCATCTAGTGGATTTTTTTTTTCATTTCTACCAGTTTAATTTTTATTTATTTATTTATTTATTTATTTTGCAAAACAAATGGGGTTAAGTGGTTTGCCCAAGGCCACACAGCTGGGTAATTATTATATGTCTGAGGCTGGATTTTAACTCAGGTACTCCTAACTCCAGGGCCAGTGCTCTATGCACTGCACCACCTAGCCACCCCTAATTTAATTTAATTTATTACAACAAATAATCCTTATTTATTTACTATTTAAAGATACTAAATGGAAAAATGGAATAGTACTTATCTTTAAAGACTTATAATCAACTGGGTGTTGGAAATGGGATACAATGAGTACAAAGATAAGTTTGAATGTCATAGGGGTCTAAAAGTAGTATATTAGATATACCTAGATATAGATTAGTGTGAATGATGAATCCTGTGTATACTTGATTATTTTAAAAAGTTTTCAATTTATGCAACAAACAAGAATTTTCTTAATATAGTATAATAAAGACTGCACATTAAACTGCAAATTTACCATATAAAATTTGCTCTTCATTCAAAAATATGTTACCATGCAATTGATTTTTCCATTTCTTTTCTTCTCTCCTTCTTCCCACCCTCAATAAATATTTGTAAAATTATTATCTCTAAATATTCTCTATATATTTTCTATATAATTCTAGTTATCAGTTCTTTCTCAGGGTGCAGATAGCATCTTTCTTCATATGTCCTTTATTTTTAATTTTTGTTTTTATAATAATCAAAATGATTTTGTTGCTTAGAGTCATGCTCAAAAAAATACGGCTATAGCAGTATATATATAATGTTCTCCTCTTCCTGCTCACTTTGCTCTTCATCATTTCATGCCAGTCTTTACATGACCATCTAAGATCACTGAATTCATCATTTCTTATAACACAGTAATATTTTTTCATGTTACACCACAACTTGTTCAGTCATTTCCCACTAAATGGGAATCCCTGCAATTTCTAGTTCTTTGCTACTACAGAGTTGCTATAAATATTCCATTGCCATTCAACATTATAATTACTATTTGTAAAATTCCATCCATCTTATATTTATGATTTTCTTTCTAAGTCTTTTTTTAAGCTGTCACTTTTTTATCTTCTCCTCCAACCTCCTATCCCCTACTTCACCCATTATTCTAAGAGTCTCCAATATTCTTTTCTTACCTTCACAGATCATAATCTAAACTTTCCTCTAAAACTTTCTTCCCAATCTTGTCCCCCAGTTATCTCACCTCTCTACACCCTTTCAGATGTAAATGTGGTTTCCTTTTCAATGCAGCTGAGAGTAGGGCTCCAATATTAACAACCCTCAACCCTATCCTGCTTCTATTTAGTTCTGTCTTCACATACAATTTTTATAATATAATTGCTCCCTTTACCTTTTCCTACCCAATTTTCTTTGTTAGAATTACCCCCCCATAATAAACAACTTAGCCCCAACTTTTCTATCTTATTAATGATGACCATTTTAAGAATCTGATAACATTTTCACACACACACATATGGAAAATATATATATATATATGTATATATATATATACATATGCACATATGCACATATACATATAACAGTTTGATATTAAAAATTTTAAATGACTACTTACTAGGAATGTTGTGTAATTCATGCCTAAGAATTGGATTCGATGACTGTTTTCACTTCTGAGATCTTATGATGTGAATATGGAGAGTAAATAAGGGAGGAAAAGGTAGTGAAAAGTGATTCCAGATTTTTTGGAATCAAGAAAATGAACAATTACTCTATTGACTTGATATCTGGAATATTTTGGAGGCTTCTCTTTCAGTATAATTTATAGCAGTAAGACTTATATGAGACCAGAGATGTTCTCTCTCTCTCTCTCTCTCTCTCCTCCATTTAAATGGGTCAGGGGAGGACTTATTGTTGACTCTTTGATCAGCAAGTACTGATTGCTTTAATGGCAACACTATTTTAGAAAAAAAAATTTAAATAAATTACACAGTAAATTATTCTATTTTCCTAATGGAGTTGTCCTTGAAGAATCATTATGCCATTCCTTTCAAATGTTTAATAAAGAACAGGACTATAATGATCATGTTTGAGAATAGGTTTTATGTGACTGGGAATTGTAGTAATCTTCCATTAAACCATTAGGATGCTAAAATATATATTTTTAGGGAACTAAAGATGATGACTTCATTATATTGATCTAGTCAGCATTCTTTTTGAGACTTCATAGAAATACATTTTTTTTAAAAAAAGAAGTGACCTTCTTCCTAATCACTGTTAAAAATTTTTACTTATTATTTCCCTCTATTTGCACTGTGACAAAGAGACTGAGCAGTAGTCAGTCCTCAGCCTTCATGAACTTCCATTCTAAAACTGGCAACATTAATACAAAATGGTTTCTTGTGAATTTATAGTGGAACTCAGTTGTCTAAACAAATTAAAATGTTTATATTTTCTATACTAAGGTAAATAACAGTAGAAAACATTCAACTCACAAATTTGAACTTATTATCTTCTATCTAGCTAATAAATGTAGGTAGATTGCTCAGTGCACAGATAAGACTTACCAAAATCACCCACATCATACAAAAGATCAAAGGACCAAAAATTAAGCTCTGGGAAACCAACAGAGGTCATCTCGTACAATACTATGATTTTAGAGAGGAGAAAAGTAAGGCCCAGAGAAGTAAAGCAATTTATTTGAAGTCACACAGAGACTCTGTGTCTCTGATTCGGTTACATAGAAGATTTGGAATCTTAAGTAATTAAGATCAGATCTTGACTGAGACACTTGTTAACTATGTGACTCTAGGTAAATCACTTAAACCTATTAAAATATATCTGTGTAATATATACATATGTGTGTGTGTGTGTGTGTGTGTGTGTGTGTGTGTGTGTGTGTATAAGAGCCTTATTGTAAATGGGTCAAGGCAGCATGCCATTAATGGATAGAGAGCTGGGTAAGAGAGACCTAGATTCAAATTCTACCATTGATATGTACTAGCTCTTGGGCAAATCATTTAAACTCTCAGTTCTCCTAAACAAAGGAAGGGTTTCTATTTGGGAGGGGGGAGAGAGTGAGGTTGGCTTTTACTAATTAGTTCTGAAAGATATGTAAAAAGGAGCATCATAAAAGTTTATTCTTAGAAGAAAGAGCAAGCATAGGAAGGGATATAAAGAAACAGCAAATATATTATCTTGCCAAATTCATTATACATATAAACTTCTACAAAATAAACTGAATGTAACAGTTCACATTTCCTTAAATATCTTTCTTTCTTATCATAATTTATGTACTGAAGTAAGGAATTTAACAGATCTAGGTGAGAAGGGAGTGCTTTGCCTGCTGGTGGGGATAGTCATTACAAAGGAACAGAGATGAAAAAATGAATGGCATGTAAAGGCCAGATTGAATGTCCCATACAGTGAATGGAGGAAAGTACTTTAAAATAAAGCTGTAGTACGGTTTAAGGTTGTAAATAACTTTAAATTCCAACTAGAAATTTTTATTTGCTCTTAGAGTCAATAGAAACCACTAAAGTTTTTACTGAGCATGGAAGTATTACATCTAGACTAGTATATGAGTACAGAATGATTGAAGAAAGACTTAGGAAGACCAATTAGGAGATTAATACAGTAGTTTTGAATAGAAGTGCTGAAAACATGACTGAGAATGAGGAATTGAATGAGAAAGATGTGAAGCAGTGACAAAGTTTGGCAAATGATTGAATATGTGGGATGAAAAAGAATGAGAAATTGATGAAGGTTGAAACACTGTGAATGAAAGGATGATAGGATCTTTCATAGTAAGAGAAAAGTCTGAGAAATAGGCTTGAGAATAGAGATCATGAATTCTGTTTTGGACATGTCTGAATGCCTATGGTATATCTGGATAGAAATATTCAATAGTCAGTGATATTAGGAGCTCAGGAGAGAGATAAGAATTTCATATATATATGTACATATAACCATACATTATACACACACATGTATGTATTTATACTTGTATTTATGTGTATACATACATATAATCAATGTATATATATGTGCATATTATAGATAATAATCAAATCAATGGGAGCTGATACACTAGATATGGTATCCCAATCTTCTGGCATATAATTTGTTCAACTAGATTGTACAGATTGCCAGGCCTGAAGTCAGGAAGACTTCCTAAGTTCAAAACTGACCTCAGACACCTACTAACTTTATGAATTTTGTGCAAGTCTCTTTACTCTGTTTGCCTCAGTTCCTCTTCTGTAAATTGAGCTGGAGAAGAGGATGGCAAATCATTCTAATAGCTTTACCAAGAAAGAACAAATAGGGTCATGAAAAGTTGAACATGACTGAAGCAACTGAAGGAACTATAATTTAGCTCTTCTAGCTTTAGAGTGTGGGAAATAGATGACAGTAAAGTACACTAAAGAAATACTTTAAGATTGCAAAGTTGCTTTGAAAGAAAAAAAATGAACATATAAATGCAAGGAATTAGTGAAATATGACTCTAATACATTATAATGAGTAATAAGCATCTGGGAAACAAAAGTAATAGCAAGAGGAAGACTTTCAGAAAGATAAACATTCAAAAACTTGGAATGGGGTAGCCCTTACCAAAGAAAGACTTGGTCATGCTCATGATGGAGAGCATAGTTACAAATAGCAGTGAGATTTGTTAATGGGTTTTGCCAGAGTAAACCCAAGAATAATAATAGTTATTAGGAGATGATGATAACAAGAGCTATCATGTACATAACACTTTTAAATTTAAATTTTAAACTTAGACTTTTAAATTTCCAAGGCAGTTTACATATGATAATGCATTTGATTTTTATAAAAATTTTCTGAGGTAGGTGCTTATTAGTATTATCATTTGTTCCATTTTACAGGGTCAGACATGCTGTCTAAAGGAATATTCAGTCCTTCCTTATTGCATGGATTACACTGCCTGCTGTGATGCCACCTAATTCCTTGATGATGATGATGATGTTAATAAGCTTATGCTTTAACGTTTTTTCCTATGATTTTATGCATATGCATTGTGGACTTTTGGTTGTCCATTGGTCTTCACTGCTGTACCCTTTATCTCAGTAGTAATTACTCTAGAAAAGCAGCATAATTTCTAATATCCAGTAGGCAATCAGCTCCATGATATAAAGAAAATAGTATTGAATATTCCCATCTTTGGCTTTGCCAAAAGGATTTCTTCACAATTTCCCAGAAGGATGTGGATATGGCAATAGGGCATGTGCTCCAAGAGAAGCATTATAATAGAAATTCTATGTTTGTCAAGGAAATATGGTAGTATATCTTTTTCAGAAGGAGAACGGTTAAAGAGCAGGGTATTCCTAAGCAAGTGGAGATAAAGAGAGCAGAAGGGGCTTGAAATTATTATTTTAGATGATCACAAGAATTTTGAGTTTTGACCTGGATTTACTCTCCAAGCTCTTTAGAATGCTTGATGCTTTGAGGTTGACTCTGGGCTTTATGGAAAAATTGATTGAATCATACATATTTTATTCCACATGCAGTCTCTTGTGAAAATAGAAATGGCATAGTACTGTATAGTGAAAAAGCATTTGTTTTTGCTACTGAATAACTTTGATTTGGGGAAAATTATAGAATCCAAGTCAGCTATCAAGTTCCCTTCTTGTCTTCTCTCTTCCAACCAGGCTATCCATTCCCAGTTTTTTCAACAATCCTCATATAGCTTGGTTTCTAGTCTCTTCCCCCAAAACTCATTTTTTATGTCAGAATCCATAGTTTTGTATGTCAGTCAAGCATTAGTTCTTCCTTGAGATCTTTAATGATTGCTTTGGCTACTGTCTTCCAAAATAACCTATATCAATGTCCATATATATATATGTACATGATCTATGCTAACTATGTCTACATATTGATGTGTTGTCTTACCTGGCTAGATCCTATTATGGAATCCATTAAGGCATAGGCTATTTTCATTATTCCCTTTGTATCACCAGTACCTAGTCCACTTTAAAAAAAATGCTTGACTGACCTATTCTAGTTTGTTATTGTGATAAAATATGGCAGCCAGGACGAGCTTGGGTATGGTTTGACTAGAACAGAATCACACTAAAATTATCTTCTTCGATCTGGGTACTTTGTTTTACTAAATAGATTTTGATTGCATCAATTCTTTTAGATATCACATCATATTGAGAAATTATATCAAGCTTGAAGTTTGCTAGTTCATCAAGGTCTTTTTCCATATAACCTGTTTTCCAGTTGTGAAGTCTCCTTCATCCTCAACTTGTAAAATTGATTTTTTTAAACCCAAGTTCAATACATTATATTTGTTCCTATTAAATTTTATTTTTTAAGCTTAAACTTATGTTCCATGTGGTATCTTTTTTGAATTTATGTAGCATTTCAATTTTTTCATTTAAGAAATGAAGGGGCTAGAGTAAAGTGATGGCTAAAGTTAGTTTCTTTTCTCACTTATTGTCTTCCAATGGTATTGATTAAATAAAAGACTATTTCTTCATTCAGCAAATTCCTAAATATGTGAAAGGTGCCTACCTATGACTAATTTGTCAGTGTTATTTTTCCCTCTCCCCTACCTACTCAGAATTTTCAGAAGATCTGCAGCTCTTGGGAACATGGACCCTTTTAAGAGTATAGGGATATGCATTCTTCTTGCCTGTTCTGCTTTTATCAAGTCCCACAGCTAGCACAGGAAATAATATCATTGGTCATTGCCCCTTCTCATAGAACAATAATGATACATATCTGGTTCATGACCTTATTTGTTTTTCATTTCAGTGAAAAAAGAAACTACCTTATTGTTCATTGTGATTGAAAAGGAGCTAACAAGTTTGGCCAGTTTTGTGTATGTGTCGCATTCTAAAAGTTTCTGTCTAACCTGAATAATTGGACAATTTAGTCCAACATTTTTGGCTGATGCATTTTTTCCTAGTTTTTTTTTTCTCTACCTAACCTGGTAGCTCCTTGCTTATGAAAACCCAGACTGCATATCATTTTTTGTTTTAAAGGGAAGATAGTACAACTTGTTTCTCTGGCTTAAAACATTCCTCAAGTTTTATCCTTCACTTAAGAACCCTGTCATTAGTCTTCAAAAGTCGATTTAAAATCGCAGAGATAAAGCCCAATTTCCTTCACAGATCAGTGACTACTTTGCCTTAGCACCTTGCATAATGAAGATCTCATTCGCATATTGTTTAAGAATTATTTAGTCAAAGAGATGACAGAAATAGCCTTTTTGAGGGGCAGAAGAGCTTCATAGAACCATAGTAATTAACTTTCCAAAATTTATGTTTGTCCTTCATTCCTGAAAAAGATCATGACATTGGGGAGGTTATGCACATGAATTGGATTTGAGTGAGGAGGGCTGTACTAAGTCACCAGACTCATTTTCTCCTCCAGAGCCATCTGAGTCCAGTGGCCAGATATGAATCAGGATGATTGGAGATGGCCCTGGATGTGAAGCAATCAGGGTAAAGTGACCTGCCCAAGGTCACACAGGTAGTGTCAAGTGTCTGAGGCTGGATTTGAACTCTTTTCCTCCTGACTCCAAGTCTAGTGTTCTATCTATTGAACCTCCAACTGTCTGTACAATGCTAAAATGAAGCAAAGGAGAAAGAAAAGGAGGCAATAACGAAGGTTGACATCTCCCCAAGTTGAGGGAGCAAATTCTTGTAGTAAAAAGCTACTCAAGTCAAGGTTTCAGGGTAACTGGCTGCCATGTTAGCCTGGACATGCATGTTATTTCAACAGGACAAAGTAGAGTTTTATATTTTGGTGTGAGGAAGCTTTCATTTGAATTCCATTTTGACCACTAACTACTTATTTTACCTTAGGCAAATGAACATAGTACTTAGTACAGGTCTTTGCATATAAATGTTTACTGAATTGAACTTTAATGACCTCAGTTTCTTTATTTGTAAAATGAAAGATTTGGAACCCAAGATCTTTTTCGATGTTCAATTTATGACATTATCATCTTCTCTGATTATCCTTTGTATTGTGTATTTCAGTAATTGTTAGAAAATTTTCCTGGTCCCCTAGGAAACATAACTTTTGAATCATTCACTATTAATTCATAATTAAGCACCTGCTTTATTATAGCTCCTGTGCCAGATACTGGATATACAAAGACAAAAATGAATTGGTCTCTGGCCTGTAAGAATTCCCTTTTGGAGAAATGGTAGTGGTGGCAGTTGGAGATGGGAGGAAATAAGTTAATATTATTATGAAGTCGTTGTAAAGGGAAAAATTTTGGAGGGGGAAGGTGCTAACAACTAAGAGAAATGCTTTCTATAAGAGGAAGTACTTAAATTGAGCTTTGAAAGCAGCTAGGGATTTAAAGAGGAGAAAATGAGGAAAGGATTTATTCTAGGTATGAGATGTAGTGAATATGAAGGTAGAAAGAGATAGAAGATTTACAGGGAACAGCAAGAGGGCCAGTTTGCTTAGAATATAGAAAGTATGAAGGAAAATTCTATTTCCCTTTCCAGAGTTGAAATTGATAGAAAGTGGATACTAAATCGGAGGTCTGATCAATAGAGAATAATCAGATATATAAGATCATAGACTGTATATTGAAAGGAACCTTACATTTCAATCCCTTCATTTGACACATAAATAAACTGAGACTCAGAAAATCAGCCTTGCCCAAAGTCAAACAAATTATTAGAGCTGGAATTCAAAACCACCCCAGCTACAGTGGTGGCAATAATAAGCACACTAAAGAAAATAATTCACTCAAGATTCAAGAGAATAGGATAAAGATTGTCCTAAGGAAATACCTTATACCTATACTTTCTCTCCCTGCACACAGTCTACTTCGGACTGTCATCACCTCTTATCTGAACCATATCAATATCCTCCTCAACAACCATCCTACATCAAATAATTCTCCCATCATCACATTTTTGCCAAAATAGTCATTTTAATTAATAGATTAACTATGCCATTTTCATACCTCAAATCTTCAATGGATTCCCTATTTCCTCTAGCATAAAAATGCAAGCTCTTAAGCACAATGGGTGTGGAAAAAGAACAGTGATAATTGGTTTACATCTGGAACTTTTTCAGCATTTGTTGGTTTGACTTAGGGTTTATGAAAGGGAGTTAGATTTTTCAGGATTCCTCATGATTCTTTGAGCACCCCTTTCCCTGGAAGCTTAAATTACCTACAGTTAATTTACTTGTGAGGTAAAGCTGTAACAGTAAGAATTAGTATTGTAGGATTTAGAAGTAGAGGCACACTCAACTCTAAATTTATGAATAAAGAAATGACTTCAAAAATAGTGAAATTATATGCCCAAACTTTAATAGTATGATGAAGGAAACAAGTGTAAAACCCAGATAATCTTATTCCACATCAACTGCTCATTCCATTTCCTTTGCTGCACTTTATTGTTCAATCCTATCTGCCTCTTTGTGACTCCATGGACCAAAGCCATACTGTCCATACAGTTTTCTTGGTGAATATACTAGAGTGGTTTGCTATGTTCTTTTCCAGGGGATTTAGAAAAAATAGAGATTAAATAATTTGCCCAGAATAACTCAGCTAGTATGTGATTGGGGTCATATTTGAACTCAGTTCTTCCTGAGTCCAAATCCATTTCACTATGCACTGAGATGTAAATCTTCCTCCCATTCCTCACCTCAGATAGTGAAAGAAGTGCAGTCCTGAACTTTGCTGTGTTTGGCAAACTTCGAATATTCATTTTGATGACATTATTAATATGAATTTGAAGACTAGTTCAAGTAACAGAAATTCAAAGCATCTAAAAAGAAACAAGTTTAGAGCAACCTTGCAAATAGGTACAGCAAATTTACTAGTCAAATAAAGATATTTAACCATCTATCTTTTCCCCTAGGAGGCACATAAGCTTTAAAAAAATGAAATCAGCATTTTTTATGACTTGTCTAGCATAAATCATAATACTTTCTGTGCAAGTACCTATTTGCAAGTGGCATTTATAGCACATTAAATCAAAATCAACAGGGAAAAGAGGAATACAATCTATAGCATATCATAGTCCAAAAAAGCATAGAAAAATTTCTAAGTTTAACTAGGTTAATTTTAATCTAGAAAAAATATTCCAAGTTCAAAAATTATTTTTGCTTGGGTAAGAGATCATTTTATTTTATATCTGCTAGGGATATCTAGGCAAAATTGGAAACTGGAGTCCCCCATGGAGTACCGGATTCCAAGTTGAGGGGCATCTAGACAGTGGTATCAAATCCATTATTTGCCTGATATGAAGGATAAATTGTTTTGAGAAGGTAGGGGGCTTTAAGTATGAGTTCTTGGGCAACTTAAAGACATTGGATATTAAGAATCAGAGGGGAGGATTCTGAGAGGATTCAATTTTATGTTTAATTATAACATAGCAATTTGTATTTCTATTTGAGTATGACACCATTCTTGCCTATGTACTAAAGTGCCTATACATCATTCTTGCTTAGTATTATGTTTGAGAAAGATACTTAAAATATTTTATTTAGAAGACAACATGGTATAGTAGAGTGAAGAGAATATTGCGACTGCACTTGGATTCAAATTCTCTCACTTAATTCTCTGATTATAGCTAAGACAAATTACCTCTCAGAACCTTCACTTCCTCACATGGAGAATGGGGATAATTATGTTGTGCTAGTTATTTTAAATGGGGATTGCAAAGAAAACATTTTTAGATCTTTGATTTCTATATACATTTGAGTTGTTACTCATAAATACGACTGGTTATAATTGATAAAGAGGAGGTGTTTTGGAGGCAATTAAATGACACAGTGGATAGGAGTGATGAGAGTCAAGAAGTCTTGAGTTCAAAAAATGCCCTGGCAAGTCAAATAACTTCTCTCTCAGTTTCCTCATTTTTTTTTAACTGGGTATAATATCAATTGCCTCACTACTTTGCAAACCTTAAAGCTGCTGAATATTATTAATATGAATATTATTATCACTTTTGACGAGTCCTTGGGATGAGTTCCCAAGGTGACCATGGTATGTCTTTTTTTCTCAGAGACCTTGCAGGAAAAGAGAGTAGAGTGGAATTTGTCCTGTTTGGTGTCTAGATGATCATCCTAATCTGGTGACAACATGATGGACTCAATTACCTCCTAAGGACCATCCATCTCAATTGACTCCATGAGATTATATCATATATATATATATATATATATATATATATATATATATATATATATATATATATATATATTTACATCTCACCACACAACTTCATAGTTGTAGTTTAAAAGGGAAACTTGAAATCAGTTACCACAAGAAACCTTTCCATATTTAGATAAACCTAGAAAGAGAAGGAGGTAAAATTTTTGTAGAGGTATCATTTTCTTCTTTTTTCACTCATCTTTTACTTGGGCTTTTTTCTCTGCAATGTCCTTAAATCTATCAAGAAAAACAGGTTTTAGCACATCAGGTGATATTTTGCTTCCTGGAGCATTTAAATTAATTTTCTATTACCAATGCAAATGTGTACTTTCTAATTTACCCACTACACAATAAAATCTAATTTAAGGCAATTAATGTTCATTAATGGCCCCATCTGTATGTTTATCACTTTATCCTTAAATACTGGAGACATGGTATCCATATTTTATAGCTCACTTCTTACCAGCATGAAATCTTATCCTTGAGGAAAAATGCCAGACTTACATATAATTGCATCTGATATTTAAGAGGGAATTACACTCCCTATTTTTTTTCAAAAATGAAGCTGCTAGAGTCTAGATTTCTCTTCACACTTAGAATTGAACTGTTATGAGCATATTAGCCTGGTTTTCTAATTTTTGTGTGAACTGATATTTATGGGACACACATTTTAATCAAGGTTTAATGTGTCTTCTGATCCCCACAGTTATTACTCCCAAACTCTTGGCAGAATTTTGTATAGTATTTTATCTAAACATATTTCACTGTTTCCATGCTGCTTCTACTCCCCCACCTACAAATAGAATGTAACCTTTTTTGGGCAGGAATTGGTAAATTTGTTTTCTTCTGTCTCCAGAATCTAGAATAGTGCCTTGCAGATAATAACCACTGAAATGTTTTTTTTTTCCTTTTAAAGAATGAATGAATAACAACATGCAGGATTAGACTTGATTATCATTGGGGAGGTATGGTTAGTAATGTCTCAGAGAAATGGCTGAATAATTTCAAGTCAGCCTCCAATATAGTTGGCAGTATGTATGCTATAGACGACATGGCATGGAAACTAAAACATGAGGATCTAAGCCATCCTATTAAATGAATATGTGAAATAACCTTCTTGGGTCTCAGTTTCTCCTGTAAAATGAGTAGTTGAGCTAAATGACCCCTGAAGTTTTTTTTTTTCAGTTCTAGGCTGATGACTTTAGTTGAATTTTTGAGATTTCTTCCATAGCTGAGATTTTTTTTTTTATTGCTCTATGTCTTGGTACAAGTTGTACCCTTTGTTTAGAATATTCCATCTCTTTACCTTTGTCTTTTGGGAACCCAGCCTCCCTTCCAATTTCAAAGCTTAGTAGAAATGTGACCTTCTATGTAAAGGATGCTTTTCCTGATCCTTCCAATTAGTATGAATTTTCAATTCCAGTCTCCAGATACAGTAATCAGTATGCTTTAAAAATATATTTTGAATTTACTTATGTGTATGCACATATTGTTTTCACTCAGTAGAATAAACAGTCCTTGAGGTCAGGTCTTTCTGTTTATACAGATATCCATTTCACAAAGGAGTGTAACACCTTTCTCAGTGATATGGAAAATTCATGAACCTCCTGTTCTACCAGAAAAGTCTGAATTAATATGGTATTAAATGATAAAAATAAATTGATCTCATACAATACTATACATATGCATTTCTGGATTTCTGAAGTTTTTCTTTATTGACTGCTGAAATTTGTGTTATCTACGGCTTCCAAAAAACTCAACCCCCCAAATTCTCATTTAAATTCTGACCCAAGATATATTGAAATGCCATAAGGAAGTCATCATGTGAATGAGACAGCTGTATTCTCAATATCAAAATCAGTGCCTAATGTGTAGTAGGTATAATGAATGCTTACTCATTGATTAATAATTTTTATATTATTTTTAAATTATTCATTTGCCTTTGGAACTAAAGTGTTAAAAAATAAAATTTCCTCATGGTCCTTTGCTATGTCAAAGAACAAGAATTGCCCATTAGTTGAAAATGCTATTTTCAAAATGTATTTATTTTCATCTATAGGCACATGTAGATTTTTGAGTTACAAAATTTCCTTCTACTCTCCCTTCTCACCTCCCCTTCCCTCAGCAGCAAAGTTGAAAATGTTATAATGTTTAAATAGAAGAATCTCTATTCTTAGTAACTTTAAATTCAAATATACCTGCTACTTTCCCTCAATTTACCAAGTCCAGGACACTGTCAATGAAATAGATGAAGTAACTCACAAGGAACCTGTTCTTTTGGAACTGTGCTGTTTATTTACAGTCCCCATTTTCTCGTCAAGATATCTGCAAGTCAAAATTGAAATAATTGCTTTCCAAAATTTTTCTTCATATGACCTCGACCAGAGTAGGGACCCAATAAATGCTTTTGTTGAATTGAATTTTGTGAAATAAAGTAGCCTCCACAGCCATACTCCATCTGAGGATTTTCTCTCTTTCCTGTTTTTCTCAATATCCATTGGTCAACATGTCTGGGAACCTGATAGATTTAGAAATGTTTAGACTGATATCCTGGCACACAGCACACATGGCAATATATTTGCGTATAGGTTCCATAATTTAAAAAAAAAGTAGATAGCAAAATCTGAAAGGAGAAGCTGAATCTCCATGACTTACTATGACTAGTGAATCTGATTTGATCCCATATATTTTGGGGGTGGCAAGACTCCTAGGATCTTCTGGTTTTGGTCTTAGTGCATTAGCAAAACCTAGCTTCACAAAATAAGTACATAATTTTTCCCTAGATCAGGGATTCTTAACTTGATCTATGGACAGTTTGATAATTGGATTAATTTGCAATCTCATGTATATTTACACTTAGAGTTATTATTTTTAAAAAGGGTCTGTTAGTTTCAACTTGCTGCTATAGAGGTCCATGCCACAAAACAAAACAAAGAAAGAAGAATTTATTAAGGATCATCAAAACACATTATTGATGAATTCTTTGATCATAAATAGACTTAATAATATAGTATAAGTTGAATTTTAAAATACATTGACCATAAGGGGAATCATCAGTTTAATAACATATAAGTAATGACAAATGCAACATAAAAATCTGTAATAAAAATATAATGATGGCAATGTTAACATAAATTTATAACATAATTTTCCCTGTAAAGAGGAGTGCATTTTCACTGCTATAACAATTTGACCATTCATGGATAGGTTTCCATATATACTCTCCTAGTAAGGGCAAAAGTAAATAGAAAATGGAGAGACCAAGAAGAGTTAGGACCAGAGAATGAGATCAAACTCCTTTATTCCATGCTGCTAAAAAGAAAGTTAGTGAGAGATAAATAGACAGAGAGGCAGTTAGATAAAATTTATTGAATGCTTATTATATGTGAGGCATTGTCTAAGCAATGGGGATTTAAATTAAAGCAGAAGGTTCTTTCCCACTTAAATTCTAATGAGGAAAGACAACACTAAGAAGAGGTCTGACAAAGGGAACCTCATATAGAGTTTATGGTTGAAGGTGTGGGGCTCTGGAAGATGAGGATAATGGTGATAGATGGTACTTTAGAGTTGTTTTAATTCACATTTCTCTAAGCAATTGTGATTTAGAACATTTTTTATGTGACTATAGATAGTTTTGATTTTTTTTTTCTTTTAAAGACAGCAAGTTCATATCCTTTGACCATTTATCAATTGGAAAATGAAGAATGTAGAGAATTTTTATAAATTTGACCAACATATTTGAGAAAAAGCATTATTATTAGAGAAATCTGGTGGTAAAAGTTTTTGATATCACTGCATTGTCTATGGTATTTTTAGCAAAATGTAGTTTACCTGATTTTTCTTTTTTAATTAATTCTATTTTTGCTTTTTTTTAAATGTTGGAGATTGTTACCTGCCTTTTTTTTACTTCAGCTGAAGCATATTTGATTATATTCCAGGCTTTAATTTTAACTATGTGATTGTTTCTGTTTTAAGTGTATCATTTGTAAAGAACACATTGTTAGATTATGGTTTCTACTCCGTTCTACTATCTTCTTCCATTTTATAGGTGAGATCATCCCTTTCACATTCACAGTTATGATTACTAATTATGTATTTCCATCCATCCTGTTTTCTTTTGTTTATCCTTCCCTTTCTTTTTTTAACCAATCCCTCCTCAAAGGTATGTTTGCTTCTAACAATTACTTCACTCAATCTACCATCCCCCATATTTCTTATCCTCTTACCCTCTAATTTCCCTATTGGTTAAGATAGATTTCTATATCCAAATGAGTATGTGAATATGTATATGTGCATTTATATATATATATATATATATATATACATATATATAATACATATATATAATATCTAACTGTATGCTAATAAAACATTTCTCACTAGTATCATCTTCCCATACAGTAATATAAACAGTTAAACTTTATTGAGTCCCTTATAATTACTCTTTCATGTTTAACGTTTTATGCTTCTCTTTAGTCTTATGTTTGAATGTCACATTTTCTATCCAGCTCTGACCTTTTCATCAGGAAGATTTGAAAATTTTCTATTTTCCTAAATATAATTTTTTTATCCTGAAGATAATACTCAATTTTGATTGATTTGGTATTCTTTGTTATATTCTTAGGTCCTTTGCATTATGGAATATCATATTCTAAACCTTCTCCTCCTTTAACATGAAATCAAATAAATCTTTGGTATTTTCACTACATCATATTTAAATTGTTCCTTTATGGATACTTACAATAGTTTCTCTTTGACCATGTGAACTCTGGAATTTGTTAATAATATTGTGTGATCTCTTTCAGCTGGTAGTTGGTAGATTCTTTCAATTTCTATTTTGCTTTCTGGATCTAGTAGCGTTTTAATGTCAAGTGCTTTTTGTTGTTGAGGTTGTTTGATCACATTTCTTTCTTATTTATTGACTTGAACTTTATGTTAAAGTTGGTTTCTGTTAATCTCGGAGTAGGGAGGTACTATACCAAGCTTTAGGCTTTTTTTCATACTCTTGTTTTTAAAAGCTAGTTTACAGGATTTGCAAGTTTTTAGTGCTTCCAAGATGCAGTTTTCCTGGGAGAAGTATATTCCTATTCTCCTGGTCTGGTCTCTGATCTTTACCTAGGAAGGACCCTGCTGCTCTATAGCTACAAGCACTCCTCTTATCCTTGGAACTTACCCAAGTCCAGGTCCCTGCTCCCTTGTGACCAATGAAAAGCACTCATTTCCATTTTGGAACTGTGACCCATAACTGCAACTATGGCTACTAGAATTGCCAATCAGCATTGGGTCCTGTAGTCAGTGCCAGCTAATATTCCACCATAATCTTTTTTATAACCAATTATTTGACTTATACCTCCTTGTTTACTTTGCACTAAGAGCTACTGATATTGGAGCCTCCTCAAAGGCCCATCTCTAGTGTTCTTGCTTTCGCAGGGTCAGCTCTCATTCTTGTGCCAAAAACTTCTCCTGCAAACCTCCTAAATTATCTTAGACTGGAAAAAGAACTTTCTCTGATTTCTTGTTGTTTCTGTTTCTTCAAAATATGACTTGAGGAGTTATATTAAAGTTGTTTGAAAGGGATTGTTGAAAGAATTCAGCTAGGTTGCTGCCTGTAATCTTCCATCTTTGAGTTTAGGTCCAGGTTTCAGTTATTTATCATGAAAGTCCCAAAAGAATAACAATGGGTCACTTTATAGCAATCCTTTGTTTAGGAAATTGAATATCACCATCTTCCTGTGGACTACCTTACCTGTAATGGGAAGAGTATATCAACTTTTCCTTCTCTATATGCCTCTCCATTCTCATGTCTTAAAATGCCTTCCTAACTTCCACCACCTGACTTCAAGCACTTTCACAATTTATGCTCCGATTTCTTTTCCCATATTACAAAAGCTATTTTTGACTTCATGACAGTGATCAATAAATTTATTTTCTGACCCATTTCCCAACTCAAAGGTGATTATTGTTGTTTGTCTTTTCTTCTCAAAGAAGACCATGGCATCAGGGAGGTGAATACATGACTTGCAAATGAAATGGATTTGAGTGAGGTGGTGCAGTGCTAAGTCACCAATCTTGCTTTCTTTTCAGGAGCCATCTGGACCCAGTGATCAAATATGTATCAGGATGCCTGGAGATGCACCAGAATGTGAGGCAATGGGTGTTAAATGACTTGCCCAGGGTTACACAGTTAGTGTCAGGTATCTGAGATTGGATATAAACTCAGGTCTTCTTGACTCCAAGGATAGTGCTCTATTTCCTGTTCCACCTATATGCCCCATAGTTCTCTAATACCTATATCAAATAACCTCAACTAGACCAAAGAAATAAATATAACATACCTTATTTATACCCTAAAGATACAGGTAATATTTTAAAATGAACTCCACCTGTAATAACTCTTCACAAGGGCTTTCATTGAGGGCTAATAAATATTTTTTAGCTTATCATGTGGAAAAGACCTAGTGAAGTTAGCAACTCTAATGAAATCAAATAATAAATGACATCTACTTCCTCCCATCTGCAAGATCCTTGATTTTCTCAAAGAAGTTATTTACATTCCTTTGATTCGGTGTTGGCAGTGTTTATTTTGGGTCTTTCTAGGGGTTCCTCTTTTTTCTGGTTATAATAATATGCAAATTCCATATCTGTCAGTCCTGAGTCATAGAAAATGAGTTAAATAATAAGTAGCAGAAGAGTTTATTTTGATTTTTTGATATTTTTGCATACTGATTTACAAGTGCTCACTAGTGACTGAACTGTTCCATCTTGTATACCTTTTCTCCTTCAATTTCAAGGGGTCATCTATATTATTTTTTAATTATAATTTACTTGCTATTATTATCTTTACATAAAGATAATTGCTTATCATCATTTAGACTTCCTGGAGATACTTTTTAACTTCTATGGGTAAAACATTCTATTTTTAAGGTGTTATTTTCTTTGGTATTATTTTATGCCTGTTTTACCAAGTTATTGAATCTTTTTCATTATTCCCTTCCCATTATTCTCACTTCTCAATGTTTCTTCTGCTTCTCTTATTTGTTTTTTTTTAATTCTTCTAGAACTTCTTTTGGGGTCTCAGAGCAGTTTGTACTTTTCTTTAAGACTTTTGAATGTATCATTTTAACTTTGTTATCTTCTTCTGAATTGTGTTTTGATCTTCCCTGTCACCACAGTAATTTTCTATAGTAAGAATTTTTCTGGATATCACCTGACTTTAACTTTTTGAAGCTCATAAGGTCATAATTTCACCTATTCTATCTTCTGGTATTCATTCTTCCAGTATCTGAATAAAACCACCCATAAATAAAGAAAAAGAAAAAATGAAAGGTTATCCAATATTTAACAAATGGCTCATGAAAATCATGACTACATGATAATGCAATTGTGACTGTACCTGTCATTGTAGCAGCTTCTTTTTTCATATGGAGGCTCATAGTATTTCTTCCTCTTCAATTAAAAATTGTATTTCATTGTTGTTAAGAAATAGGATCTTGTTATATATTTTATGAAATAGGCAGAGCCAGGTCCCCTGAAACACTGATATCTGAAAATAAGCTCCCCAAATATCTACATGGACAGTTAATAGACAGAACAGATAGGACCTTGGCTTCATTGAGCAATCCTGCCTTTATTAATAGAGTGTTTAGTACATAGTCAGCAATTAATACTATGAAACAGACAGATGATATAGTGGATAAGACTCTGGACTAGAAATAGGAAGTGCTAATATTAACGGTTAGATCACTTAAAGTCTTCTTTGTAACTTTATATAACATATTTATTTACATTTTGTCTTTCTTCTTAGAATATGAACTCCTTAAGAGTAGGAACTCTCTTTTTACTGTTCTTTATAACTAGAGTACTTAACACAGTCCCTGACACAATAGCTGCTTAATTAATGTTTGTTAACTCACAAAATACTTTGCCATCAGTTTCCTGATTTATAAATAATAGTTACCCTACCTTACATAAATAGTGGCCACAGCTAGATGGTTCAGTGTATAAATCACTGTCCTTGAACCCCAGCACAAGGCAAATCTCTTAACCCTGTTTGCCTCAGTTGCTTCATCTTTAGAATGAGGAGAAAGAAATGGCAAACTACTCCACTATATTTACCAAGAAAACTTCATATGTTGTATAGATCTCAAAAAGTTGGACATAACTATACTAATGAGCAACAATAACCTTAAAAGTAATTGTGAGGATGAAATGAGATCATATATGTAAAGCTCTTTACAAATCTTATAGTGCTATATAATTGTCAGCTGTAACTATTATTAGTTACTATTTCTCTATTTCTGCTTCTCTAACTCTCTGTCTCTCTCATTCTCTCTATCAGTCTCTTTTTCCCCTATATAAATATTACTCCACTGAACACTGATATACTAGGTATTGATGTCCTGGATGATGTCTCACTGGACACATTACTTTTACCAGACCTTGCTCTGTTAGACACAGCTGCTTTCAGAAATTGCTCAACTACACACTTGATCTCTTCTGGGGGATCTCTGGGCACAGAGCCACTGTATATCCAGGAGCTTTCCTGCTGCTTTAAGTTTCTGCTTTCAGTTGAAGTCCTTGGCTATTGTTCTATTTCTTCCTTCTGAAAAACTATGTACTCTCCCCTTCCTCCCATAGTTTAATATCAAGAAGTTTTTTTTTTTTCTTTTTGGAAAGTAGTCTTCTTTGCCTTGGCCATTGCCCTCCAAAAGGATTGAAAATCTCTTTGTGTGTGTGTGTGTGTGTGTGTGTGTGTGTGTGTGTGTGTGTGTCTGTGTCTGTGTCTGTGTCTGTGTATATGTATATATGTACGTACATGTGTGTGTGTGTGTGTGTGTGTGTGTGTGTGTTTCACTGATCGACCCCCTATTTCTTTTCAAATCATAGGATTCCCAGTTAGGTAAGACTTCAGATTTAATCTTTACTTTAAATTAAAATTCGTATTCTCTGGATTTAGATTTCTATGAGTGACCTTATTAATTTACTTGGAACATTCTGCCTATTTATCAAATTCAAACTCAAAGGGAAACTGCAGTTGCTTGTCATAATTCCCAATAGCTCTGGGATTTCATATTTTTTCAGGTGTTTTTAGTTGTAAACTTCTGATTCTCAACACCTCTTAAATCTAGATCTAGCACCTTCTCTCTGTCAACTTCCTAGTTAACCCATGATTAGCTTGTTTGTATATATTTGCTTGAGTGTTGTCTCCCCCAGTTAGACTATAGGCTTCACAAGGCCAGGGACTTTCTTTATACCTCTATTTGTAACCCCAGTACTTAGAGTAGTGTCTGGAACACAAGTGAAGATTAGTAATTGTTTATTGATTCATGATTGATGACTTTACTATGTAAAGTAGGAGTTGGGAATGTTTGGCCCTCAGGCCACACTAACACCTATAAAATCATTTGGTCTTTCTGCTGCAGGCAAGACTAGAAATTCCATAAATCTAGGAGCTTTTTAGGGGTGAATTAATTAAATGTTTGACTAAATATAACAGGCTAATTTTGCAGTTGATAATTCTGTATGACTGGTGAATGTTGTTATAAATATGCAAATAACCCTTGACAGAAAAAAAGATTCCCCACCCCTCCTGTAGAGGAATAGATAAATGGGCAGAAACTACTCTATCTTTACTAAGAAAACTTGGTAAAGAAGCAAAACTAAGAAACATGGCAAGGTTACTGTCTCTCTTAATTTCCTAGACACATGCCTTTCCATAGCTAATATATAAACTGATAAGTTTATACTTATATATTTTCTAATGGAGGATAGCAAAATGAGAGGAAAAACGTACATGAACCATATACCTCCTCTTTAAATTTTAATTAATGTTTTACTGACCCACAGACTGATTTCTTACAAGTAATTATTTTTAGGTTCTAGGCCTACAGCCAATGCTGATTTGTCTTGCATGTAATGTACATTTTAGCTAAAATGTGAAGCCAGTCAAGGTCAATGTTAACTTTCTAACCTCAAGATTAAGGGAGCAAATCCAAGCAAGAGTTTCTTGTTAAACGTTAAATCAGGTTATATATGATTTGGTTCAATCAACTAAAGAGAATCAATTGTTTTCTTTTTAAAAATTGAGGATTTTTAAAATAATGTATTGAAATAAGGTTTTTAATTTGTTGTTTCTGTATGATGAAGGATGGAAATATATGACACCACTAATAATATATATATATATATATATATATATATATATATATATATATATATATATATATATATATATTACAGGAAAATCAGTTCACACAGTAATAAACAGAAGAGGAGATTTTCTTGGCATTCTATTCATATTCCTTTTTTGATGTCCTGTTCCTGTACCCTCTCATGGCAATAACAGCATTTGGGTGGTAAATTTATCTGCTGAACAGGAGGTAAGTGGGCTGATGTAACTTTACTGGCCATGGATATCCATTTTTTGGCCTCTTCATTTCCTGTTAGAAATCTTTTTTTTGAGGGGGGGAGGTAAGATGTTTTCCTGCTTTGTGATTGGAAAATAAAATGATAACACCAAAATAGTGACTTTCAAAATAATTTTTTTTTTGTCTTCTCTCATCTGAGAGTTCTTTCTTCAGGGAGGAAAAAGCTTTTAAAAGATTTTGTACAGTTGCATCTACACTTAAGGTTTTGCCTCCAGGCATGTCATGTTAACATTTGTTGATAGTTATTTATATGTATCTATATATATACTTACAGACCAAAATATGGATGAAAAGATTCTGTAATACATGTCCACACTTAAAAAGATGATTCCTCTTTTGTCAGGGAACAGCAGTAGAAGAAATAAAGCAATATATCTAAAAGTACCTCTTAAAATTTTAATTAATGCTATACT
This sequence comes from Macrotis lagotis, assembly GCF_037893015.1. Taxonomy (NCBI): domain Eukaryota; kingdom Metazoa; phylum Chordata; class Mammalia; order Peramelemorphia; family Peramelidae; genus Macrotis; species Macrotis lagotis. The sequence continues at coordinate 161,198,929 of NC_133663.1, forward strand.
TCCACACATATTGATTTCTTTCAAGCAATTATTTTTAGGTGTTGGGTTTAAGACTTGTGCTAATTTACATTCATGTTATTCATATCGATCATATCAGACTTGTAATTCTCACAGAAAAATGAAACTAAAATATAAAAATGAAGTTACAGTTAAATAAAAGAATGGATCAAAGGCTCTTTGTGAGGTACATAAAAGAGCTGTTTTTCTCTGCATTTAATGGCAACAAAAAGTGTCATTTCATCGGCTATGTGGTTATTCTAGTTTGCAGAATTAATTATAATTCAATTCAATTAAATGCAGGTTAATCAAATCCATTAAGATGTTTGAGCAAATACACAATTAAGTTCAAATTTCCAACAAATTCTGGGTATATAAAGACTGAAACAAAATATTTTTTGAATTCCTAGAACTTTGATAACTATGTAGAAGAGAAGTGTGGAACTTCCTGGGGCAAGCAGCCAGCAAAATGAAACTGAAGTGGACCCAGAACTAGATTAAAGTTATCTTTGGGATGTGCTTAAGAAAATAAATAAAAATAGAAAACAGAGATAGTTTTAATTTGTTTTTTTTCTAAAGCAATATGCAAACTTCAGAAATCCAGTTCTATTTGAGTTTGTCATCATTAGTATCGAGGGTTGATTGAAGAAGTTAGATACTTGAAATAGGAAGACCAATTAGAAGAATATTTCTTTAATTCACAAGAAGTGATAAAGAAGGTAAATCAGGATATCTTGGTAACTGATTTAAAAAAGAATGTAGAATCAAAATAACACCAAGTTTCAAACTTGAGTAACTGAAATGATAAGGGATCAATGAACAAAAATAGGGAAGCAAAAAAGAGAGACATTTTTAGGAGGAAATGTGTTTGAGATGCTGGTGGTATGTATAAACACATGGATACCTAGAGCAGGCAATTGATGCTGCAGAGTTTAAAAAAGGCATAAAGACAGTATGAGATTCAAGGCTTATCTTCATGGTGAGGATGATTATATCTCATGGAGTTAATATTATTAACTAGATAGGGGGGAAAGGAAGAAGCCTAAAAGTGAGCTCTGAAAGCACACTTGTACTTAAGGGTGGACTATTGATGATTAATCTGCAATGGGACAGAAGGAACAGTCAAAAAGAAAGAAAACAATCCAGGAGAGAGTGTTCTCAAACACTGATGGAGGAGAAAGCCTATCAGAGGGAGGGAAAAATCAATGTCAAAAGTATGAAGATGTCAAAAAAAGGATGAATGTTAGGAAAAGATCAGTAGATTTGTCATTGAAGAGATTGTTGATAATCTTTGAGAGTACAGTTTCAGTCAAGAGACAGGGTCAAAAGCAAGATTGCAATGGGTAGAGAAATGAGTGGGAAGTGATGAATTGAATACAAAAAAGTGTGATTGGCTTTTGTGAGAGTTTATCTATAAGAGGGTTTTAGGATGATAATTTGAAGGAAAAGTTTTTCAGGAATGAAACAACCCTAGAAAATTTTTTAAAGTAGTGTAGGAGTCAATGGGTAAAAATGTATATATATATAATATATATATATATATATATATATATATATATTATATATATATATATATATATATATATAATATAGATTTGGAGATGGAAATGAAGATAATTGACAGTGCAATAAACCAGAAAAGTTGGAACAGGTTGTGATCAAAGGTACTTGGATAAAGGTTGGCTTTGTCATTGAAAATCATCACATATGCCTCCATGTATTTGTATATGAATATATATGTATATGTATATATATATATATATGTGCATGCACACATACATATACATAAAAACACACAAAAGATTAGGAAGATTGCTACAAGCTATATACTATTGTACAAGGTAAAAAGGTAAGAAAATACTAGGAAGAATTTGATAATTCACAAAATTATGACAACATATATTTTAATACTAGATGACTTCAAAGTATAGGCAGTCATAAATGAAGATGGTGAAAAAAAGCCTAATACACAGTTCAGTATAGTAAGAAACAATGGAGATCAAAGGTTTATTTATGATACATACTTCTGACATATATCATGAATATTTCCCTAAAAAGGAGAATTTGGAGGTTCCCTATAGAGGGAAATTAGATATTACAAGGACCGAATATCTCCCAAAACAATAACATGTATTGTATTTTTATAGCTCAAAAGCAACTAGTTATTAATGTGCAATTCATTTTTGAATTAGCTTTCTGTGGTTAATCAAATCCATTGAGATGTTTGAGCAAAGATAGAAAATAAAAGCAAATTCAAATCATAAAAATAAATGATATGGTGTAAACATTTCCTACCTCACCTTTCTAAATAAGTTATTAATGACAAAAAATAGGAAATGGATAAAAGAATGGACATAACATTTCTTAAGGCAATGAGAAAAGTGTAAACTGCTTCAACCAACAAACTTTTGACCTTCTTGTCCTGTAGATATATATGATGATGATGAAATGCAACACTAACTTAGAATAAGTTTATGAAACTTTATGGAGGAGGATTGAAGATAATGAATATTATTGTCACATAAAATAGTAAGAAGTAAAAAGAACAGCATGTTCATAGAAAGAATGAATAGGAACCCAACTAGCCAGATCTCTTTAAGGACATGTAAGGGTAAAGAATAGGTGAAAAATGGAAACAATCTATAAGATTTTATAGCAAAAAATTTTTCATCAATGATAATTTAGTCAATAAGATTAAAGTCAATATCATATCCTACAGGAGAAAATAGAAATAATATTTCTTAAAAAAGGAACATACAGTTCCACTATGCCATGGCTACATTGTAAGCAATACACAGCTACCTTTTTTTGCTACTTTTGTTAACAAACCTCAGACAATCTGTAACACGTTTCTGTAGATTGTAAAAGTAAAACCTACTGAATACCTAGAAAAATATCCTCAAATAGTCAGAATTATATATTGAGCTTGCTTTTCTCTACATAGAATTTAAATATATATACACAAACCCCCCAATACTCTTGATAATTCAGCAAAATAAACTGTATTGTAACCAAAACTTTATTAAAGATGAACTTACCATCCATAAAGTTTTATGAATTACATTGACCCATAAAAATTCAATAACAACATTTTTGTTTAATAGTAAAAGATACATGTATTTTAAAAATTTGGGGATAGGAAAAGGTACATATAATTCTAATCATGCTGTTTACCATTGGAGTTTCTCCTAAAGGATTTTCAATGAGTCTGAAGATGAGTTTGTCTTTCAAAACTTTCATTCAATTACAAACAAAGCAAAAACACCTGTTTTCTTATTTCTCTCCATCTGAACAATTGCTCTCTGAACATTGGATTTAAAAAGAAAGTGACTTGTTTGAGTATAATTCCTATTTAAGCTACTTAAGAATAGAGATTGTACCTTTGATTTCTTGTTTTTTTAATTTATCATTTTTCATTCATATGCTCATGTATATTTTTAAGTTACAAAATTTCCTTCTATTCTTCCTTTCCACATCCCATCCCTGAGTTGTGAACAGTCAGGTTAGTGTTGTACATGCATATTTTTTGATAAACATGTTTATAGATTGGTCATTTTCAGCATGAGGAATTAGGATTAAGGTAAAGAGGTACATAAGAGACAATTTTTACAAAATGCTCAATCAGATTCTGAAGGGTGTTTTTTTTTTGTTTTGCTTTATTCTTCTTCCTTTGGAAGGGGATAACGTTGTCCAAAGCTGGTCTAATACAGTTGTCCTAGCTTTATGAACTTCTGAGAGGAATTGCTTCCATTAAGGTTGATCATCTCAGTGTTGTTGGTAACATGTACAGTGTTCTCTTGATTCTGCTCCCTTTGCTCAGCATCAGATCCTGTGAGTCATCACATGCTTCTCTAGAGTCCAACCATTTATGGTTTCTTATAGAACAATAATACCCCATAGTATGTTTAGCCATTCCCAGTTGATTGGCATTCCCTCAATTTCCAATTTTTGTTACTACAAAAAAAGAGCTGCTATGAATATTTTGGAACATGTGGGATTTTCCCCATTTTTTATGATTTCTTCTGGATATAATTGGAATTGGAAATTGCAGGGTCAAAGGGAATGAATATTTTTATTTCTCTCTGGACATAGTTCCATATTGCTCTCCAGAATGGTTGGCTCTGTTTACAACTCCACTAGCAATGCATCAATGTCCCAATCCTCCCACAACCTCTCCCATATTGCTCATTTTCCCTTTTCCTCATGTTGGCCAATCTGATAGGTGTAAGATGATACCTCAGAGGTTTTTTTTTAATTTGCTTTTCTCTAATCAATAATGATTTGAAGCATTTTCCATGTGATTATATGTAGCTTTAATTTTTTCCTTTGAAAACTGTCTATTCATATCTTTGACTATTTAGCAATTGGAGAATGACGTAACCTTATAAATTTGCTGCAATTCTCTATATATTTTAGAAATAGGACCTTTCTCAGAACTCCTAGTTGTGAATATTGTTTCTCAGCTTTCTGCTTTCCTTCTAATTTTGGCAGCATTGATTTTATTAGTGCAAAACTTTTTAAGTTTAATATAATCAAAATAATTCATTCTGCAGTTTCTAATGTACTCTAATTTGTGTTTGTTAATAAACTTGTCCCCTTTCCATTGATCTGATAGATGAGTATTTCTTGGTCTATTAATTTATTTATGGTGCTGCCCTTTATGTCTAAATCCTGTATCCATTTTGACCTTATTTTAAAAGTGGGTGTGAGACAGCAAGTTGTGACATGCACATAAATGTTTAAGTGTTTTTTAATAAGAATGGGTATTATATTTTATCAAAGACTTTTTTCAGCATCTATTGAGATAAACATGATTTCTGTTGACTTTGCTATTGATGTGCTCAATTATGTTGAGAGTTTTCCTAAAATTGAACCATCTCTGCCTACCTGGTATTAATCCTACCTGATCATGGTGTATTATCTTAGTAATAACTTGCTGTCACAAGTTATGTGGGTGTGAGATATGGGTGTATGCCTAGTTTTTTCCATACTTTTTTTCACTTTTCCCAACAATGTTTATCAAATAGCGACTTCTTAGTCCAGAAACTAAATATCTTTGGTTTCAAATAGAAAATTACTGTAGTCATTTACTACTGTTTCTTTTGAACCTATCCTAATCCATTGATATAGTACTCTATTTCCTAACCAGTACCAGTCAGTTTTGATGACTGCTGATTTATATATTTTAGATCTGGTAGAGTTAGGCCACCTTTATGGTTTTTTTTCATCAGTACCCTTGCTTTTCTTGACCTTTTGTTGTTACAGATGAATTTTGTTACTATTTTTTCTAGCCCAGTAAAATATTTATTTGGTAGGTTAATTGGTATGGCATTGAATAAGTAATGCAATTTGGGTAGAATTGATATTTTTTATTATATTATCTTGACCTAACCATGAGCAATTGACATTTTTCCAATTATTTAGATCTGACTTTATTTGGGTGAGAAGTACATTATAATTGTATTCTTAAAGTTTCTGGGTTTGTCTTCGAAGGTAAAATCCCAATTATTTAAAAGTGTCCAAGTTATTTAAAATGGGATTTTACTTTCTATCTCTTGCTTTTTGGCTTTGTTATTCTTATATAGAAATGCTGATGATTTCTGTGGGTTTATTTTATATCCGGCTAATCAGCTGAATTTGTTAATTGTTTCAAGGAGTTTTTTAGATGATTTTCTTGGGTTCTCTAAGCATACCATCATATCATCTGCAAAGAGCAATAGCTTTGCTTCCTCATTGCTAGTTCTAATTCCTTCAGTTTCGTTTTCTTCTCTCATTGCTACAGCTAGCATTTCTAATATTATATTGAATAGTAATGGTAATAATGGACATCCATGTATCACTCCTGATTTTATTTCAAAAGCTCCAAGTTTATTCCCATTATGAATATTTGTTGCTGGTTTACATAGATACTATTTCTTATTTATAAGGAAAAAATCCATTTATTCATAACTTTTTAGTGGTTTTTAATAGGAATGGGTATTGTATTTTATCAAAAGTTTTTTCAACATCTATTGAGATATTTCTATGATTTCTATTGATTTTTCTATTGATGTGTTCAATTATGTTGAGTGTTTTCCTAAAATTGAACCATGTATTATCTTAGTAATAATTTGCTGTCATCTCATTGCTAAAATTTTTATTTAAAATATTTGCATCAATATTAATTAAGGAGATTGGTCTATAATTTTCTTTGTCTCTTTTGGTTCTTCCTGATTTAGGTCTGAGTACCATGCTGGTGTCATAAAAGGAGTTTGGCAGGACTCCTTTGTCTCCTATTTTAAAAATAGTTTATGTAGAATAGGAATTAATTGTTCTTTAAATGTTTGGTAGAATTGACTTGTGAATCCAACTGAACCTGGAAACTTTTGCTTAGGGATTTTATTGATGGTTTCTTCAATTTCTTTTTTTCTGAAATGGGGTTATTTAAGTAATTTATTTCTTCTTTTAATCTGAGCAGTTTGTATTTTTGTAAATATTCATCCATTACACTCAGGTTATCCAATTTATTGTCATATAGTTCAAGAAAGTAGCTCTGAATTATCTCTTTAAATTTCCTCCTCATTGGAGTCAGTTCACCATTTTCATTTTTCATACTGGTATTTTGATTCTCTTCTTTCTTTTTTTTAAATCAGATTAACCAAAGGTTTGTCTATTTAATTGACTTTATCATAAAATCAACTCATAATTTTATTTATGAGATCAATAATTTACTTACTTTCAATTTTATCAATTTCTCCTTTGATTTTCAGAATTTCTAATTTGATATTTAATTGGGGATCTTTAATTTGTCCTTTTTCCTAGCTTTTTTAGTTGCATACCAAATTCACTGATCTCCTCTTTCTCTGTTTTATTAATATAGGCATTAGTTTCCACTCAAAACTGCCTTGACTGCATCCCATAAATTTTGGTATGATATCTCATCAATATCACTTTCTTGGATCTAATTATTGATTATTTATCTTATTTGCTGTTTTATCCACTCATTTTTTAAGATGAAGTTATTTAATTAACAATTAGTTTTTGGTTTACCTTCCTTCATTACATGTAATTTTTATTTCACCATGCTATGAGAAGTGTGTATTTATTATTTCTTCCTTTCTTGCATTTGATTTAAAGGTCTTTGCAGCCTATTGGTTTAAAGGGAAATCCTAGATGAGGAAACTCCTTCTACTAATGCAAGTCAGAAACTTCTCTGCTATTTATAGTCCTGAAAAAAGGAGGTAAATGAGGAGGAAGAGACAGAAGTGAGGGAGAAGGAGAAGAAAAAGAAGGAAGAAGAGGAGGAGGTTTTGGTGGCTGAACAGAGGCAATAAGGAGAGATGGGTGATAGATCATAGTGAACAAAGGATTGTATTTAAGATGCTTTTCTTTTAATTTCTTTTTCTCTAATATTTCTTCCAATCATATAACCTTTGTGTTTGAAGCAAACTGAGTAAAGTCTTTTGCTTTTCTTTTTAATCAGTTATTAACTTTTCTGATTAAGAGCACTCAGGTATTTAACAGAACTGAATTTATCCTTGATGGGTTTCTGTTTCGACTTGCTTTCATTTGAGAGAGTGGGTAGTAAAAGAAGTAGATTTGGAGTCTATGCAAGAAATACTTTTTTAACAATCAAGTCTGAAAGGGAAAAAAGGAAAGGGGAAAGAAAGGGGAGGGTGTGATAGGAGGGCAAACACACCGAAGGGGGTGGTATTCAGAAACAAAATACTGGGGAATATGGATAAAGGGGGGAGAAAGGGGGGGAAAATACAAACAAAGGGAAGATAGCACAGAGGGTAATAAAGAATAAGTAATCATCACCTTGAATGTGAAGGGGATGAACTCTCCCTTAAAACATAAGCAAATAGCAGAGTGGATTAAAAACCAGAATCCTACAATATGCTGCTTACAAGAAACTCATTTGAAGCAGAGAGATACATATAGAGTAAAGGTAAAAGGTTGGAGCAAAATATATTTTGCTTCAGCTGAAGTAAAAAAAAGCAGGGGTAGCAATCCTTATCTCAGACAAAGCAGCAGCAAAAATAGATAGCATTAAAAGAGATAAGGAAGGAAACTTTATCCTCCTAAAAGGTACCATAGACAATAAAGTCATTTCAACATTGAATATATATATATATATATATATATATATATATATATATATATATATATATATATATGCACCCAGTTGGACAGCACCCAAATTCTTAGAGGAGAAGCTGAAAGAACTACAAGAAGGCATAGACAGCAATACTCTACTAGTGGGAGACCTCAACCTCCCACTATCAGATCTAGATAAATCAAATCATAAAATAAACAAGAAAGAAGTTAAGGAGGTAAATAGATTGTTTGAAAAATTAGATATGGTAGACTTATGGAGGAAACTGAATGGGGATAGAAAGGAATATACCTTTTTCTCTGCAGTACATGGAACTTATACAAAAATTTACCATGTACTAGGACATAAAAACCTAACGATCAACTGCAGAAAGGCAGAAATAGTGAATACATCTTTCTCAGATCATAATGCAATAAAAGTCATATGCAACACTGGGCCAAGGAGATATAGACCCAGAACAAATTGGAAACTGAATAACCTCATTTTAAAAAATGAGTGGACCAAAAAACCAATTATAGAAAGAATTAACCATTTTATCCTAGATAATAATAATGAAACAACATACCAAAATCTATGGGATTCATTCAAAGCGACTCTCAGATACATTATAGCTCTAAATGCTTACATGAATAAATTGGAGAAAGAGGAAATCAATGAACTAAACATGCAACTAAAAAAATTAGAGAACGAACAAATCAAAAATCCCCAATTAAATACTAAACTAGAAATTCTAAAAATTAAAGGAGAAATTAATACAATCAAAAGCACAAAAACTATTGAATTAATAAATAAAACCAAAAGTTGGTATTATGAAAAAACCAATAAAATTGATAAACCTCTGGTCAATTTGATTAAAAAAAAAGAAAGAAAAAACCAAATTGCTAGTATCATAAATGAAAAAGGTGAACTCACCACCAATGAGGAGGAAATTAAAGTAATAATTTGAAATTATTTTGCCCAACTCTCTGCCAATAAATTTGATAATCTAAGTGAAATGGATGAATATTTACAAAAATATAAGTTGCCCAGGTTAAATAAAGAAGAGATTAAAAACCTAAACAACCCTATCTCAGAAAAAGAAATTCAGCAAACCATTATTGAACTCCCTAAAAAAAACTCCAGGGCCTGATAGATTCACAAGTGAATTCTACCAAACATTTAAGGAATAATTGGTTCCAGTTCTATATAAACTTTTTTTGGAAAAATAGGGAAAGATGGAACTCTGCCTAACTCTTTCTATGAAACCAATATGGTGCTGTTAACTAAACCAGGAGGAGTTAAAACAGAGAAAGAAAATTATAGACCTATTTCCCTGATGAATATAGATGCAAAAATCCTGAATAAAATCTTAGCAAAATGATTACAAGTTATCACTATACATTATGATCAAGTAGGATTTATTCCAGTAATGCAGGGTTGGTTCAAAATTAAGAAAACTGTTAGTATACTCAACAAACCTGTCAGAAATTATATGATCATATCAAGAGAGGCTGAAAAAGCTTTTGACATATTACAGCATCCATTCCTATTAAAAACACTAGATAGCGTAGGAATAAATGGACTGTTCCATAAAATAATTAGCAGTATCTATCTGAAACCATCAACAAGCATTATATTCAAAGGGGACAGGCTAGAGACATTCCCAATAAGATCAGGGGTGAAACAAGGATGCCCATTATCACCAACACTTTTCAATATTGTATTAGAAATATTAGCATCAGCAATTAGAGAAGAAAAAGAAATTGAAGGAATTAGAATTGGGAAGGAAGAGACAAAACTCTCACTCTTTGCAGATGACATGATGGTCTATCTAGAGAATCCCAAGAAATCATCCAAAAAACTAATGGAAATAATTAGCAATTTTAGCAAAGTTGCAGGTTATAAAATAAACCCTCATAAATCCTCAACTTTTCTATATATGTCTAGCAAGATACAGCAGGAAGAGCTAGAAAGAGAAATCCCACTCAAAGTAACCTCAGACAATATAAAATACTTGGGAGTCTATTTGCCAAGACAGACTCAGAATCTTTTTGAAAACAATTATAAAACACTTCTCACACAAATTAAATCAGATTTAAATAACTGGGCAAATATCAACTGCTCATGGATAGGTAGAGTTAATATAATAAAAATGACAATTCTACCAAAACTAAACTATCTGTTTTAGTGCCCTACCAATCAAAATTCCAAAAAAATTACTCTAATGAGTTACAAAATTTATAAGTAAATTCATATGGAGAAATAAAAAGTCAAGAAAAAAGTGCAAAAGAAGGTGGCTTCACCCTACCTGATCTAAAATTATATCATAAAGCATCAGTCATCAAAACTCTTTGGTATTGGCTAAGAAATAGAGTGGTGGACCAGTGGAATAGACTAGGTGTAAAAGCAGGGGATGATTATAGTAATCTGCTGTTTGATAAACCCAAAGAGTCCAGCCATTGGGATAAAAACTCCCTCTTTCATTAAAACTGCTGGGATAATTGGAAGTTAGTATGGAAGAAACTTAGCTTAGACCAACACCTCACACCCTTTACCAAGATATCCAAATTGTTACAGCACTTAGATAAAAAACAATACTAGAAGCAAATTAGGCGATCAAGGACTAGTTTAACTGTCAGATCTATGGAAAGGGGAGCAGTTTATGACTAAGCAAGTGTTGGATAACATCACCAAAAACCAATTAGATGATTTTTATTACATTAAATTAAAAAGCTTTTGAACAGATAAAACCAATGTAACCAAGATCAAAAGAAATGTAGTAAATTGGGAAACAATCTTTACAACTAATGATTCTGATAAAGGACTCATTTCTAAAATATACAGAGAACTGAGTCATATTTTTAAAACAAAAAGCCATTCCCCAATTGACAAATGGTCAAAGGATATGCAAAGGCAATTTACAGATGAGGAGATCAAAGCTATTCATAGCCATATGAAAAATGCTCTAAATCATTAATTATTAGAGAAATGCAAATTAAAGCTTCTCTGAGGTACCACCTCACACCTCTCAGATTGGCCAATATGACCAGGAAGGATAATGATCATTGTTAGAAGGGTTGTGGGAAATCTGGGACGCTATTACACTGTTTGTGGAGCTGTGAACTCATCCAACCCTTCTGGAGAGCTATTTGGAACTATGCCCAAAGGGCAACAAAAATGTGCATACCCTTTGACCCAGCAATAACACTACTGGGTCTATACCATGAAGAGATGATGAACAAGGTTAAAATCATTACTTGTACAAAAATATTTATACCAGCCCGGTTTGTGGTGGCAAAGAATTGGAAATCAAGTAAATGTCCTTCAATTGGGGAATGGCTTAGCAAACTGTGGTATATGTATGTCATGGAACACTATTGTTCTATTAGAAACCAGGAGGGATGGGATTTCAGGGAAGCCTGGAGGGATTTGCATGGACTGATGCTGAGTGAGATGAGCAGAACCAGGAAAACACTGTACACCCTAAAAGCAACTTGGGAGTGATGTTCAACCTTGATGGACTCGCTCATTCCATCAGTGCAACTATCGGGAATAATTTTGGGCTGTCTGCAAAGGAGAGTGCCATCTGTATCCAGATAAGGAACTGTGGAGTTTGAACAAAGTTCAAGGACTATTCCCTTCAATTTAGAAAAAACAGATATCTTATTGTCTGATCTTGTTACCTCTTAGACTTTTCTTCTCCTCTTTAAGGATATGATTTCTTTCTCATCACACCCAATTTGGATCAAGGTACAACATGGAAACAAAGTAAAGACTGACAGAGTGCTTTTTTGTGGGGGGGGGAGGAAGCAAGATTGGGGCAAAAAATTGTAAAATTCAAATAATATCTTTAATAAAAATAGATTCAAAAAACAATTAAGTCTGTCAAAAATGCTTTGTGAGGTGATGTCATAGGAAATGTTCAGATAGAATCTGGTTAAACAGTTGTGAGGCATGGTAGAGAAGGGATTGTTGATTTTGATCATGGGTAGGGGCCAGGGGATTTAGATAACCTTTGTTCTGTCTTGAACCCTCACGTCAGTCTAAGGAAGCCTCTGGACCCCTTGTCAGGATAGTCATTTTTTAAAATTCATAATTGAAGGATATTCTAAATTTAAATTAAATGTTAATGAAAATAAATTGGAGCCCAGTTAAGAACTTTAGGGTTAGTAAATTTCTAAATTTCATTCTGACTTGAAGTTTTAATATTTTTATAATTCCAAGTTGCTACTTTACCCCATTCTGGGCATAGGAGGAATCCTCCAGGGAAAAATACCTAACTCCTCTTTTTTTTGTTAAATATGCCCTTGATTTATGAACCTTCTACCACTCTTGCTAGTACTCAATCAAAACTAATTCCAAAAGGTTTGTTTCCCTTCTCATTTTAAACATTTAAAACAAACCTTTTGGAATTATTTTCTTTTCTCCTCTTGCCTTTCACTAGTACCAAATAATAAGGCATTGCCTCAATGGAATTGAGAGCTGTTAAAGACCCTACCTTAAAAAGACCAAGGTCTCTCACTGTATCCAGGGTCATCTACAGTTGTCCTGATCAATATCTGATATTGGACCCAGATGTCTCTTGAGGAGAAAGTAACACTGGTGCCTTTGCACACAATCCTCTATCACTTAAGGCCAATTCACTTGAATGTAATGGTATTACATCACTGATGCCATTCCCTTTGAGAATGAAGGACAAACAACAGCAACAGCGTATGACTGTTTATATTTATTCCAAATCTCCATTCATTTTAGTGATGTTGAATCATTGCTTTGTTCCATGAGTGGAGCTGGTCAGAAGTCCAGTCCAATTCCCTCAATTGGTTGCATTTATTTCATTTAATATTTATGAATCAATAAATCAATCAATCAATAGTCCATCAACAAACATATATTAAGTATATATTAATGCTAGTAATTGGAGGTATAATTATAAAGAATGAAATAATTACTACTTTCAAGAAGTTTATATTCTAAAGATTTAGAAATTCCAGAATTCCTGCTCTTCTTTATTCTATCATTACTCTTCTCCCACTGCTATCTGATGCTATAATTTCATAGTGAAATCATATTTCTTTTCCCCCTTTTTAACCCTAGTATATAGGCATTAGTGTTATCCCTTGGTTAATTTTGAGTTTATACTTTAGCTAGTATTTATACATGTGTGCAGTACTAAACCAAGGTAAAATTTGATGTATGCCATGTTCCCACTGGGCCAAATCCCACTGTTTCTTTTGGGGATTTCCTATTCCTCTTTCATGAGGCTTATTCTATAACCCTTTCCTGCTAGAATTTTTATATCAGCATCTGCTCAACTAATCACTTAAGAGACAACTCACCTTTAGCAAAATTCAGTAATTATTAAACATCTGCTATATACAGAGGATTATTCCTAGTGCTAGAGCAGATATAAGATAAATAAGACCTAAGTCTATCTAGTCATGAAAGCAAAGCTAAGAAAAATAAAGGATTCAAAATAAAATGATATTGTTATGATAGCATTAAAACAATATAGAAGTTCAGAGAAGAAGGTAACCATTGAAGACCCTATGCTATATTCATTCAATAAACTTTTTATATAAATATTTTACCTGATTTCCAATTATATACAATTATAGTTTCTATCTATCATTTTTTGTAAGGTTTTGCATTTTACAATTTTTCTCCCACTCTCTCTCCCCATCTCTCCCAGAAGGTAATCTGATCTTTACATTGTTTCCATGATATGCATTGATCAAGGTTGAATGTATTGAGAGAAAAAAATTATCCTTTAGGAAGAAATAAGATATTCAAGATAGCAAAATTTTGTAGTATCTAAGACATTTTATTAAAAAAAAATTGAAGGTAAAAATCTTTGGTCTTTGTAGAAACTACATAGTTCTTTCCCTGGATACAGATGGTATTCTCCATCTCAGATCTCCTAAAATTGCCCTTGGTAACTGAACTGATGGAATGAGTAAGTCCATTAATGTTGATCATCAGCCTCATGCTGCTGTTAGAGTTTTTACACTGTTCTTTTGGTTCTGCTTATTTCTCTTAGCATCAATTCAAGTTTTTCCAAACTTCTCTGAAATCCCATCTAATAGAAAAATAGTTTCTAATAGAAAAATAGTTTTCCATCACATATATATATATATACCACAATTTGTTCAGTCATTCTCCAATTGATGGATTTACCCTTGATTTCATGGTCTTTGCCATCACAAAGTTGCTATGAATATTTTTGTCCGAGTGATGCTTTTACCCTTTTTCATGATCTCTTCAGGATATAGACCCAGTAGTGATTATTGCTGTATCAAAGGGTATACACACTTTTATTATCTTTTGGGCATAATTCCAAATTGCTATCAAGAAAGGTTGTATTATTCATACTAACAATGCATTAGTGTCCCAGATTTCCCCATATCCTCTCCAACATTGATCATTGTCCTTTCTGGACAATCTGAGAAGTGTGAAGTGGTACCTCAGAGATGCTCTAACTTGGAGCAATTTTTCATAAGATAACAGATAGCTTTCATTTCCTCATCAACAATTTGCCTTTGCATATTATTTGACCATTTCTTAATTGGAGAATGGCTTGTTTTTTTTAAATAAACTTGACTCAGTTCTCTATATATTTTAGAAATGATTCTTTTATCAGAAATATTAGTCATAAAATTGTTTCCCAATTTACTACATTTATTTTGATCCTGCTTAGGATGGTTTTGTTTGTGCAAAAGCTTTTTAATTTAATGTAATCAAATTATCCAGCTTGTTTTTGATAATGTTCTCTCTTCTTTGGTCATAAACTTTTCCCCTTTGCATAGATCTGACAGGTAAACTATTCCTTGATCTTCTAGTTTGCTTATAATATAAATCCTGTGCCCATTTTTAATCCTATTTTGGTATAGGGTGTGAGATGTTGGTCTAATCCAAGTTTCTGCTATACTATCTTCCAGTTTTCCCAGCAGTTTTTATCAAAGAGTGAGTTCTTTTCCCAGAAGCTAAATTCTTTGGGTTTATCAAACAGTAGATTAATCATTTCCTGCTGTTTCTTTGGCATCTAGTCTATTCCACTGATCCACCACTCTTTTTCTTAGCCAGGATCAGACAGTTTTGATGGCTGATGCTTTATAATATAATTTTAGATCTGGTAAGTCTAAACTGTCTTCATATGGAGAAAGAAAAAAGTCAAGAATATCACCTTGATATTCTTGACTTTTTTCTTTCTCCATATGAAGTTACTTATAATTTTTTCCCAGCTTGCTAAAGTAATTTTTTGGAAGTTCGATTGATAAGGCAGTAAATAAGTAGTTTAATTTAGACAGAATTGTCATTTTTATTATATTAGCTCAGCCTATACATGAGAAGTTATTTACTCAGTTATTTAGATCTGATTTTATTTGTGTGAAAGGTTTTTATAGTTGTTTTCACAGAGGTTCTGAGTCTGCCTTGGCAAGTAGATTCCCAAGTATTTTATGTTGTCTGAAGTTATTTTAAATTGGATTTCTTTTTCCTTGCTCTTGCTGCTGTATCATGCAAGTGATGTATAGAAATGCTGAGGATGTATATAGTTTTATTTTATATCCTGCAACTTTGTTAAAGTTGTTCATTGTTTCCAGTAGTTTTTAGATGACTTTTTAGGGTGCTCTAGTATACCATCATCTTTCCCAATTCTAATTCCTTCAATTACTTATTCTTCTCTTAATGCTGAAGCTAACATTTCTAATACAATATTGAATAGTAGTGGTGATGACCAGCATCCTTATTTCACCCCTGATCTTATTGAGAAGGCTTCTAGTTTATCCCCATTGCATATGATACTTGTTGATGGTTTCAGAGAGATACTGCTTATCTTTCTAAGCAACAATCCATTTATTCCTACACTCTCTAGTGTTTTTAGTATCCATGGGTGCTATATTTTGTCAAAGACTTTTTTAGCATCTATTTTTAAAATTTTATTATTTATTTTCATCCATATGCACACGTATATTTTTACGTTACAAAATTTCCTTCCACCCTCCCTTCCCACTCAACCTCCCCTCAGCAGCAAACAGTCAGGTTAACATTATGCAAAAATATTTTGTTTATATATGCCATTTTTGTTATGAGGAATTAGGATTAAGAGAAATAGATATATAAGAGATAATTTTAATAAAGTGTTCATCAGATTCCTAAGGGTTGGTTTTTCTTTTTGTTTTATTTTGTTTTGTTTTTCTTCCTCTGCATAGGGATAACATTGTCCATAGTTGGTCTAATTAAGTTGTCCTAGCTCTCTGAACTGCTGAGAGGAGTTGATTACATAAAAGGTTTATCATCTCACAATGTTGTTGTTAATGTACATTGTTCTCTTGGTTCTGCTCCCTTTGCTCATCATCAGATCCCATAAGTCCTTCCATGCTTCTCTAGATCTAACCATTTATGTTTTCTTAGAAAATTATTATTCCATCATATTCATGTAACATAACTTGATTAGCCATTCCCCAATGGATGGGCATCCCCTCAATTTCTAATTCCTTGCCACTACAAAAAAGAACTGCTATGCATATTTTGGACCAGGTAGGACTTTTCCCATTTTTTAAAATAATTTCTTCTGGATGTAGACCTAGATTTGGAATTGCTGGGTCAAATAGGTCTGAACAATTTTATTACTCTTTGGGCATAATTCCATATTGCTCTCCAGAATGGTTGGATCAGTTTGCAACTCCATCAGCAATGGATTTATGTACCAATTCTCCCACAACATTGATCTTTTTCCCTTTTTCTCATCATGGCCAATCTGATAGGTGTGAGGTGATACTTCAGAGTTATTTTCATTTGCATTTTTCTAATCAATAATGATTTGGAACATCTTTTTCATGTGATCATGTATAGCATTAATTTCTTCATTTGAAAACTGTTTATTCACATCTTTTGACCATTTATCATTTGAGGAATGTTTTTCAGCATCTATTGAGAAAATCATATGATTTCTTTTGGGTTTTGTATTGATATAGTCAGTTATACTGACAGTCTTCCTAATATTGAATCAATACTGCTTTCCTAGAATATACCCTAATGGTTATAGTGTATTATGTAATTTTCTTTCTCTGTATTGACTCTCCCTGGTTTAGATATCAGCACCATTATTGATGTCATAGAATGAATTAGGCAGATTTCTGTCTTTACCTATTTTTGCAATGTTCCTTAAATATTTGATAGAATTTACTTGTGAATCCATCTGGCCCTGAAAAGTTTTTTCTTAGGGAGTTAATTGATGGCATGTTGAATTTATTTTTCTGAGATAGAGTTATTTAGGCATTTAACCTGGGCAAATCATATTTTTGTAAATATTCATCCATTTTACTTCAATTATCAATTTTATTGGTATACAATTGAGCAAAAATAGTTCCAAATTATTACTTTAATTTCCTCTTAATTGGTGGTGAGTTCACCTTTTTCATTTTTTGATACTAGTACTTTGGTCTTCTTCTTTCTTTTTTTCAATCAAATTAACCAATGATTTATCTATTTTATTTTGTTTTCATAAAACCAACTCAGCTTTATTTATTATTCAATTGCTTTCTTACATTCAATTTTATTAATTTATACTTTAACTTTTTGAATTTTAATTTGTTATTTATTTTTAGTTACATGCTTAGACCATTGATTTCCTCTTTCCTTTATTTTATTTATATAAGCATTTAGAAATATAATATATCCCCTCATAATTACTTTGCCTGTATGCCATAAGTTTTGGTATGTTGTCTCATTATTGTCATTGTATAGGATGAAATCATTAATTCTATCTATAATTTGTAGTTTGACCCACTCATTCTTTTAAAATGAGGTAATCTAGTTTCCAATTACTTTTAGGTCTATCTTTCCATTTCCAATTATTACACATGATTTTTATTGAATTATAGTATGAAAAGGAAATATTCAATATTTCTACCTTTCTGCATTTGGTTATGAAATTTTTTTAAAAAAATATTTCTATTTTATGGTTTATTTATTTGTTTTCATATTATTATAATAATCTTATTGGGAAAGTAAACATAACCCCCCCCCAAATGATAGAGAAATCTCAAGAGAAATGAAGTGAGAGAAATAAAAAAAAGTGTACTGAAGTTTGTATTCAGATTCCATAAGATTGGTCTCTGGAATGAGTTGCTTTCTTTATCATAAGTCGATCAGAGAAGTTACTTCAAAATCTTTCCCCATAGTTGGTATTACTAGCTGTATTTCCCTCCATTCTATCCTCTCCACTCCCACTTATTCTGTTCTTTCTCCTTTCACTTTGTCCCTCCACAGAAGTATGTTGTACCTGACTCCCCTCTCCCACATTCTCTCTCTTCTATCACCTACACCCCATCCCCTTGTCCTGTCCCCTTTCTCCCATCCCTTTCCACTAATTATTCTCTATTGATTTCTATACCCTATTGAGTGTTCATGTTATTTCCTCACTGAGCCATTTCTGATGAGAATGAAGGCTCACTCATTCATTTCCCCCTTGCATTTCCCCATTCCACTCCATCGCAAAAACTTTTTCTTGACTCTTATTTGAAATATCTTAGTCCCTTCTTCCTCTCCTTTCCTCTTCCTTCCAGTACTTTTCCTTATCATCCATTGACTCTATCTTTATACTATATTATACCATTATATTAAACTCCCTCCTATATCTTTTCTATATATGCTCCATCTAACTATTATAAATGAGAAAGTTAATTTGAGTTATCAGTATCTTCTTCCCAAGCAGAAATACATGCTGTTCAATATCATTAAATTCCTCATAATTCGTCCTTCCCATCCACCCTCTCTATGCTGCACCTGAGACCTGTACTTGGGGATCAAACTTTTTGTTCAGCTCTGATCATTTCAGCAGGAAAGGCTGAAAGTTCCTTGTTTCATTGAAAGATCATCTTTTCTCCCTGAAAGAGGATATTCAGTTTTTCTGGATAGTTGATTCTCAGTTGTAAAATAAGCTCTTTTGCCTTCTGGAATATAGTATTCCAAGTCCTACAAGCTCTGATTGTAGACACTTCTAGATCTTATGTAATCTTGACTGTAGTGCCACAGTCATCAAATTGTTTTTTTCCTGGCAACTTGTAGTATTTTCTCTTTGACTTTGGAGTTCCAAAATTTGGATATAATATTGCTGGGAGTTTTTTTGGGGGGGGAGGATTTCTTTCAGGAGGTGATTGGTGGGTTCCCACAATTTCTATTTTACCCTCTTCTTCTGGAATCACAGGGCAATTTTTCTGGATTATTTCTTGAAAAATGAATTCCAGACTCTTTTCCTAGTCATGACGTTCAGATAGTCCAATAATTTTAAAATTATCTCTCCTGGATCTGTTTTCCAGGTCTGTTGTTTCTCCAGTGAGATATTTCACATTCTCTTCAATCTAAACATCCAAAGCTTCTTCCTCTGTTCTCAGTTATTCCATGGGCCTCACCCCACTGCCTCTGTACTGGCTCTCTACTCTCTGCCCCCAGATTGCCCATGCTCCCCTGTGAAAGATCTTGCTGTGTGATGTTCTTCTAGTTTCTTCTATGGGTTCTGTGGATCCAAGAGGCTTGGTTCATATTAGTTCTGAGGCAAAACCAGGAGAGCTTTAAGAGCTTTAATACCTGGCTTGTCTCCACCATCCTGACAGGAAGTCATTCAATAGACTTTAAACTAACTATTAAGTGTAGCATATTATTCTTGGGTGGATAGTGGTTAGAATGAGAAACATTAAATTCTCTAATAAAAGATATAGTCCTACAAAAGATTTGAGAAGAAAGATCACTATTAGATATAAAGATACATTATTTAAGAATAAGAATAAATTTAATTAAAAAGGGGGGGGGGAGTATAGGGGCCTTTGTAATATCTTAGGAGATTCCCTCTTCTATTTGAGCATAAGGAGTAACTCATTCTAGTGCCAACAAATTATCTGACATATAGTATGTATCTAATAAATGATTGTTTTTTTGCGTTTTTATTTTTAGGTTTTTTACTTATTTTTATTTCATTTCTAATTTAAAACTTTTCCCCAACTACTTGCAAAAGCAAGTTTCAATATTTCCTTCTGAAATCTTGAGTTCTAAATTCTCTCCCTTCTTTCTACCCCATTTCCCTCATTGAAAAAGCAAGTTACTTGGTATAGGTTAAAATCATGTAGCCAAGGGGCAGCTAGGTAGTGCAGTGGATAAAACACCAGCCCTGAAGTCAGGAGTACCTGGGTTCAAATCCGGACTCAGACACTTAATAATTACCTAGCTGTGTGGCCTTGGGCAAGCCACTTAACCCCATTTGCCTTGCAAAATCCTAAAAAAATCATGTAGCCATAAAAATATTACTACAATAGTCTTGTAAAAGCAAACATAACCCCGACACACAAAGAAAGAAAGACCTCAAGAAAAATAAATTGAAGGTAAAAAATGATTGCTTCAGTTTATATTCAGATACCATCAACTCTGTCTTTGGTATGGATAACATTCTTTATCATAAGTCCATCAAAAATTGCTTCAATAATTTTCCCACCGTTGCTATTGCTAGCTGATTTTTTCCTCCATCCTAACCCCCATTTATGCTATTCTCTCTTCTTTCCCCTTATTCCTCCTCAAAAGTTAATTGTATCTGACTACCTTCTCCAACAGTCTTCCCTCTCTTCTATCATGTTGACCCCATCTTGCCTCACTTTGTCCTCTTTATACCATCCCATTCCTCTCCTATTTTCTTCTAGGTAAGATAGATTTCTATATTCAATTAAGTATGTATATTATTCCCTATCTGAGTCACTTCTGATGAGAGTAAGGCTAACTCACTCCCCTTTCCCTCTTCCACTCCACTGTGAAAGCTCTTTTATGCATTTTTGGGGTGAAATAAATTATCCCATTCTATTTCTCCTTTCTCTTTCTCCCAGTATATTTTTGCCTCCCCCATTAACTCAAACTTTGGAATATATTATACTTTCAACTCCCACCTGTGCCTTTTCTATTTATAATACTTCTAACTGCCCTAATAAGTAAGAAGGTTCATATGAATTAACAGTATCATTTTCTCATGCAGGAATATAAGAAGTTCAACATCATTAAGTCCTTTATGATTTGCCCTTCTCAACTAACTTCTCTATACTTTACCTTGGTGAAGATAAAATTTTCCTGATGAACAAACTTTCTATTCAACTCTGGTCATTTCATTATTTATATTTGAAAGGACACTATTTCATCAAATATCCATATTTTCCCCAAAAGGAGTATGTTCCATTTTGCTGGGTAGTTGATTCTCAGCTGTAATCTCAGCTCTTTTCTCTTCTGGGATATCATACTTTAAGCCCTATGAGTCCTTAATGAAGAATCTACTAAATCTTGTGTTACTCTGAATGTAACTCTATATTTGAATTGTTTCTTTCTGACTTCTTGTATTATTTTCTGTTTGAATGGAGAATTCTGAAATTTGGTTAGATCATTCCTGGCAATTTTCATTTTGGGATCTCTTTCAGGAGGCTATTGGAGGATACTTTCAATCTCTATTTTACCCTCTGTTTCTAGGATATCAGGACAATTTTCCTGGATTATTTCTTGACAAACAATGCCCAGGCTGGTTTTTTTGGTCATGATTTTCATGTTATCCAATAATTTTAAAATTATCTTTTCTGATCTGTTTTCCAGGTGAGTTGTTTTTCCAGTGAGATATTTCACATTTTCTTCTAGCTTTTGGTTTTGTTTTATTATTTCTTGCTTTCTCCCAAAGTCATCAGTTTCCCTTAGCTCCAATCTGCATTTTAAGGTATTATTTTTTTCAGAGAGCTTTTTTTTTTTTGAATCTCCTTTTCCATTTGGTCAATTCTGCTTTTTGAAGCATTCTTCTCCTCATTGACTTTCTTTAAGGTTTTTGCAAGGCAAATGGGGTTAAGTGGCTTGCCCAAGACCACACATCCAGGTAATTATTAATTGTTTGAGATTGGATTTGAATTTGGGTACTCCTCTCTCCAAGGGCAGTGCTCTATCCACTGCACTACCTAGCTGACCCCCTTCTCATTGACTTTAAGGTCTGTTTTTCCATGATTTTTAGGTGTTATTTTATTCATTTTTTTGTATTTATTTCACTCAGCTGCTAACTTGGTTTTAATTTATCTCCTCAATTTTTCCACTATCTCCCTTTCTTGATTTTCAGAATAATTTTTTACCTCTTCCATAGCCTGAAACCAATTCATATTTTTCTTGGAGTGTGAATTTTTATCCTCCATGGGACCAAAATAATTGGCCCTGGCCATATTCTTTTTCTTCTGTTGTTTGCTCATTTCCCCAGTCTATGATTTGATTTGAATTTTGAGTTAAACTGGGGTTCAGCTTCCAGTATGGAGGACAAACTTTCCTAAACTTTTGAGGGTATTTGCAACTGTTTTAAGTCCTCTCAAGGACCTCAATTCCTTCATGCTCTTATGAGAGGCTCTGACTCTTCTGACTACTCTGACCACAAGCATTCCTTTTTGTTCTGATCTGTGAGGAGAATCCCTGCTCTGCTATGGCAATTTGGATCTCCAGACTGTGATCTAAATCTCAGAGCCCTGTCCCAAAGTTAGCAAAGTAACATTTGCAGTCTCCCCTAATGCCTTTACCATCCTTGGGCTGAGTGTCCTGGGAGCTACTACTAGATAGCTCTGCAGGCTTGCTTTTGGTTCCTGGGGTCAGGTTTATGCTGAGGCCAATGCTGGCCTGGGCTCCCCTCTCAATCTAATGTGACAGAGTTATCCTACTGAGTTTCTAATATATCCTTGGCAATCCCTGGACTAAGAGGTCTGGCAAAGACTCAGGTGCCTCTATGGATCCAGAGACCTTTACAACTGTTCCTCAATGGTTAAAACAAGTTTACTCTGGTGACATGTGCCACCCAGGATGTGCTGCAATCATTTCCATCCCTGGTGGAACATACCCTTACCAAGGATCTTCTAAGTTGTCTTGGACTAGAGAATTGTTTCACTCAGTCTTTCTATAGGTTACACCACTCTATAATTTGATTAGAGTCATATTTTTTTAATTTTAGAAAGATTATATTTAGTTTGAATTTTACAGTTTTCCTGTAATTTTGTTTCCCCACTCCGTTCCCCCACCAAAGAAAGCAATCTGTTAGTCTATACATTGTTTTCATGGTATGTATTGATCTAAGTTGAATATGATGAGAGAGATAAAGCAAAATTACATAATAAGATAACATTTTTTTTAAATTAAAGATAATAGTCTTTAGTCCTTGTTCAAACTCCACAATTCTTTCTCAGGATACAGATGGAATTCTCCATCATGGATATCCCAAAATTACACCTGATTGTTGCCCTGTTGGAATGAGCAATTCCATTAAGTTTTATCATCACTCCTGTGTTGCTGTTAGGGTATATAATGTTCTTCTGGTTCTGCTCATCTTGCTCAGCATCAGTTCATGCAAATCCTTCCAGGCTTCCCTGAATTCCCAAACTTCCTGGTTTCTAATAGAACAATAGTGTTCCATCAAATACAAATGCCACAGTTTATTAAGCCATTCCCCAATTGATGGACTCTCAATCAATTTCCATTTCTTTGCTACTTCAAACAGGGCTGCTATGAATATTTTTGTACAGGTGATGTATTTATCCTTTTTCATAATCTCTTCAGCATATACACCCAGTAATGACATTGCTGAATGAACGGGTATGCACATTTTTGCTACTTTTGGGGCATAATTAGAAATTGCTTTCTAGAAAGGTTGGATGGGCTCACAGCTCCACCAGCAATGTATTAGTGTCCCAGATTTCCCACATCCCTTCCAAGAATGATCATTGGCCTTTCTGGTCATATTGACCAGTTTGAGAGGAGTAAAGTGGTACTTCAGAGATGTTTTTAATATGCATTTCTCTAATAATTAATGATTTAGAGCAGTTTTCATATGACTCTGGATTGCTTAGATTTCCTCATCTGTAAATTGCCTTTCCTTATCCTTTGACCATTTGTCTTTTTTTAAAAAAAATCAACTCAGTTCTCTGTATATTTTAGAAATGAGTCCTTTGTCAGAAATAATAGTTGGAAAATTGTTGCCCAACTTACTACATTTCTTTTGATCTTGGTTACAGTGGTTTTGTCTGTGAAAAAACTTATTAATGTAGTGTAATCAGAATTGTCTAGTATACTTTTTTGTTTTATTTTTTATTCTCATTTTGTACAAATGTTTTTTACATTAATAAAATATTCTTGTTTAAGAGTAAATGAAATACCCCTCCCCATATATATATATATATATATATATATATATATATATATATATATATATATATAGACTTGCTTGAGTGATAAAGTAAAGGGGAGAGAAGAAAAAAATTAAAATTAAAAAGATAATAGTAATAATTGTAGGTATGGCCAGGTGGCTCAATGGATGAAGCACCAGCCCTGGAGCCACGAGCACCCGAGCCCACATCCAGCCCTGTAGACCCAACAATCACCCAGCTGTGTGACATGCAAGACACCCGATCCCCATTGCCCTGCAAAAACCAAAAAGAAGGGGAAAAAAAAGGCCCAAAATAAAATAAAATAGTAATAATAGTAGGGGTGGCTGGGTGGCAGACAGAGCATTGGCCCTTGAGCCAGGAGCACCAGGGTCCAAATCTGGCCTCAGACAACCAAGGATAACCCTGCCTTGCATCTCCAGGTAGGCCACCCAGCCCCATTTGCCCTGCACCCTCCCCCAAATAATAATAATACAAAATGTGCTTCAGTCGCTGGTGGATCACATTCTTTATGATAAGTCCATCACAAAAGTTACTTCCATATTTTTCCAATGTTGCCATTACTGATTGCAACTCCCTCCTTTCTTATTTCTCCACTACCATGTACTATATTTTCTCTCTCCTTTCACTCTGACTCTGCTGTAGGGTAGCTGAGTGGTGCAGCAGACAGATCCCTGGTCCTGGGGCCAAGAGGCCCTGAGCCCCCATACCACCCCTTAGGCCCAGAATCCACCTGGCCTTATGGTCCTGGACAGGCCTTCCAATCCCAGCCCCTTGCAAGAAATAAAAAAGAAATTGTGTTATATCTGATCACTCTCCCCCATGGTCCATCCTCTCCTCCTTTATGCACATCCCCACCCCTTCCCCCTGCTCCACCTCCTTCTTACTCTAGATGTCTATACCCCATTGAGTAAATATGCTGTTTCATCTCCTAGACACCTCTGATGAGAACAAAGGTTCCTTCATTCCCCCTTGCCTCCCCCTGCCATATCATTGCAATAGCTCATTGTAATAAAGAAAAATCTTATTATATGAAATATCTTGGCCTATTCCCCACTCTCCTTTTTTCTTTCTCCCATTACATTTCTCTTTTTTTCTATTTACTCCATTTTTACACCATATTTTATCTTCAAATTCAGCTTTCTCCTGTGCTTAAACTATAAAAGCTCCTTCTACTTGCTCTATTAACTGAGAAGATTCATACAAGTATTATCAGTGTCATTTTTCTATGCAGGAATACATGCAATTCATCATCATTAAGTCCCTCATATTTTCCCCTTCTCCTCCAATCTCTATGCTTCACCTGATTCCTGTATCTGAAGATCAAACCTTCTGTTCAGCTCTAGCCATTCCAAAAGGAACATTTGAAATTCCCCTGGTTCATTGAAAGTCCATCTTTTTCCCTGGAAGAAGACATTCAGCCTTGCTGGGTAGTTCATTCTTGGCTGCATTCTAAGCTCTTTTGCCTTCCGGTATATTATATTCCAAGCCCATGAGCTTCCAATGTAGTTGCTGCTAAGTCCTGTGTGATCCTGACTGCAGCTCCATGATATTTGAACTGTGTCCTTCTGGCTGCTTGTAATATTTTCTCTTCGACTAGGGAGTTCTAGAACTTGGCTATAATATTCCTAGGGGTTGGTTTTTTGGGATATCTTTCTTGGGGGGATCGGTGGATTCTCTCCATTTCTATTTGGCCCTCTGCTTCTAGAATATCAGGGCAATTTTCCTGTAGTAATTCTTTGAAAATTATGTCGAGGCTCTTCTCCTGATCATGATTTTCAGGTATTCCAATGATTTTTAAATTATCTTTCCTAAGTCTGTTTTCCATATCAGTTTTTTTTTTCAATGAGATATTTCACATTTTCTTCTAATTTCTCATTTTTTTGGTTTTGAAGTATTGATTCCTGATTTCTGGTAAATTCATCAATCTCCCTGAATTCTATTCTTTGTCTGAAGGGTTTGTTCTCCTCAGAGAGTTTTCTTATCTCTTTTTCCATCTGGCCAATCTTTCTTTTTTAAGGCATTCTTCTCCTCGATAACTTTTTGAACTGTTTTATCCATTTGACCTAAGCTGGTTTTTAGCATGCTATTTTCTTCAGCATTTTTTTGGATTTCCTTGACTAAGCTACTGACTTCATTTTCATGTTTTTCCTGCATCTCTCTCATTTCTTTTCCCAGTTTTCCTACTAACTCCCTCATTTGATTTTCAAAGTGTTTTTTGAGCTCTGTCCTAGCCTGAGCCCAATTTCTGTTTTTCTTGGAGTCTTTAGATGGAAGGAAGCTTGTGCTTCCTCATCTTCAGACTGAGTATTTTGATCCTTCTTGGGCTCATTTGCAAAATATTTCTCAATGGTATTCCTCTTATTTCTCTGCTTGCTTATTTTCCCAGCCTGAACCTGTTTTGGGGGTGCTTCCTGAGCTTTTGGGACACTCCCACAAGGGTCTCAGTGTATGAGGCTCTGTCCTCCCTCCTGGTCTGTGAATGATGATTAGTACACCCCTCTGCCACGGGGCTGAGGTGGGGGGGGGCCCTTGCTCTTCTATGAGGGTGCTTAGACTGTGATCAGGATCTGAATATAGTCAGAGCCCCAGAGTCCTATTCCAGAGGCAGAGGACAGAGCTCTGCAGTCTCTCTTCACTCTCCTCCCTCAGCTCAATGGCCTCATTCCCTGGGGGCTCCTGCTTGCTTCTGTTTCTGGATCTGCACTGCAGAAAGACCATGCTGCTCTCTGTGTGCCCTGAGGGCTGGGCTCCATGTGCTCACTCTGGCAGAGGCCCCCTGCTGTTCCCTCACTTTTTGCCTGGTGCTCCCCAGCGTGTATCTCCCAAGACACCCCTGCTGCTGTGAACTGAGGCTCCCAACACCCTGGGACTGCCTCTGGGGGGCTGAAGTTCTCTCACTCTGGTGGGCCACCCCTCTGGTGGACCGCCCCTCCAACCCTGGGGAGCAGAACCTTTCTGCTCTTTTCCAGGTTAGCTTGAGTAGGACAACTGCCACACTGGGTCCATCTCTGGTTTCTTCTGTCTCTCGAATGTTTAGTTAGAGTCCTTAGTTTACAAGTTTTATCAGAGAGCACCTAAGACTCGATCCTTTCTTTTCGCCATATTGGCTCCGCCCCAGTATACTTTTAATGATGTTCTCCATCTCTTCCTTCATTATAAACTGCTTCCCTTTCCATAGATCTGATAGGTAAACTATTCCTTGATCTCCTAGTTTGCTTATAATATTGTTTTTTTATGTCTAGATTCTGTATCCATTTTGATCTTATCTTGGTATAGGGTGTGAAGTGTTGGTCTAATCTAAGTTTCTGCATACTAACTTCAAATTTTCCCAACAGTTTTTATTGAAGAGAGAGCTTTTATCCCAATAGCTGGACTCTTTGTGTTTATCAAGTAGCAAATTACTATAATCAATTATTGCCATTGCACTTAGTCTATTCCACTCATCCACCAATCTATTTCTTAACCAATACCAGGCAGTTTTGATGACTGATGCTTTGTAATATAATTTTAAATCTGGGAGGGCTAAGCCACCTTCTATCACACTTTTTTTTTCATTAAATCCTTAGAAATTCTCAACTTTCTTTTTCTCCATATGAATTGACTTAAAATTTTTTCTAACTAGTTAAAGTAATTTTTTTGGAATTTTGATTAATAAGGCACTGAACAAGTAGTTTAATTTGGGTAGAATTGTCATTTTTATTATATTTGTTCAGCCTATCCATGAGCAGTTGATATTTGTCCAATTATTTAAACCTGATTTTATTTACGTGAGAAGAGTTTTGTAATTGTGTTCAAAAAGTTTTTGAGTCTGCTTTTGCAGGTAGACTCCCAAATACTTTATATTGTCTGAAGTTATTTTTTTCTTTACAATTTCATTTATTTTGAGTTTTACAATTTTTCCTCTAATCTTCTGTCCCCCACCCACAGAAGGCAGTCTGTTAGTCTTTACAATGTTTCCATGGTATACATTGATCTAAGTTGAATGTGATGCGAGAGAAATCAAATCCTTAAGGAAGAAAAATAAAGTATAAGAGATAGTATAAATACATAGTAAAATAATGTTTTTTTTTCCTAAATTAAAGGTAATAGTCTTTGGTCTTTGTTCAAACTACATGATTCTTTCTCTGGATACAGATGGTATTCTTCATCACAGATACCCCAAAATTTTCCCTGATTGTTGCAGTCATGGAATGAGCAAGGCTATCAAGTTTGGTCATCACCTCCATGTTGCTGTTAGAGTGTGCAATGTTTTTCTTGTTCTGCTCAACTCGCTCAGCATCAGTTCAAGCAAATCCTTCCAGGCTTCCCTGAATTCTCATTTCTTCTGGTTTCTAATAGACCAATAGTGTTCCATGTCATACATATACTACAGTTTTTTAAATCCATTCCCCAGTGGAAGGATATTTACTTAATTTCCAATTCTTTGCCAACACAAATAGGGCTGTTATGAATATTTTTGTACCAGTGATATTTTTAGCCTTTTTCATAATCTCTTCAGAGTGTGGACTCAGTAGTTGGATCAAAGGGTTGCATATTTCTGCTGCCTTTTGGGCATAATTAGAAATTGCTTTCCAGAAAGGGTGGATGGGTTCACAGCTCCAAGAACGATGTATTAGTGTCCCAGATTTCCCACATCCCTTCCAACATATTGTCCTTTTTGGTCATATTGACCAGTCTGAGAGGTGTGAGGTGGTATCTCAGAGATGCTTTAATTTACATTTCTCTAATAAGTAATGATTAAGAGCCATTTTTCATATGAGTATGGATGGGTTTGTTTTCCTCAACTATCCATTGGAGGATGGCTTGTTTTTTTTATAAATTTGAATCAGTTCTCTGTATATTTTAGAAATGAGTACTTTGTCATAAATACTAGTTGTAAAATTGTTTCCAAATTTATTACATTTCCTTTGATCTTGGTTACAGTGGTTTTATCTGTGCAAAAGTATTTAATTTAATGTAATCAAAAATTATCTAGTTTGTTTTTAATGTTATTATCCTTCTCTTCCTTGGTCATAAGCTGCTTCCCTTTACATAGATCTGACAGGTAAACTACTCCCTGATCTTCTGAAGTTATTTTTAATGGTTTTTCTCTTTCTAGCTCTTTCTGTTGCATCTTGCTAGTCATATATAAAAAAGGTGAGGGTTTATGAGAGTTTATTTTATATCCTCCAACCTTACAAAAGTTGTTAATTATTTCTAGTAGATTTTTGATGATTTTTTTGGGATTCTCTAGGTATACCATTATGTCATCTGCAAAGAGTGAGAGTTGTCTCTTCTTTCCCTATTCTAATTCCTTCAATTTCTTTTTCTTCTCTTATTGATAGAGTTAACCTTTTTACTCTGGTATTGAATAGTAGTGGTGATAATGGGCATCTTTGTTTCACCCCTGATCTTATTGGGAATGCCTCTAACCCATCTCCATTGTTTATAATGCCTGTTGATGGTTTCAGATAGATATTACTTATTATTCTATGGAACAATCCATTTATTACTATGCTCTAGTGATTTTAGTAAGAATAGGTAATGCATTTTTCAAAATGTTTTTCAGCATATATTGATATAATCTTATGATTTCTGTTAAGTTTTCTATTGATATAATTTATTATACTGACAATTTTCCTAATATTAAACCAGCCCTGCATTCCTGGGATACATCCTACTTGGTCATAATGTATTATCCTAGTGATAACTTGTTGTAGTTGTTTTGCTAAGGTCTTATTTAATATTTTTCATCTATATTCCTCAGGGAGATAAGTCTATAATTTTTTCTCTTTTTTAACTCTTTCTGGTTTAGGTGTCATAGAAATAGTTAGGCAGAGTTTCATCTTCACCTATTTTTTCCAAAGAATTTATATAGACGTGGAACCCATTGTTCCTTAAATATTTGATAGAATACACTTGTGAATCCACCTGGACCTGGATATTTTTTCTTAGGCAGTGCAATAGTGGCCTGTTGAATTTCTTTTTCTGAGATAGGGTTATATAGGTATTTAATTTCCTCTTTGTTTAACCTGGGCAATTTATTTATTTTTGTAAATATTCATCCATTTCACTTAAATTATCAATTTATTGGCATAAAGTTGGGCAGCATAATTCCAAATTATTACTTTTATTTCCTCTTTGTTGGTGGTGAGTTCACATTTTTCATTTATGATGTCAACAATTTGGTTTTCTTCTTTCTTTTTTAAATCAAATTGACCAGAAGTTTATCAAGGTTATTGTTTTTCTCTTAAAACAAGATCTTAGTTTTATTTATTAGTTCAATAGTTTTCTTGCTTTCAATCTTATTAATTTCTCCTTTAATTTTTAGAATTTCTGATTTGACATTTAATTGTGGATTTTTAATTTGTTCTTTTTCTAATTTTTAGTTATATAATTAGTTCATTCATTTTCTTTTTTATTTATTCATTTAATTAATTAATTAATTAATTTATTTATTTATTCATTTAATCATTTCAAGATATAATATATCCTCTGAGAGCTGCCTTGAGAGTATCCAATAGATTTTTGTATGTTGTTTCATTATTGTCATTATCTAGGATAAAATAATTAATTCTTTCTATAATTTGTTGTTTGGTCCACTCATTCTTTAAAATGAGGCTATGTAGTTTCCAATTAGTTTGGGGTCTATATCTCCCTACCCTAATATTGCATGTGATTTTTATTGTATTATGATCTGAGAGAGGTGAATTCACTATTTCTGCCTTTCTGCAATTATTTGGTTTTTATGCCCTAGTACATGGTCAATTTTTGTGTAAGTGCCATGCAGTACAAAAAAGAAAGTAATTCCCTTTTTATCCCCATTCAGTTTCCTCCATAAGTATATCATGTATAGGTTTTCTAGCAATCTATTTATCTACTTAACTTCCGTCTTGTTTATTTTATCATTAGATTTATCTAAATCTGAGAGTGGGAGGTTGAGGTCTCCCACTAGTAGAGTTTTGCTGTCTATGTCTTCCTGTAACTCCTTCAACTTCTTCTGTAAGAATTTGGATGCTATTCCATTTGGTGCATACATATTTAGTACTGAAATAACTTTATTGTCTATGGTACCTTTTCAGAGGATATAGTTTCCTTCTTTATCTCTTTTAACAAGATCTATTTTTGAAGCTACTTTGCCTGAGATAAAGATTGCTAAACCTGCTTTTGTAAGCAGCATATTGTAGGATTCTGGTTTTTAATCCACTCTGCTATTTGATTACATTTTAAGGGAAAATTCAACCCATTCACATTCATAGTTATAATTACTAATTCTTTAATGCCATCCATGTTATCTTCCCTCTGTTTGTATTTTTCCCTTTTTCCCCTTTATCCATATCCCCCGGTATATTGTTTTTGAATACCATCACTTTCAGTGTGTTTGCCCTCCTCTATCCAACCCTCCTCTCCTTTCTTTCCCCTTTCCCTGTACTCCTTCTTCTTGCTTTCCTTCTGTTGAGTCTTCCTTTCCTCTCCCTCCCCTTTTTTCCTTTTTTATACTTTAAAGGTAAGATAAGTTCGCTAACTTAACTGAGTATATGTATCTTAATTTTAAGCCAATCTGATGAAATTAAAATTCAGGTGGTTCTCATCTCCTCCCTTCTTCCCCTCTATTGCAATAAGTACTTTGTACCTCTTTATGTAATGTGGTTTTCCCAATTCAATCTCCTCCATCCTCCCATCTCTTTGCTGCCCTCCTTTTTAAGTAGTTATTGTTTATAAATCATTCAAACTGAGTCACAGTAAGGTCATGAGTATCTATTACTTCTGGCTAAGTATATTCTCTCTAATAGAATTAAAGTTATTGAGAGTTATTAGAGTCTTTCTCCCCAGGTAAGGATATAGCCAGTTTCATCTTATTGGATATCACTTTCTTGAATAAGTCATATGAGTCCATCTCTTCTGACTAATTAAATTCTAATACAATTACAATTCTTGAGAGTTATTAAAGTCTTTTTCCCAGGTAGGGATATAGCCAGTTTCATCTTATTGGATAACAGTTTTTTCCTTTTTTTAAATGTTTTACCCCTTCCTTTTTTTAACCATTTCATGTGTCTCTTGAGTCTCCTGTTCAATGTCAAAATTTTATATTAAGCTCTGGTCTTTTCATCAGGAAAAGTTGGAAGTCTCCTATTTCATTAAATGTTCATCTTTTGCCCTGGAAGAAAAGGCTCAGTTTTTCTGGACAATGAATTCTTGACTGCATTCCAAGCTCCCTTGCTTTTTGCAATATTACTTTCCACGCCCTTCAATCCATTAATGTGGTTGCATCCAGGTCCTATGTAGTCCTTATTGTGGCTCCTTGGTATTTAAATTGTTTCTTTCTGTCTGCTTGTAGGATTTTCTCTTTTATCTGACAGTTCTGGAATTTGGCCACAATATTCCTTGGCATTTTCATTTTGGGGTCCCTTTCTGGAGGGGATCGTTGTATTCTTTCAATAACTATTTTATCTTCTGCTTCCATGATATCAGGGCAGTTTTCCATCACTAAATCGTGAGGCATTAATTCCAGGCTTTTTTACTCTTCTATGTTTTCAGGAAGACCTATAAGTCTTCAGTTTTCTCTCTTTGATCTATTCTAGGGGTCAGTGATTTTGCTGATGAGGTATTTCACATTTTTTTCCTATTTTTTCAATTTTTTGATTTTGTTTAACAGATTCTTGTTGTCTCATGAAGTCATTGGTTTCCACAGACTCCATTCTTTTTTTTTTTTTAGAGAAAAATTTTCTTCATTTACATTTTGCAACTCCTTTTCCCGTAGGTCAATTCTATTTTTTATGAGTTTTCCATTTGACCAATTGAGGTTTTGACAGAATTATTTTCTTTTTTTCTATTTGTCCAATTGTATTTTACAAGGATTTGCTTTCTTGTTGCAAGGTGTTTATTTTCTCTTGGGTCCCTTTTCTCAAATTTTCCAATTGATTTTTAAACCCCTTCCTAATTTTGTCAAGGAAGTCTTTCTGTGTTGGAGACCAAATAATATTCTCCTCAGAGGTTCTGCATTTCTCTGAGTTAGGGTCTTTTCCTTCTAGGAATTTTTCTATGGACCCTCCTTTTTAATAACTTTTCTTCATTTTCCTAAGATCTTATGTTGGGGGAGGGGCTGGTTCACACAGGTTTGGTGTTGGGATCCCTAGAGGCTTAACTCACTGGGTTTAGCAATTCTAAGTGGGCTGACCAGTATTTGCTTGCTGAGTGTAGTAATGCCACCCAGTCAGTAGAGGGTGCTAGACGCTTTGCTCACTGAGTGTAACAACTTCTCTCAGATATTAGGAGTTGCTGGAGGCTTTGTTCACTTAGTGTAATATCTCAACCCAACCAATCAGGGGTACTAGAGGTTTTACTCACTGAGTGTAATAACTCCACCCAGCCAGTAGTGAGTGCTAGAGGCTAGCACTCACCCTCCTTCTCTTCTGATAACCCCCAGACTGTCAATCCCACCACCAATGCCTCCACTCTCACTCTGTTTCTCGGAGTGGAGTGGTTCCCACAGTGTAAGCCTCCATGTCTGATCTTATATTAGTCTTGCTCTCAAAAGGCACCATTAGTTGTCTGCTCTCTGCACCCCCCACACCCACTATCCTTGAAGACAGACCTTGAGGTAGGTGTTCTCCTAGCTTCTCTTCTGGGTTTTGTTGATCATATTTTTTTTAAGAGGGCCTGTATTTTCTCTGCCATCTTGGCTTGAACTAGAGTCATAATTTAAAGGCATTTGGAGTGGTCTGGGGGAGAGCTTCTCAGATTTCCTGCCTTGACTTTTCCACCTTGACTCCACTCTGCCCCCAAGCCCCAATTCTGCTTTGTAAGGTATTCTTCTCCTCATTGGCCTTGTGGACTGCTTTCCCCATTTGACCCAAACTGGTTTTAAAGATGTTATTTTTTCAGCATATTTCTTTGTGTCTTCTTCACCACCACTGACTTGGTTTTCATGATTTTCCCATATTGCTCTCATTTCTCTTCCCAATATTTCCTCTACCTCCCTTACTGTTGTGCTCCTGACAACTAGCCTATCCTTTACCCAGACTAACATTGAAGAGGCTGGAGACAAAGATGGAAAGTTCTCTGAAATGTTTTCCATTTATATAAACCCTGGCAAGTGTTTAAATACGGTTTTTCACTGCCAGTCCGGAGGCATTCTTTAATTACAAGTCAAACAATGCCTCATGCCTGCAGACAACAGGTGTTAAAAGTTTACTTAGTACTCCCACACACAATAGTTCCTTACAACCCCCCCCCCCTTTTGTTTTTGAAATGCATTTCCTATAAGCTATCTGCAAGAGGGTGGATTATTTTCAGACTCAGCTTGTTCAGTAGGGAGGTCTTGTATTGAAGCATTATCACACTTGATAGTTTCCCCAAAAACAATTAAATTCAAAACCCAAACATAAGTAACTGTATGACAATTATATCAATTTAGCATCAAAACAAATCAGAAAGTACAAATATCTCTTTCCCAAAAGAAATCAGTAAATTACATGATTCAATATTCCTAAATTCCTATAAATATCATTTATTCTAATATAATTTCCTTCTGAATTACACACACACACACACATATAAACACACACACACACACAAAAACAGAAACAACTCTCTTGAAACACATTTATTAAGCTGACATTGATACCCTGGTCAGTACCAGATCTCAGAATATAGAAAAGTTTTCCCACATCTCCAGGCCAGTAGAGAGATGTGAAAATGTCCTATTGATTATTAAATACACATATACACATATAATGCACCAATTATGACCAGTAAAGAAAAATAACTTTTATATATTCATGAAAATCTTGGAAATAGTCAATCAAAAAAATTGAATGCTTTCTTGAGCCACTTCACAAAACTCCAAGTTAGCTATTCTATTACAGAAATATTAGCCACAGGCTCAGGCTTCATTCAAAAGATATAAATCTAAATTTCCCAATCTACTTTATTCTTAACTACCTGACCACAAAGCTTCCCAATCAATAGCCTAAGAAAAACATGGTTGTTGCCCAACCCCTCCCCCTCCTCCCCAAACAGGGAAGAAAGCATGGGGTTCCTGTGATTTCTAAAATAAGTTTTTGGGTGGGTCTTACCCTTCCTGTGGTGAAGCATACATACCTTCTGAAACATAGGTTTGAGTTTTGAAGTTCTAAAAGGGAATATTTCCCTTCTCCCATTCTCCTCCCTTTGCTGAGGGTGGGTGTGGTAGAGAATGAGAGAGAGCATTTGAAATTACTTGAGTTGTTAACAACAGTACAATTTGAAGTTGTTGCATTTTGTGAACAGTAGCCACTACCATTTCAAACTGTCCAATAGCATGTGACATTTTTAGTTAGTATATACTTCATGGCTTTCTGGTGCTGGATCAAGAGTCATGGTGTGCTTGGTTGTGGGATGGAGAGTGGAATACATTGTGGCTTTGGTAGTGGAATTCGTTAGGGGTGCTAGAGTGGATATCAGGGTCAGGGGCACTGATGAGGAGTCTCTGAAGTTGGTCATAGGTTTAGGGGTTTGGGTTGCACTTAGTGCACATAGCGCAGGCAGGCAGGCAGCAGCAGCCAAAACAAGTGACCCCCATATCCCATTCATGGCATTGGTGCTATGGGCGATGGACTGCTGCTGAGGAAGAAGCTCCATCTCCCACTGTGACACCATCTCGGAGGCTCCACTTCCCAACTCAACAGAAGCCCCAATTAAAGAATCCATGTGAATTTTTACCCCTAATTGACTTAATATATCTCTTCTCCATAATATTGTAGAGAGTCCTTCTATTATGAAAGGAGTGACAGTCCCTACTTTATCTTCCTTTCTCCATTTCAAGTGTTGACAAGAAATTTCTGATTCCTTGTTTAGGAAACTTCTTTAGGCCAAGCTCATGGCCAGTTCTGTATGGGGAAACACAGTCTGATCTGTCCCAGTATCAATATATCCTAGGAAAGCAATTCCTTCTACTTGGATAACATAAAGATGTTTTTCTGAAGAAATTGTAGTTGTAAACATAATTTCATTGTGGTTTCTCAGTTTTGGTCCCATTTTCAACCCACTTTCCTTCCTGTTTGTACCAGATTTGAGAAAACACGTAACTGAGCTATGTATGGGTTTTCATTTATGTGACTTTCATCATCATTAGCATTCACTATTGCAATAGAAAAAATTTCCCCACTCATATGCTTTACTAAAGGTATAATTGAGTATACTCTAGATTTGATGGAACCAAAATGATTGGAAATTCCTTATCCATTAATCATAAAGGGTGAATAGATATCTCAGTAGAAGCATGGGGAGGCACCCTAAATTTCCCAGCACTTTGGATCATTAATAGTTTGGTTTGGGTCGGCTTGCTGACAGAGCTGTATATTGGTTTTTCCATTGCATCTCCTGCTGGTCCTGAACTGTCATGCCCCATGATTGTTTTTTGATGGGCTCCTGGGAGAGGACCCCTTTCTCCATTTAAATTTCCTTGTCTACATTCTGATGCCCAGTGTCCTACCTTTTTACACTTTGGACATAGAGTTTTAGGATGATGTGCCCTGACCTTTCTGGATTTAGCTCCTTGGGCACTCCAACAATCTTTAATTGCCTGGGTTTTCCACAAGCAAGTCCATTTCCCTTTATTTTCCATGTGCATATAAGCAAATGCTTCTGTCATTAATTCTGTATGATACTCTGTCACATCTTTGAATCATTTCCTAATGGTGGCATCCTTTCTTAAGCCAATCACTGCTTTCTGACAGTCAACATTTGCATTAGCCCATGCTAATTGTTTTATTGATACATCTATTCCTTCTACATCTCCTAAAGTTCTTCCCACTGACTCCTGCAAATGGGCAAAGAAATCTACTAAAGCCTCATTTCTTTGTCTGATAAGTGCAAATGATTCTTTCTTTTCATTTTATATTGGAATATGCCCCCAAGCATTCTTTACACAGGTAGCAACTCTTTCATGTCTCTAATTCATAATATATTTGGTCTGCATTGTTCAAAAATTGACCTGTGCCATTTAATTGTTCATAATGTGTGGTGGCATTGGGACCTTGTGCATGGCTCAAAGACTTCTGTCTACATTATTCTATAAATTCCTTCATCCAGAAGACAGATTGTCTGGGTGACAATTATAATCTAACTATCTGCTTCCAATCATTAGGTATTAATATGAAGCATACAAGATTATCCAATTGTAGCCGGACAAAAGGTGATCTTGGTCTGTACTCCTCCACTGACTGCTTTAAATCTCTGACTGCTTTTATATCTAGTGACATGTCTTTGCCTAAGGTTTCCTGGATTAAAAGGATCTGGCTGCTCAATAACAGGATATGACTGAAATTGAGCTCCTAAATCCACCAAAATTTCTCCCTCATCTCTTGCCCTTTCAATGGCCTTTTCTAATGGTGAAGTTTCTTCCCTAGGTGCTGTAGGACTGATCCTAGACTTTTATTGATAATACTTCTTTATTTCTTCTGCCTCAGGCCATGGATGTGAATACATTTTCCCTTTCTTTTTGCTGTCCTCCATAGCATCTTGTTACAATAATTTTCTGTCCCATGGTAACTTCTGTGAAGTCTTTTGCTCCGGCATGTTGCCTGGAATTTTTTTTTCCTAGCTTGTATCTGCTGGTTCTTATCCTGGACTCTGGTCAGATAGCTCTGAAATAAGCTTTTTTCTTGCCTTGTGTCCCTGTTCAGGCACCATGTGTTGTGTTCCTACTGGCTAGTTTACCTTTACCCAGACTAATATTGAAGGGGCTGGAGACAAAAATGGAAAGTTCTCTAAAATGTCCTCCATTTATTCAACCCCAAGCAAGTATTTAAATACCCCTTTTCACTCCCAATCCCAAAGCATTCTCTAATTAAAAGTCAAACAATGTCTTGCTTGCAGCCATAGGTGTTAAAAGTTTACTTGGTACTCTCACACACAATAGTCCCTTATACCTTATCCGATTTTCAAAATCTTTTTTGAATTTTTCCATAGCCTGAGAAAAATTAAGATTTTTCTTGGAGGCTTTGGATGTAGGAACTTTGATTTTGTTATCTTCTGAGTATGTATTTTGATCCTCCATAGAACCAAAGTAATTGTCTACGTTGGATTTCTTTTTCTTTTGTTCTTTGCTCATTTCCCGTCTATGACTTGATTTTAACTCTTTGTTAAAGTAGAGCTCTGCTTCAAGGATGAAGGATGCACTTTCCCAAGATTTTGAGTGTTTTTGTGTCTGTTTTCTGGGACATGCCCCCAGGGACCTGCAAATTCTTCTTCTTTTTTTTAAGGTTTTTGCTAGGCAAATAGGATTAAGTGGCTTGCCGAAGGCTAGACAGCTAGGTAATTATGAAGTGTCTGAGGTCAGATTTGAACCCAGGTACTCCTGACTCCAAGGCCGGTGCTCTATCCACTGCGCCACCTAGTTGCTCTGACCTGCAAATTCTTAATTCCTCCCAAGGACTTATGAGAGGTTGTGAATGCTCTACTGGCCTGTGATTTACTCTGTGGACAACCACAAGCACTCCTTTCTGCCCTGAAACTGTGAGAAGGGTCCTTGCTCTGTTGCAGGCAGCAAGCTCTGTTACCCTTGTGCTCCTTTTCCTGAGACTGGGGCCCCAGCCTGAGACCTGAATCTGAGTATGGGTGAGGCAGCAGAGTCCTGCCTCAGGGATAGCAAAGAGACCTCTGCAATTTCCTCCAACCCCCTTACAATCCATGGACTAAGTGCTCTGGAAGCAGCTGCCTGGTTACTTACTGTCAGGTGGTTCCCCTGTAGAATGGACTCCGTTGTCACTCTGGAGCAGCAGAGTTTTCCTGCTGAGTTTCCCAATTGTCCTTGGCAATGCCTGGGCTGATAGGTCTGAAAAATACCACAGCTGCTGGACTTCATGATCCAGGTTCTGCACAGTTTGTTCCTGGCTAGCTGGAGTTGGTTTGCTGCAGCATGATCTGGGATACTCTGCAGGCCCTTTCCAACCCCAGTGTAACAGTCTTCCCACATATCTTCCAAACTGTAATAGGTGGGAAAATTGCTTCACTCAGTCTTTTTTTTGTGAGTTCTGCCATTCTAGAATTTGGTTAGATTGATTATTTCAAGGTATTTGGAGTGGTTTG
This sequence comes from Macrotis lagotis, assembly GCF_037893015.1. Taxonomy (NCBI): domain Eukaryota; kingdom Metazoa; phylum Chordata; class Mammalia; order Peramelemorphia; family Peramelidae; genus Macrotis; species Macrotis lagotis. Next base: position 161,238,256 of record NC_133663.1, read on the forward strand.
TGGGAGAGCTTGTGGCTACCCTTGTCTTTGCTCTTCCCCCAACCCTAAATATTTTTTAATTGATTTATTCAGGCAGGACAATGCAAGGCAGGATTATATTCTAGAGCAACTATTTCAGTAGGAGTAGTGAAGGAGTTTAGGAAGAGTCATTCAAGGTTGAGGGTTGATGGGGTATAAGGAACAAAAGATCAAGGTGGCAAGAAATTCAAGGATAGAAGAAAGGATATTCTAGAAAGTAGTTACCCAGTAAACAAGACTGGGTAGGACTGAAAAAATGAGAACTGATCAGTACAAGGATCAGCCCAAAAACTAGTTATAGAAAGAGCTATAAAGTGAAATAGAGTGATAGGTTATGGAGGGAACTTCAGAATTTAAATTGGTGGTTCTAATACAATTTCAAATGATGGTGACATTTAAAGTATGACTTTTGTGGTGGGTAGCAGAAGTAGGGTAGAGATAGAAGTTACAGGAGAGAAAAAAGTTTGAGCTTATGATATTGGAAGGATAATCAATATAATGATACTGAAGATGATGGATAATGACAGGGGAAAGGCAAAGAAGGACATAGATGCTAAAATCCTGGAGAGACATTAATAACTGACAATATTGGTGGCTGCTATGTGGCACAGAAGAACAGAAGATAGAGTGCCTGGTCTAGAGTCAGGAACACTCATCTTCCTGAGTTCAAATCTGGCTTCAAAACTTACTAACTGTGGTGACGCTAGGCAAATCACTTAATCTTATTTGCCTTAGTTTCTACATTTTTCAAATGGACTGGAAAAGGAAACAGCAAACCACTTCAGTATCTCTGCCAAGAAGACCTTAAGTGGGATCATGAAATTTTGGATAAATCTAAAATGACTGAACAACAACAAGAAATTGGTGAAAACAGTGAAGCTCAAAAGAAGATGCATGTTGTTTTCATGTGGCATGTTCTTCAAAAATGAGATGACTGCGGGATGGTGGCTAGTACTTGCAAGTGACAATGGAAACAAGAGGGCATATTACCCATGCTGCAAAGATGTGAAACCATGAAATGGAGAAGTTTTCCCCAGCTGTCCAGAAATACACAGCAAGCAAAATAGCTAAAATTAAATGTGTGGAAGGGAGGAGTGCCATTTTATATATTTATTTTTGCTTTAGATACAATATTAACCAATTAAATCTGACCAGAATAATATAAAGAGTGGGATCACTTAGTTATGAAATTCTCAAATGCAAGTTTGATTTTCCTGAGTTCATTAAAGTCAAGAAGATTAGATGTTTGTAGGAAGAAGAGGGATAGCATGAAGAAGGAATTTATTAAGTGATTTTTATCTTTTTCTCCTATTTCTGATCAGTTACCAGTTTTTGTCAATTCTACATTACAAGATCTCTAAATCTGTTTTATGCTTTGAATTCTCATTACTGCCATTTTGAATTTCAATCCCTCATTAAATCTAATGTAGACTAAGACAAAAAAAATTCCTAATTGGACATTGTACCTGCAAACCATCATAGAAACTATTACAGAATTAATCTTTCCAAATAGCTGACACAGTGAATAGATTGCCTGACTCAGAGATAACAAGATCTGAGTTGAAATCTGACCCTCAGAAACCTAGATGACACTAAGTATATCAATTAACCTTTATTTGCTCAGTGTTTTTTATCTGCAAAGTGGGAATAATAGTAGCATACCTGCAAAGTGGGAATAATAGTAGCACCCCTTTCAGGGATTTTTTGCAGATAAAGTGACATAATATTTGAAAAATATTTAGCACAGTGTCCAATACATAGTAGGTGCTCAGTAAATGCTTATTATTAATAATAACAACAATAAGAAAACAATAAGAAAATAAAAGATGATCTTTCTGATGTTCCTTTAATTCTAACAATTTATGAAATATGCAGCTTACTTGATTACAAATTTTCAAAGATCTCTGTTACTTGCCATTTTCAATCTAATTTAAATCTAAACCCTTTAATTGGACATTCATAGGATTACAAAATTTAGAATTGAAAAGAAATTTAAATGCCATCTCATCTAACATTCCTTTTCATGGCATGTGTACTGAGGCACAAAAAAGTTAAGCTATTTACTCAGATAGTAAAACCAGGATTTCAATCCAGATCTTATTCCTCCACAATCTATCCCCAGTGTACTTGTTCTCTATTGTACTATGCAAATTTCACTACAATATAATTTTGTTGTTGTTGATTCTCTGATCCCATTCTCTTCCCTAATATAATCTATTCTTTATATTGCTATCAAATAAATCTTCCTTATGCAAAAATCCGATCATTCTTCAGCTCAAGACCCTTTGATGACTTCCTATTTAATAATAGTCCACACACCTTAAGCTGACACACACGGCTTTCCAACTTCTAATGTTTCTCTGCTTTTCAAAGTATCTTATATCAGTTCATTCTATGCTCTTGCCTAAGAAAGATTCTTTGCCATCCTTTATAGGCATTCATTTCTTTCCTTTCTTTCTTATTTCATCTCAGTGCTCATGTGATTATCCTATTTCAAAAAGTTCTTCCTCCATTTACCACTTATTAAAATTTCCTCTTCTCAATATCCAACTTTATTATCACCTTCTCAAATTACATATAACGAAATGGAAATTACTTTTCTTCCTTGAATGTAACTAAATTTCTCATACCACTAATGGACCATCAAGCCCAAGAGTCCTTGGAAAAATTGTATCCTGCCCCCATCCTATAGTAGTTGTTCTACTTTCAGCCCAATACTGCCCTTTACCTCATCATCTATCATCAAAGGAATAAATACTTTTTGAAATACAACCTGTCAAAATCTTTCCAGATGCTATAGTTTCAACTTTTTCAGAAGCCATAGATACAAAGGACTTAGAAAAGTATGATCTCATATTCACAATTCTTGGTATTGAACTAAAGATCTCCAAATGCTCCAATATCAGAAACAAATAGGATATTATCAAATTTCTATGCACTAGAGCACAGTCCTGATAGTACTATGTGGGAAAAGGGCAAATATTCAATTTTTTATCTCCTACATATTTTACTTCCACTTAAACACATCATAGTGCTCAATAGAATCATGTGCAAGTATAAAATTTTCTTCCATATATTAATATATACATACAAAAGTCACTTGATACTGTGTGGATTGGGACTTAAATTGTGATTCTGTCCCCTGTTTGCCTTAAAGCAAGTAACTGAATCACTCTGGCCTCCATTTCTTTAGTTGAATGAGTTGGGGAACTAGACTATACTAATCTTATGATCTTATGAGAAAGCTGTGCTTAGAAATTAAGATGTCATAGCTATTTGTTTTTTACAACATTTATGCCTTTTTTTCTCATTTTATTTTCTACTGTTGAAAAGACACATTACAATCTAGTCCTTCCTGACAGAAATGATGGCAGTTTTTAAAAAGAAAGAAAAAAAGCTCTTTGCCTTTACATCTTTTTCTTCTATTATTTTTATGAAGTTTTATTAAAAGACTTGTTGAATCCCAGAGTCTTAGATATCTATCTATCTATCTATCTATATCTATCTATCTATCTATCTATCTATCTATCTATCTATCTATATCGATATCGATATCGATATCTATCTATCTATATCTATATACATATATATGTATATATAAATATATATACATATATATATATATATACATATATATATATATATATATATATATATATATATATATATATATATATACCAAAGTAACTTAGTATCTCTGGATTTTTGTTTGAGAAAAGTCTTTGGTGGGTGAGGCTATCTTGGCATTTCAATGAGACACAAGCAGGCCCCCATTTATGAAGCACTTAGTGTCAAACACCATGCTAGATGTTAAAACTACAAATATGAAAGTGAAACAGTCCTCAGCATGAAGAAACTTAGATTCTATTTGAGGAGACAATATGTACACTTACAGGTAAATGCAACCCATGTGCAAAATAGATATCAGGTAATTAGGAGATGGGAAGAAGGCATACAATCTCATCCCCCCATATTTCTACAGATTTTACATTTTTTATACATTTCTATTTACTTGGATATTATTGCTAATATAGAAAGCACTTCATGATAGCAGATTTTTGTTCATTAAATTAAGGTGCTTCAGGTGCATTTGTGGACAAAAGCTCATTAAATATTAATAAAGAAAGAGGTTCTTGAATCAATATTTTTGAATATAAAAGGGGTTTATTCCTTTGTCTTGATTATGGTTAAACTATACATGGACTGATGTATTCTTCATTCCTTCTCATTCATGTCTTTAGATATTATAATGATGAAAAAGTTTTAAAAAATACAGAAAAAGCAATCTTATCAACTTAGGAAAGAAATCTTGGCATATTTTTATTAGTATTTATCTTTTCTTTCTATATAGTCAGGAAGTACTAATTAATCTATTAGAGATTATGTAGGTTCCCCCAGTCTCTCATTCATTCTGAAATAATTCAACACACTAAAAATAGCAAAGAGGAGGCAATTTGAGGTTTGTTTGATAAGATGTCATTATAAGATCCTTTTGTATTACTTGTGCTACCTCATATGCTTCATATATTTACAGTATTCTGTGCTTATCCTTCTTAATACTGACAGTATGTCAGTATGAGGGCATCTTAATTCTGCATCTACAACATCTAAATGTCAAACATTGGTTCTTGCAGCCAGAGTCCAACTATATATAACTTCCCCCATTAAATCTGTCTTATCTGTGTCTCAGTTGGAAATGTCAATTAATGAAGGAATCTAAGCTCATATTTTGAAAAAAAAGCTCAGTGACAATGCCATGATATTCTCCAGTCTATCTGTCAAACAGTCTTCTCCTCTCTCAATCTCTGTTTTGATATTTTAATTAAGCCTTGATTATGTGCTGGCAGAATTTTTTTAATAATGGACAAAAATCTTCCAAAGCACCACTATTTTTGTTATATGTTCATCATGACTCTGCACAATCAAAAACTTACCATTTCTTATTTTTTTCATTGTTTTTATACCTTCCAGTTCAATAGATTCACTGTCATGGTGCCCACACCAAGGAAATAGACTTGGGCCTTTGAATACTGTATTAGAAGTCAGTCCTAATTCTGGTAGGATATTGTGCTTCATATAGATAGAAGAGTCAGTTATCATGCTATTGTGAAATCATATTGAAGAAGAATAAAGTCTTCTAATATTATGATTACTATTATTTTATTCCTTTTTATTAACAGTCATTGATACCTTATATTTGAATAACTTTAAGTTTGTAAATCCGTTCAGATACATTATCTCATCTGATCCTTGCAGTGATCTTTTGAGGCAGATATAAAGTAATTATCAAATATTAGCACCTACTAAAATTATACATTATTCTAGCTATTAGAGAGAAATGAAAGCAATTCCTACCCTCAAGAATTTTACTTTCTATGGGGATTTGGGTAACAGAATGTTTACATCTAAGTGTATACAAAATGAAAATTTTTTTTATTGTTTGTACCTGTGATTTATGTTAGCCAACAAGAAATTTTAAAGGTCTTGCTATGTAATAAGTATTGTACTAATCATACTTAGCAAGGCAAAAGCAAATTCCCTAGCTTCAGCAAAGAACAACCATGGGAGAAACAACACACAAATAACTATGTATATTTGTAGGTGATCCTCTGTAAGTAAATACCTTCTGTTTTGCATATCTCCACCTTCTCTACAAATTATAATTTCAGTTTAGGGCACTCAAATATAATCAACTGGTTTGAGATCACATAACCATTGGGATTTAAAACCTAGACCTTTCTGACTGTATTTCTCCTGTGAAATGAACTGCATGACGCAGCCATCTCAGGAGATGATAGTGAGAGCTGACTTCACTTTCTTAGTTACTTTAATTGCACAATGCCAAGAAGATCCATTTTCAATATAATACATGTGATATAGAAAAAAGTTTGATTTGGCAAAAACATAATAGACATTAAGCTCCCTATATTTTTTTGTATCACCAAATTGAATGTATTTGCTCCAAAGCTACCATTCTGTTTGGTTTCTAGTAACCTCAATAAAATAGTTTTTTTCTTTCTATTCCTTCATTTTCTCCCCATCATTTTTCTTTTAAAATATTTCTTTATATTTGAACTTTGGTGTCCAGATTGATCAGTCTACCCTCTGAGTACACCTATGATTAGGCTCAAGAGGAGATTTTTTAGATTAACAAAACTTTTATTTTTATTTTTTCCAGTTATATGCAGACAGTTTCCAACATTCATTCTTTTACAAACTTGAGTTCCACATTTTCCTTCTACCTTCCCTGTCTCCTTCCCATAGCAGTGAATAATGTGATACAGGTTGTACATATACAATTGTGTTTAACATATTTCCATATTAGTCATATTATGAAAGAAAAATTAGAACTGAGGGGTGGGTATTTAAGAGCGGAAGAAACACCTAAAAGAAGTTTTAAAAATTGAACATAATATTCATTGCTCTACAATCAAAGTCCAGAGGTTGTTCTCTGAATTTGAATGTTATTTTCCATAACTGGTCTCTCAGGATTATCCTTGACCACTGTACTGCTGATAGGAGCTGCATCCATTGTAGTTGATCACATTGTTGTTAATGCGGACAATGTTCTCCTGGTTTTATTCACTGCACTCAAGATCAATTCAATTAAGTCTTTTAAAGCTTTTCTAAAGTCCTGCAGCTCATGATTTCTTATTCAATAATACTCCATAATATTCAGGTATCAACTTGTTCAGTGATTCCCCAATTGATGGCATTCCCTCAATTTCTAGGTTTTTGACACTACAAAGAAATTCTATAAATAATTTTGTACATATGGGTCTTTTCCTTTTTTATGATCTCTTTGGGATATAGACTTATTGGTGATAAAGCTGGATCAAAGGGTATGAAGTTTTATTGCCCCTGGGCAGAGTTCCAAATTGCTCCTCCACAATGGTTGAATTAGTTCACATTTACAACATCAATGTATTAGTTTCCCAACTTTCCCACATTCCCTCCAACATTGATCATTTTCCCTTTTTTTTTTCCATTTGAACCAATCTGATAGTTGTGAGGTGGTACCTCAGAATTGATTTAATTTGCATTTCTCTACTCAATAATGATTTGTAGCATTTTTTCATATGATTATAAATCGATTTAATTTCTTCATGTGAAAAGTGCCTGTTCATACCCTTTGACCATTTGTCAAATGGAGAATGATTTGTATTCTTATAAATTCCACTCAGTTCCCTCTATATTTTAGAAATGAGTCCATCAGAAAATGAACTATGAAAAATATTTTCCATCTTTCTGCATTCCTTTTAATCTTGGTTGCATTGGGGCAGGGAGTATTTGTGGAAAACCTTTTTTAAAATTTAATGTAGTTAAAATTATCCATTACTCAATTTACAATGTTCTATATCTTATTTGGTCATAAACCTCTCCCTTCTCCTTAGATCTGACAGCCTATTTTTCTAAAAGGCTTATGATAGCATCCTTTATGTCTAAATTCTGAAGTCATTTTCACCTTATCTTGGTATATGGCATGAGACATTGGTCTTTGCCTAGTTTTTGCCATACTATTTTCCAATTTTCCCAGCAGATTTTGTCAAACAGACAATTCTTGTCCTAGAAGTTAGAGTTTTGGGGTATATCAAACAGTTAATTATTAGTCATTTCCTACTGTTTCTCTTGTACCTAAATGTATTCTGCTGATATATACTTCTCTGTATCTGGTATGGCTAGACCAACTTCCTTTGCATTTCCCCCCATTAATTTTCTTGATATTCTTGACTTTCTTCCCTCCAGAAGAAATTTGTTCCCATTTGTTCTAGAGCTGTAAAATAATTTTTGGTACTTTTATTGGTATGGCATTGAATAATTTAATTTAGGTAGAATTGTCATTTTTATTATATTAGTTTGACTGATCCATGAGAAATTGACATTTGTTCAATTGTTTAGATCTGACTTTAAGAAATTATACTTTCTTTGTTCAATTTCCCCCTGTTTTGCTTAAAAAGAATGAAAAACTTCTATAGCTAACTGAGGCCTAGGATTTTTTTAGTTGCTTATCATGGTAACAAATCTAGGTTTAGCAAAATATTGAAAAAAAAGATGTAATATAATAGAAAATACATTGGATTTGGAGCCAGATAGCCTGAGGAAGGAACCCAAGTATGTCATTTAGTAACTGCATATCATGAGACTACTCTGGAAATCAGTTCCATTATAAAATGTCAGAGTTGGATACTATGATTTCTAAGATCCTTTTCAGGATTAAATATATGCTCCAAATATCCTGTCCTTTAATCAGGACAAAAATAAACATTACAGTAGTGAGGGAAAAAAGTATGAATCACATTCCTGAAGTAACATCCATCCTGAGGGTGTAAATGTGTCCATCCACTTCTTTCCCAGAGCTCCATCAGATTCATGGCTCAGACAATCAAGCCACGGAACCAGGCTCCCTGTAGGTTGAGGGTATTTTAAGATACAACTCAATATTTTCTTCTTCTTCTTCTTTATATAATACTCCACTTTCCAACAGCTCTCTTCTCCTCTCTGACAATCACTATTATCATCCTTCATGCCTTCTGTCTTCAAAATTCAGCTCAGGTGCCACTTTTTACATGAAGTTTTTCCTAATTTCCTATTTGCCAGTGCCCTCCCCCCTAATATTACATTTTATTTATTTTGCGCATATTCACTATTTTTTCAGATTTTTGCATGTTGTCTTCTCTATAAAATGTAAACTACTTAAAGAAAATAACAATTTCATTGTCATTGCTTTCACAGAGTTTAACATAGCACCTTGAACATATTTCCAAATAACTATATAATCTCATTATTTTGAAAGTTATATCCAGTGTTGGTCTCATGGTTCCAAAGAAATTCAAGCCTTCTTATTTTGTACTTCCTAGGGCTACAGTTTCAACAAATGGGAGAATATGTGTCTAGGATCAACTATGCTAGACTTTTACTTAATGTTTATTATCAAATAAAGTTTTAATTTGGCAAAAGCATGCAGAATCATGCATAGTGGGGAACTAAGGGGATGAAGAATTTAAAGGTTTTTTTCTAAAAATCCATGACTAAGAGTGAGCAGCATTAAATGTGCATATGGGTAATATTGGAAGTGTTGATGAGAGTCAACTAGTCCTTAAAATCTAATTCTTGCCAACGTAGCATGCCACTTGATAGATAACTTACTTTGAAGGACTCCTCACTCTGAACTGTTCTCCTAGTCTTGTCACTTAAGTGCTCAACATCTTTGTACACTTTGACACTTAAACTGACAGTTCTAACCTGCTATCATTTGGTAAGGTATCTCGTGACATGATATGTTTGGCTAATTGCAGTCCATCTGGCTGAGGAAACTGACAGCTGGAAAGCTGACAGAAGACCCATTGAAGCAAGAAGTCACCAAGTTTATTTAAAAATTCCTTGTGTAGATAGGGCTATTGGGAGACATGTTGCAAAATTTTAAATGCAAAGCAATACAAAGCAATGGTATGGACATTGGCTCAGAGATCAAGACAGGCAGCTAATTGAAATGATTGGTGTTTCAAATAAAAGTATACAAACTCCATAAGTGACTTCTTAAAAAAATTAGACTTCCATGTTATTACATTAATAGATATGTTAACTGACCAAGAGACAATGCCTAAAAAACTACCAAAACTACCAGTTGAAAAGTGAAAAAGTCAGGTTATTCAGCATTGTATTCAACAAGACAGATCTTCATATTAAATTCATAGATTTGAACATGTTTTTGCTGAATTCAGAAAACATCTTTCACATATAGATAGTCTTCTTCTTATTATTGCCTGAGCCAAGAATTTTTGCATGAACATTCAGATATTGGAAATAACATTCCAAAAAATCCTATTCAGATGTTTTGTTTGTGTGGAGGTGACCTTTATTCTATCTAGACCTGCAGGGTATAAGCTCTTGGGGATGTCAGCAAACTGGAAACTTTTTGAGTACTAACTGGTATTAGTCTACCTCACCTCTGGCAAACTGCCTAGTTCAGTTTCCAAAAAGTCATGACTGACCACAAGATGGTGAATTATTTCACCCACAAGAACTCCTTAAAACTACATATAGAAATATGGGAAGGGTCAATCAGCAAGTCAAAAAAATCTTGTCTTTTGAAATATTTAAGCAAATAGAAGAATGCTAAAGTAATAATCTGATTTTAAGTGTCAGACATAGACATATTAAGAAAAAACAAAATTCCTGTCTACCTTAACACTTTTCAATTTCCAAAATACAATTTAGAGGGCATGGTACTGTGAAAATTATTATTGGCTCTGGAGGTTAATTAGTTGTTTTGTATCTGACTTTTCATTACGCTATTCAGAATTTTCTTGGCAAATACTCTGGTTTCCATTTATTTCTCTAGATCATTTTATAGTTGAGGAAATTGAGGCAAACATGTCTGAGTCAATTTTGGGCTCTGGAATTCTTAACTTTATCCTGTGCTGGATTCAAATGATTGTTTTGACAATTTCTAGCTGTGTAATGCAATCAAAATTAAGGCAAAAGTTCCCTAAGCTTATAATCTAGTGGTAACCACAACATGCAAATAAATATATACAAAGCAAAGTATATACAGAACAAATGATGTTTGTCCTTTGATTCTTGAAAAGAACATCAGGGAGGACTGTGATAAATAGTAAATAATTAAATGGTGGGAAGGCACTGGACTTAAGAGGTATTAAGGAAGGCTTCCCATAGAAGATGGGATTTTTGATAAGACATGCAATTGAATTGCATGAATGAATTGAATTTAAGTGAGAGAGGATAGTAAATAATTAACAGAAGAAAGGCACCAGACTTTTTTTTTATTGATGTTTTATTTTTCCAAATATATGTTATGGAAGCTTTTCAGCATTCATCCATATGCCCATGCATTTATTTAAGTTTGAAAATTTTCTTCCATCCTCCCTTACCACCCCTCTCTCCTCAGCAGCAGACAGTCAGGTTAATATTAACACATTTGTGTTTAGCATGTTTATAGATTAGTCTTTTTTGGTATGAGGAATTAGGATTAAGGAAAGAAATACTTGAGATTTTTTTATTAAAAAGTGAATGCAGTGTTCATCATATTTTGAAGGAGTTTTTTGTTTGATTTTGCTTTGTTTTGTTTTGTTTTTCTTCCTCTGGATGGTGATAATATTGTCCATAACTGTTCTAATACTGTTGTCCTTGCTCTCTGAATGACTGAGAGCAGCTGCATTCATCAGGGTTGACCATCTTACTATGCTGTTGTTAACATGTATATTGCTCTCTTTGGCTCTGCTCCCTTCACTCAGAATCATATCCTATAATTCATTCCATACTGCTCTAGAGTCTAACATTTATGGTTTCTTATAGAACAACAAAATTCCATAATGTTCATGTACTGTAAGTTGTTTAGCCATTCCCAGATTGAGGGGCATCTCCTCAATTTCCATTTCTTTGCCACTACAAAAAGAATTGCTATGAATATTTTGGAACATGTGGGACTTTCCCCATTTTTTATGATTTTTTCTGGGATATAGGCCTAGAATTAGAATTGCTGGGACAAAGAGTTTGAACAGTTTTATTGCTTTTTGAACATAGCTCCATACTACTCTCCAGAATGGTTGGATCATTCACAACTCCACCAGCAATGCATTAATGTCCCAGTCCTCCCACAACCTCTCTAACAATGATCATTTTACCTTTTTGTCATCTCAGCCCACCTGATAGGTGTGAGATTTTATCTCAGAGTTGTTTTCATTGGTATTTCTCTAAATAATAATGATTTGGAACATTTTATATGATTATATAGCTTTAATTTCTTTATTTGAAAACTATTCATTCCCTTTGACCATTTATAAATTGAGGAATGACTTGCAACCTTAAAAATTTGATACAGTTCTCTCTCTATATTTTAGAAATAATAGCTAATTGTGGAGATTGTATCCCAGCGTTCTGCTTACCTTCTAATTTTGGCAGCATTGATTTTATTAGTGCAAAACCTTTTTAATTTAGCAAAGTCAATATTGTTCTATTAGAAACCAGGAGGGACAGGAATTCAGGAAAGCCTGGAGGGATTTGCATGAACTGATGCTGAGTGAGATGAGCAGAACCAGAAAAACACTATACACCCTAACAGCAACATGGGGGTGATGATCAACCCTGATGGACTTGCTTATTCCATCAGTGCAACAATCAGGGACAATTTTGGACTGGCTGCAATGGAGAATACCATCTGTATCCAGATAAAGAGCTGTGGAGTTTGAACAAAGTTCAAGGACTATTCCCTTTAATTTAGAAAAAAAACAAATATCTTATTGTCTGATCTTGTTATCTCTTATACTTTTTGTTTCTTCCTTAAGGATATGATTTCTCTCTCATCATACTCAATTTGGATTAATGTACAACATGAAAATAAAGTAAAGACTGACAGATTGCTTTCCGTGGGGGTGGGGGGTGGGGGGAGGGAAGTAAGATTGGGGGAAAAATTGTAAAACTCAAATAAATATTTAATAAAAGAAAAAAACAATAAAAAATTTAAAAAAAAGAAACAGGAGGGATGGTAATTCAGAGAAGCTTGGAAAGATTTGCATGAACTGATGCTGAGCCAGAAGAACATTGTAAACTGTAACAACAACATGGGGTTGATCAACCTTAATGGACATGCTCATTTCATCAGTGCAATAAACAGGGACAATTTTAGAGTATCTGTGATGGAGAATATCATTGGTATACAAAGAAAGAACTGTGGAGTTTAAACAAAGACAAAAGACTATTACCTTCAATTAAAAAAAAAGTTGTCATGTATTATGTATATGTATTTTACTTTTTCCTTAAGGATATGATTTTTCTCTCAAAACATTCAATTTTGATCAATGTATACCATGGAAACAATTTAAAGACTAACAAACTGCCTTCTTTGGAGGGATAGGGGCAGGGAAGCGAGGCTGGGGGAAAAAGTGTAAAATTAAAAACAATACAAAAATGATAGGTAGAAAATACTATTGGATATAATTGGAAAACAAATAAAATGTTCATGTTAAAATTTTAATAAAGTAAAAATCATTCATTTTACAGCTTATAATGTACTCTATTTCTTATTTGGTCATAAATTTGTCCCCTTTTCTTAGAACTGGTAGATAATTTCTTGGTATACTAATTTATCCATATTGTTGCCCTTTATGTCTAAATCTTGTATCCATTTTGACCTTATTTTCTATAGGGTGTGAGATATGGGTGTATGCTTAGTTTTTGCCAGTTTACCCAACAATTTTTGTCAAATAGTGAGTTCTTATCCACAAAGCTAATGACTTTGGGTTTCACAAAGAGTAGATTTCTGGAGTCATTTACTCCTCTTTCTTTTCAACCCATCCTAATCTGTTTCTTAACTAGTACCAGGCAGTTTTGATTACTACCACTTTACGGTGCCTATTGCATCATGGTCTTTATTATTTAGTTTTATGTATTTATAATTTAGTTAGGCCACCTTCCTTTACATTTTTTTTCATCAGTCCCTTGGCTATTCTTGATCTTTTGTTGCTCTAGATGAATTTTGTTACTATTTTTTCCAGTTGAGTAAAATAATTATTTGGTAGTTTGATTGGTTTGGCACTGAATAAGTGATTTAATTTGGGTAGAATTGTCATTTTTTATTTTATTAGGTAGACCTAAACATGAGCAATTGACATTTTCCCAATTATTTAGATCTGACTTTATTTGGATGAGAAATGCTTTATAACTATGTTTATACCATTTCTAAGTTTCTCTCGGGAGGTAGAATCCCAAGTATTTAATGTTGTCTATAGTTACTTTAAATTGAATTTCTCTTTATATTTCTTGCTCTTGGGCTTTGTTGCTCATATATAAAAATACTGATGATTTATATGAGTTTATTTTATATTCTGCTACTTTGCTGAATTTGATAATTGTTTCAAGGAGTTTTTGAGATGATTTTCTCACTATTCTCTGCAAAGAGTGAAAGTTTGGTTTTCTCACTACCAATTCCTTCAATTTCTTTTTTTCTCTTATTGCTAAAGCTAACATTTCTGAAACTATTTTGAATAGTAATGGTGATAATGGGAATCTTTGTTTCACCCCTGATCTTCTTGGAAGTGCTCCAAGTTTATCCCATTACATATAATATTTGTTGATGGTTTTGGATAGATATTATGTATTATTTTAAGGAAAACTCCATTTATTCCTATACTCTCTAGTGTTTTTCATAGGAATGTATGTTATATTTTTCAAAGGTTATTTCAGTATCTATTGAGATAATCATAAGATTTATGTTGATTTTAATATTCATATGTTCAATTATTTTGAATATTTTCCTAATATTGCACCATCTCTACCTATCTGTTATAAAACTACCTGATCATGCTGTATTATCCTAGTAATAACTTGCTGAAATCTCATTGCTAAAATTTTATTTAAGATTTTTACATCAATGTTCATTAGGGTGATTGTTTTGTTTTAGTACTTCCTGGTTTACGTATAAGCACCATGTTGGTATCATAAAAGGAATTTGATAAAACTCCTCATATTTTAAAAATAGTTTTATGTAGAATATGAATTAATTGTTATTTAAATATTCTTGAGAATTCACTTGTAAATCCATCTGGACCTGGAGACTTGTTATTAGGCAGTTTATTGATGGCTTCTTCAATTTGTTTGTCTGAAATGGGGTTGTTTAAGAAGTTATTTCCTCTTCCATTCATTTGGGTAGTTTGTATTTTTGTAAATATTCATCCATTTCATTAAGTTATACAATTGGGCAAAGTAGCTCTGAATTATCTCTTTAATTTCCTCCTCGTTGGTGGTTAGTTCACCCTTTTCATTTTTGATCTTAATAATTTGTTTTTCCTTCTTTCTTTTTTAAATCGGATTAACCAAAAGTTTATCTATTTTAATGGCTTTTTCATGAAACCAACTAAGTCTTATTTATTTGCTCAATGATTTTCTTGCATTCAATTTTATTACTCTCTCCCCTGATTTTCAGTATTTCTAATTTGGCATTTAATTGGGGGTCTTTAATTTTTCTTTTCTAGCTTTTTCAGTTGCATACCCACTTCACTCATTTTCTCTTTTCTCTATTTTATTCATTTAAGCATTTAGAGATATAAAGTTTACCCTCAAAACTGCCTTGGCTGCATCCCATAAGTTTTGGTTTGATGTCTCATTAGCATCATTTTCTTGGATATAATATTTGTTCACTTCTATGATTTGTTGTTTGATCCACTCATTATTTAAAATTAAGCTATTTAGTTTCCAATTCATCTTTATTTTCTCTTTCCATGACCCTTTATTGTATTTTTATTGCATCATGGTCTGAAAAATATGCCTTTATTATTTCTGCCTTTTTGCATTTTATTAAACCATTTTTATGCCCTTGCATGGTCAGTTTTTGGTCTAGGTGCCACATACTGCTGAGAAAATGATATATTCTTTTCTATACCCAAGGTATATTCTTTTCTATCTCCATCAAGTTTTCTCTAGAAGTCTATCAAATCTAAGTTTTCTAAGATTTCTTTCACATTCTCAACTTTCTTATGTATTTTGTGGTTAAATTTATGTAGTTCTGAGAGAGGGATCTTGAGGTCCCCCATTATTAAAGTTTTGCTATCTATGTCTCCTTGTAACTCATTCAACTTTACTTCTAGGAATTTGTATGCTATACCACTAAGTGCATTCATGTTTAATAAGGCTTCATAACCTATGGTGCCTTTTAAGAAGAGGTAGTTTCCTTTATTAACCCTTTTTACTGATGTTTTATTTTTCTAAATACATGTTATAAAAGTTTTTCAGCATTCATCCATATGCCTCTGTAAATTTTTAAGTTACAGAATTCCCTTCCACCCTCCTTTCCCACTCCCCTTCCCTCAGTGGTGAACAGTCAGTTTAATATTGTACATACACATTTGTGTTAAGCATATGTACAGATCAGTCATTTCAGTATGAGAAATTAGAATTAAGGGAAAGAAATACATGAGATATTTTTAAAGAAAATGAATATAGTGTTCATCAGATTCTGAAGGGGTTTTTTTGTTTTGTTTTGCTTTTCTTCCTCTTTATTAGGATATTATTGTCTAAAGCCAGTCTAATAAGGTTATCCTAGTTCTCTGAACTTCTTAGAATAGCTGCATCTATTAAGGTAGATCATCTCACAATGTGGTTGTTAATGTACATTTTTCTCTTTGTTCTGCTCCCTTCACTCATTATCAAATCCTCTAATTCATTCCATGCTTCTCTCTTTTTTTTTTTAGTTTTTGCAAGGCAAATGGGGTTAAGTGGCTTGCCCAAGGCCACACAGCTAGGCAATTATTAAGTGTCTGAGATGGGATTTGAACCCAGGTACTCCTGACTCCAAGGCCGATGCTTTATCCACTACACCACCTAGCCACCCCCCACTATGCCACCTAGCTGCCCCATTCCATGCTTCTCTAGAGTGTGATCATTTACATTTCTTATAGAACTATTATATTCCATAGTATTCAAGTACCATAACTTGTTAACCTTTCCCCTCAATGATGGGCATCCCCTCAATTTCCAATTCTTTGGCACTACAAAAAGAGCTGCTATGAATATTTTGGAACATGTAAACTTTTCCTATTTTGTTATGATTTCTTCTGGTTACAGGCCTAGAATTGGAATTGCTGGGTATAAACAGTTTTATTGTTCTGTGGGCATAGCTCTATATTGCTATCCAGAATGGTTGGATTAGTTCACACCTCATCCCTTTTAGGAGATCTATTTTTGCTTTTGCTTTATCTGAGATCAGGAATGCAAGCCTGATATTTTTTTTTTATTTCAGCTGAAATTTTCCTTTACCTTGTGTGTGTCTCTCTGCTTCGAATGTATTTCTTGTAAACAACATATTGTAGTATTCTTATTTTTAATCCATTCTACTATCCCCTTCCATTTTATGGGTCAATTCATCCCAGTCTCATTTACAGTTAAAATTATTAATTCTATATTTCCCTCCATGCTAACTTTCCCCTCTTATATTTTTCTCTTTCCTTTCCTCTCATTCTTCCCCATGAAAGGTTTATTCCCTTTCCCCTTTAACTTTTCTTTTAAATTTTACTTTCACTTTATTTTCACTTATACCTTGACCATCCCTTTTATAAGTCCCTTCTTCCCTTATCTTTCTCTTGCCCTGTCTCCCCCCCTACCCCAGTATAGAGTAGGATAGATTTTTAAACCCAAGTGGAAATGTATCTTATTCCCTCTCTGGGCCAAATCTACTGCATAGAATTTACTCAATGTTCACACCTTCCCTGTTTTCCATCTAATAGTATAAATTTCTGTGCCTCTTCATCTAGTGTTATTTGTTACTCAGGTGTCATTAACCAGTTATTATCAATCACAGCTTGAGTAATTAATTGCTTGTTAAACTTGAAGTCTTATCAAAATACCATCACAAATTGAATGATTGATTGTTTGATAGCCATTAAGTACCTCCCTTTCTGTTTCATTAGAAGTGTACTTTCCAAGAGTCTCGAATTACATCAAATTATGATCCTTTTTTTTCTTACCCCCTTTTCAAGTACCGTCAAAGGACATACAATCCTCATGAACCAAAGTATCATCTGAACCCAAATCATTTCATGAACTATTTGTACCCTTTCCCCCAAGAATACTTTCTCCTCCATTACCCCCCTCCCTTTGTTAAGTGAAGCATGGATTAAGTCCAACCCTGATTTAATTAACTATAAGAATCTCAAAGGGCTCCAAGTACTGGGAAGCTCTAATATCTCATTTGTGAGTTTACAATTGAATGTGAATTATGGTAGACACTGACTCGGAACTGTCCAACTAATGATGCCCTCATCAGAGAAAGTGCTAAGCTTTGTGAGCACAGAAGAATTCTACTATGGCAGAGGAAACTGAGATACTTAAGTTTAGAGTAAACACCCCTGCTTTTCATCAGGGTTTTTTGTTTCAAACATAGTGATGTCATCACGGACCTCTTCAATGGAGAAACACGATCCAATCATACCCATATCCCCTAAGTCCAGTCTCTTCTATTATATTGGACCCTTTTGTTATTCTTAGAGTAGTACAATTCTCAAGAGTAAAAAGTGTTATATCTTCTCTTTTAGGGCGCTATACAATTTGCTTGACTAATATTTGTTTTGTTTTGTCCTTTATTATTTCATTTACCTTTTCAGGCATCTCGTGAGCTGTGTATTTGGCAATTGAATTCTCTATCTTTTTCCTGACAGTCTATGCTGAATTTTGCAGAATAGTAATTTCTTGGTTGTAATCCTAGGTTGTTTACCCTCTAATATGTGGTATTCCAGGTCCTCTGGTCCTTCATTATTGAAGTTGATAAGTCTTGTGTGATTCTGATTGTGTTTCCATTGTATTTAAATTGTTTCCTTTTTTGCTGCTTACAGAATTCAATCCTTTATTTGAGAGTTCTGGAACTTGGCTGTAACAGTCCTTGGAGTTCTTATCCTGGGGTCTCTTTCTGCAGGGTTTGTGTATATTCTTTCAAGGATGATATTGTATTCTTATTCTAGCAGATTTGGACATTTTTTCCCTGATAATTTCCTTCATGGTCTTTTCCAGGTTCTTTTTTCTGTCTAGACTTTCTGAGAGTTAGATGATTCATAAATTACCTCTCCTGGACTTATTTTCCAGGTTGTGTGTTTTTTCCAAAAAAAGTACTTTATAATTTCTTCAATTTTTTCAGCCTTTTTATTTTGTTTGATGGAATCTTGTAGTCTCATAGATTCATTAATTTCTATGTGTTCAATTCTAATTTTTAGGGTTTTATTTTCTTCAATTAGCTTTTGTGCTTCCTTTTCCAGTTGGTTATTTTTACTTTTAACAGAGTTGATTTCTTTGGTCATTGTTTCATAATTTTCCTGCATGACTCTCATTTCTTTTTTTCCATTTTTCTTCTTCCTTTCTTCTTCGATTTTTAAATTCTTTTTTAAGCTTTTCTATGAAATTTTGGATTTGAATCCAATTCATAGACTCTTTTGAGATGTCCCCTATGAGTAATTTTTCACTTATTTCTTCTTCCAATATGACATTGTTATCATCTTTATCTGCAAAGTAGTTTTCGATAGTGTGCATTCAGTTTTTTGGCTCAACTTTGTTGTTTCAGCTCTGCTCTGGAATATGGGGTGTATGGATCCAAGTTTTTTATGCTGGGGCTGGAATCTGATTCCTGACTTGTCACTGGCCAAGATGTTGCCTATGCAGTCTAGGTCTTGGCATTGAAGAGGTTCATTTCCTCTCCATGTTCTACCTCTGCAGTGGTTTGTTCCCAACCAAGTCCTGTCTTTTGCCCTGGTATTCCCAGGGTTCAGACTTTGTTTGGGATTGGAACCCTCCCTGCTAGCTTCCTATTTATTTGCTGGGATCTGTGCTATTATCAAGCTGTTGGGACCTGGACTGTACTGTGGCTTAAAACCTCTGGCTGGCTTCCACTCTCTACAGCCTCACTTTGCTTTACATCCCCTTTCTCCCCAAAATGACAGACCTTCACTGAAGATACTCCACAATGTCTACCATTGACAATTTATTTAGGTTTTGTCTTTTCTTGTTGAGATCTGTAACTTGAATGTCAGTGAAAAGACTTCATTTATCTTTGGTGGGAAAAGCTCCAGGAGCATGTTAGCATCACACCACCATCTTGTCTCCACTCCAGAAGTCTCTAAGGCTCTGAACTTAATAGGTGTTGAAGAAGGCTTTCTATAGAAGCTGGAATTTTAGTTAGGATTTGAATAAATTAGGGAGATTAGTAGACAGAGTGGAGGAGAAAATGCTTTATAGGAATGGGGGACAGCCAGAGAAAATGCCCAGATTCAAGAGATATAGTTATTTTGTTCCTGAAACCTCAGGAAGCTAGTATCACTTAATCAACTATTGCATGTCAGAGAGTCAGATTTAAAAAAAAATGGAAATATAGGCAGGGATTAGGTTATAAAGATCTCTTAATGTCAAATAGAACAATTTGTACTTGCTTCTGGAGATAAACAGGAGTTATTGGAGTTTATTGAGTAGGGAGGTGGCATGATTGGACCTCTGTTTTAAAAACATCACTTTAGTGGTTCAATGGAGTATGACTTGATTGGGGAGAGACTTATAGCAGGCAGAACCACCATCAGATTACTCAAAGAGTCCAGGCATGGGGTAATGATGGTGTTTATCAGAGAGGCAGCAGTATCAAAGAATAGAAGGGGATATGTTCAGGAGACTTTTACAAAGGTTTATCATAACTATGATGATTTAATTTCCATTCAACATCCATAATATGTTATGCTGAATTTATAGAAGAGACAGAATCTGTATTCTGAAAATTCACAGTATAAAATGTCATGAAGTAGAATAGCTTTTTTAGCCAGCATTTATATAGGACTATAAGGTTTGCAAAGCTCTTTATATTCTCTCATATTATTCTCACAACAAATCTTAGACGTAAGTATTATTATTATTATTATTATTCCCATTTTAGAGATTAAAATACTGGGACAGAGTAAGGCTAAACAAGTAATCAAGGGCCATATAACTAATAAATATCTCAGGTCTTAGTTGAATTCAGGACTTGCTGATTCCTCATCAAATGATCTATTTATTTCACTGTCTCTCTGTAATACATACATCTCTATCATAAATAGACCAGGGGGATGTACCTTTAGTTGTTAAATTTGAAATTGGTTTTATACTCGCTCCAAAGAAATTAAAACTATATTAAAAAATAACACCCACAGTGTGGAAGCTTGACAACTCTAATATTTCACTTCGATCTTTTCTTTACTTAGAATAACTTACTAAGACTTCAGTGGAATTAAGTAGTGTGTTCTACAGTCATGTCATGCATTTTAGAATTACTCCTTAAAATTTAAGTGCTTTAGAGAACCTAGGTTTCCAGAATGCATATTTTGTGCTTAATTAATGGCAGTGAGACAAAATTGCAAGTCGTCTGTAGCAGTGAAACTCAAAATGGAAAATAATTTCATTTCTGGAGTATGCAACTTTACTCACCTAAGTTATTACTTCCCTATGGGGAGGAATCTGTCATTAGGTTTCACAGGAGGAGGAAGGTGTATGCCTGCAGTTACACAGTACTCATCATCACCCTCTCTCATTATCATACATGTCTCCTCCAATTTGTGATCTCATATGCCCTGCATACTCAGCTTGAAAAGTCTCTTCTTTCTCTATTTATTCAAGCAGTTGATGACCTTTCAAGCCAACAGAAATACCTGGATCAAATAAAAACATTTATTAATATCTACAATGTTTTTCAAAATAATTTTCTGTAATTACAATTTTTTAAATCAGGTTTTAATAGTGTTATAGTGTTGTACCTATATTAGAGAGTCCAAAATAACTAGTAAAATGTAATGATTCTTAGTACTCTTCATAGCCTGTCTTTCAAAATGGTCATTATTCCAGCCCTAAACAATGATGCTAAAGCTCCCTGATGCTTTGACTGGTGGGGGCAAAAAGGTTCAAAGAAGCCTTGAGAGAGTAAAAAGGTATAATGTGGCAGACATATAACTATATAAGTCAGCTAGATGGTACAGTGAATAGATCACTGAACTAACAGTGAGGGAATACAGAGTTCAAATAAGACACTCAGGAAAAATTTACCTGAAGCACTCTCTATGACTTTGGAAAAATCACTTACTTTCTCTCAGCCTCAGTTTCCTGATTTGTGAAAGAGGGATAATAACAACTCCTTGGAGTCTGGAGACCCTGAGTTTAAATATTGCTATAGACACTAATGGGCAAGTCATTTGATTTTAAGATTCTTCAGAATCTTAACTTTAAAATATAGAGATTAGAACTTGAGGGTCTCTAATATCCTTTCCCATTACAAATCTAATAATCAATTTTAACACTTTATCCTATAGCCAACCAAATCTTAATATTCTATTCCAGCTATCTTTGGGGAGAGGAGAAAGGGACAAATGCCCAAAGTGATAGCATATGTTTTATCAGGATCTTATCATATTTGATATGTTTCATATAGTCCCAGTGATTCAATTTGCCTATGAATCATAGAATATAGGAATCATAGAAGAGCTACAAATGTAGGTATCCCAAAGAGCAAAGATGCTATCCATTAATGACTATAGTTTTCTACCAATAATGATGGATAAATGCATACAGACGAAATAATGTCAGGATTATATATGATGAAAGAGCAGTCAAACCAGATGATCAGTATGAGTGTTTCTTCTACATTCACAGAAAAGATGGTATATAACTTGCCCAGTCATGCCTCTCAAATAACCCTGGCAATATTCCCTACTAATGCATGCATATATCCCCTCCTCTTCTGTCTTTTTCACTGGAAACTATAAATTATCCAATACTCCTATTGCTATTGGAAAGGGAGTGTCAGTCTCCACATCTATAACTTCACTTACCTTCCCTGTGACTTCCCAAACCAAACACTCTTTCTTGGCTACCATTCTCACATATATGTGTGTGTGTGTGTGTGTGTGTGTGTGTGTGTGTGTGTGTGTAGATATGTGTGTGTTTGTGTATATTTATATATGTGTGTGTATGTATATATGTGTGTATAGATAGATAGATATTTATTTATATATATTCATATATATTCTTCTGGTTTGGGGCTAATGGCAAAGGTCAGAGGAGTTGATCAAGTGTTCTCTCTCTTATTCCCCAACATTTAGTAGTGAATATACTCTTGAGTATCTAATTCAGTTGATAAACATCCTTTCTGCCCCCTTCCCCCCAGATCATTACAAAGTAAAAGAAGATTCAAGGAAAAACTTATGTACATGTATTGAATTTTATTAAGGAAGTTTAGTTATTATAGAGTTGAATTGCAGTCAGTCAGATTTTGTCAAATATGAAATGTTTGAAGTAGAAATGCTTCTCTTGGCTCCCCTGGGTACTTCCAGATGAAGAATACATTCTTCTGAACCTTTAAAAATTCTTCTAATCCTACTATAGCCCTCTTCAGGCTGCTTTAAATACTCATATCCATATGAGGATAACAGGAAGTCTTTGGAAGCAATGCAGTTTGAGGTTAGATTGCTTCTGATATCAATCCTTAGAAGTGAGACCTCTTTCTTTTCAAGTGTTCTTGAAGATTTGCAAACACTAATTGATTAGGTAGCATGTGTCTGAGCCTTCTCTGAGCATTAATTAGCTAGAGTACAGGCATCAAAATCATGGACACGTCTTTCAGTATTCATGATTGGTCTTTGACCCTCAACAATTTCAGGTATAGGATCCTAGTATCAGGGGATGGGAACTGGGGAATCTATGATGGACAAGTTCTCATAATTAACCTAAGGGTAATACTTGCTCAGTGATTGGAAGATGGCAGTAATCTTGGGATGAACAACCTGTTCAGTCTAGATAATAATAAATGTCCTGGAACCGATGTTACCCTAAGTGTGAGGATGGATGGCAAAATATTTTGCAAAAGATAAAAGAAAATGACAAATTTCTATTGCACATGTGGAAAGCAAATGTATGAGGCTACAAACAATTATGCTGAAAAGAAAACTATCCAGTCAACATTTATGTAGAAAATGGAATATAATAAACCAAAAATATCTTTTACTTGGGAAAAGGAATCTCCCAAAATAGGCATATAACTTGAATTATATTAGACAAGTATCAAGAGCAAAAAATAATAGTAATAATAACAACAAAATAATGTAAGTTTTATTCATCACTTAGTGGCACTCCTATAAGTAGAAACACATAAATAATTAGTCCCTCCTACCATTGGATAGGTTATAGCAGTCAAAATATGGCACTGGTTAATGAGAAGAAAGATCACCTAGAATATTCTGTTTGTGAGAATGTAAAGGTCTTTAGAATAGGAATTGTCTTGTTTTTATATTTGCATCCCCATTGCTTAGCATAGACCTTGATATATTGCAAGTGTTTAAGAAATGCAATTTTTAAGGTACCCCATTTATTCATCAGTGCCACATGTCATGGCTGAAATTGTTAAAATAGAAATGAGTGGTTTTCATGCCTCAGGCAAATTAAATCAAAAGAAATGCAGGTTCAACCATATTGGGAATACTTGTCTGTATCTATCGTTGAGGTTCAGTTTACATAGAGAAGAGTTTATGTCCGGAGGAGGCCTCCAGGTGATTTTTTTTCCTAGTCATAACAATTCAAGATTACTGACTAAGCAAATTATGGGGAAGTGGGGAGTGGGTACAATCATCCTTGGTGGAGGGAGTTCCAATGTAGTTAAAATCATGGAACCTTGACGTAAATTATATTTCCCAGAACTGCATGCCAGAAAGCAGGGCTTAGACTATGCCTCTATTGCATTTGGTAATTATCTGAAATGACAGTGCAATTAAACATATACAAGACTGTCATCTCTCCCCCTCTATGTCCTCTCTTCTTTCCATGCCACTCTCTAGCTTGAGACTAAACAATGCACTGGATTTGGGCATTGCAATGTTTGCACAGCTGGCTGACTTTTTAAAAATGTGCCTGTAAATGTTTCACGTCTGCCAAGGTTTTCAGTGCAGCAGGGAGACATGGCATCAGTTATATGCTGAACTCCTTGTATTAATGAAAGAAAGACTCTTGCAGAATAGTTCATATTCTTTATCATTATTTCATAGTGGATCCAAAGAAGTTTAGATGAGGCTATTAAAATCCAAAATATCAAAATTTGAGTCCTGTGTTCCTGCTGAACCACGTGATGTGTTTTCTTCTTTTTGAAATATGGTCACAGTTGACTGGAAGTCAATTACTTTGAATTTGGGTAACTTATATTTGTAACACAGCTAGACAGGGTGGATATAAAGAATGGCTACAATGTGGAAAATGTCCCCAAACATGCTCACAACTGAATACACTTTGGTATTTTAGCTCTATAGGAATTGAATGGCGGAAAAGAATCATATTATTTCCAATTCAAATATTCTTTCCATTTTTATAAATTTATTTATTTTCATCCATACACACATATATATTTTTAATTTACAAAATTTCATTCCACCCTCCCTTCCCACCCCCCCTCCCTCCAGCGATGAACAGTCAGGTTAGCATTATACATGCATAAGCATGTTTATTATTAGTAATTTTCTGTATGATGAATTAGAATTAAGGGAAGAGATACATAAGAGATAATTTTTATAAAGTGCTCATCATATTCTGAAAAGTTTTTTTTTGTGTGTTTTGTTTTGTTTTGTTTTTCTTCCTCTGGATGGGGATAATTTAGACCATAGTCAGTTTAATACAATTGCCCTAACTCTCTGGATTGCTGACAAGCAATTCAAATATTCTGAAGACTATTCTATTTCAATATTCTGAAGAATTCAAAGCATTTTAAACTCTCAAATTATTTGACAGTAAGCTTGTTCAGTCAAGGCAAGAAGTTTTCTCTATGCAGAGAAGAGAGCATCAAATGAAATGGTACAAAGGGGGGTGATGGCAAAAAGACAAATAATAATAATGATATAACAATTGTTATCATAGGTACAAAGTCAGTCATCAAATCAAGAAGACTTAGATTCCAATCTGGACTCATACAAATTGCCTCTGTGGTTTTCTTTTTTTTTTTTTAATTTAAATTTATTTATTTATTTTCATCCATATAACCTCAGTGGTTTTCCAAATTCATTTAACCTGGCAGCATCCCTGGCAACTTTCTAAAATTATATAAACTTGAAAGGAAGTTTCTCACTGTGAAGTACTTATATTGAAGAATCCAAGGTCAAATAAAATACTATTCCTAAACAACAATTATTACAACAAATGTTGATAGTCTTTTATTAAAGTTTACAAAGTAATTGCCTCACAGTAAGTTTCTAGGATAAATAAAACAGAAAGTATTCTTTCCATCTTAGAGATGAGGAAATTGAGAGTCAGAAACACAGATTTTCAGAGTCAGGAAACAGGAAACCTCTCTAAAACATAAGATGTATTGTAAGTTCTTAATGAATGCTTTTTGACTTGACTTAACTTGAGGGGAGATCACAGACTTTGTAAAAAGAAACTCAACATTTCCTAGGAATCCCATTTCAATTTTGAGTAACTCTGGATAAGAAGTTTTTCCTTTCACAGAATCAGAATCTGTCAGTCTACAATTTCCATCCACTATGCTCAGTTTTACCTTCTGAATATAAGCATAACAAGCCTAAACTATTTTCAGGAATTATTAAATCAGGTTAGGGTAATATAATTTATTTCCTTTGTAATTCTATTTTATTTTGTACATTCTAAAACATTCAGAAAAAGGGTCAATAGGCTTTAAGACTGTCAAAAGTGTCTATGACCAAAAAAATAGTTAAGAAATCTTGCTTTATACATCTGAAAAATGATTCATGTCTCCCCAATTCTTCTCTTTTATGGAATAAGCCTCCCCAATTCCTTAAAATGGATTCTCATGAATTTAAGGAATGAATGCTGATTGAATGATTGATGCCCTTCATCATACAAGTTGTTCTCCTCTGGTTGTTCACCCACATATCAATATTTTCCTTAAAATATGATGTAGAGGAAAATACTCCAGATGAAATTTGATAAGAGCAGATCACAGCCCTGATCATTTGTTATGTTCTGAACATTATGTCTCCTTTAGGCAATTGAATATTTCATTAGACATTTTGGCTGCCATGTTATACTGTTGACTCATTGAAGTTCACTGATGTTCCTAGCTATTTTTAGTATGCATCTCCACTCTCTTGTATGTAGTAACTATGCAGTTAAGCTTTTGAAACCAAATGTAAGATTTTGTTTTTATTTTTATTGTTACAACTTCTTAGCCTTGACTCATTGTCTTAGCTTATCTAGATTATTTAATGAATTAGTGAAGTATAGATTGGTTAAATGATTAAGTTCACATAGTTAGTAAATGTCAGAGTTTATATTCAAGCACAATATATCAGTGCTCTTTCCACTGAACTATGAGGAGAAGGTGAAGGAAGACTCTTGGGATTTTGTGAATAGAGAAGGAAAATGGAGAAGGAAAATTAACAGACAGGATATTTATTATCTTATATATGTGCATACAAATGTATATGTGTGTGTGCATACCATAGAGAGACAGTTATCACTTTTCACCAGGACTATTTTTTTGTTTTTTTTTCTAGGAAATGGGGTTAAGTAACGTGCCCAAAGTCACACAGCTAGGTAATTATTAAGTGTATAAGGTCAGATTTGAACTCATCTTCTTTACTCCATGACCAGTGTTCTATCTACTGCAGCACCTTAATTGCCCAAGACCATTTTAACAGCTTCATCATTAGTTTTTCTATTTTTCATCTCAATCTTTAAAAAAATAGAGTTTTCAAATTAGGTTGGAGTCACCTGGATACCCCAGTCAGGAATAATGGAATAGGATTCTGATTCTATTTTCTTAGTTTTTGGAACTTGGACCATGATTAAGAGGGACAAAAGATTATTGTCAAAAGATTATTGCTAGAAAATTGCTATACTGACAAGTAAACCACTGAGAAACTGGTTAGTTTTACAGTATTGTTTTAAGTTTGTTGTCATCAGTACCAAACTGATGTTCTGCCCAGCATCATATAAAGCTGTGGTGCCCTGATGATATGGGAAACACCTACATCTAAAAGGTCAAGTTCTCCCACTGTATCAAGATGAAGATTAAAAGTCCTACTTCCTTTATTATCAGGCCATTGAGTTAAGACAGTTTCTGGAAGAAGCAGTGAGAAGGTGTCTACATACTTTAGTTAACATATGTATCTTATCATCATTCATTTATTATCATGGTATTCTTTGATTATGAAGGATAGCAATCAAACTCTCTCCAAATCAGTCCTCCATATAAATGCCAAAATAATCATCATATAGCAAAAATCTAGCCATATTATTCCCCTGGACAGAAACTTCATGGGTTCCCTATTGCCTCTAGAAAAAAAATGCAAATTCCTAAGTGCAAAAATTCAATTGAACTGTCAAACTATATTTTATATTACTCTTCTATAAATATTCTATAGTCTAGACTAGCTGAACAACTCCCCAAACAGGAATTATTTTTCACTGTGTAACCTACCCTTCATATCTGCAATAACTCGCCCCTATCTCTTCATCTTAGAATCTCACATTGGTTGATAACCACAGTTAATAATGCTCTCTACCCTCTCAAATTAACTAGAATTTAATGATATGTGTTCATAATCCCCCTGCCTCTAGCCTAAATGGATTATAATCTCCTTGAGATCAGGTACTATTTTGTTTTTATTGCTGAATCTCCATCAGACAGCACAGTGCCAAGCACATAATTAATATTTAGTATAATTTATTATTATTCCGATTTCTATATTTAACAATCTTATATTTCTCATGTTATATTTTATATTTAAATAATGTTTTATTATAGTTTTGCAAAATTAGTGGATGTATATTTCAGTCTCATGCATATAATTTGGCTAAAATGTATGAAGGGATTTTGTGACTTTTTTTAGATAAGAATTGTTTTACACGATTGCACATGTATAAACTATATCCTATTACTTACTCAAAATTTAAAGTTTTAAAAAATTGCTTATAATTTGGGAAATAAGTATCATATTTAAAAAAAGAGAGAAGCAATTCTGTTCCATGGTGCTGTCCTTGGCAGTGGGAATAAATATAGATGTTAAGAGTTGTATTATTATTTTTACTATGGGATTGTTTTATTATTGACTCATTCTAATAAAGGTGAAAAGATACAGATACCTAAGCAAAAGAGAATGCTGAAGGGCAGGTGCTCTCTTTATGTTTAATAAGACCACAGAATTTAATGCCTGAACAGGATTTTATATCTTCTAGAGCAGCTATTAATTTTTCTAAGAAAATTGAAGGCCAGAAAAGTTTAATAATTTGCCCAAAGTCACATAGGATTATAATCAATTGTTTTCATTCCAACTCAGTTCACATTCTTTTATATACTATATTTTGTCAGAAGACTGGAACTGGGAACATTGAGGATAGAGCAGGAGGGGATGAGCGGAGGGGTGTCAAATTCTTGTTCTAGACCTTATTAACTAGATAGTCATCAAGTGATTTTTAACTCCCACCTTGACTCTTATGCTCAACCAAACCTCAGTTTGGTCCCCTATAGAACGATGAGATAGGATCAAATTATTATAAAACCTCTTCCAACTTTAACAATCTTAAAAGACTACATAATTTTGCTGCTGTTGCTGATTAATGCCATTACTTTTATCAGGTCTCGTAAAGGTCATTGGTAGTTTTCTAATTATTTCATTAGAGGATCTTATCTTGAATAAATTATAGCAATTTGTATGTGAGTCCAGTGGTCAACTCTGACCCTCTTAGAATGATCAAAATATGCATAGACTTAGATCGTGATTATTGCTAGCAATGAATTCCCTGAATGAGTCACATTATTCGAATTCACTTGATATACCCATTAGATGAGAATTAATGACTATATTTTACATAATAATGAGTTACTAATACATTTCAAATTTTACATCACAAGTTTTAATTTTATATAATAATATGTATTTTAAAAAATGATGTGAATTCCCAATATATTTGAATACATGTAGGCTTTTAGTAGATTAAGCTACATTGATTTACATATTGTTCCTTGAATTTGTCAGATCTAAATTTATAGTATAACCATGTACAAAGAATGCAATCCTCATTCCTCTTGCTTCATCTGAAATCTTTTCAATTTTTCAAGTCAAAAATCATCCGCTATGGCAGCTGGGTCACACAGTGGAAAGAGCCCTATCTATACCTGGAGTCCGGAAACCCTGAGTTCAAATCTCAGGTCCCAGACAGATACAAGATGAGTTGCCTTGGTCAAGTCACTTAACCCTATTTGTTTCAATTTCTTCACCTGTAAAGGTATTTGACATATCTTTCTCCAGTGGCTTAATACAATGTCTGGCACAAAATAGAAAGTTAATCATTTCTTGTTCCCCTTTTCCTTCAGAGAAGTTTTCCCTTTGTAATGATCCCTGTCAAAAGTGATCTCTATCTGCCTAAGAGTACTTCATTTGGTATTTATAATGTATTAATTTTTATTGTTAACTATATTTATATATATTAATTTATTAATTAATATCTTAAATTAAATGATTAATATTCTTAAATATTGAAGTTTGATGTGGGGCAAGGGCATGCCCTATACTAATTTCTAACCCTTCATCAAAGTATTTAGTATAGTGCCTTAGATAGAGGAATCCTTCAATAAATCTTGGGTTGGTAGGATTAGTGTAAAAGAGTAGAAGGTACTCTAGAGTTAGAATTAGAAGTGGATTTGAATTATATTCTTACTTCTTACCAATTCTGTAACTTGGAGTTTATCACTAACTTCTCTGGGGCTCATTCTAATCATCTGGAAAATGAAGATAATAGTTGAATCCTAGAATTTTAGGGTCAGAAAATAATTCAGAGAGAGGTAGTCCAATATGTGTCTGGAAAATTTCTGGTCCAACATCAGTACCAAGTGATCATTGACTTCTACTTGAAAAATTCCATTGATGTAGAAACTACTTTTTCCTGATTCAATCCAATTCATTTTTGGACAACTTCGATAGGAAGGTTTTGTTTTTTGAGTTTTTTTTCCTTATGTTGATCCCAAATCTACTTCTCTGTGGTTTCTATTCATTTCTTATAGGCTTTTTCTGAAGGTCGAAGCAGAACAAATGTAACTTTTCATCCATCCTTTGGCAGTCCTTCAAGTAACTGAAGTAAAGATTTCAAGTCTGCCTCAAGTCTTTTCTTATATTTGTACTATCAACCCAACATGAATGTTGTGAGAAGTGCATTGGAAATGCAAAGTCCTATATAATTGTGAGATATTTTTACTAAAAGTTTTTTGTGTAACTGTAAAGCAGTTACCATCCTTAGAGTCAGAAGGACCTGAGTTCAGATTTGGTACTGAGTTAAAATCAGACACATACTAGCTGTGTGACCCTGGGAAAGTCACTTAGCCCTGATAACCTTGCAATTTTAAAAAAAAAGTATTTTTAGAGACAAAGAAAGTCATTTACTTGCAGTTTCAATACAAAAGTAGTATAGATTTTGATGATATACTTATTAAATACCATTAACTTTGCTAGTAGCATTACTAATGTCCTTAATTGGAATCTTTTTCAAATTTTATTTTCTATATAACAAGTGCTTAATATAATTTTCAGCAAATAGTAGACAGTTTAATAACTATTTTCTGGCTATTGAACAAATATTATTTTCCAGGAATGATTAGTTTTTCCTTTTTTTAGTATAGCATAAAATTCCATTCCAGGTTCTGTTTCCTTCCTCTTCAATGTACTTGTTTAAAACGTATGGGAGGTTGATGTGTGGTAGTGATCTGGATGGCTAATATACAGTCTGCTGTTTTGAAGATTTGTGGACAGTGTTCATGGGTGGGCCAGGGAAATTGGACTATTTTGAGAAGTGTTCCGCATGCCCTTTATGTGCTCATGTTTAAAATTATAGTGAAGGAAAAGTAGTAAATTGTTCCCATCCCTCTAGGAAAATGGTGATATATGTTATGGATAGCAATTTCATTGTATGGATTGAACATTATGATGTGATAGGGTAGGCACATTTGTTTCAATCCCAGACATAGTCTGTAAAATGGGTTTCAGGGCTTTGTTAAATAAATTCAGGAAAATTTATGAGAAATGGTCATTTTAAATACAAGTATAAAAAAGAAAAAGATCTACTTTCTTGATTTTGAACACTCAGGACCTACACAGTGTTCTTGGCAAACATATATGAAGAGGCATATTTTAACTTATGTCAATTACTGGGGAAATAAAATTAAAGGAGGCAGTTAGTTCCAAAAAAGTAACATAAATTGGATATACATTTCTGAAAAGCTACATTATGGACTTAAGAAGCTTAAAACAGATACTTAAAAAGATCAGAAATTAAAAGATGATCATGAGGTATTGTTATGCTCTATTAGATTGGATTGGTCAGGGCTTTTAGTAAAGAGATTTAATAGCCTGTGAGTGATCCCTGAGCTAACTCTAAACTGTAGAGTTAAACACAGTACAGGCTAGAATTAGATTAGATTAAGTTAGAAGAATTAGAAGAGGAACTAACTTTTTCTTCCCAAGGAATCCCTTAATCTTTCATTTAAGATCCAGCTAAGTATCATGTCTCTAAAATGTCTGGATCTTTTTTTTCACATGACTCTCTCTCTCTCTCTCTCTCTCTCTCTCTCTCTCTCTCTCTCTCTCTCTCTCTCTCTCTCTCTCTCCCTCCCTCCCTCATCTTTTTCTGTGTGTCTGTGTATACATGACTTTCCTGGTCCTAGTTCACTATAAGATGACTTAGTCCCTGATAAAAAGGGACTCTATGCACTCCCAATCCAAACCAATAATATCCCTTCAACAAGTGATCACAGGAAAACAGACTGTGTAGACTTCCTAACTTATGTCCAGCATGAAGAGATATGATCCTACCTCATTACCATACTGTTTTGGTTTAGGAAAATAAATGTCCACATGTAATCACAAGAAAACACATCTATACAGGTTGTAGATCAATTCATAGTGGCTTGTGATATGTATGATATGTCTGTGTGAGTGTGCATTTAGAACTTTTTCTAGTTTTTGTATTGAGACTTTTTCAAAGGCCTCAATCTATTGTGAGTAGAACTGTGAACACACCCATCATGGTATTAGAGGTGATGGCTGTGGATTTAACAATCATTCCGGCTATCATTGCCTAACTATTTCCCTTATTCCCCTCTGGGGGATCTAGTCTAATTAGCATACATCAGTTACACATGTGCATATCTATGAAAATAAGATCTATAAGATCTATGAAATGAATCTGTAATTTTTTTTTAAATAACCCCAGAGTTACAGACATACAAACCTTCTTGGGAA
Source organism: Macrotis lagotis (assembly GCF_037893015.1). Lineage (NCBI taxonomy): Eukaryota > Metazoa > Chordata > Mammalia > Peramelemorphia > Peramelidae > Macrotis > Macrotis lagotis. The sequence goes on from NC_133663.1 coordinate 161,271,030, forward strand.
AAGATCATTCCTGAGCTTTCTTTAGGTAGATCAGAGAGGCCCTCAATTCAAATCTACCCCTAACACTTCCATGTATAACTTTGAGTAAGACTGTATCTTTTTAGACCTCAGCCTTCTAAAGAGGGAGTTGGACAAGATGGTCTGAGGACTCTTTCAAATCTGGATTAATGAGTCTATAAGAATTTATGAAACATGTTTTGTGAATAGAGGAGGTTGAAATACTAGAAGAATAATACTAACAACAACAATGCTAACGTTTATATAGAATGTTAGAGTTTGCTCCATGCTTCATAAATTCATTTTATCCCTCAACAGTGAGAAGTATTTTTATTATTATAATCTCCTTTTTACAAATGAGGAAATAGGAGAGGTTACCTGACTTGATCAGGGTCAGACAGCTAGTAAATGTCTGCATGTAAATTTGATCTCAAGGTCTTCTGGATTTAGTTTATCACTTTATTATTGTGTCACCATGCTGGAAAAGAACAGAAAGAGTTTGAGTTAGGTACTGAACTGAAGGGAAGAAAAAATGATTTGAATTTCCAATGAAGTTAGCAACAAAGATCTGGAAAGTCTGGTGGGTACCCTAAAAGGAAGCAGGATGGTGGAGTGCCATGGAGAATGGGGAGCAATGGGGAGCAAGAGGTTTGCAACATTTATTCAGGGATATGTATCAGGGATGTGAGAGAAGCTCTAGTTAGCCTTGGAGATTTAAGGAGACACTTAAGTTTCAGTGAGTCCAAAAAAGTTCAAAGAATCTCAGAGAAAGAGCTGGGATCACTAAAGTATAGATTCAGAGCTTCAGTGAACATTGTTGGTCATATAATCCATTCCTTTCACTTAAATAACAGATCAGGATATTGAAGCTCAGAGGGGTAATGATTTGCCCAGTGATTCACAGGTAGCAAATATTTGAGCCATATTCTAATTCAGGTCTATTGACTCCAGTAATTTTTCCACTTCCTCAGTTGTCTTTAGAGGACACAACATAATGGGAAGATAGAATAGGTTACAGATGAAGGTAGACAGAGCTGAATTTACAGTGGTTATGTATGTGATACCTATAATCTTCTTAGGCATCACTGAGTAATTTAGATCCACATCACCTATGACTTGGTGTGGGAAGAGTTTGTTGGTTAAGATGGAAAGGCCTCTTGGAAAAGAGCATGATAGCATGAAGATCTTGAAGGGTTCAGCCTAGGAAATGGGTGAGGTTGCACAGCAATCCATGAGGCAGCACATCCATACACCACTCTGGGATGGTGAAATCTAGGGCCATTGCCCCTCTTACACTAGAAAAATATGGAAGTGTGCAAAGGTCCAGTATGTGTGGTGGAAGGTAAGTGGAAAGAAAAATAGCAGATAGGTTACTGCTTTCTTTTTCATTGGAAGGCAAAGAAATATGTTCAAAGGAATGTGGACCTATGAACCTAAGCTGCACAGGGAGAGAGCAGATATGTGGATAGTGTAGGAGCTGGAGTCCTTAGTTCTATGGATTGATTGGTAAATTTTCTCTACAGTCAGTCAATAAAAGTTGTTTTTGATACCTATTATATGCCAGACACTGTGACATAGGCTGGGTATATGTAAAAGGGAAAAAAAGGCAAAAATCAATCCCTGCAATGATGGGGGCACTAATTTATAATAATTACAATGATAATAGTCAAGTGCTAGGGATATACACACAAAAGAAAGAAATAGAAAAGAAAAAAAATGAAAGAAAAGCAAAAGACAGTATCTGTAATGATGCTGCTGCTGCTGCTGATAATGATAAAAGCTCACATTTATATAAAGCATAAAATATTCTAGGCATTTTGTTAAATTCTAGGGATAAAAAAGATAGAAAGAAAAAGAAAAGAAAAGAAAAGAAAAAGGCAACCCCTGAAATGGTGATGGTGATAATGATGATGAGGATGATGATAAAAACTTACATTTATATAGGACTTAAAATGTCCCAGGCACTGTACTAGCCCTTTTTAATTATCTCATTTGACCCTTATAACAACACCACAGAGAGGTAGGTGCTCTTATTAACCCATTTTACAGATGAGAAATCTGAAACAAACAGAACTTAAGTGACTTGCCTAACACAGCTAGGAAGAGTTTAAGTTCAGATTTGAAGTCTTGTCTTTTTGACTCCAGGATGAGCACTTTATCCACTGCACTGCCCCTGCTGCAAGTAACTCATAGCTTAACTTGGGAGACAACATGCCAATAATTTATATAGGATAAACTGGAAATAATCAAGAAAGGAAAGGCACTAAAATTAAGGGGGTGCAGAAAAGACTTCAGATAGGAGTTAGAGATTTAGCTGAAATTTGATGGAGGCATGGGACTTCAGGAAACAATAAGAAGATTATAATCATTGTGGTGGATGGGGCTAGATTTTCAGATTTGGGAATCATGACCTACTTGCTTCTATCTTCACAAAACAAATACTAAAGACAATGTAATAGTAATATGAGATGATGAGAGAATTAAATTCTGTCTAGTAATAAGGTATCTGAATTGTAAGCAATTTGAGTTCAACTCTATTTCTGATGGAATGTGTAGGGAAAAGGAAGAGCAATTGACCAGTCGTAAAGGAGAAATCAGAGGGTAAAGCAACCAGGTGTTTGTAGATATAGAGCTTACAGGGTAGTTGGAGGCCATCTAGTCCAAGAGATTCATTTTACAGATGAAGAAATTGATGCCTAGAAAAGTGAAGTTATTTTCTTAAGATTATACAGGTGGTAAATACCAGAACAAGGATTGAAGTCATATCTTCTGACTTCAAATTATGTCACCGGGTGTTCAAGGAATGAGAAATTGTTCATTCCTCTTTCTTACTGAGTGTTCACTATTTCCATTTTTTTTGTTCTTCTTGTCTGGTAATTCAGACATGTCACAAGGAACATTCCAGTTCCTTCTATCTTCCACTATCACATGAAGTCTGTCTAAGTTCATGTTCATTGCTTCTATGACACTTATCTATACATCTCATCATCTGCTGTCCTATTTTGCCAGCAATCTTTTTTTTAGGTTTTTGCAAGGCATTGGGGTTAAGTGACTCACCCAAGGCCACACGGCTAGGTAATTATTAAGTTTATGAGGCCAGATTTGAACTCAGGTACTCCTGACTCCAGGGCTGGTGCTCTACCCACTGTGCAACCTAGCTGCCCCTATTTTTGCAATAAATCTTTCCCAATTTCATTTTTTTTTTGTACTAATGAGTCTTTTATTATGTGTCCATTTAAGCCTCAACTTTAATACTCGGTCTTCTAGTGACAAACTCAAACTAATTTCTGTATTGATTGGTTTTAACCTTGTTGCTCTTCAAAGGGCTCTCAGAAGCTTTATTTTGTACCACAATTTGAAAATGACTCAGCTTTCTAATTCTCATAGTCATACATTGCCAGTGGGGGGGAAAACTTAACTTTGACTATATGTATCTTTTGGACAAGGCAATATCTTTGCTTTTTTTAGTACACTGTCCAGATTTGCTATAGTTTTTTTTTTTTACCCCAAAGAGCAATTGTCTTTTAATTTGATGGCTACAGTCTCTATCTACAGTGATTTTTGAACCTGAGAATAGAAAATATGACCTTGCTTCCTTTTCTTCTACCTGTATTTGCCAGGATGTCATAAGATCAGTTATCAGGATCTTAGACTTTTTTGTTGTTAAACTTCAAAAAGGTTTTATATTCTCCTCTTTTATCCTCATCCAGAGATTTTTTTTAGATTTCTTCAAGGCAAATAGGATTAAAAGGCTTGTTAGTTAAAGGCAAGTTAGTTAATTATGTCAATTTCCTAAGTGTCGGATTTGAACTCAGGTTCTCCTGACTCCAGGGCGGTGTTCTATCCACTGTGCCACCTAACTGCCCCCATCCAGTGACTTCTGATTTTTCTTCACATTCTCTGCATATCTGAGATTGTTGATGATTCTCCTGGCAAGTCTTTTGATTCATCCAGCTTGGCATTTCACATGATATACTTTTGGTATGTTAAATAAATAAGATGACAGTTTAAAGAATTTTTTTTAAATACCTATAGTAGATATATTCATATCCTGATTCTTTCTATCTGAAAATTTATTTAAACATCTCAAGGGTCTCAATTTCCTTAAATGTAAAATGAGAAGTTTGGATCCTCTAATGGTCCTTTCCTATTCTAAATTCATTATTTTAACCAATATTTCCAATCTAGTCTGACCTCTTATATGCCTTAATTTTTATTTTAAAAAATGTTGCATTTGTTGGGGGAGGGGGTAGAGAAGAGGGAGGGATCTAGATCCCAGGCAATTATTTGAATTTTTCCTGTCAATTTTATCTGTTTCCTTCATTAGGTTGAATGAGTCCTCTCAAGAATGACTTAATTTTTAATTTGACCCAGCCCCAGACAACCAAGTGACATGTTTGCTTGCAATGTAGGTATTACCCTGCTTTGCTTTACTGGCTTGAAAAGGAGGCTCAAAGACTGAAAGCTCTGAGTGGCGGGGCTAAGGAATGAAAAACATTATTTAAACTGTCATCACGACTGAGATGGTTTGTTCTCAGGGGATTGTCCAAACTATCACATTTGGGCTTTCCTGATATAGGGTGAAAATATTCTGTTCCATCCCTCAGGTATCATTTTGTATGCAGACATAGTATATACTCTTTATGATTTGCCATCAAAACAATCAAATCATCTTTGTTTGATCCCCCTTGCATGATCTTTATCAAACTTAATCTTTCTTTTTTCTTATAGCATCAATATTGTGCTATTTTGGACTCTTCATAGATCATGGAGAATGAGAAGAGTTTGGTAGGCAAAAGGAAATATAAAAGATATGGTATAGGGGCATTTTGCAATGCACATTCCTGTTTGGTATGGACAGACATTATCAGTAAATGGTTTCACAGTATTCTGAACTTATGAAAATGCAGCTTTTGATAATTTACCAAAAACTTCCTAATGGTAGGGATCATTAAATAGCATGGAAACTACCTGCAGGGAAAAAATAAAGACATTCTTATATACTTCATTGAAAGGTCTTGCCACTGGTGAAATGAATTTATATAGTATTAGAAAATCCAGTAAAATATTGATTCTGTCTTTTTTGTTTCTAAGTTGTTCTTTGTCATCAGCCATTATATCAGATTCCTCTTACTTTATGACTTTCATTGTAGACTTTGGTCATAATTGTTAGTTAAAGTTTAATGGAATAATTGCTGAACTCAGAGCAATGAGACCAGGTCCTGAGTCCTGGATCTCCTGCTTCATAGTTATGTAATGCAGAGCAAGTCTTTTAGCCTTGTTAATCCTTAATTTTCTCATCTTTAAGAAGACATAATAAAATTTGCACTACACCCTTATATTTTTATTCCATTTAATTCAATCTCAATAGCTAAACATTTCTTACATGTCTGTTACAGAGATGAATACTGGGGTTACAAAGAGAAAATGAAATATTGTCTGCCTCCAGTAAGGTTACAGTTCTTCATAACAATTAAAGCACAATATTCAAATTTGTTGTTGTTGTTGTTGTTATTAGTGTGTCTACATGACTTTTTGGGAAGGAATATACCAGAGCAGATGGGTGGTAGTCTTAATGAATATGCCTGATTACACTTTTCAGCAAAACATTTAGTTCAAATCAGCATGCCCTGCCATAAGGAGAGGAGGTTTGCAGCCAAAATATTTAATTGGCAGCTCTCTCATAACTGACAAGCTACCAGAAGGTCATATATAAAGGACTATTGTGGCTACAGACTATTATAGATGAGTGTTTTAAAATACTCTGGCAAAGATAAGATGATCTGAACCTTTTTTCCATGTTAGACTTGATTACAGTTTTATAGCAATCTCTTCACAAATGGTTCCTGAACAAATGCTTACTTTCTTTATCTGATCCTGTTTCCATACTCTATAGTGAAGGAAGAAAAAAGTCTGGAACAAAGAAATATATTCAAGAATTGTAATTTGCCTTCAATTCAATTTAAAACATTGACAAACACCTCCTATATGCAGGGCATTATGTTAGCTAGTAGAGATCCCAAAATGAAATCACTTTTATCCCTAAGAAAAATATTTCATATTAGGGATAAAAAATTGCACAGAGATAAAGAAATAACAACTAATCAGTCTATGAGTAAGCATTTCTTAAGTAACTGCTAACTGTCAACCAATGTGTTTTGTGCTAATGATACAGGAGCAAAAGTGAAATATTTCAATATGCTAACAGGTGAGATATAAAAGTCCTTGTAGGGGGATAGGGACCATTGAAGATGGCTAAAAAGAATGATGACATAATCAGATCAGCATTTTAGGAATTTCAGTTTAATAAAAGGTGGGGAATGAATTATAAAGGGAAAAGACTAGAAAAAAGGGACATTAATTAGGAGTCTATTGTTGAAGAAAGAAGTGATGAAAAACTACATTAGAGTTTTGTTTGAGAAGTGAAAAGAAAATTGATAAGGAAATTGATATGAAAATATAGAGAGTTAGAATCATAAAGATCTTACAACTTGCTGGATATGACAAGGAATAGAGGGGGAAGAATCAAGACTAGCTGGCAAAAAGGATTACATAATAGTGATTACTAAAGGAGGAATCGATTCTGGGTAAATATTGTGTACTCTATTTTGTATACAACTAATTAGAGATGCTTTTGCAACATCCAAGTATTTAATATCTAGTAGACAATACCTTCAATAAACCTAATAGCCTCTGTAGGACTTCTCAAGATGAGTACCCACCTGTAACAGGTTTTTCCTAACATACATGTAATATTCTTAGGGACAAGACCTAACAAATAGTGTCCTTATTAGGACTTAAGTCTGGTTATGAATTATATATCTCTCTGGTAATTGAGGACAAATACGGGAAATATACAAACTCTCATTCTCCTATTAATTCATCTCCGTATAAATTAACTTTCTTAGTGTATTCAAAGTTAATCTATAAGGAATGGTCGAAAATCACATCAGAAATTACATTGAAAACAAAATTTCTTTCAAATTAATAATTAATTAACTCCTAGTACCCACTTTGATCTAGCTAAACAGGAGAAACCTTTTTTCCCCCCATGGTTTATAGTTTTCTGCCGAATCCTTAGAGAAATACCCATCTTGTTGGCAATATAATATATTAAACAGTAACAAAACAAAACAGTAATGAAAAATGTCAACAAAGTCATATTCATTTCAGAATGGCAGTTCAAGAATCTTCATTTCTCTCAGGAATTCTCAGAATGTCTTTTCCAGAGAATGAGTTAATTTAGTTCAGTTCTCATCAGGAATGAAAGACAGTGAGTAAACTTATTTCTCCATCTGGAACAACAGTTCGGCTTCTCTCAAACTCTCTCTTTAGGCTTTCTCAAAGGTACCAGTTAACTCTCCAAATCCCTCACAAGTGTACAGTATCCTTAAAATGGCAATCCCTAACAGAGGCTTTCTACTTTAAAAGTTAACTCTTTCAGCCTCTTCAGGAATGTAGTTCTGTTAGATCTCTGTAAGTGCTTCATAGATGACCTTTGTCATCACACTTAACTTGTCAGTCTTGAGGCACAAAATATTGTAGTTTTCTATGAGAAGGACCATTTAAATTGAGTTATATTGATTTTAAAAATGTAGTTTTCCTTAGCTTCTCATGTACTCAATGATATAGCAATATTTATTGTGATTTGATCATCTACTTATGCATACAGAAACTTTTCCCAGATTGTTTGGTTCAATATCTGATTTAAAATTTCTTGACTTTTCTGCGCCCTTAATCCCACTCCCCCTCCTTTGTAGGTTACCCAGGAGATCTCATTTTCAATTTTATAATTATATTTATTCCTCTTCTCTCTTGAAGTGAATGATTTCCCTTAATTCTAGCTTCAATCTTGGGAGAGGATGGTGACAACAACAATGATGATAGCTTTTATATAGACATTAAAATTTGTGAATTTTTTAAGATATCAACTCACTTAATTCTCAAAATGACCCTTAATGGTAGTTACTCCTTTTTATCTTCATTTTTCAGATGAAGAAATTGAGGTTGAGAGGTTAATGAATCAGGCAATTATACAGCTTAATAAAAGTCTGAGGCAGGATTTGAATTCATATTTCTCTTACAAGTCCAGTCTTACCTTGTTGCCTAGCTGGACTGGCTAGCAAGACTCTTAATTATCCAGCAACCTAATGTCTACTTTTCACCTTGATTAGTGGTAGTCATAAATTGGGATCTGGGATGGTAAGGAAGGGGAAATGAGAAGGAAGAGATGAAGAAAACAGTACTGATACTGGAGCAAAGAAATATCCTTCGCAAATTAGCAATAACTTTAACTGTGAGTTTCCACTTTGGTGCTAACAGCAAAAAGCATTAGGCAAAACCTATAAGAGCTGTGTATTAACCAAATAGATGAAGTTTACAGTGGACCAGAAGTGAAGAACACTAGTGAAATGTGTTGATGAATAGCAGAAGAATGCAAAGACCATGCATGGTCTTTGGAATAAAGAGATTACCAGGACACTGGTTCAGCATAGAACAGAATATTGTGGGGTAGCATTGGGAGAAAATATAAGATTTTCTCAGGAGATAATGTGAATGTATGGTAGAAGAGGAAGCTAATTCAATATCCCTGAATTAATATTCTTCTTGCCATCATTTAATCCCATTTAGGTCCCAACATAATTATTATATCTAGAACCTTTAGAGTCCTCCTTTAGCCCATCCTGATAGATATCTGTCCTAGGAGTTATATCAATCATAGGACCATTGAATTTGAGAGTTAAGTGAGATCTTAGAGTTTCTCCTCAAGTTTCTTTCTTTTTTTTTTTAGGTTCTTTTGCAAGGCAAATGGGGTGAAGTGGCTTGCCCAAGGCCATACAGCTAGGTAATTATTAAGTGTCTGAGACTGGATTTGAACCAGGGGACTTCTGACTCCAGGGCCGGTGCTTTATCCACTATGCCACCTAGCTGCTCCATTTCTCCTCAATTTTCATACTAACGAGAGTGTGTCTAGAGGATAAGAGTCAGAATTTGATCCTGGATCCAATGTGCTTTCTTTTATAAGCTACCTGACATAGACCTGGGTAAAACCCTGTTTCCATACTTAAAGTAGTCTTTATGTTTCCTTGCCCTACTCCCCCCATCCCATTTCAGAATTTAGTAATTTTTCCCATAGAAATATTGCTCTAAACAATGATAAGGCCTGATACTTTATATGCATTATGGATCAAATATTCTTCTTTGATATGGCCTGGGAAAGTAACCACTATCAAACCAGCTCCCATGTGAAACTGCATTTTGTAATCCCAGTAACTATTTACAAATTGACTCTAAAATCCAACTTATTCATAATTTATGAACTTATTTTTCCTCCTCTGAAATTCTATTGCAGATAATATTTGAGTTTGTTATATAGTTCAGTTGATAGAATGCTGGCCTCAAGAAGTGTTGTGTGGGCAAGTTACTTAGCCTCTTTCTTCCTTGGATTCTTGTTCTGTTAAATGGGAATAATAATAGCACCTATTTTAAATTACCTTAATCATCCTTCTATGACTCTGAATAAAAATATTGCCAATAATTTATTTTTGGAGGCAATCAGGGCTAAGTGACTTGCCCAGTGTCACACAGCTAGTAAATGTATAAAGCTAGAATTGAAGTCAGGTCCTTAAGCCAGGGCTGATGTTCTATTCACCTAGCTGCTGTTGAGAATTATTTTTAAATAGTAAACAAAAGAGAAATGCCCAGGCTATCTTTGGTGCTAAATTGATCAAACTTTTATATTTCCTTGGTATTTTGAAATAATGTGCAATTGGTTTTAAAATAAATTTTGTTATTTAGTTTGGGTCTATAAAATATTCCTTTATTAGCTTGATTGGTAAATTGCTACTACCACATTTCTAGACTTACAATAAATAAAAGACCATCTTTGCTTTATTTCTATATTTACTGAGAAAATAGTAGTGTTTCCTTTTGGACATAGTGTTTCTTTGTTTTTTTTTTTTAATTTAGATAAATATTATTTACAATTAAAATATTCCCCTTGTGGTGGCTAGGTGGCACAGTGGATAGAGCGCCAACTCTGGAGTCAGGAGTACCTGAGTTCAAATCCAGTCTCAGAAATTTAATAAAAATTATCTAGCTGTGTGACCTTGGGTAAGCCACTTAACCCCATTGTCTTGCAAAAACCTAAAATAAATATTCCCCTTTAGAACTTTTAAGGTATTTCACATGAATGAATGTTATATTTGTGGAAGGAATTTTCCCAGCATCTATTCAGATAATAATGTGGTCTTATATTTTTATACCTCATTTATTAATTTGCTTTCTTTCTTTTATATAGTTATCTAATTCTTCCCCTTCTTTACCCTTTCTTTTCTTTCTGTCATTTGAGTGACTGGATCAAAATTCCATTGACTTACCTCTTCAATTTCTTTTGTTTGTTAGATTTTCCTGCACTTTTTTTACAATCCAGAAATCATTTCTTTACCTTCTTTTCTTTAATAATTCTCCTTACTTTCCATAGTCCAAACCTCTCCCCTCTTTGATTCATGGTCTATTAAGCTTCCCCAACCTTTTTAATCTCTTTGTGTTTCCTCATAAAAATCTGAGGAATTAAATTTGAACTCCTTCTTCTAATAAATTTTTATGTTATTGCTTTGTACATCTTATCCTGTCATTTTCCTTTTTTCCTTTTTGTGCTATTTGTTGTGCACTATTCAAAAATATTAATTCATGAGAAAAGTAATGAGGATAGAAGCATTACCTCATGGTCATACAGTCTAATTCTATCCCTTCTCCTTTTTATATACTGTGCATTTTCATTTCTGAGCACATCTTCCTTCCTTTCTGTGTGACATTTGTGCCCATGAATTCTGAATTTCCTCCTCCTGAAACAGAATGTTATCAATGAAGGAATAACATTTCCTCAAAGGAAAAATTTTTATCCCCTCCCTCATCTTGGACTCCATTGTATGATCCCATCTCCTATTACAGACTTATGCTTCTGACTACATGGAAAATCTCTAGTCTTCAGTACTTCTTCATCTGGGGTTTGAGACTTCCTATTTTAGCATCTCCCTTTGATGATTCTCCTACTCTTCTTTAGTTCTTTTATATTTCTAATAGAATAAAAGGGTTTATCTTATTTTGATTTTTTTCACTCATGAACTTAAGTATAGGAAATAACACTTTTCCCCATTTATACACCCTCCAATTCTACCACTTAGTATTATGAAATCCATTTATTCATCTGTGGGGGCCTTTGTAAGGTGTCCATGTTGTGTCAGGTGTGGAATCCCTCACCTTCATTTATCCTGTCTATAAATTTTGTTTTCATCTCTATTGCCTTTTGAATCTCTTAATGTTCCCTCTGTACTACTATGCTTTATTTGTTTTTTTTAACCACATAGGTCACTATTTCTCTTTAAGAAAAAAAAAACAAACCCTAGTGATTAGATAATTTATTTCATTTATTTATTCTTTACTGGGAAAGAATTCCCTTCTTTCCCAGACCAGTGAAATGAGTTTTTTTTCCTGAACCCAATTAGAAATGAGCACTGAAGGGAAAAGATTCAAGAATATTAACTCTAACTGTGCCAAGTCAGAGAGAAACTGTGGATAGAGGGAAGGTAATAAACCAGTCTTCTGATATATCCTACATATACCCTGGGGGTGGGAGGTATGTAAAGCAAACCAGGTTTAGTTATGCCTTCCTGTCCTGTACTGTAACTCATTTTTTTAAAACTCAAGAAGAGAACTTTACATTTATCTCTATTAATTCTATTTTATTGAATATAGTTCTCTCACTATTTTAATCTAGTGAGATCTTTTGGGATTTCTAGCCTGCCATTCAACATACTAGCCATTCCTCTCAGAATTCTGTTGTCTTCTAAATGAGCAGGAAGAATTCTCCATTGGTAGTAAGAAAGACATCAGTATCAAGGGCAGTCATTATTTCTACTTATTCTTTGGTTGAAGACATTTCTTTATGAAGGAAAATTTAAGAGCTACAGTTGAAAGTTTGGAGTGTCTATAACATAGCTAATTAAATCATGCTCAGAGGAGTTCAAGTATAAAATGATTCTTATGGAATAGAGAAGATAAATTATTTAACTAATTAGAACTAAGATTTGAATTTTTAGGTTTTCTCAATAAACAAATATCTTTGGGGAAAGTGATTTTTTTCCTCCATCTGTATTACCACTTAGCATTGGGACACTCCCATTTTGGAATATCTTCAAGGACTCCTTTATTAGATTAGTCACTATAAGGACTAACTGCTTATTTCTAAATTTGATGGGAACATTAATCACAGGGTGTATTCAGTGAGCTAGTGTAGATTCTAAGAATGAATACAATTAAACTACATTAAAATTCCATACTGAATGATTCAGAAGAGCCATTTCTATATTAATATTAATATCTTTATGAAATAACAGATGTTCCTTTTTTTCTTTTTTCTTTCTTTTGTGTGTTGGGGGTGGGGAAGGAAGGCTAACAGACTTTTTCTGGCATGGATACCATCAGTCTTATTAGTAAAAACTCAGAAAAGTATATTTTGAATCCTAATGTTTGTTGGTTTTTGCCTCTCTATTTGTGGCTTTATGGGTTTGTTTCCATCATTTTTCACTATGTGGAAGAAAGTAGGATATTGTTAGTTTTCTGGATCCTATAATGTTCTGTTTTAAAGGAAGTGGAACAGTCTGTTCTTTACAAAGCCCACACAGTTATATTTGCTTGAAAAGGCCATCCATGGCCTAAAGGATATTGATGATACCCATTTGAAAAGTTCAGTTTCCAGCTTAGGCAAAATGATAACCAAAGATTGGTGACTATCAATAATCTGGATTTAGGAGATTCACTTTGGCTCTTCTTCGGTGAGTTGGTTTTTAAGTATGAAAGGCTGCTTTCAGTTTGTTGGGGTAGCAAGCAAGTGGCTTGGAATGTTGAATCATTTTGGATATGCAAGTTTTTTAATAGGTAGATAATTATAGATCCTAAGCTGGTTATTTTGCAAAAAGGAAAATGTTTTCCTCCAATGACAGTTGTAAGTTATCTTGCTTTGGGCCTTTTAAAAAGTATTTTACAGGATTTGTTACAGTCTCTCAGGAATTACGATGTAATCCAAATTGTTTCAGGTATTTATTCCCACAGTAAAATACCAATTGGCCAGAAGCAGGACTAGAGGGAAATTAGGCAGAGCTAACCTAAGGACATTCTTCACAAAGGATAAAGCCTGAATTGAAACACTTTTAGACTCACATCCTTAAACTCTAAGCATCTTTCATTTGAGAATTGGCTGTAGTTCTGTCAAAGAGGCTCCTCTTTAAATTAAAGTTATAGTGACCTGGTTTTGACCCTTCATGCACATTTACTATGACTAACAGTGTCCATTAATACCCAAGAGAAGTGAAACTCTTAAAGCAACTGAACTGAAACAACCAAATCATCTTTTCGCCACCCCTTTCTTTTAATCCTAAATATTAAAAATAATAAATTAAATAAATCCAAAGTATTAAATAAATTAAATAAATCCAAAGTACTAAATAATCTGAATAAGAAGCTGAAACTTTTTAGAAAAATATATACATACTCCAAATATTGTTTTGCTTTACACAGAAGTCATTTTAAAATAAAACAGAGACCAAGGACTTAAAAAACACCTATTTCTATCCTTGACTTTATGGGATTTTCTGTCAGATTGTGAGACAGGATTAATTGGTTCATTTTGAAACAGTGCCATCACTATTCCTGGCACCACTGGGACTGTTTGATGCAGAATTTGAAAAATATTTTGGTTTTTTCCCCTTTATGGTCAGTTAATCAAGATGAGGAACAAGAACAATTCAAGTATGAGAGACAGTAAGAAAAAAAGCTGTAAGCTTAGAGATAGAGTGTCTTGTCCATTGCTTAAAACAGACAATGTTATCTACCTAAACTAAGTAACCACTATTACTTCTGTCCCATTGTGTCTGATTCTCAGTCTAGAAAATGACTTGTCAATAAACAGGACAAGCACCACAGGTCTATTTGTTGCATGAGAAACATTTCTGTTTAATCAGTGGAATCACACACCCCAGGAGATTATGCTTACTATCTCTGGTTGCTCATGCTGATCACTAGCGTTACTTGAAATGTTGATAGAGTGAAATGATTTAGGAATTTTATTATATCTTTAAATTTATATATTTTAAGTTCAACAAAGTATATTTGAAGTTTCATGTGCAATCATCTTTTTCTTATACTTTATGGTAATGTCTGTATTACTCCAAAAATTCAAAATAACAACAAAAACAAACAATTCAAATGAATAACTTCATCATTTAATGGTTGTGTGACTACAAGCAAGTCACTGATCTTTCTGATCCTCAGTTTGTTATCCAATCATTTCACCATCATATCCAATTCTTCATGACCCCATTTAGGGTTATCTTGGCAAAGATACTGGAATTGTTTGTCATTTCCTTTTCCACTTCATTTTCCAGATGAGGAAATTAGATAGATAGGATTGTTACTTGTCTTGAGTCATACAGCTAGTGAGTGTCTGAGGCCACATTTAAACTCAAGAAGACTCATCTTCCTAACTTCAGGCCTGTCACTCTATTTACTTTTCTGCTGAACTTCTCAATCATTGGTTTACTTATCAAATTAAGAAAATAGTATTTATATCCTGCCTCACAGGTTTACTATGAGAAAAGTATTTTATGAAGACTATATTTATAACATTTAAGTTATTATTCTTATTATTTATTGGAGCTATAGTTTTGATCATCACAATAGGTAAAAACATTCTAGCTGGGTCTGGAAGAACAAACATTTTTGTTCACAGTTAGTTTGATGTCTTATTAGTTGTCATGGAATCAAAAGGCACTGCACTAACAAAGTCATGACATTTCTGTCATGATATCATATGATTAAAGTCACAGTTTCATTGTATTTTAATTTTGCTTAAGACACTATGTTTTAGAGAAGACAGGTGAAGTGTTAATTACTGACATAATGGAGAACATGATTAATTGAATAATGTATTAGTTCATTGAGGTTCTACATTATGAATAGACAGGACCCAATTATGGCTTTTAAGAATGAAATTATAAGAGTCTAGATTTTAAATAACTATTAGAAAGAGGTTAAAGGTACATATACAACTTACTATTGAGTGAAGTATAGATGTAAAATCCACATTATAAAATTCATAGAATTGGAAAGAAAAGTTAGAAGGTATTTGTTAAAGCTGGGTTCAGAAAACTTCCAGAATTAGGAAAGAAGTCTGGCTTCGTTGTCTATAGTCTAATGAAAAAATTAAGACAGATCCTTTATAATCCAGTGGTCCAATAGGTCAATGAACACACTCATTTAGGTATTCCCCTCTTAAAAACAGTTTACTGGCTTCCTATCTCATCTTGACTCTTGTCCATTATTTCCAATAAATTCACCAAATGGGGCCCACTCAACATGCTTGGTAATCTTTCTGACAATGTTTATATAATACTTTAGTATATAGGCTATCAGTCATTTCTTCATTTCAGTGTGTGACCAGTATATTACCCCCATCATCATTCCTATGTATTTCCTTCTGAAATCCTTTACACTGCTTATCTCATATTATTTAACATTTGTAATGTGTTTTAAGAACGGAAGCCTACATTGAACTTTTTTTGTTGTTCATTGAATAATACTAAACTTTAATTATTCTTTTTTAAATATTGTTTTTATTTAATATTTTATATTCCCAGGTACATGTTTAAAACACTTTTCAACAATCATTTTTCAAACAAAGTTCCAAATTCTCTCCCTTCTTCTTTCTTCCTTCTTCCCCTCTTCCATTTAGAAAACAAACAATTCAATATAGGTTATGAATATGTAATCTAGCAACACTTTTCCATAATAGTCTTGTTGTGAAAGAAAACATATATAAAAATAAAAATCTCTAAAAATAAAGATAAAAAATTATGTTTTAATCTGACTAAGACACCTTCAGTTCTTTTCCTGGGGATCGATAGCATCTTTCATCATAAATCCTTCAGAAATGCTTTGCTGTCATTCACAGCTGATCATCCTATAGTTTTGCTGTTACTTTGTACACAGTACATTTCACTTTGCAGCAACTCATGTAAACCTTTACAGGTTTCTCTGAAAGCATTCTACTGATCATTTATTATGGCAGAACAGTATTCCATCATTATCACACGCCACAATTTGTTCAACCATTTCCCAACTGATGAGAATCCCTTAAATGTCCAATTCCTCATCAACAGACAAGAGTTGCCTTAAATATGCTTGTATGATAGACTCTTTTCCTTTTTATTTTTCATCTCTTTTGAGATTTAGACCCAGTTATGGCATTGTTAGTTTGAAAAGTATCAATGGTTTTATAGCCCTGTGGGCATGATTACAAATTGCCCACAACTTGATCAATAGTGTATTAATGTCTCATTTTCCTTATATCCCTTCTAACATTTTTCTACATTGATTATATATATATATATATGTGTGTGTGTGTGTGTGTGTGTGTGTGTGTGTGTGTGTGTATGTGTTATATATATAGCACTGTTACATCTTTGAACTCTTAGGAGATGCCTTTATTTATAGCTTCTTGACAGAAGGAATCATTTCATTTTTTTGTCTTTGTATTGAAAGTGGCTAACAATTCATGATACATGAATTAATTAATGACAAATTAATTATTAACATATTGTCTTAACCATGAGATTTGAACTCAGGATTATGAGTTCAAATACTGCCTCAGATACTTAGTAGTGTGTGACACCGGATATATGATTGAATCTCTTCGTATCTCAGTTTTCTCATCTGTAAAATGAGAGGTTTGCGCTTATTAGGTTTGATAGCCCCTAAAGTCTTTTATAGCTTTAAATATATAATCCCAAGTATAGACAGGCAGAACAAATC
Source organism: Macrotis lagotis (assembly GCF_037893015.1). Taxonomy (NCBI): domain Eukaryota; kingdom Metazoa; phylum Chordata; class Mammalia; order Peramelemorphia; family Peramelidae; genus Macrotis; species Macrotis lagotis. The sequence goes on from NC_133663.1 coordinate 161,287,896, forward strand.
AACTCATTTATCATTTATGACAATTCATGTTTCATGCTGAGTACTTCTCAAGTCCACCATCTTTCTGCCAAAAGACAGGTGAAATGCTTGGCCATTAATCTTCTAAGCTCTTGAGAGATCACTACATTCATCAGAATTCTGAAACATTTCTGTTGTTTTCCTTTATGTTGTTTTTACCCTATGTGAAATGCTTTGCAAGCATCAAGATAATTTATAAATGCAAGCTATTATTTTTGTGATCACTATTGTTATAATATGATTCAAGAATTAGTTCAACTCCCTTAAAATTGTTTCATCATTAACATAATTCTCCTGTGCATATACTTTACCTGTTAGTTATATTTCATCTTTACTTTCTTCTAAGACATTTCTACTTTCTCAAGATGTCCTGTGTTCATGCATATGAAAACTCCAACATTATTGATGCTTAAAATAGATTGATTTATTATACTTTCTTCTCATCTTTTTCGATGGGATTAAGATAGAAATGGTACTAGGACAAGCTGCTGTCCTACTGTTTTTATACTCTTGTTTTTTTTTAAAGGAAGATTTTATTTATTTTGAGTTTTGCAATTTTTTCCCCATTCTTGCTTCCCTTCCCCCCATCCCCACACAGAAGGCATTCTGTTAGTCTTTACATTGGTTCCATTTAATACATTGATCTCAGTTGAATGTGATGACAGAGAAATCATGTCCTTAAGGAAGAAAAAAATGTATGAGATAGTAAAATTACATAATAAAATAATGTTTTTTTTCTAATTTGATGGTAATAGTCTTTGATCTTTGCTCAAAGTCCATAATTCTTTCTCTGGATACAGATGGTATTCTCTATTGCAGATAGCCCCAAATTGTCCCTGGTTGTTACACTGAAGGGATGAGCAAGTCCATCACCCCCATGTTGCTGAGGGTGTACAATGTTTTTTTCTGGTTCTGCTTGTCTTGCTCAGCATCAGTTCATGCAAATTCTTCCAGACTTCCCTGAATTCCCATCCCTCCTCACTTCTAATAGAACACTAGTGTTCCATGACATACATATAAATTTGTTAAGCCATTTCCTAATTGAAGAACATTCATTTAATTTCCAATTTTTTGCCACCACAAACAGAGCTGCTGTAAATATTTTTGTACAAGTGATGTTTCTACCCTTTTTCATATTCTCTTCAGGGTATAGACCCACTAGTGGTATTGCTGGATCAAAGGGTATGTATGCCCTTTGGGCATAATTGCAGATTGCTCTCCAGAAAGGTTGGATGAATTCACAACTCTGCCAAAAATGTATTAGTGGCCCAGATTTCCTGCATCCCTTCCAACATTGATCTGTGTCCTTTCTGGTCATACTGACCAGTCTGAGAGGTATAAGGTGATATTTCAGAGATGCTTTAATTTGCATTTCTCTAATAAGTAATAATTTGGAGCAATTTTTTATGACTATGGATTGCTTAGATTTTCTCAGCTGTAAATTGCCTTTGCATATCCTTTGACCATTTGTCAATTGGGGAATGGTTTGTTTTTTTGAAAATTTAACTCAGTTCTCTATATATTTTAGAAATGAGTCCTTTGTCAGAAATACTAGTTGCAAAAATTGTTTCCCAATTCGTGACATTTCTTTTGATATTTTTACAGTGATTTTGTCTGTGCAAAACCTTTTTAATTAAATTTAATGTAATCAAATTTATCTAGTTTGTTTTGAATGATGTTCTCCATCTCTTCCTTGGTCATAAACTGTTTCGTTTTCCATAGATCTGACAGATAAACTGCTCCTTGATCCTCTGGTTTGCTTATAATATTGTTTTTATATCTAAATCCAGTGTCCATTTGGATCTTATCTTGGTATAGAATGTGAGGTGTTGGTCTAATCTAAGTTTCTTCCATACTAACTTCCATTTATCACAACAGTTTTTTATTGAAGAGAGAGTTTTTATCCCAATAGCTGGACTCTTTAGGTTTATCAAACAGCAGATTATTATAATCATTTCCTGCTATTGCACATAGTCTATTCCACTGATCCATGACTCTGTTTTTTTAGCCAATACCAGACAGTTTTGATGACTGATGCTTTATAATATAATTTTAGATATGGTAAGGCTGAGTCACCTTCTTTTGCAATTTTTTTCATTGAATCCCTGGAAATTCTTGACTTTATTTCTCCATATAAATTTACTTACAACTTTTGCTAACCCATTAAAGTAATTTTTTTGGAATTTTGATTGGTATGGCACTAAACAAGTAGTTTAGTTTTGGTAGAATTGTCATTTTTATTATATTAGCTTGACTTATCCATGAACAATTGATGCTTGCCTAGGTATTTAAATCTGATTGTATTTGCATGAGAAGAGTTTTATAATTGATTTCAAAAAGTTTTTGAATCTGCCTTGCAAGGTAGACTCCCAGGTATTTTATTTGGTCTGAGGTTACTTTGAAAGGGATTTCTCTTTCTGGCTTTTTCTGCTGTATCTTGCTAGTCATATAGAGAAATGTTGAGGGCTTATTTTATATTCTGCTACTTTGCTAAAGTTGCAAATTATTTCTATTAGTTTTTTAGATGACTTTTTGAGATTCTCTGGGTATGTTATCATGTCATCTGCAAAGAGTGAGACTTTTGTCTCTTTCCCTATTCTAATTCCTTCAATTTCTTTTTCTTCTCCTATTGCTGAGGCTAACTTTTCTAAAATGATATTGAATAGTAGTGATAATAAAGGGCATCCTTGTTTCACCCCTGATTTTATTGGGAATGCCTCAACCCTATCTCCATTGCATATGATGCTTGTTGATGGTTTCATAGAGAAACTGGTTATTATTCTAAGGAACAAACCATTTATTCCTACACTTTCTATTATTTTTAGTAGGAATGGGTGCTGTATTTTGTCAAAAGCTTTTTCAGCATCTATTGATATGATCATGTGATTTCTGATAGGTATGTTATTGATATAATTAATTATACTAACAGTTTTCCTAATATTGAACCAACCCTTCATTCCTGGGATAAATCCTACTTGATTATAATGTATTATCCAAGTGATAACTGGTTGTAGTCTTTTTGCTATGACTTTATTTAAGATTTTTGCGTCTATATTCATCATGGAGACAGGTCTATAATTTACTTTCTCTGTTTTAACTCTTCCTAGTTTAGGTATCCGCACCATATTGGTGTCATAGAAAGAGTTAGGCAAAGTTTTGTCTTCACCTATTTTTCCAAAGTGTTAATATAGAATTGGAACCAATTGTTCCTTAAATGTTTGATAAAATTCACTTGTGAATCCATCTGGCCCTGTATATTTTTTTCTTAGGGAGTTCAATAATGGCTTGCTGAATTTCCTTTTCTGAGATAGGGTTTATTTTAGGTTTTTTAATTTCTTCATCATTTAATCTGGGTAACTTGTATTTTTGTGAATATTCATCCATTTCACTTAGATTGTCAAATTTATTGGCATAGATTTGGGTAAAATTATTCCTGAATTATTACTTTAATTTCTTCCTCATTGGTGGTGAGTTCACATTTTTATTGGTTTTTTATAAAACCAGCTCTTGGTTTTATTTATTAGTTCAATAGTTTTCTTGCTTTTGGGTTTATTAATTTCTTCTTTAATTTTTAGAATTTCTAATTTGGTATTTAATTGGGACTTTTTAATTTGTTCTTTCTCTAATTTTTTTAGTTGTATATTTAGTTCATTGATTTCTTCTTTCTCTAATTTATTCATATAAGAATTTAATGATATAAGATATCCCCTGACAGCTGCCTTAGGTATGTCCCATAGGTTTTGGTATGTTATATCAGTATTGTCATTATCTAGGATGAAACAATTAATTCTTACTGTAATTTGTTGTTTGATCCCCTCATTCTTTAAAATGAGGTTATTTAAGGGGCAGCTAGGTGTCGCAGTGTATAGAGCACTTGTGTTGGAGTCAGGAATACCTGAGTTCAAATCCAGCCTCAGACACTTTATGATTACCTAGCTATGTGGCCTTGGGCAAGCCACTTAAGCTCATTGCCTTGCAAAACAAAATGAGGTTATTTAGTTTCCAATTAGTTCTGGGTCTATATCTCCCTGGCCCAGTATTGCAGATGTCTTTTATTGCATTGTGATCTGAGAAAGATGTATTCACTATTTCTTCCTTTCTGCAATTGATCATTAGGTTTTTATGTCCTAGTACATGGTCAATTTTTGTGTAAGTGCCATGTACTTCAGAAAAAATGTATATTCCTTTCTATCCCCCTTTCAATTTCCTCCATAGCTCTAACATATCTAGGTTTTCTAACAATCTATTTACCTCTTTAACTTCCTTCTTGTTTATTTTATGATTTGATTTATATAAATCTGAGAATGAGAGGTTGAGGTCTCCCACTAATAGAGTTTTGCTGTCTATGTCTTTCTGTAACTCTTTAAAATTCTCCTCTAAGAATTTGGATGCTGTCCCATTTGGTGCATACATATTTAGTATTGAAATTACTTTATTGTCTATGATACCTTTTAGGAAATATAGTTTCCTTCCTTATCTCTTTTATGGCTATCTATTTTTGCAGCTGCTTTGCCTGAGATGGGGATTGCTACCCCTGCTTTTTTCACTTCAGCTGAAGCAAAACATATTTTGTTTCAACCTTTTAACTTTACTCTATATGTATCTCCCTGCTTCAAATGAGTTTCTTAATTCTGGTTTTTAATCTACTTTGATATCTGCTTACATTTTAAGGGAGAGTTCACTGCATTCACAATCAAAGTTATAATTATTAACACATTATTACCCTCTATGCTATCTTCCTTCTGTTTGTATTTTTCCCCTTTTTCCCTTTATCCATATTCCCCAGTGTTTTGTTTCTGAATAATGCTACCTTCAGTATTTTTGACCTCTTGTATCAACACCCCTCCCCTTTTCCCCCTTTTACCTTTTTACCCTTCCTTTCTTTCTGTTAGTTCCCCTTTTCTCCCCCTCCCTATCCACCCCCTCCCCCTTTCCCCTTTTAATACTTGAAAGGTAAAATGTTTAAGTTAAATGAGTGTGTTTGTAAATTAACTTTAAGCCAAGTCTGATGAGAGGAAGATTCAGGTGTTTCTCGTATCCTCTCTTCATCCTCTCTATTACAATTGGTCCTTTGTACTTCTTGATGTAATGAGATTTACCCCATTCAGTCTCCCTCCATCCTCCCATCTCCTATCCCCCCTTTTAAGGAGGTAATGTTTTTAAATCATTCTTTTTGAGTCATAAAAAATTATGAGTATCCATCACTTCTGGCTATGTATATTCTCTCTAACAGAGTTACAATTCTCAAGAGTTATGAGACTCACCCAAGTGAGTATATAGCCAGTTTCATCTTATTGTATAGCAGTTTTTTAACCTTTGCATGTGTCTCTTGAGCCTCCTGTTTGATGTCCAAATTTTCAGTTTAAAGCTGGTATTTTCATCATGAAATCTTGGAAGTTTCCCATTTCATTAAATGTCCATCTTTTTTCCCCTGGAAAAGAAGGCTCAGCTTTGCCAGGTAGTAGATTCTTGGCTGCATTCCAAGCTCCTTTGCTCTTCGGAATATCTCATTCCAGGCCCTTCAATCCCTTAATGTTGCTGTGGCCAGGTCCTGCATAATCCTTACAGTGGCTCCTTGGTATTCAAATTTTTTCTTTCTGGCTGTTTGTATGATTTTTTAATTTATCTGATAGTTCTGGCCACAACATTCCTTGGTGTTTTAATTCTAGGTTCTCTTTCCGAAGGGGATTTATGTATTCTGTCAATAACTATTTTACCCTCTGGTTCCATGATATCAGGGCAATTTTCCATCACTAAATCCTGTAATATTAAGTCCACGTTTTTTTTTTTTTCTCTTCAATGTTTTCAGGAAGGCTGATAATTCTCAGATTCTCCCATCTTGATCTGTTCTTAAGGTCAGTGGTTTTGCTGATGAGATATTTTACATTTTACATTTTTTTCTATTTTTTTGATCTTTTGGTTTTGTTTAACACATTCTTGTTGTCTCATAAAGTCATGAGCTTCTGCCGATTCCATTCTTTTTTTAGAGAAGATTTTTCTTCATTTATCTTTTGCAACTCCTTTTCCAGTTGGTCCATCCTATTTTTGAAGGACTTTTCTATTTGCCCAAATGTAGTTTTGAGAGAATCATTTCCTTTTTGAATTTTCCCAATTGAAGATTTGAAAGAATAATTTTCTTTTTTTGTATTTGCCCAATTGAAGATCTGAGAGAATTATTCTCATTTTTTATTTGTCAAATTGTATCCTCCAAGGATTTCTTTTCTTGTTGCATGATGTTAATTTTCTCTTGCAAAGTGCTGATTTTCTCTTGAATTTCCTTTCCAGTTTTGCCAATTGATTTTGAAACTTCTTCCTGATTTCTTCAAGGAAGTCTTTCTGGACTGGAGACCAATTCATATTCTCCTCAGCAGGGCTAGATCTCTCTGAGTTAGAATCTATCTCTTCTAAGTATTTCTCCATGGGTTCCCCTTTTCTCTGGCCTTTTTTCATCCTGTGTTGGGGGTGGGGGAGCTGGATCTCAGAGGTTTGCTCTTGAAGATCCTAGAGGCTTTGTTTACTCGGCTTAGCAATTCCAAGGGCCAGTCAGTAGGGGGCACTGGTTGCTTTCTCTGGATTGAGGTCCTCAGCAGCATGGTCTGAGTTGATCTTGAACACTGGACTGGACCCTGGAGGAGGGAGTTAATGTCTTTCTGTTGAGTGAAGTCTGTTACCCTGAGGGGGTGGTGGTGATGTGTGTGTTTGTGTGTGTGTGTGTGTGTGTGTGTGTGTGTGTGTGTAGGGGGAGGATGGTTTATTGTTTCTTCTGGGCACAAGGCTCTGCTGAAAGTATGGATCTCAGGCCCCCCACCCAACTGGTTGTTCTCCAGGCATGCTCTGCTGGAACTCTCCTTCCTGTAGCTTCTTTCCTACCTCCAAAGACTGGACAGCTAAAGTTGGATCTTACACTGCCACTTGCTGAAGTCTCTAGGCTGGCCCTCTGGCTTCTCCCAGCTGCCATTCCGGTGCTGATCCTCTGTTCTTGTCTCCTGGTTCACCCAAGGTCCCCTGAGACAGACATTCTTGGTAGGTGTTCTTCTCTTAGCTTTTCTTTCTGGGTTTTGTTGATCGAATTTCTGTTAAGAGATTTCACTCATGTCATTTCTGAGAGGAAAGAGAGAGCACCTATCATAGTGCTTGTTTTCTCTCCACCATCTTGACTGTAAGTGATTTTTATACTTTTATATATTACAATTTCAGTTACATTAAAAATGATTTTCTAGTTGAAGAAGTCTTAAGATGTAGTAAGATCATGTTTTGTAGAATCATTAAAAGTAGCCTTGTTATAATTCCAGGAGCTAAGTAAGCAACTGGGATGTTATGCAACTCTTCCTGCTCCAACATTAGTTTGAGTGATCACCTTTGCTAAGTTTCCATGCTTTGAAAGTATTTTTATTCACTGTATCTTGATATGAGTATTTAATATGGTGACATATATTAAAAATATTGTTCTTCATGATTGTACATATACATCCTATATCACATTGCTCACTGCCATGGTGGGGGGAGGAAAGTGAAGGGGGTAGAACAATGTGTAATTCAAAAACTTACAAAAGAATAAATGTTGAAAACTATCTTTGCATGTAACTGGAAAAAATAAAATAATAATAACATTTTTATTTCTCAGGTATTAATTTTATATTTAAGCAATTGTGATTAGATGTTTGATCCATGATATTTTCTAGTTCTTGTTTATTATTTGACTTGCCCAGTATATTTTGAGATATAAATCTATAGTATGGAGAGTTGTGATCTGTTCATCCATGAAAGAAGAAAGTTTCATATAACTCTTGGCATCACTTTGATAATATCTGGATGCACTGTGTCCAGATAATCCCTTTGATGTACCTGTCTGGATCCCATTTTTTAAAAAACATAATCAAATTGCCTTAACGAACACATGCTATATTCTTGTCACAAATTTCCTCTCTAAGTATTCACAAAGACCTTGTTTAATAACCTATTCTAGAAGATTACAAGGAATAGATATCAAGTTCATCCATTTCTAGAACTGGAAACCATCCAGATTATAGTGATAATTGAAATCATGCAAATAGATAGTTGGATTCTAAAGGGGTGAGCAAAGAGAGAGAGAGAGGAAAAAAGTAATAAAGTATAAATGATGAATTGTTAAAACACATTTGAACAAAATTGATGAAAATATAAATGATTTATTTTTGCTTGACATAAACACGGAGTCAAAAGATTAGAAGGAATTTCTAAGAAGTACACTACTATAATGAAAAGAACACTGAAGTCTGTTGGGAGAAACTTGAATCCTAGTTCCAGCTCTACTTTTAGATATTTTGCGACCTGAAGATAGTTAATTCATCTCTCCAGGTCCTAATTTCTAGATCTGTAAAATAGAGTTTTACACTAGATGTTATCTTAGATTCCTTAGAGTTATAAAAGTTTAGAACTCTAATATAATGTGATCATACATCCTTTTAATTGATCTTAAAGTTATATTCTCACAATGTGTGGAAGTTTCTAATCAAGGAGTTATAGTAGTTTCTGTTTTTAAATAGTGGGAACAGAATTTATATAATATCAAAACTTATATAGTTATGTGGAGAGGAGTGCTGGTATACTGATATCTACCACTTATTTTCCCTGAGGGAAAAGAAAAGCATAGTAGTAAAGTATCCAAAGGATGGATCATCACATTCCATTCTGGTCATAAAATTGATTGTCTATAATGGATTAATAAGATTTCTGTTCTATTTCCTTAGAACATCTACATAAAAGAATTGGTTAGGAATAAGATAAGACTTAAAGTATTTTATCACTGACATTTTCTGAAAGGGCAAAAGAGAATACCAAGTTCTGAGAGGCCTTCAGAAGGCCTGAGAAGGATAATTCCTGAGTAAAAGGATTTGGGGCAATGGACTACTTTAGTGATGACCTAAAGGAGTCATTAGTGTGTGAACAAAAGGAATTTAGAAGGAGATATATAAACATAATGGGGGTGGAGCCAAGATGACAGCATGAAGGCAGGAATTCCCAGAAATGTATCCCCCCCCAATTCCAAAAATTATCAAATTATGATTCTAGACACAATTTAGAGGGGAGGAATCCAGAGAAAGACTGAGTGATACAATCTAAGTTGTCCAAGACAACTTAGAAGTACCATGGGAAAGGTCTGTTTCACTGGGACCAGGAGTTGGAAAGAGCCTCAATGCAGCCACAGTGTAGTTCAGGCAGCCCAGAGCAAACCAGCTCCAGCCTTTCAGGAACAGCCCGTGGGGGCACCTGGTTCCCTGGGGATGCCTGGATCTGAGGCAGAGGGGACAGCTTCCAGACTTCTTGGTCAGAGATCATCTGAGACAGCTTGAAAGAGTGGTGAGAGAACTCTGCCACACCAGAGTAAGTGCGAGCAGAGTTCCAGCCTCAGAGCAGCCCTGTGGTGTGAATCTGCAGTGGGAATCAGTGTAACCACCTAGCACTTCCATAATTATTAGCCCACAGATGGTAAGGGGGTTGAGGAAGATGGCAGAGGTCTCTCTGCTCTTCCTGGAGCAGGACTCGGCTGTATGCCCACATTCAGTTCCAGGTTGCAATTTAGGCACCCATAACCACCATAGCTGAACAGGAATCCTCCTCATAGCTCCAGAGCAGAGGGGAGGTCCTGTGGTATTCCACATACCAGAGCACAAGCAATTTAGCAGTCAGAGTCTCTCATAAGACCTTGGAGAAATTATGGTCCCTGTAGGGTGTCTCAAAACCCCCCAAAGCCTTGGAAGTGTTGTTAAGTCAGTCATAGACTGAGAAAATGAGAAAACAACAGATAAAGAAGAATCTGACCAAAGAAAATTACTTTGGTTCCATGGAGCATCAAAATACACACTCAGAAGATGACAAAGTCAAAGTTTCTTCATCCAAAGGCACTAAGAGAAATAGAAAATGGGCTCAGGCAATAGAAGAGCTTAAAAAAGACTTTGAAAGGCAATTAAGGGAGGTAGAGAAAAAATTGGGAGGAGAAATGAGAGCAATGCCAATAAATCATGAAAACCAAATCAGCAGCTTAGTGAAAGAAATACAAAATATACTGAATAAAATAACATGTTAAAAACCAGTTGAGTTCAAATGGGAAAAAACAGCCCAAAAGTCAAATGAAAAGAATGCCTTAAAAAACAGAATTGGCCAACTGGAAAAGGAGATAAAAAAGCTCTCTGCAGAAAATAGCTCCTTCAATTGTAGGATGGAACTAAAGGAAGCTAATAACTTTGTGAGTACCCAGGAAGAAATAAAACTATACCAAAAAAACAAACATTAGAAAATGTGAAATATCTCATTGGAAAAACAATTGAGCTTGAAAACAGATCCAGAAGAGATAATTTCAAAATTATTGGCCTACCTAAAATTCATAACCAGAAAAACAGCCTAGAGTTCATTTTTCAAGAAATAATACAACAAAATTGCCCTGAGATCCTAAAAGCAGAAGGAAAAAAATAGAAATTGAAGGAATCCACTGATTACTTCCTGAAAGAGATTCCCCAAAGAAAAACTCCCTGGAATATTATAGGAAAATTCCAAAACTCCCAAGTCCAAGAGAAAATACTAAATGCTACTAGAAACAAACAATTCAACTATCATGGCTCTCCATTCAGGATTACACAGAATTTGGCAGCAACTATATTAAGAGCTCAAAGGGCTTGGAATATGATAATCTGGAAGGCAAAAGATCTTGATTTACAACCAAGAATCAACTACCCAGCAAAACTGAACATCCTCTTTCAGGGGAAAAGATGGACTTTTAATGAAACAGGGGACTTTCAAAATGTCCTATTGAATATTCAATCTCCAAGTGCATGACTCAGGTGAAACATAGAGGAGGTGAAAAAGGACTAATTATGAGGAAATTAATGATGTTGAACTGTTTGCATTCCTGCAAAGGAAGAAGATACTGATAACTCATCTGAACCTTGTCATTTATAAGAGCAGTTAGAATAGACATATATAGACAAGGCACAGGAAAGAGTTGAATATAATGATATAATATGCTATAACAATGGAGTCAATGGATGATAAAAGAAAGTACTGGGAGGAAGGGAAAGGAGAGGAAGAGGGTGCTAAGATACTTCTTTTATTTATATCTTTATTTTATTTATATTTATTTATTATTTATTATTTATTTTATTTATTTAATTTTATTTTTCTATTTTTATTATTCTTATTTTTATTTTATTTCTTTTTTATATTTATATCTTTATTTTATTTTGATTTTTGATTTTTGATCATATTTTTATTATTTATTTCTATTTTTATTTCTTTATTATTTCTTTATTTATTTTTTACTTTTTAGGCTTTTCTTTTTTGCAAGGCAATGGAGTTAGGTGGCTTGCCCAAGGCCACACAACTAGGTAATTACTAAGTATCTGAGGCCAGATTTGAATTCAGGTACTCCTGAATCCAGGGCCAGTGCTCTATCCACTGCACCACCTACCTGCCCCTGAGATATTTCACATAAAAGAGTAATGAAAAAGATTTTGCAATGGAGTGGAATGGAGGAAAGCAAGAAGGATGAGCCTTCATTCTCATAAGGAATGGTTCAGAGAGGAAATAACATACGCACTTAATAGACTATAGAAATTTATCTTACCCTAGAGAAAAATGAGTGGAAAGGGATGGCATACAGGGGAACAGGAGGAGGGGAGGTGGGGAGTAGGTGACAGAAGAGAGGGAAGATAGTGGGAGAGGGTACTCAGATACAACACAATTCTGGGCACAGACAGGGTGAAAGGAGAGAAGAATAGAATAAATGGGAGTGGGGAGGAATAGAGTGGAGGGGAAATACAGCTAGTAATAACAATATTGAAGTCACTTCTCTGGTGGACCTATGATAAAGAAGAATAAATAGTGAATAAATAAATAAATAAAGAAGACAGTTCATCCCAGAGAAAGAATCATTGGAATCTGAACACAGACTGAAGTACACTTTTTTTGTCTCTCACTATTCTTGAGGTTTCTCTATCTTTTTGTGGGAAGAGGAGATTTATGTTTATTCTCATAACAATATTATTGTAATTATTCTCATAACAATATTATTGTAATATAAAATTGTTACTCAAAATCCCCCAAAAGACACACACACACACACACACACACACACACACACACACACACACACACACACACACACACACACACACCAGATAGGAGATGAGGAAGTGGACAATGAAAAGGAGGAAATAGATGAACTGCTAGCTTGAGGAATTAATAGTTGAGAGAAGGTACATTTATAGGCTATATTGGATTTGTCAGCTAAGCGAATGGAGTGAACAGAGAAGAGGTTAAAGATATAGGAAAAGACAGAAGCTATGAAAAGAAACCAATCTTAGAGAAGACATTATGTCACTAGTAGATTGTTAATTCTGTAAAGGAAAGAATGTCTATTTCTCTTCTTTTTCTGAGATAATAATAAAAAAGATGAATAAAATTACAAAATTTATGGAATCCACAAAGGATGTGGCATGTCTATAAGCTAGAAATGATAAGGAAAGGACCTTCTCCCTGTTAGCTAGGATCAGAGAAACAGTTAAGTTAGTTCACTGGAGTTCTATATAGTAGCCAAAGAATTCATTATCCCCTTCACATTCTATGCCATATATATATATATATATATATATATATATATATATATATATATATATACACACACATATATATATGTATATATCATATATATCATATATATCATGTATATACATATATATTATATATGTGTGATTTGAGTGAGGAAGTACTTGAAATAGGAGGAGGAGAAAAGGCAAACCTGGAAGAAAACAGTACAGTCAGCTATAGCAATAATGAGTCATAATTACGAATGTGCACACACACATTTGTGTATATAGATAGATAGATAGATAGATAGAGAGAGAGAGAGAGAGATGATATTCTTTTCATCTTATCCTACTCTCTCTCTCTCTCTCTCTCTCTCTCTCTCTCTCTCTCTGTCTGTCTCTTTACTTTGGAAGATACTCTTCCACATTTATGCAAGGGGAGAATGAATTATTCTGTTCAACAACTACTGTCTGCACCTTGTTTCTCTTGTTCTCACACAAAGAGACCTACACAAAGAATAAAGTGAAAAACAAAGGAAGGCTCCAAATGTGAGTCCTCAGAATGAAGGTAAGCTAATAATGATCACTCTTAGGACTTCTGTTGATCAGTAATGATCTGAAGGCAAAGCTGGAGTCTGTGAGGTCTGAGGACAGCATAATCAGCATCAGTCAATTGAAGTCACAAAAGAATGCAGACCTACCAACTCATATGGACTCCTGGACTTACAAGTAAAGAAGTATAATCAAATATGTCAAGGGTATATCAAAGTTGTAAAGCTTTAAACCATTCTGAAGAAAGACATTAAATACCAGTGATCTTTGTTTAAAGAGAATAGGACTAGAATGCATTCAGTTATGGTGCTGTGTGTGCATTTACAGTGATCATTGTTTTACAAATTCTTAGGATGTGTGTTTGTACCAAAGGAATAAACAGTGCACTGATGAGCCACTTGACTTTTCAGTAATTATTAGAGAGCAGTTCATGAGTTTAGACCTAAGAATGACCTAAGAAAACAAGTAGACATAGATATGAATCTGAGTGTGCCTGTCAACTGCTGGTTTCTACCACTATGATTTTTTTTTTCAAAATAAGGAACGAATCTTAAGAGGGAAAACAGCAGCAAGGATATAAACACAGTTTCCCCTATTCTCTGTCTTCAAAACACCTCGGTTTTCCATAGTCCTTGACTCTCAGAGGACTAATTAGCATAATCACGTCTTGGAGCAAAGGACAGGAAAAATATTGATGTATGAAGTTAACCTTGTTTAAAAGACTTGTTTGCTCATTATTTGCTTCTTTGCTCATCTTCACTACAGTTTCTTTTTTCTATTACCTCCTTGTCTAATATTCATCTTATCCTCTACCCAGGTTTTATAATTTTCTAATACACTTATAGAGGTTTCATGGGATGATGGATAGAGAGCTGGTCTCAGAATTCGAAGATCTGAGTTTGAAATCTGACAAATGTATACTGGGTACATCACTTAACTTGTCAGTGCTCTAGACCAGTCGTAATCAAACTCAAATAGAAATAGGGTTCACTTAACTTAAGGATCCTTGTGGGATGATTGTTGACTTAGGAAATGACCATGTTTCCATATTGTTATTAATATGCCAACACATTAAATCTGGATAGGAATTTGATGCATTTAGTATTGAATGTTTGATATGACTGCCCTAGTCATCTCTACAATATAAGACTCCAAAGAAGGTGGCAACTTCTGTAAAAAAGAGATCCCTCACCTGAGAGATTCCTATGCCAAAAAAAGATACATAGGAACAGTCACTATCTCTACTTCATCTCTAAACTCTCATACTCAGTCATTGTATAATTATTTATTGAGGATGAAATTCCCAAGGACTCTGGTAATAATTCTTGTGTAACTGTAAGTATAAAATAGTAGCAATTTGCATTTCTTCAGTCATTTTCAGTCATGTCCAACTCTTTGGATCCCAAATGGGGTTTTCTTGGCAAAGATATTGGAGAGGTTTGCCATTTTCCCCCTCTAGCTCATTTTACATATGAGGAAAGTGAGTCAATTAGGATTAAGAGACATGCCTAGGATCACAGAACTAGTGTCTGTAGCTAGATTTGAACTCAAGAAGATGAGTCTTCCTGACTCCAGACCCAGCACTCTATCCACTGTACCACCTACCTGCCAGTGATTTTGTTGATTAAATGAATAATCCACTTCCCTAGCAGCATTTCTCAAGTTTTTAAATTTATTTAGTTGTAAAAAGCAAACCAAACCAAGCACAAAAAATGCAAACATAAAATCACAAGATGGTATTAGCCAAACTGGTTGTTCATTTCTCATGCAGAACTCAGGTAAAGATGATTGTCAATTGCATATTGACTGCTTTCCCTTTGTGGGATCTTACAAGTTTCTGATTTCAATTGGGAAAAGCTTATGTATGGAACTTCCTTGTCCAATATAAGCACTGAACAAGGGTGCAGCTTAAATGCTGCTATCCATATGACATAACATGGCTATCACAAATCTCTTGCTGGACAGAGGCCTGAGGACAAATTTGACCCTAACTCTAATTGTGTTCTTCAGAGTCCCTCTATTTAATCTTCAAAGACCCATGACCATGAGGTCAACATTTCTGCAGCACAATTTTCTTACGAATCAGAACAGGAATCCAATTTATCCTCAGAAAGCTAAAGCAATTGTTTGGTCCCACTGTAACTCTCTCCAGCAAAGAAGTGTAGTCACACCCTTACAAATATTAGTTAGAATATTGTTTTAACCAAATTCATTTGGAATAAATCTATTCTAACTATTGAGTGACAGTTCATTGCCATTATTTCATATATTAAATCAAATTACTCCACTGTAAAATGGAAAGATCTTGTTATGCACCTCACAGGGTTGCAAGAAGAGCAATAAATGAATAAGTTGTCATCGTTTCCATTATGGATACCAAATCCCAGTACAATTTGTTTTAAGCCCATCAGTCAAATAAAACATTCTAAGAAACATAACCTGAGGGAGAGTCAGGCTCTATTATGTGACTCCCCATATGCACATCTAGTGCATTTAAAGGGCTCAGTAGGGCTGGCTTTCTTCTTTCCATGCAAACAAACAAAGAAAGAAAAAATAGAAATAGAAACCAGGGTCTGGATAAATCTAATTAAATGGGATTAAAAAAAAACATAGTGAAACTCAAAAGCTTATTTTCAGAAGAAATTGTCTTCAAACTGGCTTCTACTGAGTAACATGAAATGGAAATCCATTTGTAACTATAAAAAGAATCTCCTAGCTTTTTTTTGTTTGGTGCAACCGCTTTAATGTTGCTAATCATCTTTTTTTCTATCTCTTTTTTGTGTGAAATCTTAGTTCTTGAAGGTAGTGTCAGAAATTATCCTCTACCCCAATCTAGAAAGTCTCAGGGATAAGTATAAACCCATTGATAGGTTAGATATATAAATTATGAAATATTAATTTTAAATGTTTTATAACTTTCAAAATTATTGATTATCATTGATTAAATTAAACACAACTGGTTTTGAAACTCCTTGAATCCCTTGCATGGATCATATTGAGGGGGCTGTTTCAAGTGTGAATTAGATCTTAATGTTTCTCTTTGGAACCATTGCCATTTATCATAAAATTGTAAATATAGATTCAGGGATGTTTAAAACACACATTATTTACCTGGCAGGGCATAATGGCTCCAAGAGATGCATTATAACCTATTTTAAACTCCTCATAGAAAATAGTTCCTGAACGCCTACCGGATGTGAATAAT
Source organism: Macrotis lagotis (assembly GCF_037893015.1). Lineage (NCBI taxonomy): Eukaryota > Metazoa > Chordata > Mammalia > Peramelemorphia > Peramelidae > Macrotis > Macrotis lagotis. The sequence goes on from NC_133663.1 coordinate 161,304,231, forward strand.
ATTTTTGTACCAAAAAGTATAGAGATTATGCTACTGAGTTATTTACTACATATTTTTAATAAAACATGTTTTCTAAGGTAGATGAGTTGAACCAATTTCTTTACTATTTGTAAAAAATGATTTACTGTGTGTGGTGATATGACAGAAGGCAGTCAGCCAAGGTTTAGCTGAAAGCTCATTTTTAAAGAGGCCTAAATGAGAAGTATAATATGTTCTATTTTGGGTATTCTGAATTGAAAGCTAAGAAACACTATTCTTTATAATTCATGTGAGTATGGAATATATCTACTCATTTTTTATTTGTATATTTTTTGTGTAAGGATAATTTTTCTACAAATAGAATCAGAAAGTTGCCAAAGTTTGTGTTGAAACTAATAAAAGAGACTTTAATTGAAAAGAGATAAATGTAAGTCTAAACAGGTTCTAAAACATCAATCTCACAAGTACAAGATGTGGGTTGTATGGTCAGATAACAATCCATTTACAAAGAGCTAGCATTACAATGGAAAAAAAATTGATATGACAAAATAGGGTCACATGAAAATTATGAAAGCTAATATGACATTGTCTCCATTAAGGCAAACAGAGTACTCTGTCTTTTATAATGTTCAGACCACATCTATAGCATTTTATTAATTTCTAAGTACCACAATTTAGGAAAGGCATTGACAAGCTCCTTTAATGTGACATTTTCATTCCATTTCTCTAGAAACTTTAGTGATTCCCTATTCTTCCGAGATAAAAATGCAATTTCTTCAGGCTGGCCCTTCACAATTCTCTAACTTTCCTTTCTAGTCCAAATTAATGTCACTCCCTATCATCACTGTGCACTCCATACAAATTGACACATCTGTAATATATTGACAAAACCATTACATCTCTTCCTTCCATGTATTTGCACATATTCTTCTTCTTCATATTCACCCTCAGAATTCCTATTTCACTCTAAAGCATAACTCAAGTATGATCTTTAATGAGAGGCCTTTCTTGATCTTCCATAGCTGTTTTTGATCTATTATGCTGCCCCCTATTATTTAACAAATTATTTGTTATATAATCTATATTTATTCATCTGTTTTCAGTAAATAAGTTCCTTAAGGGGAGGACAGAGTGAATTTTTGTTGCTGTATGCCCAATACATAAGACAATGAGAGCAAATAACAAATGGTTAATAAAATCCTGCTTCAGGGTAGTTAGATGGTGCAGTGGATAAAACACCGGCCCTGGAGTCAGGAGGACCTGAGTTCAAATCTAATCCCAGACACTTAATACTTACCTAGCTGTGTGGCTTTGGGCAAGCCACTTAACCCTATTTGCCTTGCAAAATTCTAAAAAAATAAAATAAAATAATTACCTAGCTGTATGATCTTGAGCAAGTCATTTAACCCCATTGTCTTGCAAAAAAATAAAAATAAGTAAATTCCTGCTTCAATTCTAGACATGTAAGAAGGCTTATATAAAGGTGTGAAGGTGGAAGATGGCAAGGTAGGACAGGGAATAAATAATCATCCAATTTGGCCAAAACATTTAATACATGAAGGGTAATGATGTGTAGGTAAGGCTGGGAAGGAGAGGTTGGAACCAGATTATGGAGATCTTTTAATGCTAAACTAAGGGTTTATAATTTAACCATTTTCCCCTAATCATCTTTGTAAATAGACCTAGTAGTGGTATTGTTGGATCAAATGGTTTTAGCACTTGAATAACTTTTCTGTGCATAATTCCATATTGCTCTCTAAAATGATTGTATCAGTTCACAATTCCATCAACAATGAAATGGTATCTCAATTTTTCCACATCCCCTCCAACATATATCATTTTCCCCTTCAATCATTTTAGTTAATATGATAGGAGTAAAATGACATCTCAAGTTTGTTTTAATATGCATTTCTCTAATCTATAATGATTTAGAGCATTTTTTCATATGACTATAAATTGTTTTAATTTCTTTTTCTAAAACTACATGTTTTTATCCTTTGACCATTTATCAGTTGGGGAATGACTTGTATTCTTTTTTATTTTATTATCTAGTGGTAGACATCTATGGGGTGAGAAGGAGAGAGGAAGGGAAAAAGGGGGAAAATGAAATTTACATGATAATTTTATTATACATTTAAAAGGAATAGCAAGTTGTACCCATCAAATTTATAGGAAATATTCAAGCATCTTTTTAATATACTAAACTATAGAAAGGCTTGTTTCATTCCATAAATTAAAAATAATGAATAATTTTTAAAAATTTAATCCTATGGTTAATGAGAAACCACTAGAGGCATTTTTTTAATGCAGCTATATGGCTATATGGCTAGGATGGTTTATTCAGAATCGATCAATCAATGAGACTAATTTACAAAACTCCTATTAAGTGGTAGGTCTTAAGAATTAAATGCTGAAAATGAAAATTCCTTCAAGGAGCTTATATTCTATCAGGGACTCTAAATTATAGAAGTAAGGAAGGAGAATAAGAAGGACAGTATATACAAAAACACAGAGTCAGGAGAGAGAATCTAGTGTGTGAACCAGAAGCCACTTCAGTTCAAATGAACAATTCCTGAATGGGAGTAATGAATAGTTAAGTATTGTGAGGTGAATTGGAGCAAGGCTGCAAAAAGTTTTAAATGTTAAAAAAAAGATTAATTGTTCCTAGTGATGAATAGGCCTCTGGAAAATATTGAGAAAAGGGGTTAAATAGTGGGATTTATGTTTTAGGATTATCATTATATAGCAGATGGATTGGAAAGGAAAAGAATTAGGGAGGTTATTAAAGCATCCAGTTGAGAGGCAATATAAACCTGAACTAGAGTTATAGGTGTATGAATAAGACAGGGGATGAATGTGAAAGTGTTGTTAGGGTAAAATTAGTAGGACTTAATAATTTATTGGAAACGTGGGCTGAGGGAGAGAGGAATCAAGGATGACCATAAGGTCTGTGAACTGGGATGTCTGAATGGATAGCGATGCTCTTAACAGAAATAAGAAAAAAGAAAAGGTAAGTTTGGAGCTTGTAGGGATTGATAAGGTTTTGATTATGTTGAACTTGAAATGGCCATAGGACAAACATACAGTACAAAATGCCTATTGTGATAGACAAAATGTACTATAGTTAATGATGCCAGAAGCCAGATAAAGATCTGAGAATTTTTAATGTACCAACCTATGGGAGTTGATGAATTGATGAGATCACATTTTTTTGGCACTGGTTTAAATGATAGATAAATTTTCCATATCTCCCTATCTACTGATTATTTTCCTGCTCTTTGCAAGCATAGCTAAGTTTCCACCACCCATAAAAAAAGCCTTCATCAAATTCCACTAAACTTACCAGTAATTATGCTATGTACAACCTCCATTTTTCAGTCAAACTTCTAGAAAAAATGTCTATGATTTCTTCCCATTCTCCTCCTCAGCTAGGTCTTGCACTCTGTGATTCATCATTTGAATAAAGCTGTTTTCTCCAAAGACACCAAAGTGTTCATGGATATATCTAATTACCTTTCCTCAGTTTTCATCTTTCTCAGCTTCTTTGAAGTATTTAACCATAATTGAATATCATATCCTCTCCTCATGGATCCCTTTTCCTCCCTGGGATTTTGAAACAACTACCATTTGTTCTCCTCTAACCTGTCTATTCCTTCTCAATAGTTTCTCTCTCTCTCTCTCTCTCTCTCTCTCTCTCTCTCTCTCTCTCTCTTACACACAAACACAAACATCTCTGACCAGCTCCCACAACAATTTTGCTATTAATTCTATTCAAATGATTCTCAAATGTGTAAATCCAGTCTTGTGTCCCTCTTATTCTTTAGTCCCTCATCATAAACTAAATATTCTGAAGGCATCTCAAACTCAACATGTCTACACATGAAATAATTCCTAAAACCATCCCTCTATTGAACTAATTCAATCAATGCCTTCTAAGGTTAACACTCCTCATTCCTCCTCACTCCATATTTCTGTCAATTGTCAAATTATGTTGGTTCTGTCTCTGCAACATTTCTCAGATCTGTCCCCTTCTCTTCATGCAACTACCATACTTGTTCACATCCTCATCAAGTCTCACTTAAGACTGTTTATAAAAATGTCCTTTCCTTAATCCTTCTTCAACTCCATTAATCATCTTTATGTTTTTCAGAATGATTTTCCTAGAAGTTTGATTTTCCCCCCTTTTCAATAAACTATTGGCTCCTTATTAATTCCTCTGGAGTTAAATCATTTTTGGTATCTTAAACCTTTGACAACTTTGACCTACCCCATAATTCAAGCCATATAATTTCCCTTGACCAGCCCAACATTGCAGTCAAATTCACCTTCACATGGATCTTCATTCATAGCACTCCATTTCCCACCTCAGAAACCTTGCATTGGTTGTTTCCACACTCTTCTACTCTCCTTGGAATACCTAATCTCCTAAATCAAACCTAATGCATTTAAAGGAGATCTTTTCTGATCACCTCACCTATTAATATCTTTCCACTATAATCATCATGTATTTTTCTAAAGCTATATGAGTGTCTGTTATTTTCCTTTTATCAAATGCAGGAGGTCAGGAACTTTTTCATTTTTGTCATTATAATCTTAGCACTCATCACAGTACCTGACATGTGGAGGTACTTAATAAAAGCTTATAGATAAGTTGAAGATGTTGCAAAGTCCTGAGAATATGGTTTAGGTGTTTAGCAAGATTTCTCTCTTGAATGGTAATGTATAGTTGGTGTATAGTACAGTATATTGTTGGTTGAGAGTTACATATATGAATGATATAGTATGCAATTAAGATTACTGACAGGTAATTGAAGTTGCCTATCTAGAGTCTGGAAGAAAGAACTGATTTGAAGATTTAGCAAATCATTGCAAAGCGATATGAAATTCCTCAGTATTATCTGAAAATGGTTTGAAATTGTATTTAGCTAACTAATCAGTGGAGGAAAAAATGCTTCAAGTCCAGACACTTGAACATGGAACTGAAGACAGTATAACAATATATCACATGGTCATCTATGTGACAGGCAGCTGCCTTGCTTCTTACTTTCTGTAACTTCTCCTTCTTCAGTGAATGTTAACAGACACCACATTCCACCCTTCCTGGGGATAGTAATCCATTCCACTCTCCTCAGAAAATCTTCATACCCCAAAACACTACTCTTCAGCATTAATACCAACCATTATCATGAAAACTCCATGAGAGCAGAGACTGTCTTATTTTTATCTTTGATTCTCTAGAATTTAATACTACTGTGTCTACCATATGCTTACTAATTCATTCATTCATTCATTCATTTAATTATTTATTTTATATTCATACAGTTCAGGTCCAAATGCCTGTCTTTCTTCCCTGTTGAATGGAAGAAATGCCATTTTCAATTTCCTGATTTTGTTTAACTATGACAGTAGTATGTAGAATTAGAAAATTGGAGAAATGGGAAACTCTACTAGGAAGATATTATTTTAGTAAACGTAGAGGTAAGAAGAAGAGATAATGGATACAAAAATGCTGGGAAATAAAAACAACAGAATTTGGTTACTGATTGTGTTTGAAAGTCAAGAAATAATTTAAAAAATCAAAGATAAACTCAAGATTATAAACTTCAAAGTCTGAGTGAATAGGGTTGATATAGACAGAAATTGAGAATTCAGAAAGAGACATAGGTCAAGGGCAAAATATCTTAGGGTCATTCAAACTGAAAGTCAATTCATCTGTGCAAAAAGACACCAAGAACAGACATTTGCCTGCAATTTTGAAAATTCTATTTACTGTGTTAGTGATCAGCAAATCCCTTATATTTTCAAAAATGTTGTCTTCCTTTATTGTTGTTATAATTGGAATAAGTTGCCATGAAAATAGCAAGTGTGAGTCTTGCGTATGTTTGTGACAGAATGTGGAAGGATTTTGAGTGAATCAGCTACACTTGGGTTCTAAGGGAACAGAATATGGTAGAGATCCTGTAGCTAAAATAAGGAACATATTGCATATGGAAAAAGTGGATGATATGGGTGTGGAAGATGATATACTTTTCAGGCCATTGAAACTATGAGGCAGTATAAAACTTTGGATTTTGGTGTCCTACCCAATTACATCAGATTTTGGGAAAGAGTGATAAGAGAGTGCTGTTGATTGTTGACATCTTAATGGCAAAATTTTTTGATCTCTTAGTAGTTTCTTCAGAATGAAAGACAGGAAGAAGGGGAAAACCAGTGTGGCTCCAGGCTAGATGAGAGTATGTATAAATCCAATTCAAAAAGCTATTTAGAATATATTTATTTTGAGAGGCTGTTAAAAGAGCCAGGTAGAGATAACAATCAGGTGTACAGCCAGTTAAGTGCTTATGCAACTCAGAAAAAGGAGTTTTAGAAGGGAGAAAGAATTGCCATAAACTATTTTGAGTATCTATTCATAAAGAGGTCAGACCTTAAAAGGTAGTCAACAATACTGATCAAGCTTTTCTATGAAATATTTCCTGAAATGACACTTAAAAAATGAAATCCCAAAAGAATGGTAAATGGTAAAGATATGTAGTATATATAATATAATATAATATAATATAATATAATATAATATAATATAATAGTATAGTATATAAGTATAGTATAGTATAGTATAGTATAGTATAGTATAGTATAGTATAGTATAGTATAGTATATATATCTATATGTGAATAAATATGTATGTACTATTTCTTTTTATAGCAAAAAGCTGGGTACCATATGAACGTTTTTATTTTGTTTTAGTTATGTTTATGCATTGTGAAATTAGGAATCATTACGATTTTCATAAATATTTGATCTCTGGAAATATCATTAAATTCTATTTCTAGGAGAATATAAAGCAATTACATATTTGGAAGTATTATTTCATTGCAACAAAAGAGAGAGTGTTCATGATATGTAGCTGATTGAAGTCAGCATACTTCTATTCAAAAATCTTTGTAATTATTATTTTCCATTATTTATTCCAGGTAGCTAGGTGGTACAGTGGATAAAGTTCTGGGTTTGGAGTTGGGAAAACTCATCTTTGTGAATTCAAATCTAGTGCTAGATACCAGTTAACTTTGTGATCCTGGACAACTCATTTAATTTTGTTTATCTCAATTTCCTCAACTGAAAATAAGTTGGGAAAGGAAATGGCAAACCAGTTCAGTATCTTTGCCAAGAAAATCCTAAATGGGGTCATGAGGTTTAGGACATGAATGAAAATGACTGACCAAAAACAAAATTAATTATTCCACATTGTGTTATCTTTCCATTTTACAACAATCTTCTGGTGGCTTAACTGGCACATTTGCCCCAAACCCTGAATAAAGTAAGTGTGTTTTAATTAGGTTTTTTTTTATTTCTATCTTGAATTGAATTTTGATTCTTTGGTAGCCTTTGATAGGATGCTGTAGTTTATGGCCTAGTGTATGTCCTGATCTGATGATTTATCTTGGCATGGAGTGTTGTCTGCATTGCCAATAGATTGCAAGTTCTAGAGAGACCTATTTGTCTGGAAAACTTCAGGATGTACCTTGTGATCAACTAGCTATCATCTGAGGATCTTCTACCTAAGGTTGAAAATGCCAAGCTGGGCTTGATGAGAAGACTGGCCACCAGATGACTAATTTTTCTGGTCCATGGCAATTAATCAAGTTAATTGTGAAGGTATTTCAGGGTTATATTTATTCACAATTAAGGGGCACACTCACACCAGTGACACAATACTCTTGCAGATTTGACGTCAGTGTAAGATGACACTCAGCTTCCAAGAGCATTTCTTCCACCTCTTGGTTTTTCATTATTTTCTTTCATTTTTGCTTTTTTCTCTTTTAATTATAAACTTGACAGACATCAACAAATGTGAACATTTCCATATTTAAAGATCAAGAGGGGAAAGATTATATAGGAGCTATGGATTTTTTAAATATATAACTTCATTTTGGTAAATCTCTATTGAACTTTTTTTTTATACTACAATGGCCATGTTGTAAAAATAAACATAATTCCCCACACACACAAAGAAAGAGAAACCTCAAGAAAAATAAAGAGAGGAGAAAAAAAAAACAAGTGTGCTTCAGTCTGTATTCAGATACCATCAGCTTTTCCTTTGGGGTGGATAGTATTCTTTATCATAAGTCCATCAGAGAAATTGCTTCAGTGTTTTTAACAGAGTTAATATTGCTGACTGTATTTCACCTCCATCCTATACTGCCCCATCCCATTTATTCTATTCTCTTTCTCTCCCCTGTCACCCTGTCCCTCCTCAAAAGTGTGGTTTTTTCTGATTATCCTCTCCCAAGATCTTCCCTCTCTTATATCACCTACAACCCCCTTCCCTCCTCTTATACCCTTTCTTCCATCCCTTTCCTCTCTTGTTTTCTTCTTGGGTAAGGTAGATTTCTATACCCTATTGGAGTGTGTGTGTGTTATTTCCTTTTTGAGTCACTTCCAATGAGAATAAAGTCTCACTCACTCCCCCTCACCTTCCCACTCTTCCACTCCATTGATTTTTTTTTTGTTTTTTTGCAAGGCAACTGGGTTAAGTGGCTTGCCCAAGGCCCCACGGCTAGGTAATTATCAAGTGTCTGAGGCTGGATCTGAACTCACGTACTCCTGACTCCAAGGCTAGTGCTCTATCCACTGCGCCACCTAGCCACCCCAATCCTTTATTTGATTTTTCAAATTTTTTTTTTACCTCTTTCACAGCCTGAGAAAAATTCATATTTTTCTTGGAGATTTTCAACACAGAAGCTTTGATTTTGTTATCTTCAGAGTGTGTATTTTGATCCTTCATTGGACAAAAGTAATTGCTTATGTCTGTATTTTTTTTTCTTCTGCTTTGCTCATTTTGCCTAAGATGGGGCTCTGTTTCCAGTGAGGAAGGTACACTGTGCCAAGCTTTTGAGGGATTTTGCAGCTGTTTTCAGAGACTCCCTCCAGAAACCTCAATTCCTCCAAGGTCCTATGAGAGGCTCTGAATGCTTTGCTAGTCTGTGCTCTGGTTTGTGGATGACCACAAGCACTTCCCTCTGTCCTGGAATCATGAGGCGAGTCCCTGATCTGCTATAGCAGTAAAACTCCTTTTCCTAAGACTGGAGTACCAGAATCTGAGTATGGGCAAAGTCACAGAGTCCTGCTTCAGGGACAACAAAGAGACCTCTGCAATTTCCCTCGACCTCTTATCTTCCTTGGGCTGAACTCTCTGGAAGCTGCTGCAGGGTGGCTGCCTAAGACCTGCTCCTGGGCCCCTGAGGCTGGACCTGTGCTAAGGCCTGCACTGGACTGGGCTGCCCTCTAACTCTGGTGAGTTTTCCAATTGTCCTTTGGCAGTCCCTGAGCTTGGTGGAATTCATCCCCACTGCCCAGGGGCCAGGTGCTTCCAGGTTCCAGGGGCATCTCAGGGTATTCCTGCTTGACCGGAGATGGTTCCTTCTGGCATGGCCCAGGCTGCTCTGTGTGCCCTTGCTCACTCCAGTGTAACAACCCCTTCTTGGGGATCTTCCTAGTTGACTGGGTTTGGGAAATTGTGTCACTCAGTCTTTTTGTGGGTTCTGCCACTCTGGTTAGAGTCATTCTCTCTGGGGGAGAGCTTGCAGAAGTTCCTGCCTCCATCCACCATTGGCTCCTTTCTTTCACCTTTTCAGAGAGTTAACCTCTGAGTTAACCACTATCCCATATTGATTTCAATATATACAGGTGCACTTTGTAACACTGAACAGAGTGAAATGGATTTTTGTATCCTCAAACACAATACTACTTCTATTACATCCACTTCCTTCTGGACAGTATAGAGTTGTTGCAATAATATTTGGGAGAGAAAATCATTTGTGCTTCTGGAACTATAAACAAGGTCAAGTAAATTCAGAACTGATCTCTCTTCTAAATGAAGCCCTAGGAAGGAAGGGAAAAAAGAAGGTCCTTAAGGACCTTGCCTTATATAACACATTGAAGTATACACAAAATAAATACAAGATAATTTAAGAGAGAGGCAACATTAATTGTGCATATCAGAAAATGGAGATCAGAAAATCTATAAGAAACATGTAATGACTGATTAGTCTTCTAATAACTACTTTAGCCAATATTTTTTTCTAAATTCAACATCTTTGCTTATCAAGGGATGATCTTAGATAAGGTCTTCTACAATACTTGACTCTACTGATATTAAAATAATTTAACTGAAGATTCCCTTCTTTCCCCTCTCCCTTCCACCCTCAGTTTTTTTTAAACTAGGCTGAACTCTGTATTTTAAAATTACAAGCTAGCTGTGTCTTATAATCATATATAGTATAGCATATACTCAGCAAATACTATTGCTGTCTTTTATACATTTACATTGCCATTAAAAGGGCAGTTCAAATTAAGACATCTTTATTTACTATTTTGGTCTAATGAACCCATCTGAGGGTTTTATGAAAAATAAAGTACCACAAATTATACCGAGTCATATAACACAAATCATATTGCAGAATTTATTTCTTTAAGATAAATTCAAGTATAAAATTTGTCAAACCCTCCATGACTAATTATATCTTTTCCGAAGCAAACAATAAATGTCTTAACGTGACTGAGAAACAATGTTTAAGTATTTGTGTTATATTATAACCTTAATGTTGAGAAACTTAGATATTATTTTGGAAGAAGACTCAGCATCTTAAAAAATATCTTAATCTATTTAATGACCTTATATTTGCCTCTACTCTGGTAAACTAATGATTTGTGTTTCAGTCAGGAATCTACAGGGACTTGCCAAGCATAAAATAATGTCTCTGAGCAAGATTTTTCTACAGTAAAAATTGGCCAGCTAATTACAATGTGTGCACTAATGATTGTTTTTTATAATAATAACAGCTTCAAAATACTTCTGCTTAGTTAAATTTAAAGATACATTCTAATTTTGATAAAGCACAGTACAAATAGTTGCAAACCAAACTAAGGGAAATGCCTTCTTATGACTGTATAATAATGTGCCTTTTACTTTTTTAATAAAACTATTCAAAATATTTCAAATTCATTCCCATTTTATCTTTGTTTTATTATAAAAATGTATTTGCATGTCATAAATATTCATTGTCTCTGTAACCCCCCTTACCAAAGCCAGGATGGCTTCACAAACAATATCAATTGTTTTGTTGTCTTAATGCTCAGAATTGTTCATTGTTTTCTCTTCACTTATCTTTTTTATATTGTATTTTATCTTTCTATCTGAGTTTTCTCCTCTTACATACTTATACACTTCCATTTTTTTTTCCTTGCAGACAGTCTTTATCCCTAGGAATGTGATTTTCTTTTGGTCTTTTTTACCCTTGTTCTTTTATGCCCCATAAACTCTCTCCAGCTATAACTACCCCACTCTTAAAACTTTGATCTTGGTTAACTGAATCTAAAAGGCTCCTATGAAAGCTCATTCACAGCTTGGATGTCACGGAGTCCTCTCTCTGTTTCTCTTTAGCAAATGCCTTCTTTTCTTCATTTGAACTTTATATGTTCTACATAGTCATTTTGTTATACCAGATATTCTAGGTAACACCTTTGCTGTGTTCTTTTTCTCCATGCCACAGTCAGCAGAGGTGTTTTTCTTCAAGAACCAATTTCCTTTGAGTCTATCAACTTCAATTTTTGTTAAACTTTTTTAACCTGTAGTTTTGTCCTGCCTTTTGATCTTTGACCTTTATCTTTTTAGAATAAGAGCTATAAATCATAGTATAATCTAATCTCATTTAACAGCTGAGGAAACTGGCAGCTTGAAAGATAAAAATCACATGGGAAAAATCACGTGATATAATTGAGATTTGACTCTCTTTGATTCTAAATATAGCACTCTTTTCTCTGCATTACCTTGACTTCTACCCTATCTCCTTCTAAATTCCTTTCTTGTTATAAATTATATGTTTTTTCATAGAAAATCTCTATCAATGGACTATATTAAATAATTGTGATGCTGGGAATGTTTGCTCGGATTTTTAAAATCTTTTATTTTACTGAAGAAATTGTTCGACTTTATTTTGAAAAATTTATTTTATTTTTGATGTGTGGAATTTCCATAACAAAATATAATGTAAAAAGATAATTGCTCATGGAACTGAAATCTATTAAGTACAACTTATTTACAAATGTAATAAAATTGTAATGTAAATTTTAATTTTTCCCTTTTTTCTTCCCTTCCTACCCCACATAGAGATGATTACATTAGACAAAAATATATATGTAAATTATATTTAGACACATATATTATATATATAATATATATTATCTATATATATATATATATATATATTTCAAATCAGTTCTTTCTCTAGATGTGGGTAATGTCTTCCTCCAAATTACCTTTGCATATTGATAATTGCATACATAATATGACATCATACTATATATTAGTATATACAATATAATATATTCTTTTAAAATGCTTCCTATCACTTCCATACAGTCAGAGAACTTAAATTGGAAGGCATCTTATAATCCATTTTATCTATTCCCTTCCTTGTTTTATAAGTTGAAAATAGAGACAAAAATATTCACGTAGAGAGGCAGTATTTGAACTAAGATCCTCTGAATCTAAAGCCATACTTTGCCATACTTTCTTTACCATAGTTCTCTTTCCTTTGCTCTTTTGAAAAGAAATTCCCTTGGTCTTTCCTGTGGTCACATTTAAAGCCTCTTTATTCTAAAACAACAGGATTTTAACAATGCTCTAAAAATAATAAATTTCCCAGTGTCATAAAACAATAAGTTCAACTATTTATTTATACAATATTTTAATGGGGGAAAAGTTGTACCTTTCAAACTTTACTCTTTCTTTTACACATATTGGATTGACCCACTTTTCTTTAGTGTGATGTTGCCAGTACTTTATTCTAAATATTTGGCTTAGAAGGGATAAGGAAACTGTTCACTTTCCCAGGTCCATACCTGGGTGGTACTGCATAACAGATGGGGATCCTCAGAAACACATTTTACTTATTTTTGTCTGCAATCCCAGACTGAGGCTCATGAAGTCCAAATCAAGATTCCCTCCCTGCCTCAACATTGATTTGTCCCTGGCTTCTTGCCTCTTTCCCAAAGATCTAAGAAAACTATTAGCTCCACTATCAGAGGAACCATTCTCAAAAGTTACATACACTCAAGGTACAGATGATGGTCTCAGGCTGGCTAAATGGTTTCACAAGTCAGGGAAATATGCAGTTCTTACAAAGAGAGAAGTAGGAAAGGAATCCCAGTGGAAGCTGTGAATAGAGGAAAGCCTTCAATTTCTCAGACTCAGAGTGAACATACAGCAATCATACAACATGAGAACTTCAATCTACAGTAGTTTACAACTGCCCTTTATGCCCTTGATGCATTGAATTGGAGAGAATCAATAAATAAAAATGGTGCCAGCTGGAGAGAGCTATTCTATTTGCATATACAGCATCCACTTCCCAGTAATTACAACTCTCCATATTGCTCAAACATATAGTGGGCAAACTGATACTTGCATCTCCTTTCCAGCATTCACTTTAAGGAAATTCTTCCCTTGAAAAAGGACAGTTTTGGATTATTACAAGTCATTGTTTTTTTTTTGCACAACACAGTTGACATTTTCTTCCAAAACTACCTTTGATTTCAGAAAAGGTTCTGTGGGTTAGAGATTTCTTCAAACTTAAATCCCAAGATTAAATCCCAAGGAGAGAGAAAATATAATACATGGTAGTGGGGAAATACGAAAGGAGGGAGTTGCGATCAGCAATGGCAACAGTGGAAAAATATGGAAGTAACTTTTGTCATGGATTTATCATAAAGAATGTGATCCACCCAGGACAGAGTTGTTGGTGTTGGAACAAAGACTCAAGCACATTTTTCATTATTATTATTGTTTTGGGGGGGGTGCAGGGCAAATGGGGCTGGGTGGCCTGCCTGGGGCTGCATAGCAGGGTGATCGTTGGGTGTCTGAGGCTGGATTTGGACCCAGGTGCTCCTGGATCAAGGGCCAATGCTCTATCCGCCACCCAGCCAACCCTACTATTATTACTATTTTATTTTATATTATTTTGGGTCTTTTTTTTCTTTTTTCTTTTTTGGTTTTTGAAGAGCAGTGGGGTTCGGGTGGCTTGCATGCCACACGCCTGGGTGATTGTTGGGTATATGGGGCCGGATGTGAGCTTGGGTGCTTGTGGCTCCAGGGCTGGTGCTCCATCCATTGCGCCACCTGGCCATACCTACAATTATTACTATTATTTTTTAATTTTAATTTTTTCTCTCCCCTTTATCGCTCAAGCAAGTCTATATTTATGCGGGGAGGGAGTATTTCATTTACTCTTAAACAAGAATATTTTATTAATGTAAAAAATTATTTATACAAAATGAGAATAAATATTAAATAAAAAACTAAAAAACAATAAAAACTTTATTTTTAAAAAATTCAAGAATTCTTTACTTTTAAAAAGTACTTTCTCATTTCAGGGAGGTGGATATTTACATGACCACAAATGAGAACCCTCTTTTCTTCCTTCCATTCTTCCTTCTTTCCTTTTAAATTAAATTTTATTTTTATTTTATTTAAAAAATTTTTTTGTTCTTGTCTTGTTTCTATTTTACTTTGCATATATATGTATACACAAACACACATACATACATACATACCATACATGTAATCCCCACCTCCCCTACTCTGTGAACCTTTCCTTTCAGGAACGATTTTTTAATTGACATTTTTATTGATTTTACATATTGCTAAAATAGTCTTGTTGTAAGAGTAAACATAATCCCCCTGCCCTGCACAAAAATAAAAAAAAATCCTCAAGAGAAATAAAGTGAAAGAAAGAGGGGAAAATATACTTCTGTGTTCAGATACCATCAGCTCTGTCTCAGGGGTAGAGTGCATTCTTTATCATAAGTCCATCAGAGAAACTACTACCATATTTTTTCTCACAGTTGCTGTTGCTGATTGTAATTCCCTCCATCTATTCTCTCCCATTCCCATTTATTCTATTTTCTCTCTCCTTTTATTTTTTCCCTCTTCAAAAGTGTGCTGTGGGGCAGCAGAGTTGCACAGCAGACAGAGCACCAGCCTTGGGGCCTAGCAGGCCCCAAACCCACATTCTACCCCAGACACACAGCAACCACCCAGCTCTGTGGTCCCAGGTAGGCCACCCTCTGCTTCTATGATATCAGGGCAATTTGGCCTGTAGAAATTCTTTAAAAATGAAGTCAAGTCTCTTTTTCCTGGTCATGATTTTCAAGTAGCCTAATAATTTTTAAATTGTCTCTTCTGGATCTGTTTTCCAGGTCAATTTTTTTTTTCTAATGAGATATTTTACATTTTCTTCTAGTTTTTCATTCTTTTTATATTGTTTTATTTTCTTGATTCCTTGCAAAGTCATCAATTTCCTTTACCTCCATTCCACATTTGAAATTGTTGTTTTCTTCAGAGAGCTTTCTTATCTCCTTTTCCATCTAACCAATTCTTCATTAATTTTTTGGACTAATTTTTTTTCCATTTGACCCACTGAAACTGGTATTACACATGTTTTGTTTTGTTTTATTTTTTGGTATTTTTTTGTATCTCCTTCACCAAGCCTGCTGACTTGGTTTTCATGATTTTCCTTTATTGCTCTCATTTCTTTTCCCATTTTTTCCTCTACCACCATTACTTGATTTTCAAATAGGCCTAAGCCCTATTTTTCTTGGAGGCTTTAGATGCAGAAGCTTGGACTTTGTCATCTTCTGAGTGTGTGCTTTGATCCTCCTTGGGACCAAAGTAATTGTCTATGGTCAGGTTTGTTTCTTTCTGTTTACTCATTTCCACAGTCTGTGCCTTGGTTTTGGGGTGCTTCCTGATACCCCCACAAGGGCATCAGTTAATTCAGTGGCTTATGGAGTCTCTGAATATTCTCCTGGCCTATACTTTGGTCTGTGGATGACGACAAGCACTCGCCCTCCACCCTGGAACTAAGAGGAGGCTTCCCTTCTCTAAGGCAATGGGGAGGCCCCAAACTGCAACCTGGATCTGAATATGGAAAAAGCACAAGAGTCCTGCCCCAGGGACAGAGGAGAGACCTCAACAGTCTCCCCCACACCCCCTTACCTTCCTTGGAGTTGTGCTTGGTGTTCCCTGGGTAGGCAGGTCTGATAACCGCTTCTTCTTTATTTATTTATTTTTTTTTAAGGCAATGATGTTAAATGGCTTGCTTAAGGCTACACAGCTAAGTAATTATTGTCTGAGGCCTGATTTGAACTCAGATACTCCTGACTCTAGGGCCTGTGCTCTATCCATTGCACTACCTAGCTTCCCCCTGGTAACTGCTTCTAATTCCACAGGCTGGCACTCCCTTTGGATCCAGGCACCCCATGGGCAGGCAGTTCCCTGAAGACTGGAGCTCCTTCACTCCTGTGGTAACCCTGGCTGTGCTGCTCCACCTAGCTACCCCTAAATTTTATTTTTAAATGAAAATCCACCTTACCTTCTTCTCAACTTCTCTCCCATTGAGAAAACAAGAAAACAAGACCTCTTTTATATGTATGTATAGTGAAACAAAATGATTTGTAAAAATTCTATAATTTAAATTTTCTGGTCCTTAATGATCTCATTTCTTTCACATTTTTTAAAATTTTATTTTTTAAGTCAGTGGGTTAAGTGACTCACCTAAGGTCACACAGTTAGGCAATTATTCAATGTCTGAGGCCACATTTGAACGCAGGTCGTCCTGACTCCAGGCTTGGTGCTCTATCTCCTGTGGCACCTAGCTGCCCCTCTTTCCCTTAGTTTAAGAGTAGGGCATGTATACCCATAAACTCAAGTTTTTCTTTCTTTTTTTGATTAATTTTTTGATTGCCATTTTCATATGAAAACTGCTCTCCAAAACACTAAAGCACAAAAAACATTGTTTTATAATAACCCAAACCATAAATAATGTTTGCTCAAGGCTACACAGCTAGGTAATTATTGTCTGAGGCCTGATTTGAACTCAGATACTCCTGACTCTAGGGCCACAAATATGAGTTTCTTTTTTCCAGGGTCTTAGTTTTTATCTTTAAATTTTTTTAATTTATTTATTTTTGACTTTTATAATTTTCCCCCTAATCTCACTTCCCTCTACCCACTCCCCACAGAAGGCAGTCTTTTAGTCTTTACATTGTTTCCATAGTATACATCAATCTAAGTTGAATGTGATGAGTGAAATCATATCCTTAAGAAAAAAAATATAGTATAAGAGATAGAAAAATTACATACTAAGATAACATTTTTTTTAAAAATTAAAAGTAATAGTCGTTGGACTTTGTTCAAACTCCACAATTCTTTCTCTGGATGCCAGATACCCCTGATTGTTGCACTGATGCCATGAGCAAGGCCATTAATGTTGATCATTACTCCCAGATTAAAGTTTTTCAAATAAAAATCTCTCAATAACCTCTCCCTCCTCTTCCCCTTCTACCCACTTCCACTATTTGGAAGGCGAGAACAAAATAGCAAATTCTTATTACAACAAATTTCCACACTGACCATGTCCAAAAATATATCTCTATTTATACTCTGAGTTCATCACCTTTTTATCAGGAGGTAAGGAACATGCTTCATTATGAATCATTAGATAACATGATTAATCATTGTATTGATCAGTGTTCCTACGTCTTTCAAAGTTGTTTTCTTTATGGTATTGCTATATATCAATAATTCTTCTAATTTATATAAGTCAACAACAGGGAAGACAAGCAATCATAACCAAAGCAACAAAGTGTCCCAAGGGAGAAAAAGGAGACAACTTGTGCCAAGGAAGTCAAACAACCACCTCCATCTTGACAACCTCCCATATTTGAACCAAAGAGTCTTGGAATAGCAGTGTCTTCCAAACTACCCAAGCCAGCTCCAATAGTTTCTGATGAGAGAAATCTTTGTAGAGAAGGGATCCTCATCACTGTCAATCACAGTTGCTGATCTTACCACTAATGCTCAGCACCCAACAGACTCTGGGTCCTGTTTCCAGCCTAGCCTTCATGGTCATTATCCCAGGCAACATCATTTAGTACACCTTGTGCAAGCAAGCCAGCCTAGAAAAAAAGCAGGAAGAAATAGGAAGAGGAACAGACTGGAGGCAATATGGGTCAGGCAAATTAAATCACTACCACTACATTTATCATCATCTCTCTTCAGACCTTGATGTAGACAGCTGAGAACCAGAAGCCTTAGAAATAGTGCTATCCATTATTCAAAGCCATCCCCTTTGAGATGTATCCTGTTTCTGCAGATACCATAACCATAGCTACTGAAGACCCAGGAAAGGTCTTTGTATCAAAATTGTTAGAAAAGAATGACAAAGCTTGAACATGAAAAACAGATAAGTTTATCCTTGGAAATGGCATTAACATTTGCTTTGCTTCTATACACTAAGGACTGATTTGCAATTGAAACCTTTCATATATGTTTCTCTTCCATTAGAGTATGAACTTCTATTTCTGTGTCCTCAGAGTTTAGCAAAGTGTTTTGCACATAGTAAGAAATACCATAATAATTCATTCAGTCCTTCACAGACCCAACCCACAGTGTGGACAGGTCTTTCTGCGAGCTTTCCTATACTGACCTGTGTAAGAATAACTCACTCTGTCCACACACTCGCACATACACACACACACACACACACACACACACACACACACACACACACACACACACTTTGGGTTACTTGATAAGGACTTGGTATTGTGTGTTTTATGTACATATGCATATCTGTATAGATATGTTTATGTCTGTGTGTGTGTTGGTTAGGAATCTCAGATATATTTCTTCCAGATACTCTTCAATTTTGGCTGCACTCATAACCATAACCTTTTCCTTAATTGTACTGAACGAAGTTGATCCAAGATCAATTGGTCATTGACCTTAAAACTTGCCCTTTTAGTCAGGATTGATTGTTATGAAGAGATTTTGACCTAAAAGGCTAGAGATTCAAGTGAGCAGGGATTGATAATTATAGAGTTTTGCCATATAATTAACTGCGTAACTCTGAGTTGATACTGATGGTCCTGAATTGGGAAGTATTCCCCAAATAGATAAGCTGATTTCAAGAACTGAGTTTGTGAGGAGGAAAATGGCTTACCATCAGAAGTGTTGATTGAATTGCAAGACTAGATAGCAACTTCCCTATGGCCATTTTCCTGACTCCCCTTGCATTGGTGGGTACCAACTCCAAAGAATATTTAACTACTACTGCTTTTAAAATAACAATGACCATAGAAATTATTCAGGGATAGAGCAGAGATTTGACTTCTCTGTTTTCTAGAAGGATGATAAGAAATATGAACAAAAGGCAGAAGAAAGTGATGCTAAGGAGAAAGATCAAAGAACCTTTGAGCATTTGGAGTTATATATGGGATACTGTACTCTCCTAAAAAGGAACTAGAAAGCATCTCCAGGGCTGTGAAGCCTGAAGCAGATAATCAAATGATCTGGAGGCACAGCTGATATTTTATATAGTATTTTTGTAGGTTTTTTGCAAGGCAAATGAGGTTAAGTGGCTTGACCAAGGCCACACAGCTAGGTAATTATTAAATGTCTGAGGTTGGATTTGAACTCTGATACTCCTGACTCCAGGGCTGGTGCTCTATTCACTGCGCCACATAGCCACCCCTACTGCTGATATTTTCATCACCATTAAGATAGGATAGTGAAGACCTAAAAAATGGGAGCAGAGGATAAAGGAAATGACTATCATGTTAAGAATATGGTATAAAGATATTACAAAAGAAGAGTATATTCTTGGCTAGAAATGATACACAAGGAATGAAAGAATCAATTCAATAGGAGAAGAGGACATGAGAAAAAAAAAACCATGAAGGTCCAGTTACAATAGCCAAGTCAAATATTCTAGAGGAGGTAGCAATCTTGACACAGGTTTTTAAGGAGCTGAAAGAGAAATCTGCAGGAAAAAAATGAGGAAGAGAGGCAGAGATTATACCTGATGGCATGAAGTCTGTGCCAGGAACTTGAGAACCTAACATGAGAGGTAAACACTACCCATAGATATTGCTAAGTCTAAATAGGAAGTGATTCATGACTGGTGTATCATAGTGGAAGTGTATGCCATACTTTGAAAGAACAGATTTGATATAAAGATCAATGATGTAGCATTGTCCATCAAAATAGTCACCTGTTTGGAAATTCTGATGAGTGAGGGACAAAACATTTTGTTGTGACTCCTAGGAGGAAGATTAACCTAAGATATTATTATAGTGGAAGTATATTAAGCATCACCAGGTCAGCTGATGGAATTGGAAAATGACTTCCTCATTACAGATTGCAAAGACAGCATGAAAGCAGGTTGGAGTTGTAATGGAAAACTTTTTACAAATCAGATATCTGCTGGAACTCTTTCTGTGAAAAGCAGAGCAACTGGTAAATTCTTGATTTACCTAGCTGATAATTTCTTTGTCTGAAAGACAAAGGGAACAGCAAGAAGAGATTATGACCAGTTTGACCCTGAGTTTATTTTTTTAATTTTTATTCTGAATTATAAAGTATTTATTCTCTCTTCTTTTAACCCCTTGACCCAGAACTGGCAAAAAAAAATGAAGAAAAATAAAAATCTTGTAATAAATATGTATGGTTAAGCAAAATAAATTCCCATATTGTTGCCTCTAGTTCTGACTAATGAAGGGGAAATAGTGAAGTAGTAATGAAAAAACCTTGGGGGAAGCTTGATTTGTGCTCTTGATTTGTGATAATAAATAAGTAATATCATACCCAGCATTGAAAAAAATTATATATATATATATATATATATATATATATATATATATATATATATATATATATAAATCATTAGGAAAGCAACATTCAATGTGTCAAGGTGAGAGGAAAGGAAAAATACAAGACCAGAAAGCATTTAAAAGGAAAGGTCAAAAGGAATGATGGACTCCCAAGAATGACATATTAGTTTTGTAACCAAAACTGATTTTGGAAAGAAAAAAGAGGAGATGTTTAATTCATGAGTGAATAGAGAGATCACCATGGAACTCAGATTTTAAAATTAAACATACAAGAGATGCATAGACAAGCAAGTAACTAGAAATACATACAAAAGAATGACAAGGTCCTGTAAGAATAATAGGAAAATACCCAATTGATAAATGATCAGTAGATCAGTTTTTAGATGAAGAGATTAAAGCTATTTAGAAATATATGAAAAAATAATTTAAAGCACTAATATTTAGAGAAATGCAAATTAAAATATCTCTGAGATGCTATAACATATCTATCAGATTGATTAGCATGATCAAAAAAAATGATAAATGTTGGAGAGGATGTGGGAAAACTGGGACATTAATACACTGTTGGTGCACTTGTGAACTGATCTAGTCACTCTGGAAGAGCCTTTTGGAGCTCTGTCTAAACTGTGCATATGCATTGATCAAGCAATACCATTATTAGGTTTGTATTCTGAAAAGAGATCATAAAAAAGAGGGAAAGAACTTACGTATACAAAAATATTTATAGCAGTTCTTTTTTGTAGTGGCAAAGAATTGGAAATTGAGAGGTTGCCCATTGAATGAGGTATGGCTAAACAAGTTGTAATATAGGGCTATGAGAGAACACTTTTATTCTGTAAGAAATCTTGAGTAGATGGATTGCAGAAAAACCTGCATGAACTGGTGTTGAGTAAAGTGAGCAGAATCAGGAGAATATTTAGTACAGCAAGAGCAGCATTGCATGATGATCAGTTATGAAAGAGTTAGTTCTTCTTAGCAATACAGCTACTAAAGACAACTTTAAAAGAATTGTGATCACATCCAGAAAAAGAATAAGAAGTCTGGAAAAGAATATGAAGCACATCAGAACAAACAATTTTAACTTTTTTAAAATTTGATTTTTGTGGGGTTTTTGAGGTTTTCCCCTTTTTTTGATTCTTCTTTCACAGAATGACAATATGAAAATGTGTGTAACATGATATTTCATGTATAATCTATATCAAATTACTATTTTAGGAATGTGGAAAAATGGTAGGAGGAGAGATAACTTTACAAAAATAAATGTTGAAAAGTATCTTTACCTAATTGGAAAAAAATTAAGCAAATACTTTGAGGAAGATTAAAGCCCTGCATGTGGTTAAGGTTTTTTGTGAGGAAGCAAGCGAATCAAGGAAGGAAGAGTCCCACCCCCCCCCCGCCCACTTTGTGTTAATGAGAATAAGACAGATAATGGAAAGAAAGCCAAATTCCTCAACTTTTTATTTTTCTTCTATTCTCTCTACTAAGAAGAATTATTTTCCGAATATGATGGAGAGAACAAAACTATTTATTGGGGAATTAGAAACTATGGTCTTGTTTTGCAGTCATGTTCAACTCTGTGACCTATAGACCATCATATGCCAAGGAAGCCATAGGGGTTCAGTTACTTGACCTGGATGTCTTGTACCCACGCTGAAAAAACTCATTGGTGTGATTTTAAACAACTGTTAGTCAAATCCTTTGACTTTCAAAAAATGGAAAACATTGGATACCTCAAATCATATTGTCATAGGATTTAGCGGAAGAAATGGTCCTCAGCAATCATCTAGTACAATTCCCTCATTTTACAGATGACTTTCAAGGTTCATGTTTCCAGAATGAAAAGATAGATTTGGGGGTGAGAGAGTTCTAGGGACATAAAGCTGTCTTTCTTAGCCCTGATCCCTTGAATGAGGCTCCTTAGGCTCCTCATCTGCTTCATTCTTTATGAGAATTTTAATATAGAATACAACAAGCTTATTGATTATTACTATAATTGACATATAAATTATACAGTATAGTATATTATAATTAATTATTAATATAAATTTTGATATAAATATTTAATGTATCATATATCAATATTGTATCCCCAATCAAATTGAATGTAAAAATAGTCGTCCCTTTTCCCTAATCCCTTTCCTATTAATCTACCTAAGGAAAATGAATTTTCTGACCCAGAGGGCATACTTTGTGATGAATGGTAATAATAACTGGAGAAAAGAATAAATCACTATGAAATTGGGCAGGGGAGGAAGATTTAAGAGCATTTTTTATTCCTTTTCTTTTTCACTGAGACGATGTCATTGAACATCTCTGAGTAGCAATGAGCCTTCCTTACCTGAGAAACTGATGAACTGTTTACTAATGTAACATGCCAGAAGATTGGCAGAAAGTAAAAAGAGAGAAGTGCCATGACTGTCACTTCTTCCTTTTCAAACAACAGGAAAGAGAAAACTAAGACAGGACTTGTGTAGGTCTGAGAGAATTCCATGGGGCAGGACCTATAAATCACTCTGGAGTTCTTTGTGAGTAATGATTGCTTATTCAATCAATCGATCAATCAATCAATCAAGCATTTCTCATGTGCCAAAGAAAATGCTAAATACTGGGAATGCAATGACAAAAGTGAAAAAAAACCTGTACTCACATGTATACAAATATGCATACATACATACATATATACATATATATATATATATATATTAAGGCATATATAAATATATCTTGTTAATCTCTCTGGTCAAGTGCTACATATATTATTACATTCATGCAGGCCTGTGTATATTCTATTTGTATATTATATAATTTAGTATATGTGTGTTCATGAATGTGTATATTGTATATAGCAGATTTGGGAGAGGCACCTTATCAATGGCACCTTACCAATTATAGGTAAAGATATATTTCAAAATTTATTTTTGTAAAGTTCTCTCTCCTCCTACCATTTCTCCCCTTGTCCTAAAATATCAAGTAATCTGATATAGATTACACATGCTTTATTGATAAAAGACCAGGAAATGCTCCATGTAGAACCTGGTGACTGATCTATATCTTAAAGAAAACCAAAGATTCCAAGAGGCAAAATTATTAGAGCAAGACAAAAGAAAACCTTAATGTGCATGTGTGCATTGGGGAAAGTAACAGTGTAGAAGAGAAAGAAGGAAGGAAGGGTGAAAGAAAGAAAAAAGAAGAAGATAAAGAAAAGAAAAGAAAAGAAAAAGGAAGAAAGAAAGAAAGAAAAAGAAAGAAAGAAAAAGAAAGAAGAAAAGAAGGAAGAAAGCAATATATAAGTTAATATATAATAAATTAACATGCCAGTATGCATATAGGACAATATATATGAATGCATGTATATGTGTTTGAAATCAAATGTCAAATGAGAAATTTGTAAGTTGAAAAAGCATCTGAACGATCTCCACTCATGAAAATGAGATTGTGTTTCCTATAAAAAAAGGAACTAGGGCCTTCTTTCACTTTCTAAGGAAACTATGACAGTATTTAGAGAAAGAGGAGGGGGGGGAAATTCTGATTGCTAGTTGCATGTGTTTTAACACAAGTTGATGTGGGTGTTCATCAGGGATCTGTCTTGAGTCCTCTTCACTTCTCTTTCTTCATTTGATGATTTCATCAACTCCTGTTTATTTTGGTCATCTCTTTCCAAATTATTCTCAGACCTACCCTCTCTCCTAAACTCAACATTCCCAATACCAACTGCCTATTCAACTACTTGAACTGAAAGCCCTTGTCAACTTAAGCTTGAGATCCCAAACTAATTTTATAATCTTTATTTTTTCTAAAACCCTCTTCTCATCCCAATTTTCTCATTACCACCATTCTTCCCATCTTTCAGGCTTGAAACTTAGATGTCAATCTCTACTCCCAACTCACTCTCTCTCTCTCTCTCTCTCTCTCTCTCTCTCTCTCTCTCTCTCTCTCTCATTTACACTCCATCCCTCCCAAAACCTAATTGGGGCCAATTTTGTGGGTTTTGTCTTCATAACATTTTATGTAGGTGCACCTTCTCTCTAATGAAATGCCTATTGCCTGGCACAGGTCATCATCTCCTCTTACCTAGACTTTCACAATAGCCTGCTACATGGTTTCCCTGCAATAAATCCTTCCCTTCTCTATTTCATCCTCCACTTGTTTGCAAACTGATCTTACTAAAACACAGGTTTACATGGTTCACCCTTCCCCATATTCAGTAAACTCCAGTGGTTCTCTGTCACTTTAAAGTTCAAATATAAAATTTTCTATTGGAAATTCAAAGTTCTTCATTACCTGCCACATCTTTCCAGATGTCCTACACCTTACTCACTCCACACATTCTGCCATTTAATGATACTGTACTCTTTGTTGTTCCTACCACAAGAGCCTATATCTCTTCGCTCTGTCTGTTTTCATCAACCTCAGACCTGGAAATCTTTCCTTCCTCATCTTCATCTTCTTCTAACTTCTAACTTCCTTAGGTTCTTAAAGTTTCAGCTAAAATCCCAATTTTTGCAAGAGTTCTATTTTTTTATTCTACTTAATGTTCCTACCTTCTTTCCCTCTGTGTGTACTTGTGTGTGTGTGTGTGTGTATATATATATATATATATATATATATTTCCATCCATCCATCTCTATATGTAGATCTTTTATTTATTTACCCATTCTTTATCTATTATCTTGTTTTTACATAATTGTTTCCAAGCTATTTCCTCCATTCTAACATGAGTTTCCTGTCTTTTTGATTTTCTTTGTATTCTTATTACTTAGCATGGTCCCTAATACATAGAAGGTAATTTGTAAGACTTTTTGAATGGTTGATTAAAAACAGCTCCTACTCTGAAGGAGTTTGCATTTTAATGAGGCAATCAACATAAACAGAAATCAGTAAACACAAGATAAATATGAAATATTGAAAGATAATCTTAAACAAGAAGACTATCCTTATAAACCTTTTGGAGGGCTCTACAAATGTGCATTGTTCAATTCAATTAGCATTCATTTGCTATCATTTTCTCCTGAGTTTACCTTGGATGTTACATCTCTACCCTCACCCCCATTCAACTAGTAAATCTCAGGATTATAATCTCTTTGCATGCCTAACCTTTATTTTTTGCCATTAGTAACCTTTCTGCCAAACATTAGGTCTCTATTTTCACTGGTGTGGATGACAATTCCCTTTTTAATATTGTTTGGAAATATCATTAATATGATACTTATCTCTTCTTGCAGATCACTAATGAAGCTGTTAAACTAGACTAGGTCTGACATTCATTCCCATGGCATCCTGCTGGTCACCTTCTTGTAACTTGATACATTGCCATTTATCATTACATTTCCTTATGGGTCTGTCAGTCCATTCTCAGTCCTCTTGACAGTGCTCATATACAGCCAATTTATGTTAATTTTCAAAGTGGTTTTTCTTAGACTACTATTTTGAACTTTTCCTTCATCAAATGTATAGCATCACAAACTCTGCCAGCCTCCTCTTTGCAATGCAAAGTAATAGATTTTATCTATTCAGTTTATCTATGTTTAATTTCGAAAACACTATAGGAAAATAAACCAAAACATTTAGACCCTAGACTCTACTGCCTTTCAAGTGGGAAACTGCACTCTTTATTTTAATTTATAGATATTATCTTGCTATGAATACATGTAGTCAGTGAATACAGAGGCTGAATAGGCTATGAGTTCTCCCTCTGTGGATGCAACCTGTTAGGGACTTTGTAGAGCATTACTAGGAAGTTTCCTGTGCACCAGTGAGGTTAAATTACTTGTCCAGTGTCACAGAATTACTAAGTGTCTGAGATAGAAATTGATCCAAAATTCAAGGGTTCAACAGTGAAAGTAAGGATAATTTGCAACTGATATTATATGTGTGTGTATATGCACATAGGCAAAGATATATATGTGTGTGTGTGTGTGTGTGTGTGTGTGTGTGTGTGTGTGTGTATTTATATATATTTCAATATTGTGGAGTGTTACAAAACATGATATGTTGCTTTAAATTATACAATGAATTTTCTGACAGATATTCTGAGGGAGATAATGCTTTGTTGTGGGAGAGTCAAATATTTCATCCCCTGAATGATTTGATATTTTTTTCATCAATAGATAAAAGTATGAAGGTTCTTAGACACCATGTGTAGTTTCATATATTATGATGGAATCAGTGATAATCAGTGATAATCAGGTGGTAATTAGTACCTTTTCATGTTCATTCAGCATTTGGATAGTAAGGGACTAGTTTGGGAAGAGAGGACAAAAGCATCTGTGTACATTTATTTTTTCACAATCCTGGGGTTTAAGGGCACAGGGTACCAGTAATCTGGAAAATTTACATAAAATTTTTGACCCTCTCCTCATACCAGAGAAGTCTGAATTTTTCTTTTTTTTAATGAGGTGTTTGCAGTACATTATTGTAAAATTTGGGTTAAGTATTTGGACATAGAGTAGATTATATAATACTATACATATATTTTATGCATTTCTTTGTTTCTAGATAATTGGTTTTTTCTTGTAGGCCTTTGTGGAGTAATTGTAGTTTCCATAAAACTTCCCCAAAACTCTCATTTGATTTATTATGCCAACCTGCAATATAGAAACTGTGATGCTGAAAATATGATATGTAAGGGACATTGTGTTGTGACTCTAAAGAGAAATTCCATATTGTTGATCTTGGAGAATCATTTAACCCTGTTTGCCTTTTCTTTGGAGAGGGAAATAATAATGCACTGCAATATCTTTGCAAAAAAAAATATCAAAGAGGGTCACAAAGAATTAGACAGTTAAACAACTGACCAATAACAACAAATCTGGAAGAAAAAAATAACTCTGGATATATTTTTCTTTCAATCCTTTTAGTCATAGGAATTGTTCCTTGGATCATTGTCATAAAACAGTTTATTAGAAGGTATCTCAGTGCTCCACGGCTTCATTTTTCATGAATACTTAAATCTTCTAAGCCTAACTGTTGTTATGGCTTAAGGTAAGCATGTATTAAGTCAAGGTACAGAATTAAATCATCAGATCTTTCAGTGAGTGGCATATTCAAAGTCATTTTCTCTAAGAATGCTACAATTTTTCTATAGAAATTCTCTAGCCACAGCTGATTTGGCTAGCTCAAAAATATACCAAATATTCAGTCTTGAAAATGAGATATACATTATGAAAACACAGATGATTATAAAATAGAACCTTCCCAGACAGGCATAGTTTTCCTCTGTCAATCAGTGTTATCATGGCCATCTCATCCTTAATGTGATTATTTGCTAATGAGCAGCTCAAATGAACAATGCCTGAAGCATTAGCAGCTGAGTGAGTCATAAAGTGACACTATTCAGTTCCTTTATCAGGTCATGATGTCTATAGGAATTTTCTTGTCTTTATTCACACATACCCTTGTGCTCTTTTTAATAAAGATTCCATTTTTTTTTTAACAAAACAAGGAGTCTCAGGCACCCAGAATTCTGAAATGCTACAGTATTAATAGTTAAGAAGAATCTTAGAAACTTGTTTGCAGCCTATGGGAAAGTGTCTGTCTTCAAAATGGTGTTTAATGAGTTTAATGAGTGCTTTGGTCAAAAAATATTTATCATCTGGTGGGCAAATTTCATGGGAGAGATAAGCCTTGACCAAACTTAACTAAAAGTATATGAAGTTCACAGATGAGAGACACTTGGGGCACACTCATCATTGAGCCTTAGGCTGAACTGCTGTTTACATTTTTGAATGACAAAAACTCAGGTTTAGGTTTAGAGAGGAACAGTGATTTGTCCAAAATTATAAGCTTGTACAGTAGAGGCAAGAGGAGAATAATGGAGAGAAATGACTGTGGAACCAGCAAGACCTAGGTTCAAGTTATGCCTCTTAACTGGCTATTTGACCCTGAAGTCACATTGCATCTCTAGGAAACTCTCCCAGACTTTATGTCAGAGCAAATAAATGTAGCTAATAAATGGAAGAATAGAACCCCTAGCTTAGGACTTTAAAGTCTACTACATCATGCTGTCTCTTTCATGAACTAGGAGGTGAAGTATAATTTTTTTGTTAAAGACAATAGCAAAGATTTCTTCAATTAGGTTAAACAAAAGAAATTTTGTTCTATGTTTTTTGTCAAAAAATGGCTTTTATTATGAAAACATTAGACAAAAATTACCAAGGTGCTAGCTGTGAATATTGTTTTGTTATATATCAAGTTCACTTGAGTTTGCTCAAAGATATATAAAAAGATCTTTAAAAATTCAATCAGAAAATTCATTTTCATTTAGTCTAACAAGTAGCACTTAATTCTAACTTTACTTACCACCCTTATTTATTACTACTATCTTCCATGCCCTTAAGCATTCCAGCCAAACTCTATTATTAGCTATTTCCCCAAAATTGTTCTCTTACTTTTGTGCATTATTATTGTTATTGTTGTCATCATTGTTTTCTCATCTCTTTTCTCTGGGACCAAAGTTTCTTTATATAAAAGTTTCATTTTTATTGCTCTTTGCATTTCCATCACTGTAGTAATTATATATGCTATTTTTTCCTGATTACTTTTTGATATCAGTTCTGTATAAGTATTCCCATATTTCTCTGGATTTCTTCCACAAACTCTTTATTTCTTATTGCTTAATAATATTGTTTTATATGCATATATCACAATTTGTTTAGCTATTCTCTTTAAAAAATAGAATTATTGTGAATATTATATTTAAATGGGGTTTTTTCATATAATTCCCTAAGAATCTAGAGTCTATATAACTAGAATGGAATTTTCATGCTAATGAACATAGGAATAGTAATTATTTCTGTGAGTATGTAATTAAATTGTTTTCCAGAATGGTTAAACCAATCCATATTTCCACCAGTCATTCTATTCTAATTATAGAGCTTTGGATTTTATGATAGAACATCTAAAACTAGAAGGAAATTCAAAATCTATTACCCTGACCTCTTTATTTTACAAATAAGCAAGTTGAGACACATAAAATGTTTTGTTTCAGGGTCACACAAATATTAATAACAGCTCATATTTATATTGGCATTTATAGTTTACAAAATAATTTAAATATATTACTCCATCCCAGTGAAGTGCTAGTATTGTTACTAGCACTTTTTTTTAATGGGTGAGGAAATTGAGATTAATAGAGGTAAAGTAAACCTGGTCTCTTAGAAAGTATCTGTGGTAGAATCTAAATATTAAATCTTTGTGATTCTAAGAACTATCCTCACTGTTATACTATATCGTCCATCTTAATAGAAAATGGTAAAATAATCATTTTAATAGAAATCTGGGATGTGTGGTGTACATGTAATGGCAGTTTACCATTACTTATACATATTAGGGCTGATAGTATAATAATAATAATATTTATACTTATACATATATATATATATATCAAATGCTAATTATTGTATGATGCTGCCATTAAACACTCTAAGAACAAATCTTATTCCTTAGTTCTCAATAAATATGTCTCACACGTTGTTGTCAAGTCAGAAGTCATGTCTCCCTCTTGAGGTCACATTCAGATAAATCTGTGCACGTTGTTATCATGGAATACTCATGTTTCCAACTGTAAGGGAAAAAGAGGCTATCCTAGTAGAGATCCAAGAATATGGTGATGACTGTGGTCTTTAGTTTGTCAACCAAAGCCAATGTCATAATGTTTATCAGTTTATCAGACTGGAGGCATACACCTGTACCTACAGACACAAATGCACATACAATGCCATTAGAAGATATTTGCCAAATATGAGACACACATGCTTGTTGTTAGTAATTGGTTACCAAATCTTGGAACACATGTCATTAGTAGATGTTGACCAAATTTGGAGCATCTAGGTTGTAAAGTGAATAGAATTCCAGGTCTTGAGTCAGATAGACTCAAGTTCAATGTGGCCTTAGATACTTATTACCTGTGTGACATTTAACCCTGTTTACCTTAGTTCCCTTATCTGTAAAATGAAGTAGAAAAGGAAATGGCAGATCACTTTCTTTGCCAAGAAAACCCCAAATGGGGTCACAAAGAGATAGACATAACTGAACAAATGCCCAAATTTGAAATAAATATAAACCATTACTACCATTTTACAAAATTTGGCATATACACATTGTCAGACTATACCTTTCAATTCCTTATCCTTTTTTAAATATATAGTTATAACTTAGTCCCAAGTTGGAGGCCTCCTTAAGATAAAATGGCATTGCTCATTCTACTTTAACATGTTTTTTTCACTACAAGTGCTCTTGACTTAAAATTTAGACTGCTTTTCAGTATGTTATGGTACCTAGATTTGAACGAAAGACAAAATATTACTATTGTTACATTGCAATCCACTTATCTTGCTATATTCATGAAAATTTAAGATATCTTGGTTCACATGCAAGAAACTTCTGCCAATTTTTCTTCCAGAGTTCATTGTTTCTTATTTGTTGTTGCACTTTTCTAGAGAAGTGATCCTCACTTAGGCTGATTGAGTTCCCTGGATGAATGTTCAATCAGTGTGTGAGTAGTACCAACAAGATTTTGTCTCCTCCTTTGAGGAAGAAAGGAAGGTGCAGATTGAGGCCAGCAGATGGATAGCTATGCTTAGTGGATTGGCTTAGTGTATCTGGCAGCAAGGCCAGGGTATAAATGATACTTGAGCTACCAACTGTCAGATACCAGCTAGAACACAATTGTGGGACGTGGAAAGTAAATGGGTTTTGATGTTGCTAAGCAAAAGCATTTTGTTAAAATGATCCATTGTTTTTCTGCAAATGAAATATAAATCCAGGAGAGAAAACAATCAATTCTTTATTTTGTTTTAAGAAGTAATTTCCCAGTAAAAACAATTTACTGACACCAAAAATATGTTTTTGTAGAGAAAAGTCTACATAATTGACTGTCTTTCAACATTATATTATATTATAAAAATCCTTGAAATTCACTAAATTTGCTTCTTGTGACATGGCACCAGTGTCCTTGTATTTCCAGTGACTCTCTTCATGCTCTCTTCTATGGCCTAATCTATTGTATAGAGCTATTCAACTAAAAATTCTTTGGAAATATGGTTAGGCTCTGATTATCAAATTTTACAAGAATGAGTCAGACTAATGTCACCAGAAAAGTAATGGTAGCTAATGTTAATTTATTTAACTTTTACTCAGTTACTCAGTTATTTAACTTTTACTCAGGCCCTGACTAGGCCCTCATTAGCTTATAGGTATCACTGCCTTTCTGCTTGTCCTGACTTCCCCTTTCTACTCCAGTTGACTTTTATTATGAACACAATTATTATTAGCAAAAGGAAAGTAATTACTAAAAAATGAAGCTTCTAGACAAATATATAAAAGAGAGGAAACAGAGGACAATGTTATGAAAAGTACCAACATGTGGTAAGGATTAAAAATATAAATGTGATATATGACTCACCATACTTCAAGCTATTCCATCCTGGGGATAAGGATAAATCTATCCTTAGTGCAAGCATCAGCTAGGACAGCTTTTTCTAACCTAATCAGAATCATCAAATGATGAAAATATTTCCTCCTTCCCAGAGAACCACACATTTGCACCGGAGGGGAAAAAATGAAACAGTGATATAACTCTGAACTAGGGGCAGTCTAGTTACTCCGTCACAGAGAGGAAAGTTTGAGTTAAACCCTGTACACTTGTTTTTGGATGTATAATTGTTACCCAGAAGTTCTCTGGTCAAAGGAAAGTAATTTTGGTCACTGAAACCTGGCAAGATGTCTTGGAGTTTATAGACTCTAAATTACTCTGGTTTTCATTGATTTGCTATGAATGGGTCCCAGGCCAATCCCATTTATTCATTATGAGTCCTAATTGACTAAGAGTAGAAATAGCAATTGTTTCTGGGTTTTATTTTGGGGGGGGGGTTATTTTAGGTTTCTTTTTTAGGTTTTTGCAAGGCAAATGGGGTTAAGTGGCTTGCCCAAGACCACACAGCTAGGTAAATTATTAAGTGTCTGAGGCTGGATTTGAACTCAGGTACTCCTGACTCCAGGCTGGTGCTCTATCCACTGTGCCACCTAGCCACCCCCTGTTTCTGTTTTGATCAGAAACATTGAGGGTCTTTCCTTCCCAGACTGATTTCTTTTGACTAATTTAAAGTGGCCACTCTCTGCCACATGCTTTTCTTACATAGCTTTAATCACTGAATGTTTTTTTTTTTAAGGCAAATTGAACTGTTAAAGATTCTAGCTTAAAAAGATCAAGGTCTACCATTGTATCCAGGGATATTCCCCAGCCATCCCAATCCATATCTGGCCACTGGACCCAGATGGATGCTGAAGAGAAAGTGAGACTTGTTACTTTGCTTATCCCTCCCTCACTTAAGATGGACTCACTTGTATATCATGGCCTCATATGTCCAGTGTTAGGGTCTGCTTCAGGAATGAAGAACAAACCAATCAAACTAACAAATAACTATTTTACTGAGCTAGAAAAAATAGTTACACAATTCATCTGGAGTAACAAAAGGGCAAGAATAGCAAGGAAACTGATGGAAAAAAAAATGTAAATTAAGGTGGCCTAGCTCTGCCAGATCTAAAACTATACCGCAAAGTAGCAATCATCAAAACTGCCTAGTACTGCTTAAGAAATAGAATAATGGGGGCAGCTAGGTGGCGCAGTGGATAGAGCACTAGCCCTGGAGTCAGGAGTACATGAGTTGAAATCCAGCCCCAGACACTTAATAATTACCTAACTGTGTGGCCTTGGGCAAGCCACTTAACCCCATTTGCCTTGCAAAAATCTAAAAGAAAATAGAATAATGGATCAGTAGAGGATCAATTCAAAAGAAACTGTAATAAATGAATTCAGCAATCTACTATTTGATAAACCCAAAGGCATCTGGTTTAAGAACTCACTATTTGACAAAAATTGCTGGAAAAACTGCAAAATAGTATGGTAAAAACCAGGCATAGATCCACATCCCACACCCCATGCCAAAATAGGTCAAAATGGGAATAGGATTTAGATATAAAGAGCGATGCTATAGATAAATTAATAAACCAAAAAACATCTATCTAATCAATGCAAAAGGGATAAATTTATGACCAAACAAAAGTTAGAGCACATTGTAAACTGCAAAATGAATGATTTTGACTATATTAATTTAAAAAAGGTTCTGTACTAATAAAATTAATGCTGCCAAAATTTGAAGGAAAGCAGAAAACTGGGAAACAATCTTTACTACTAGGAGTTCTGATAAAAGGTCTCATTTTTAAAACGTATAGAGAGTTGCAGAAAATTTATAAGGTCACAAGTCATTCCCCAATTGATAAATGGTCAAAGGACATAAACAGATGGCTTTCAAATGAAGAAATTAATATATATATATATATATATATATATATATATATATATATATTTATATGAAAAAAATGCTCCAAATCATTAGTGATTAGAGAAAAGCAAATTAAAACAACAATTAGGTATCATCTCACACATATTAGATTAGCCAAGATGAGCAAAACAGAAAATGATGAATGCCGGAGAGGTTGTGGGAAGATTGGGACATTGATGCAATGCTGGTGGAGTTTTGAATGGATCCAACCTTTCCGGAGAACAATATGTAACTATGTCCAAAGAGCAATAAAACTGTTCACACCCCTTGACCCAGCAACTCCAATTCTACATCCAGAAGAAATTACAAAAAAAATGGGAAAATCCTACATGTTCTAAAATATTCGTAGCAACTCTTTATGTAGTGGCAAAGAATTGGAAATTGATGGGATACCTATCAATTGGGGAAATGGCTCAATAGGTTATGGTACATGAATACTATGGGAAATTATTGTTCTATAAGAAACAATAAATGGTCAGACTCCAGAGAAGCATGGAATGACTTATGGGATCTGATGCTGAGTGAAGGGAGTAGAACCAAGAGAACAATGTACAGATCAACAACAACATTGTGAGATGAACAACCTTGATGGAAGCAACTCCTTTAGGCAGTCCAGAAAATTAAGACAACTGTATTTGACAGACTATGGACTTATTATCTCCATCCAGAAGAAGAAAAACAAAATGCACTCACACACACACACACACACACACACAGCACACACACACACACGCACACACACACAAACAACCCTTCTGAATGTGATGAACACTTTATAAAAATTATCTCTTATGTATCTCTTTCCCTTAATCCTAATTCCTTATACCAAAAATAACTCCTTTGTAAACATGTTTATCACCTGAATGCTCACACTGAGGGGAGGGGGAATGGGAAGGGGAGGGTGGAAGAAAATTTTGTAATTTCAAAATATGGATGAAAATAAAATAATAAATTTTAATTTTTTTTAAAAAAATGAAGAACAAACACATCATATAATTCCATAAAGAAGTTAGTTCAGTGTGAATCAAAGAACTTCAGTCAAAATACCCTAATTAGGTGTTAATTAAAGGTGATTTCAGAAAAGTAGGATATGGGTGAGAGGTTCCTTTTAGCTCTGATAAGAGAAAAAAGTAAAGGAACAAAATTGAGTAAGACTAAAGGTAAAGCCAAAATGACAGAAGATGGGAACTTCCTGAGCTCTTTCAGGAAAGATTTGTCAATCTCATTCAGATGGAGCAGGAGCAGAGCCCAATGCAAATGTGGTGTGGCTAAAGGTAGCAGAAGGACTTCTGCCACAGCAAAGTTCATCAATAGAGGCCTCTAGGTCCCAACTCAGTGGATTAACAACAGAGTAGATCAGCTGGGAGACCTCCTGGCAAATTGCAAGTTCCAGAAACCCTATGAAGCAGGGATATAGGGTAAAGGGACAGCAGGTGAGGGTCAGTTTTACCTTATCTGCTGCCTGTTCATTGCACGCCCCTGATGTGCAGATGGTATGGCTAGGCTGCGCAACACCAGCACAGTGGTCAAGCCAATAGTACTGAGGTCCAAGAGTAGAAAGTGAGGGAACATATCATTGACCTCCAGTACAAGTACCTTGGGACAGTGCCCTCTGTGACCCAGGAGCATAGCTCATATTTAAAAACCACAAATGAGGCTAAAAACTGAGTAAGAAACATAATATGCCCTGAGGATAGAAAGTTACTATGGTAATAAGGAAAATTAAAATACCACCTCAGAAGAGGATATTAGAGA
Organism: Macrotis lagotis; assembly: GCF_037893015.1. Classification (NCBI taxonomy): domain Eukaryota; kingdom Metazoa; phylum Chordata; class Mammalia; order Peramelemorphia; family Peramelidae; genus Macrotis; species Macrotis lagotis. Next base: position 161,340,035 of record NC_133663.1, read on the forward strand.
AAAGGCCTGCATGTGAAGGATATATGAATTTATGTAAACCTCATAAAGTCTTCATGAAAAAACGCAAAAAGAATTTCAAAAATCAAGTAGGAAAAAATGGAAAAAGAAATGAGAAGTATTCAAGAGAGGGTCAAAAACTTGGAACAGGAGGTATAAATATTGACTGAAGAAAATCATTTCTTTGAAAATACAATTGGAAAGCAAGAAGAAATGCAATTGGGCAATTGAGGGAAAAACACAACTCTTCAAAAATTGATTTGGTCAAATGGAAAAGAAGACTAAAAAGCTAACTGAAAAACATTAGAATTGAGAAAGTGAAAAAAAAAGAATTGAGAAAGTGGAAGCTAATTACTTTATGGGACATAAAGAATCAATCAAAACAATGACAGAATTGAAGAAAATGTAAAATACCTCACTGGGGGGGAAAACTCATATGGAAAATAGATTCAGGAGAGATAATTTAAAAATTCTTGGACTACCTGAAAGTCAGATTAAAAAAAAAAAAACCTGGACAACATCTTTCAAGATTTCTTCAAGGAAAATTACCCTGATAACCCAGAACCAGAGGGTAAAGTTGTCATTGAAAGAATCCACCAGCCATCTGAAAGAGATTCCAAAATGAAAACTCCAATGAATATTGTAGCCCAATTCCAAAATTATCCATTCAAGAATAAATACTATAAGCAGGCAGGAAGAAACAATTCAAATGCCAAGGAACCACAGTCAGATTTACACAGAATTTGGCACCTTCCACATTAAAGGATTAGCACCTGGAATATGAAATTCTGGAAGGCAAATAAGCTAGGATTACAACCAAGAATCACTTCTTAGCAAAACTAAGCCTATTTTTTCAGGGTAAAAGATTGATAGTCAGTGAAATAAGTGATAATCAAACTTTCCTGATGAAAAGATTGGTGCTGAACAGAAAATTTGATCTTCTAATTTAAGACTCAAGAAATGCATAAAATGGTTAACAGAAAAGAAAAAATATTATTCAATAAGACTAAGCTGTTCATATACCTATATGAGATGATTCTCATAATTCTTTTTTTTTGAAATTTTAGAAAAGTTTTATTTATTTTGAGTTTTACAATTTCTCCCCCAAAACTCACTTCCCTCCCCTGATCCCCCAACAGAAGGCAGTTTGCTAGTCTTTACATCATTTCCATAGTATGGATTGATCTAAGTTGAATGTGATGAGAGAGAAATCATATCCCTAAGGAACAAACCTATAGAATGAGATATAGCAGAGTTACATAATAAAATAACATTTTTATTAATTAATGGTAATAGTCCTTGGTCTTTGTTCAAATTCCAAAATTCTTTCTTAGGATATAGATGGCATTCTCTGTTACAGACACACCAAAATTGGGCCTGCTTGCTGTCCTGTTGGTATGAGCAATTCCATTAAGGTTGATCATCACTCCTGTTGCTGTTAGGGTATATAAATTTCTTCTGTTTCTGTTCATCTCATTCAGCATTAATTCATGCAAATCCTTCCAGGCTTTCCTGAATTCCCATCCCTCCATCCTTCTAATAGAATAATAGTGTTCCATCACATACATATACCACAGTTTGTTAAGCCATTCCCTAATTGATGGACTTTCCCCTCAGTTTCCATTTCTTTGCCACCACAAACAGAGATGCTATGAACATTTTTGTACAGGTGATGTTTTTACCCTTTTTCATAATCTCTTCAGGGTATAGACCCAGGAGTGGTATTGCTGGATCAAAGGGTATGCACATTTTTATTTCCCTTTGGGCATAATTCCAAATTGCTCTCCAGAAAGGTTGGATGAGTTCACAAATCCATCACAATGTATTAGTGTATCAGATTTCCCACATTTTTTCCATCATTGATCATTGTCCTTTCTAGTCATATTGGCCAATCTGAGAGGTGTAAGGTAGTACCTCAGAAATTCCTTAATTTGCATTTCTCTAATAAATTTAATAATTAGTGATTTAGAGCAATTTTTCATATGATTATGGATTGCTTTGATTTCCTCATCTGTAAATTGCCTTTACATATCCTTTGACCATTTGTCTATTGGGGAATGGCTTGGTTTTTTTTTTAATTCGACTCAGTCCTTTGTGAGAAACATTAGTCATAAAAATTGTTTCCTAGTTTACTACATTCCTTTTGATCTTGGTTATAATGGTTTTGTCTGTGTAAAAGCTTTTTAATTTAATGTAATCAAAATAATCTAGTTTGTTTTTAATGATTATCTCCATCTTTTCCTTGGTCATAAACTGCTTCCATTTCCATAGATCTGACAGGTAAATTACTCCTTGATCTTCTGGTTTGCATATAATATTGTTTTTATGTTTAGTTCCTGTAGCCATTTTGATCTTATCTTGTATATAATTGTATCAATAGAAACTGAAAAAGCTTTTGGCAAAATATAACACCCATTCCTACTAAAATCATTAGAGTATATTTTGGAGTGAAACAAGGATGCCCACTGTCACCACTATTGTTCAATATCCTATTAGAAATTTTAGCTTCAGCAATAAGAGAAGAAAATGAAAATGAAGGAATCATCTAAAAAACTACTAGAAATAATTTGCAACTTTAGTAAAGTCACAGGTTTTAAAATAAACCCTCATAAATCCTCAACATTTCTTTATATAACTAGCAAGATGCAGCAGAAAGAGTTAGAAAGAGAAATCCCATTCAAAGTAACCTCAGATAATATAAATTACCTGGGAGTCTACCTGCAGACTCAGAAACCCTTTGAAAACAATTGCAAAACACTTTTCACACAAAGAAAATCAGACTTAAATAACTGGGCAAATATCAACTGCTCATGGACAGGCCAAGCAAATACAATAAAAGGACAATTCTACCAAAAGTAAACTACTTGTTTAGTGCCCTACCAAGCAAAATTACAAAAAATTTCTTCATAGAGTTAGAAAAAATTTTAAGTAAATTCATATTCAAATTCAGAAAAGCAGAAATATTAAATGCATCTTTTTCAGGTTATGATGTAATAAAATTACGTGTAATAAAGAGCCATGGAAAGACAGAATAAAATTAGTTGGAAACTAAATAAACTATTTTTAAAGAATGAGTGGGTAACAACAGGATTAATATGGATCTATGTTTAGCATATTTTCACATGTAGAGCTTTCTGTCAGGGAGAAAGGGGAGGGAAGGGAGATAGAGAGGAAGAAAAATACAAAACTCAAAATCTAGCAAGAAAATGATTGTGAAAGCTACCAAATAATCTTATTGGAAAAACAAATAAATAAAAATAATTTAAAAAAAAGAATGAGTGGGTAAAATAACAAAACAGAGGGAAAAAATCAATCTTTTCATCCAAGACAATGTCAATGATAAGACAACATACCAAAACTTGTGGGATGTAGCTGAAGCAATTGTTAGAGGAAATTTTATATCTCCAAATGCTTATATGAATAAAATGAAGAAAGAGAAGATCAATGAATTCGGTATGCAATTAAAAAAGCTAGAAAAAGAACAATTTAAACCCCCCCATTAAATATCAAATTAGATATTCTGAAAATAAAAAGATAGATTAATAATTTGAAAGTAAGAAAACTAATGAACTAATAAATAAAAGTAAAAATTGGTTTTATGAAAAAACAATAAAATAGATAAACCTCTGCTTAATTTGCTTTTTACAAAAGGGTAAAAACCCAAATTACCATTATCAAAAATGAAAAAAGTAAGCCAACCCCCAATGAGGAAATAATCTAAGTAAAACAATGATTATTCACAAAAATTTGAATTACTCTGATTAACAGAAGAAAAATAAAATACCTAACCCCATTTTAGGAAAGGGAATTGAACAGACCATCAATGAATTCCTTAAAAAAAATTCTAAAGGGTGAGACGGATTTACAAGTGAATTGTGCCAAACATTTTTAGGGTTTTTTTTTTTTTTTAGCAAGGCAATGGGGTTAATGACTTGCCCAAGGCCACACAGCTAGGTAATTATTAAGTGTCTGAGGCTGAATTTGAACTCAAGTCCTCCTGACTCCAGGGCCAGTGCTCTGTCTACTGAACCACCTAGCTGCTCCTAGGAAATATTTAAAAAGCAATTAATTTGAATTCTCTGTGAAATATTTGAAAAAGTAGGCAAAGGAGTCCTGCCGACTTCCTTTTATGACACCAACATGACACTGATAGCTAAACTAGAAAGAGCCAAAACAGACGTAAATGATAGCCCAATTTTCCTAACAAATATTTATGCAAAAATTTAAAATAAAATATTAACAAAGAGATTATAGCAATTTATCACCAGATTCATATAGTATCACCAGGTTGGATTCATATCAGGAATGCAGGCTGGCTGACCAATAGGAAAATTATTGGTATTATTGACCATATCAATAACAAAACTCCAAAATCATGTTTATTTCAATTATTTTGACAAATCTTTTGATAAAGTGCAATTCCTATTAAAAGGCATAGAGAGCATAGGGATAAATGTCGTTTTCCTTAAAAATGATATCCAGCATCAGGGGCAGCTAGGTGGCATAGTGGATGAGGCACCGGCCCTGGAGTCAGGAGTACCTGGGTTCAAATCTGGTCTCAGACGCTTAAATAATTACCTAGCTGTGTGGCCTTGGGCAAGCCACTTAACCCCATTTGCCTTGCAAAAAAAAAAAAACCCAACCTAAAAAAAATGATATCCAGCATCAATCTAAAACCACAGCAAACATATGTAATCAGAATAAGTTAGAAGCATACCCAATAAGGTCAAGGATGAAACAAAAATGTCCATTATAATCACTATCATCCAATGTTTTCCAAGAAATAATAGCCTTAGCAATAAGAGGAGAAAAAGAGATGGAATGAGTTAGAATAGGCAACAAGAAAACAAAACAAAACTCTAACTTTTCAACTGATATGATGGTATACTTACAGAATCCTAGAAACCATTAAACCTCTTACAAATATATGTATAGATATAGATATAGATATAGATATAGATATTCCACATAAATCAGCAAAATCCAGCAACAATTCAATTTAAATTAACTGTAAAGAACATAAAATACTTGAGAGTCTACCTTCTAAGACAAACCCATGAACCATATGAATGGAATTACAAAACACTTTACACATGAAGTCAGATTTTTAACTACAGTGTAAATATCAATTGCTCATGGGTAGGCTGAGCTAATAAAATAAAAGGTACCATTTCACCTAAATTAATCTACTTATTCAATGCCATACCACTCAACCTACTAAAAATATTTTATAGAATTGGGAAAATTAGTAACAAAATTCATCTGAAGGAACAAAAGTTTAAGAATATCAAGGGAGTATGAAAAAATGCAAAAGCAGGGTTTCTAACATTCCAGATATATTTGGTACAAAAGAAACAGTAATAAATGATTATAATAATGTAGTGATTGATAAACCCAAAGATTTCAGCTTCTGGGACAAGAATTCACTATTTGACAAAGACTGATGGGAAAACTAGAAAATAGTATGCCACAAACTAGGATAAATCAGCATTTCACACCCTAAACAATGAAAATGTCAAATTGAATACATGATTTATACATGAAATGTTATATCATAAGACAATTAGGAGAACAAGGAATAGTTTATATTTCAGATCTATGGAGACTGGATGTGTTTGTGACAAACAAGATATAGAAAGCATTACAAAATGCATAATAAATAGTTTTGACCACATTAAATTTAAAAGTTTTTTGCAGCCAAAATCAATGCAATAAAGATTACAGAAATGTAGAAAGTAGGAAATAATTTTACAGCCATTTTTATGATAAAGGAATCATTTCTAATATATTCAGAGAACTGAGTCAAATTTATAATACGAATCATTACTCATTTGATAAATAGCCAAATGATACAAACAGGCAGTTTTCAGATGAAGAAAGAAAGCTATCTATAGTCATATAAATCATTATTGATTTAGAGAAATGTAAATTAAAACAACTCTGAGTTATTACCTCACACATATCACATTGGTGAACATGACAAAAAAGGAAAAATGGGAAAGATTGGAGAGGATGGGGGAAAACTGAGACACACGCATTTTTGGTGGAGTTGTGAACAGACTCAACCATTGTGGAGAGCAATTTGGAATTATACCCAAGGCACTTTAAAACTGTGCACATACCCTTTCATCCAGTAATACCACCAAAGAAGTTTAGAAAAAGGTAAATATTGATAAAATATATAAAAATATTTATCACAGTTCTTTTTGTAGTGGCAAATAATTAGAAATTGAGGACATGTCCACAATTCAGGAATGACTCAACAAATTGATGTATACGAATGCGATGGAACATTTTCGTTCTGTAAGCAATCATGAGCAAGAAGATTTAGGAAAAACCTACAAAAACCTACATGAACTGATGTGGAGTGAAATCAGCAAAACCAAGGACTCTTTGCATGACTTCATAGCACCATTATATGAGACAGATCTTTTCAGCAATACAATGGTGAAAATTCTAAAAAACATGTGATGAAAAATATTCATATATAGAGAAGGAATTATGGAACCTGAATGCAAATCAAAGCATACTATTTTCAATTTTTAAAAATTGCTGAATTTTTTCCTCTTTCTCATGATTTTTTAAAAGTTTTTTTTTCAAGGCAATGGGGTTAAGTGGCTTGCCCAAGGCCACACAGCTAGGTAATTATTAAGTGTCTGAGTTTGGATTTGAACCCAGGTACTCCTGACTCCAAGGCCGGTTCTCTATCACTGTGCCACCTAGCTCCCCTCTCATGATTTTTTATCTTTTGTTCTGATTCTTCTGTCACAATATGACTAATATGAAAATATGTCTAACATGATGGTACATGTATAACTTATATCTTGTTATTCATCATGGGAAAGAGGGAGGAAAGGGAGAAGGGAAACAAAATGTGGAACTCAGATCTTACAAAAAATGAATATTAAAACTATCTTTACATGTAATTTAAAAATAAAATTAAATAAAAATTATTAAGATTATTAGTCTCAGCTCAGTTCCTAATGGGATGATCATCCTTACCCCTCAAATAGTTGATACAGTGGATAGAGAACTGACCCCAAGGTCAAGAGGACCCAAACTCAAATCTGGCCTTGGACACTTGACACGTACTAGTTGTGTGACCTTGGGCAAGTCACTTAACCCTGATTGCCTCACATCTAGGGTATCTCCAGTCATACTGATTCATATCTGGCCACTGAACTTAGATGGCTCTAGAGGAGAAAGTAAGTCTGGCGACATTGTATAACACAGCCCTCACTCAACTCCAATTCATATGTATATTATGGCATCATCTCCATGATATCCTCTTCAAGAATGAAGGATAAACAGCAACACATCCAGATATGCATTCATCAGCACCTGATATGTAAGCATACAGAGGACAGGGAACCACGTTTTCTTTTTTCTGTCGTACCCTTTCTTTGCCCATCCTTTGCTCCTAGAATGAGCAATCCTTGGACACATAGAATACTCAATTGGTGCTTGAGAGGCAGCTATTGGGATAGAGTCAGGATGAACTCAGTTTCAAATGCAACCTTAGATACTCAATAGTTCTGTGTTCCTTGGCAAATCACTTAATCTCTGTTTATCTCAGTTTCCTCATCTGTAAAACAGGTATAATAATAATAATAATAATAATAATAATAATAATAATAATAATAATAATAATAATAATAATAGAATCTACCTGTAGAACTGTTGAAAGGATCAGATGAGATAATATTTGCAAAGTGCCTAGCAAAATGATTGGCAGCTAGTAAGGACATTATAGAAACTCATTCTCTTTCCTCTGGAATGCATGAGGATTTCAGTGAAAGCAAAAAGACTTAAATAATACTGGGTGAATAGGACAGAAGGGAAGAATCTTCCCAAGCTTTACTACTTATGTCAGAACTAAGTAAAGTTACTCAATTCTGACCTAATTATAAAATATGTGCTTGAGAGAGAGAGAGACTTGCCTTTCTGCCTGCAAACTGTAACAAGGCCTACATTTCATTAACTCTATTGCTTTCCACCATTTTAAATATTTTTTCCAAATATCAAAATATTTATTCCTAATCCTTTTGGAATTGCTGAAATCCTAAGTCTTCTAGTTGTTCCAAGGAAAGACTAGGACCTAGCCAAAGCTGAAAAGTTGTAAACCTTGGTGACCATGTACCAAACTTTCATTCTAACATAATGAATATTTTGTTGTTGCTGCTGTTCTTTGTAGTTTAATTTATTTTTTATTTTTATCTCCTGTTTTTGTTTTAGGAGACAAAAAACTACCTTATTAATATAGTAGGGAACTCCCAGTATAAGAAATTCTACTGATGCAAACCAATAATTTGACTAAAGTTAATCATCTTAAAGAGCTGTCTGGAATTATAAGAGGATAAGTTGCTAGTGGCCATACAGAGATCCCAAGATTGGTCTATGATATATTACTACCTCTCAGGTACTTGATGTACCTTGGGGAAAAAAGTGTCTCTGTGGCAGTTTACAAATGAGGAAATCAAAGTGATCCATAGTCATATCAAATATCACATTAAATCTTTACTGATTAGAGAAATACAAATTAAAGCATGTCTAAGGTACCACCTCACACCTCTCAGACTGGCCAATATGACCAGAAAGTACAATAATCAATGTTGGAAGGGATGTGGGAAATCTGGGACACTAATGCATTGTTGAGCTATGTACTCATCCAACCTTTCTGGAGAGTAATTTGGAATTGATCCAGATATACCACTACTGGAGCTATACCCTGAAGAGATCATGAAAAAGGGTAAAAACATCACTTGTACAAAATTTTTCATAGCAGCTCTGTTTGTGGTGACAAAGAATTGGAAATTGAGTGAATGTCCATCAATTGTGGCATGACTGAAAAAACTGTGATATATGTATGTTATATAACACTATTGTTCTATTAGAAATCAGGAGGGATCAAAATTCAGAGAAGCCTGGAAGGATTTTCATGAACTGATGTTGAGCAAGATGAGCAGAACCAGAAGACATTGTACACCATAACAGCAACATGGGGTTGATGATCAGTCTTAATGGACTTGCTCATTCAACCAGTGCAACAATCAGGGACAATTTTGGGGTATCTGTGGTGGAGAATACCATCTGCATCCAGAGAAAGAACTGTGGAGTTTGAACAAAGACCAAAGACAATTTCCTGTAATTAAAAAAATTGTCTTATTATGTAATTTTGCTATCTCTTATACTTTATTTTTTCCTTAAGGATATGATTTCTCTTTCAACAAATTCAATTTGGATCAATATATAGCATGGAAACAATGTAAAGACTATCAGACTGCCTTCTGTGGGAGGTAGGGAGAGGGAAGAGAGATTAGGGGGAAAAGTGTAAAATTCAAAAATAAATAAATTAAAAAAGAAAAAAAGTGTTTCCGCACCACAAAAAAGTAGAATTTCATGACATTAACAATATGTGAATTTATACAATGTAATAAGAAAGTATATTATTTCATATCCCTCACTGTAAGCTGTACCTTAGGCAGCTGCCCACTTTACCTACTTCTTGTCTCAGATCTGGACTTTTTTTATAATTTAATTTGTTTTTATACTAGAGTAACTAAGAAAATAACTAATGTTATGTGAAATAAAATTGCTTCTTATTCTGTATTTGATATCTTAATATTATCTCTGAATCCTACAGATTTCAAGGCCAAAATTATGTTGAGTTTTATCTTTGATAGTTTGCTCTTTAACATTATGCCTTCAGTTTGTAAATCACATTCATCACTCCTCCCTAATCTTTTCCCTAGCTTTTGATGTTGCTAAGGGACATTTGCTCAGACTGACAATCATGTTGGTAATTTTCCTTTCATATTTGTGGTAATGTGCCTTTTGAAAACTATGTTCAATTCCTTTGAATGACAATTTATGGAGAAAAAAAACCATATGGTATATATTTTTGATACCTATGCTGGCTTAATGATTATTTTACTTAGACATTTTTTATACTCAATATATGTCCATTCAACTGTTAAAAGATTTGACAAAATTACAACTGGAAATTCATGTTACTGCTAACATGATTCCTAAAATATAAGTACTGGAAATCAGGGAATTAATTTTAATAATTCCCTAAGTGATCTATGAAGATATTTTTCTTTTTCAGTGATTCTATTACTTCTCCTGCATCTTCCCAACATAAAGTATGATAAATTAATGTGAATAATAAAATATCTATAGTTTAAGAAATAAAATCATTTGTAGAAATGTAATAAAGATATGTTTTGAATTTACATTATAAAAATTTTAATTTTAGAATATTTAAACAATCATCCTATAGCAAATGAAGAATTACTCAGAAAAACTTTATATAAATTATCTTATTTATCCCTTATATATCCCTTAATCCTAATTCCTCATGTAGAAAATAATCAATCTGTAAACATGTTTATCAAAATATGTATGTATAATGCTAACCTGACTGTTCTCTACTGAGTTGGGTGTGAAGGGAGCGTGGAAGGAAATTTTGTAACTTAAAAATATAGATGTCCATATTTATAGTTAATGTTTGTGAAAATAAATTATAACTCTATTTTAGGAAATTAACATTTGCTGCCAAAAAACTTACTAAAATTTCTAATGCATGCAATCCACTGATTTTGGGAAAAAGTAGTCCACAATTATATCTTAGTGAGGGATATCTGAGAGGACATCCTTAATTTTGTAATTTCTTCTAGTCAATGAAGCCTTATTTTTCTCACTTTCAGTTACCTTCTAACAATCACTTTTTATGAGGAATAACTGACTGTTCACAAGATTCTTGTATGCAAAGATGAGCATTGATTTATTATTTTAGCATCCAAACCAGGTCAATACTCAAGATCAGATTGTAGGGGAAGGGGAGCAGTCAGGAATCTTTGAATGCTTTTCACTGGAACAAGGTTTATATAGATATTGTCTGTATGTTATATCATATTCTTGTCCTATCATTTCCCAAAACACCACTTCTTTTCTGTAATCTTCACTCACATACTTCACATACATGGCCATCCTGTTGTTGATATTTCCAAGTGTTATACTTGTTCTCATCATTTTTACCTACATCTTTTTGCTAACAGAGGCCTATTTATTCTAATATAGTGAATGTAAACTTTTATGGGAACAATCTAATCATATCTATATCTTCCTTCAGAACAACTTATTAATCCTGTTCACTATGTAGTTAAATTCTTGTTTGCAATGTCACGAATTTTATTGACTCTCTTTTTATAGGTTGGAATTGTGGGAAGATGGGACTAGACATAAGATTTCATTGATTACAAAAATTCTAGTGAGAATGTTACTTTTACTAATGTTGCCAGGCAACCACTCTGGATCTTAATCTTAGATGGTAGCCTTGGGGAACTTTTATAGACACTTTTTGAGAGATTAAACCACTTGTCCTAGGTAACACAGGGAGTACATGTCAAAGATGCTATTTGAACAAAGTTTTATTTTTTCTGATGTTTCATATGCCCTTCATATGTTTGCAGTTACTTTGTCGGAAAAAGGATCTTAGATATAGATCTAGGAAACACCTGAGATTTATAAAGGTTATCAAAAATCAGAGATGGAAATCATGTGCTGGTATTCAAAGGGATCTATTTATATTCAAATGAATATCTCTAAAAGGGTGAGAATGAACTAAAGAACTTCTAGTGCTAAATTTGATGATCTTATCATCAAATGGATGAAGGTATTTTCTCCAGGGATACAGACTGCAACCCATCCGTGCCTGCCCTTTTTGAGTGATATTAGATTTTGTCCTCCCAAAAGCTTAGGAGCCTTCTTTGCTTTCTTGTCCTTCAAGTCCCAGCTAAAAGTCAGCTTTCTTCTAGAAGCCTTTATCAGTCTCCTCTAGTTTTATTGCCTTCCGTCTGTTGATTCATTTCCAATTCATACCTTTTCTATCTTGTTTGTATGTCGTCTTTACATTAGACTATAAGTTTTTCAAAAGGAGGGGCTACTTTTTATTTTTCTCTCTGTACCTCCAGTGCTTTACAAAGAATAGTATATAGTTTGGAGAAGGTAGTAGACACGTAATAAATGCTTCTTTTAAAAATTTTATTTATTTTATTCTGAACTTAAAAAAACAAAACAAGAATTCTCATAACAGCATAGTTAGAAAAAATATTCAATATTCTATATGAAACTACAAACCTATTGCAATGCTATGGCTTTTTAAATATATAATAAATTTATAGCTCTTTTTCTTTTTTTCTTCCTCCCTCCCTCTCTTCTCACCTTAGAGGTTACCATTAGATATATACTATATATATATATATACATATATATATATATGTATATATATATACACTAATCATATGTTAAACCATTCAATATCATTTCTTTCTCTGGATGCAGATAGCATCTTCCTTCATATTCCTTTGTGGTTAATTTGAGTATTTATAAATATCAAAATGATTTAGTGACTCAAGGTTGTTCTTAAAACAATGTTGTCATTATATACAATGTTCTCTTGATTTTCTTCACTTGACTCTTCATTATTTCATAAATTATATCCATATTTTTCTAAGAATATCAAACTCAATACCTCTTATAATAGTATTTCATCATAATCATATACCACAATTTGTTTAGTCAATGCTGAAACGATAGACATTCCCAGAATTTTCATTCTTTACCACCACAAAGACAGCTTCTATAGATATTTTAGAACAGATGTGTTCTTCTTTTTTCCCCTATTTATCATGGGAAATGAGTAAATGACTTTTGACTGAGATCATAAGTATTCCAGTAGAGGTATTCAACAATGATCCTTTTCTCACTACTATTGATACAGATATTGAATTTTGACTTAGGAGATTGCTGATATGCTATTATTTCTACTTTTTTTTTTGCTCATGGATGCTCAGCCTCATCTACCTTATCTGTAAAATAGGAATAATAATATTCTACCTAATAAGATTGACATGAGAAACAAAATATACATATAAAAATTGAAATATTAGAAGTAAATATTAAGTATTATTTGATGAATACTTGGATGGAAATAGTTATCAGAAATGTCTAATTTATCCAGTCTTTCCAGTTACTAATGATTGCAGTTTTTCCTATAGTAACTACTCATTACACTCTATCCACTGTCCCCAGATGCCCTCTTGTAGCTGTTCTCCAAGCTGTGAGTAAAATCCTGTAATTATAGTGGAAATCCTACTTAGTGAATTGTCGATCTTTCTATTTATTTTTGAAGTGGGATAATGAGTCCATGATTCATTATAGAGTTTTTGTGCAGACCTAAATGCACATGCTATTTAAAGTAAAACTAAAAATGCAACATGGACATCTTTTCTTTGGTAAGGTGACAGAAAGGCTATAATAAATTCACTCTTGTGATAAATTTAGGGTAGGGTCTAATTTTTGAAGATTTATCAATCTGGTATTTGAAGGGTCAGGTCACAAAATAAGCACTGTACCTTACAACTCTTTTGCCAAGCTGTGATTTATGAGACCCTAGAACTAATAAATCATACGATTTGGTTCCTCCTTTTTTTCTGTCAGAACTAAGGGAATGATTTTGAAGAACTATACATTTTTTTTCTCTGATGAAGAGGTTATCCCTATTTTTGCACCACAACATATGAAATTTGTAAATTTTCCTGTTAAATTGTCTTATTATGTGATGATGGAATGGAAGTGTATCCTGTGAGTACTTGTCAATTAGACTAGAGAATGTGGAAGTAAAAGATGGTTATTTGACTTTTCCCTTAAAAGCCCTAGATTTTCCATTGCTTTGATGGGGAGCGGTGTACAAGGGAAATTACTTCTGACTTAGTGTATTTTCTCTGTTTCCTTTAAAAAGAACAGTTTTCAGTGGGCTGAGAAAATGGAAATTCAAATTAAAAGTCACATTGTAAGAACTATTTATTTTTTTAAGGCAAACTTCTGGAAAGTAGTAAAGAAAATAATAATCTTTTTACAACCCGTCAGGTAAATAACTAACATGGCTAAAAACCAGAAACCTTAAAGCAAACAGCAGGAGTAAATCAATAACTCCCACACTGAGGGAAGAAATGATTTTCTATTCAGGATATCAAACAAAACTCTCTAACGTGATATTAATGGCTGAATGAACAGGCTTCTTATTTGCACTTGTGTGAGGGGGAGTCTGCAGATTGGCACTTGCTCATCTACATCAAGTCTGGTAAGAAATTCATGTATAATGGTTTGACATTTTCAGTGAGAAAGGAGCAGCTTGTCTTCAAGTCTGAAAAGCTTTCTCCTTTTGATAGTCATCTTTTTTCTTCTGATGAGCAGCATTTTTTAATGTCAACTTTCAGTAAGCAAATGTTCTACAAGTCAGATAGGAGAACTCAAAAAGGTAATGAGGTAGGGCAGAAGGGGGGAAATGGAAACTATTTTGTCCATCAAGACCAAATGTGCTGCTTGCATGTACTCACATTCTTACCAGGGCAGCTTTGTTCAATTCTACTCCATTCACTATGTTCCACAACAATCATATCCAGAAGAGCAGCAGGGAGGGTGATGATGAAAATGTGAAGGCAAAATGTGAAGGTAAAAATTGTGGCCTATGGGATCTGTCAATGGCTTACCTGGGGAAAAAAACCTTAACTTAGACAAGGAGCTTAATATCTTATTAAACATAATTTGATTTCTCACTTGTCTTTCCAACCTTAATTGCAACATTGCTACCCATTGCATGCTCCAAAATAAAGCCAAGTAGAGCTACTATTCCCCAAATGCTGTATGTCCCACCCCTTCAATTTTACATGAACATTCCCTACATCTGTAATGACACACATTTCTCCTCTTTGTCTCCATGGACATACTATGTCTACCTGTCTAAGTCAGACTTATTTTATTCCTACTGTGATTTTTTTTCTGATTCCAACCCATGATGTGCTATGTGCTAGTTGTCTCATTCTGTACCTTACATACTTGTCTCAAAATTAATTTAGTCCTTCAGAAATAGGGATTTCATTTCATTTTTTCCTCTAATAGTTAACACACACACACACACACGCACACGCGCACACATACACATACACACACACACACATATATATATATACATATATATGTATATATATATACATATATATATATAAAATATTTTAAGGTTTTCAAAACATACTCCTAGCCACCTGTGAAGTAGGTAGTACAAGTATAATTTTCATGTTATGGATGAGGAACAAGCTTTAAAAGGCTGTGATTTGCCCATGATCATTCTGCTTTTAAGTGTCTGAGATAATACAAACTCAGGTTTCTGTATTCCAAACAAATAGATATTTTCTCTACTTCCTTCATATTCAGGTAATATCTCCTTGCAATAGTGGATAGTTTAATGAGTTCCCATGGCCAAAAGGAAATGAAGATAATTACAACATTAACAACAACATTACAGTCATACCTCCATACTTGTCAACTTTGGAACTTGTCAGACCAGGTACCTGTCTCATTTTGATGAAAAAAAATTGTGGCAGCAGGACCCATTGTACTTACTAGAACTTGTCCCACAATTCTTGTCTCAAAAGAGAAAAATTCTCCATCACCCCTCACTTGCTTAGCACTCAATGGTCCCTCTCTTGCAATGAAACAGATCAACGAGTCAGTCACAGTAGCTCATAGTCAGTGCAGAACTCACATTCATTTTGCTTTTGTGTATTATAAGTACTTGCAGTTTTATGCATTTTAAGTGCTTATCATGGATCATAAAAAGGTTAAAAGTGATATCACTAAATATAAAAGTCATGAGAACCATGATGGAAAAGAAATTAGAGCTAATATTTAGGTATGAGAGTGGTATATCATCCTGTTCAAGATGCTGAGAACAAAGATCTCAGCAAATGAGAGAAATAAGAAAAGCTATTAAAGCAACACGTGTTGTACAGTCTGTGCGTAAGCAACACTCACAGACATTGGAAGAACTTGAAAAATTGTTATAATTTCTTATGGGAAATACATTTAATTCTTATGGGAAAAATTCATTCAGTAGTCCTCAGTTTCAGCACTAGTGATGAGTTCCAAAACAAATTAAGGATATGTACTGAGGTATCATTCTTACTTTAAATCTTTTAATTAATCTATTGAAACAGCTCTTCTAACAAGTTTATATGGACTTCATATGGATCAATATACAATCCATCACCAGAATTATACTAGAAGTCTTCATGCAAGTTGATAGGTTTTGACAATATACTTAACCATATTCAAATTTTGAATGTTAGTGTATAATTATAGAATTTTAAATATGGAACTTGAAAGATCTATAGTACAAGTACATTGTTTTACAACTCATAAATTGAATCATTAGTAGATGATTTGCTTAAGGTCACAAAGGTTAAAAATGAGTCAAATTTGAACCCAAGTCCTATGACATCAAAGCCAGCAACCTCTTCTTCTAATCTGTGCAATTTCCTTTTTATATTGATGTGTGTGTGTATATATATATATATATATATATATATATATATTATACCTCAATATTTTATAAAACTCTTATAGAAAGTCTTCCTTATTTTATGACCAGGGTTCTTTATATGTGGTAGTTAGAAACTATTTAATTAATCAAAATTTTGATTAATGATATTTAGTTTTTATAGAAATCTTCATGGTTTGCAAAACACTTTACATATGTTCTCTCATTTGATCTTCATAATAATCCCATGAGGTAAATCCATTGTTAGGCTCACTTTATAGATGAAGGAGCTAAGGTAGAGAGAAATTAATCAGGAACTAAAGGTCACATAGCTAGTAAGAATCTTGGGTAGAATTTGAAGAAGTTCTTCCTGACTTCAAGTCCATAGTTGTCATCATCAACAAATCATTCACAGTCATCCCTTCAACATGACAGTTTCAACATATTGCATTTTGGCAAAAGAAATTTAATGGGAATTTGGGGAGGGTTTTACAGAAGCTGCAGCTGACATTCTAATGCCAGCAGATTACACAGAAAAAAAGTTTAGAAATTCAGAAATGCATGAAATACAAGTAAAGTATTATATAATATCAACCCAGATTTTATAATAAGGTACTGTAAATAACCCATAAATGAAAAAAGAAAAAAAATCAAATTGCTCTGGTTCAAAGGGAAAGACAAAACATTTTATGGGGATTTTCCAGATCAGGGTGGCTTGCCCCCTAACCCTTTTCCCTTTACCCTATAGAAGGGATAACTCTATTTAGCACCTTTTGTCAGTCAGTCCAGAAGTACTTAACAACATTGTATTGTTACTTAACAACATTGTAATACCCAAAGGGTATTAGAAAAAATGTGAGCCATTTCCCCTTCCCTCCGGAGGCTTGAAGTATTATTGAGAAAAATTAAAATAATTCAAAAAATAATAATGAGTGCTAAATTTTGTAGTGATGCCTCAGAAGTGTAATTAGCATAATAATAATGTAATAGGTGATGCTAGGTGAAGTTGGAATTGTTTTCTTGAGGCACTCTAGTAGGTGATGTGTTATTTTCTTTTATGCTCAATGTGCTCCTGATGTGATCATCAGTTACTCTGATTGCCTACATCTTCCTGAACACTGAGGTGACAGACTGTAGAATAACAGAAGGTGGTTATGGATTTGCAGTGCATCATATGAGCTGCAAGTGGCCTTTATGGCATCATTGTCCCCTTCAATGAACCTAAATATCTTTTGATATAACTTGGTAGAGATTTTAAGGAAACTTATGCTTTTTATTTCATAGAGTTCAGATTTTGTTTTCAAAGGTGATATGGTCAGGTCAAGAGAATCCAAATGCAAGTGAACTATAAATAATGTCCATTCAGTTTATGCAAATGCACTTTATAATTTTAACTGGATGAGATCTAAGCCTCTGATGAATTTCCTAATAGTCTCTGAATTGATCTGGTTGCCATGTGCTAAGCATTTTCTTACTAATCTTTCTTTGGCCATATTGTTTAATTTCATGTTTTCTTCTTGTACAGTTGTGCTGTATTTTGCCTTGCTTTGGTTGAATCTTCAAAACTTTTCCCACAAGAAAGCAACCCCCCCCCCCCCAGGGAGTAGGTACCAGCCTTAGAGAGAAGAGGAAGAAAGTATTGGTTTTCCTGGAACTTGTCTCCCTGACAGGCTTAACTTGTCAATTCTGTAAAAGCAGAGCTATAAGGAGTCAATCTAGTGAAAGCAGAAGATACATAAGACACACACATTAGACTTGCAGACATTGCAGAGATCCTTAACTAGAGTTGATTATACCTCCCATACACTTTTCCTGTCAGTGTAAATACTTTGGAGAATATTTGTAGCTATGACTTCACTACAAGTTCTGAGATTTTAAGTTGAGGTCTATAGAGTAAAAGCTAAAACCCAACTGAAGAACTGATTATATATGCTAATCAGGACACACCCTTTCCAAATATAGACCCTTTAATATCTTATGCCCCACTTGCAATATACTTGGGCACAAGGATGCTCTTTGTAACAATCGTTAAATCTTCCCTTCATGCTGCAGCCTCCATGAGTATCTCCCCCAACTTCCACTCCCTGCTCTGGGCATAATCTAATCAGCACTAACATTCTTGGAAAGAAGATATCTATCAATTGCCATACAACTCCTTTCATAATTCCAAAGACTTACTTGGCCAAAACACCCCTCCTCAGTTACTGTTTCCTTTTATGTGTTATTTTTCCTTTTGGAATGTCCTTTTCTTTGTGCAATGTTTGGAACACATTAAGAACATAATAAATGCTTTTGTATTCATTCACTCATTTCTAAGGGTGGGGTCCATTTTACCCAATTAATAATAGATGAATCAGATTGAATCAAACAATCAAAAATAAATTAGTTGTGAATAGGTTCTTAATCAATTTGAAAAGATCATAGAGGCTTTGATTCATAGGATGAAGACAAATGATGCTATAAACTAAATATCTTTTGATTGATTGAAGAAGATTAAGTCACATCTCTTAGACTACATATAAAAATGGCAATCTAATCTGGAGCCAGAAGTCAAGTGAGAGAGAACTCCACATTTAGGAACTGTGGATTAAAGGTCTCTCAGAGGGAGTCACCTAGGAGCAGGGAGGATACTGGGGAGTGTGTCAGCCTCTTCCTAGTTCCTCTGCTCCATTAACTAGGAGACAAAGTATCTTTATAGGGTCTGGAAAGAAAAATGACAGGGATAAACTGAAAGTCTCCTGGGAGAGAGATGAAAGAAAAACTTTTCTGGGTTATACAGAAAAAGAATTGACCAATTCAAAATTCAGAACTCCTAGAGTTTCCATTGGCATCGGCAACATTATAGGTTAAACCCCTTTCAAATAGGTAATCCTTTTTTGTTTTGTTTTGTTTTTGTATTCTCCTGTTTAGCATAGTAGGTGACTGACTTGGAGCCACTAGCAGTATCTCCACCAGAAATTGCCAGATGAAGTGACTACAACTAGAAATATTTAGAAAAGATAGCTTCAGGACTCTCTAAGTACTCTTCATCTCAGATCCTGTAACCAGGAGCTAGGATTTAGAGTTTGTCATATGGGTTCCCTCTATATGTGCCCCACTACAATTTTAATATAATCCCTCTCTCCATGGACCTTGTATATTAAAAAGGAGAGGGAGCCCTTGGTTTAGGGGCATTGTTTCTATAACAATTTTCCTGGCTAGAACTACTTAGTAAATATCCTTTATGAAGGTTAATTGTGTCTGACTGATAATCAATGCAAAATACACCAACTACTGAGGAATTAGAAATAACAACCATTCAGGGTTACCCCTATAGCCTTGAAGGCAATAATAGTCAGTAACACCTCCTGGGTACCCCTCAATTAATAAGTGAACAAAGAATGTGAACCCAGAGTGAGTAGTACAACAAATTCATTTCTCTACACAGAAATTCTTTCAGAGGGACTGCAAACTTATAAGGGGCAGGGAAGAAGTTATATCTTTATTTTACTGAGCCTCTAACTAAAATGTTTCTCCTTCAATACATTAAATGATTATTCTGAGGAGAATTCTATTGGTTGCTCTAGAAAGCCAAATGGTTCCATGACTCCAAACGAATTTAAGAGTACTATATTATGGAATTGCTTCTTTTATTCCATTAATTAAAAATAAAATGTAAAAAAAAAGAACATCTGCTCTTCTTCACCTAATAGACATTTATAAATGCTTACTGCAGTTGTTAAAGTGGTTATTATAGCTCATTTCTATTACTTTTGAAGCATTTTTCTTTGAAACCTGAGCAACTATGATAGGATGCCTTATCTGAATACTAGAAGGTTGGGCAGATGATGTTGATCTTATATAAGACTGTAGATTTTCAAACAGGAAACAAGTCCATTTGGAGGGGTCAGAAAACTGAGTGCTCCATCAGGGAGCATCCAACATCTCCAAACTACCTCCTACCTTTTTGTTAGACTGATAGAATTATAGGCACAACTCTGCCAAATTCCTATTTCGTATTGCCAAGGAAGGGCTTGGATAAATCGTTTTTTACTTCTTCACTAGGCATCTGTCCTTACAATGAGATAAGATTCTAAAGTGGTTAGCATAGTAGCTGGCAAATAGTTGGCGCTTAATAAATATTTTTTCTGTTCCCTTACATTCCTATATTCCTTTTCCTCTAGAAGTCAAATTGCTGGCTTATAGTCTTCCTCTCTACCCCTACTTCTTTTCCTTATTCTGGGATTGGGGGGAGGAGATAAAAACATCCATGTCTATGTTTCCTCACATACCTTAACTTCCTAGTAATTCAGTCTCCTCATATCTCATGCCATGACCTATTCTCATTCAATACTACCTGCAAACAGGGACTTATGACACACAAGTGTTCCACTTCCATGTTCAAGAACTCTGAATTTCTTTATGTTCATTATATTTCTCTTTAAATCTATCTCTTCTTGTGTCTCACTTCTTTTCCAACTTGCCATTACAAAAGAGATCTTCAATTCCTTCCTCTGTCAGCACTATCCAATGTCATTTTGCTTTTCTGGCTATATTCTCCTCCCTTCCAAATCTTGACCTCTTGGTGAGTCAGTTCAACTATTCACTGTTCTCTACCCTTGAATCCCTTATCCCCTTGTACTAACATCAATTATGCTTTACCAAACCTCAACTTAAGAGTACTTACACCACACATTTCCTTCCCAATTCATTGGTACTGAACAGAATTGAAGGGAATCACAAAATCATTCTGATAGGGATGACTACAAATTTGATGGCTAATTTCAATGCATTTTTTTGGTTCTTTTCCAGGACCTTTGATTAGTTTTATAGTGCTTCTGGAATGCTAAACGGAAGTGAACCCCAAATGTATTCTTTTTTTTTTAGGTTTTTGCAAGGCAAACGGGGTTAAGTGGCTTGCCCAAGGCCACACAGCTAGGTAATTATTCAAATGTATTCTTATTAGCTTAATGTTACTGATAAAAGTAGTATCTTAGGGAGCAAGATGAAAGGGGCAGAACAACCTGTCTTAGGAGCTCTCTCCAAAATATTTCAAAAACCTTAAAATTATGAATTTAACATAATTTTCAAGAGACAGAACCCACTAAAAGATCCAGTGAGGCAATTGTCCAGCCCAAGGTAACCTGGAAAATAGTGGGAAAGCTCTGTTCTACAGAGTTGGAAGGGGCAGCAGTGAACCAGAGCTAAGGAACTTCAACCTTCAAGGAACAGACCCAGGGGACCTGGGTCCCTGGGAGCCAGCAGAAGCAATTTCCTGACCTGCCACCCCAGGGAGCACCAAACAGAGCTTGGAAGATCAGCAGGGAGATCTCTGCCAGAACAAATGTGAAGCCCAGGTCACTGGCACCCTCCTCAGCACAGCTATGGACCCCAACACAGTACAGATCCCAGGAAACAGAATGAGATCTGTGGAGCCAGCCAGTAGCTACCCTTTGAGGGCTCAGCCCATGGAAGGTAAGGGAGTGTAGGAAGACTGCTAAGTTCTGTCCTCTGTCCTTGGAACAGGACTCTGGGGTTTTGACCATATGCAGACCCTGGTCACAGTCTGGGCCCCAATACTGTAATAAAGCAGGGCCCTTCCTCACCAACCCCAGGGCAAAGGGGTGAGCTTGTAGTCATTCAAACAGACCAGGGGAGCAAACAGAGCCTCCCAAAAGATATTGAAGGAGGACCTGAGGTCCTTGTGGGAGTGTCCTAATAATACTCAAAAGCTCAGGAAGCACCCCAAATCAGACAAAGACTGGGGAAATAAATAAATAGAAAAAAAAAGGAACCTGACCATAGACAATTACTTTGGTCCTATGGAGGTTCAAAACATAAACTCTGAAGATGAGAAAGTCCAAGCTTCTGCATCTAAAGTGTCCAAGAAATATAGAAGTGGGCTCAGGCTATCAGAGAGCTCAAAAAAGATTTTGAAAATCAAGTAAGAGAAGTAGAAGGAAAATTGGGAAGAGAAATGAGAGAGATGCAGGAAAAACATAAAAAAACAACGTCAGCAACTTAGTCAAGGAGATCTAAAAAAATGCTGAAGAAAATAGCATATTAAAAACCAATTTAGGGGGCAGGTAGGTGGCACAGTGGATAGAGCACCGGCCCTGGAGTCAGGAGTACCTGAGTTCAAATGCGACCTCAGACACTTAATAATTACCTAGCTGTGTGGCATTGGGCAAGCCACTTAACCTCATTTGCCTTGGGGAAAAAACCTAACAAAAGAAAACAAAACAATTTAGGTCAAACAGTTCAAAAAGCAGAAATGGCCAGATGGAAAAGGAGATAAGAAGGCTCTCTGAGGAAAACAAATCCTTCAAATGTAGAATGGAGCTAAAGGAAGCTGATGACTTTGTGAGAAATCAAGACACAATAAGTCAGTGCCAAAGAATGAAAAACTAGAAGAAAAATCTCATTGAAATATCTCTCAGTGAAATATCTCATTGAAAAAAAAAACAACTGATCTGGAAAATACATCCAGAAGAGATAATTTAAAAATTATTGGGCTACCTGAAATTCATGATCAGGAAAAGAGCCTTGACTTCATATAAAAGAATTTCTTCTACACGAAAATTGCCCTGATATGATAGAAGCAGAGGGTAAAATAGACATTGAGAGAATCCACTGATCTCCTACTGAAAGAAATCCAAAAGAAATAACCCCCAGAAATATTGTACCCAAGTTCCAGAACTCCCAAGTCAAGGGGAAAATAATACAAACAGTCAGAAGGAAATAATTCAAATATTGTGGAACCACAGTTAGGATCACAAAGGATTTAGCAGTATCCACATTAAGAGTTCATAGGACTTGGAATACAATATTCTGGAAGGCAAAAGAGCTTGGAATGCAATTGAGAATCAACTACCTAGCAAAGCTGAACATCCTCTTCCAGGGGGAAAGATGTACTTTCAATGAAACAGGGGAATTTCAGATGTTCATGTTGAAATGACCAGAGCTGAACAGAAAGTTTGATCTTCAAGTACAGGATTCAGGCAAAACATAGAGAGGGTGAATGAGAAGGGTAAAATATGAGGGACTGAATGATGATGAACTGTGTGTATTCCTGCATGGAAAGATGATACTGATCATACTCATATAAACCTTTTCATTTATTAGAATAATTAGAAGGAGCTCATATAGACAAGGTACAGGAGAGAGTTCAATTTGACGGAATAATATATTGTAAAAATGGAGTCAATGGGTGAAAAGGAAATGTAATTAGAAAAAAGGAAAGGAGAGGTAGTATAAACTAAGATATTTCATGTAAAAGAGTCAAGAAATAACTTTTGCAATTTCATTAAGGGGGGGAGGTGAGCATGAAGGAGGAAGCTTTCATTACCATCAGAAATGGATCAGAGAGGAAATAGCATACACACTCAATAGGGTATAGAAACCTAGAAGAAAAAGTAGAGAAGAGGGACGGGGAGGGATGTGGGTGATAGAGGAAAGGGTAGATCATGGGAGAGGACAGTCAGATATAACACATTTTCTTTTTTTACTTTTTG
Organism: Macrotis lagotis; assembly: GCF_037893015.1. Taxonomy (NCBI): domain Eukaryota; kingdom Metazoa; phylum Chordata; class Mammalia; order Peramelemorphia; family Peramelidae; genus Macrotis; species Macrotis lagotis. The sequence goes on from NC_133663.1 coordinate 161,363,906, forward strand.
CAAGGTGGTGGGATTGGGTGGCCTGTCTGGGACCATGGGGCTGGGTGGTCACTGGGTCTCTGGGGTGGGACATAGGTTTGAGGCCTCTTGGCCCCAGGGCTAGTGCTCTGTTCTCTGTGCCACTCAGCTACCCCATAGCACATTTTTGAAGAGGGATAGAATCAAAGGAGAGAGAAAATATAATAGATGGTAGTGAGGAGGAAGGGATGGAGGGAATTACAATCAGCAACAGCAACTGTGGAATAATATGGAAGTAACTTCTATGATTGATTTATGTTGAAGAATGTGATCCACCTGGGACAGAGTTGATGGTATCAGAAAGCAGACTGAAACACATTTTTTTTCTTTTTCCTTCACTTTATTTCTCATGAGGTTTTATATTTTTGTGTGTGGGGGGGTTATTATGTTTACTCTTATACCAAGAATATTTTAGTAAAGTATAAATAAATTAAAGAAATTTTTTAAAAAGTTTAAAAAGTAGCATCTTATAAGTATTATAGAAGATTCAGTTATTATATCAGTGATTTTTGATGTTATTAATAGATGCCTTTGGTTTGATATCAGTTATTTGTTAAGAAATTTATCACACACACACATACACACAGGTTTTAACTTCTGTTATATTTTGAGATTTTTTTTCTTCTTTCTGCAAACTCTTGGCTGTCTGTCTTCATTCTATGTTGGAATACCTTCCTGTTATTCTATCCAGGGGGGCTAAGGGAAATCAATATGGCAACAGCAGGCTGCTTATGCTTTCCAGTTTTGCCAGGGAATGCTATGATTAACGGTTGGTGCCTGGCTCAATACCACTCTATTAGCACAGTGCTCTGTCCAATAATTCCAGTTGCTCATCAGATTGAAATAATGCTATATATTTCTTGAAAAATAAAGCATGTGATTAAAATAATTTTTATAAAACCCTCAATCAATTATATTTAGGTTGAGAAATGTTAAAATGATAGTGTTTTCCCCTTTTTGCTCATATTTGTTAAAGAGCAATCATTATATAAGAATATTATGGACATTAAAGTGGAGATGAGGAAAAGTCTTTGCTATGACATCTTGTCTCGAATCTCACGCATTTACCCAAGCGCTACATAGAAAACAAGGGATTTGTTATTAAGAAAAAGGAGGAATCTTTTTTCAATTTTTAATGTCAATTCTCACTGCTTTATAATAGGTAGAATCAATCAGATTTTCATTTCAATGATAAAAAATATCTAAGCTATATTTGAATCATTTAATCATATTTAAACTATTGATCTATAACTATTGACATCCGGCCATACTCTCTACATTTACTCTTTCCATAGTACTGTAATAATAATGAAAAATAGTGATCAATATAGATTATAGAAATAATGGTAGAAATACTGTCAATCATCCCTGAGGGTTGCAAAACTACATACTGAAAATTTAGCAAGACATAGTATGATGGCCAAAACTATTCATGACTTACTGAATGTGTGCCATGGATACCTTCAGCAAATCAGAAGGATACTTTTATTCACTTAATCAATGCATTTGTGTAGAGAAATCATGAAATATAAAAGGACAGAATAGCAAGAAGGATAACAAGTTTCCTTAGTACTGTTTCTCTTTGAGCCCATCAAAAATGATGAAAATAGTAAGAGAATGACAGCAGATTCATGCTTATTGTCACTTTTGAAAAATGTTTTAAGATTTGCAAAATGGTTAGTTCATTATTTCATTCAATCACTTCTCCAAACAAACCAGTGATTATTACTCCAAAAATTCAATTCAACTTAACATTAATTAAGCACCTATTACAGATAAAACAATATGCTAAGAATCTGGAGACTCAAATAGAACAAGACTTTGGAAAATTTAACATTTAGTAGGACACATTTGATCCTAACTCTAATACATTTTGCAGTGTGATAAGCCTATAGAAGAACAGAGTAGAATGAAAGATTTAAGGAAGGAAGAATCAATTATTCCTGAAGAGATCAGAGAAGGCCTTATAAAAGAAGCTAAAATTGAAGTCTTGAAAAATAGGGCAATGTTACAAAAGGGTGGGAGTAGAAAGACCATTTCAGGTGAGTGGTGGGGCAGGATGATAGATTGGTTATTCAAAGAGGAAATCTGATAGGGAAAAAACTCTGAGACATCTATTTTAAACAGAACATAGGGTGTATAAAGGCAAATAGTTAAGAATAGGAATTAGGATTAGGCATAAGATTTTCACATTAGTAGAGAAATCTCAAATCAGGAATCTTCTGAAGAAAAATCTGCAAATTAGGAAACTGTATATACTGACGCATATTAGTTCCTTCTCTGCAACTTAGAGCTTTAGAAAGCTGCTTAAGCTAAACAAGTTATGGTACATGTATACCATGGAATACTATTGTTCTATAAGAAACCATAAATGGTCAGACTAGAGAAGCATGGAATTACAGGAGCTGATGCTCAGCAAAGAGAGTAGAACCAAGAGAACAATGAACACATCAACAACAGCATCGTGAGATGAACAAACTTGATGGAAGCAGCTTTGCTCAGCAGTTCAGAGAGCCAGGACAACTGTGTTAGACCAGCTATGCACTATGGTATCCCCATCCGGAGGCAGAAAAACAAAATGAAAGAAGACACACAGACACACACATCACACAGAAAACAACCCTTCAGAATCTGATGGAAACTTCATAAAAATTATCTCTTACGTATCTCTTTCCCTTAATCTTAATTCCTCATACCAAAAATAACTAATATTAATTTATAAATATGTTTATCAAAATATGTATGTACAATGCTAATCTGACTGCCGCTGAGGGGAGGGGGATGGGATGGGAGGGTGGAAGTAAAGTTTGTAACTTTAAAATGTGCATTTGCATATGGATGAAAAAATTGGTGAGAGCTCTGAAAAATTGAGTTTTACCCAGGATCCCACAGCCAATGTGAGACGCAGGACTCAAACCCAGGTTACTATAATGTCTCTCTACTCACTAAGATGCTGTGCAGCCTGGAATGAATAATGGTAAATAGTATCATTCAAATAAAATGAGATACTGGCATGTCAGGAAAATCAATTACCCCAAATACCTATCACTGTTATATAGCTCTTAAGGTTTATACAGTTCTATACATATGTTATCATTTCTAATTCTGAAATCTCAAACCCAGTGACTTGTCCACACAACTAATAGGTGACAGAGACAGGATTTGTCATTTTATGGTTGAAGAAATTAAGGTACTAGTCCTTTCAAATGAGTATAAATGCTCTGATTGATATTAAAAATTTGGCTATATACCTTTGGATTTTATTCTTTAGAGGAAGCACTGTCCATCATTACATACCAACTATGATGCTTTCTCACATCTTTTGAAGAACAACAGAAAAAAGAAATTTGGAGCAAAAGTAAATCAAGGAAATAAATGAAATTGGATCTCAGGGAGTACTCTTCATGATTCTTCTTTGTTTTTATATCATAAATGCCTTAGTATAAAGGGGAGAAATAAGCTAAATGAGCTTTTAATTTATAATTACATTAATAACAGTATGTGTTGATTGCTATTTTTTCAGGAAGAATAAAGACCTTAAAATTTGATATCTATTCAATTCCCTGCTATAATATTTCTAAGTAGTAACTGTCATAATTTCTATATAATATAAAGGGATACTGAAGGATTAATTTTACTAACTGAAATGTTGTATTTTTTCAGTCATGTCAAATGCTTTCTGAACCCATGGAGTTGAGTTTTTGTTGTTGTTGCTTTTTTGCTTGGGTTTTTTGTTTTGTTTTGTTTCTTCAGTGATACTGGAGTGGTTTGCTATTTCCTTCTCCAGTGGTTTAAAACAAATCTAGTGATTTGCGCAGGATCGCACAAATAGCAGATGAAAGAGGCAGAATTTGAACTCACACCTTCCTGACTTGAAACCCAACTCTAAGCTCTGAGTCACCTGTCTGTTACTAATGCAAATGGGATTGGATTTGGAATCAAAGGATTTGAGTTCAAATATTGACTTTGCTTATTAGTATCTAAGGATATTAGGAAAGTCAATTTTTCTCCAGTCTCATTAAAAATAAGCTGAATTAGATTTACAGTTCTGGGTACTTACTGAGTCCTGAATAAATATTCTCTCTCTCTCTCTCTCTCTCTCTCTCTCTCTCTCTCTCTCTCTGTGTGTGTGTGTGTGTGTGTGTGTGTGTGTCTATCAGTCTGTTTGTCCTGTTTGTCTGTCTGTCTACTTATCTATTTACCTCTCTTTATCTCTCTGGCTCTCTCGGGAGTTCTTAATCTGGAGTCCATTGACTCCTTGAAAGTCCAGGGGGGTAGGCTTGGATAGGAAAAAAAATTGCATATTGATTTTCACTAACCTCTAACTTAAATTTAGCATTGCCTTCTATTATAAATGGGATTTAAAAAATAATCTAAAAAAGAAACTGCCAAAGAGATTCATGTCAAAACAAAACAAAAAATAAACCCCTTGCCTTAATTTTTAAAGTTCCATATATAAAACCTAAAGAAAGAAATTACACAGAACCTAAAGAAATAAGAGATAGAATTCAAAGTTTCCGTCTCCTGAAACAATATTCTAAAATTAAACTAGAAAGAGGCTTGCTTTTCACATAAAGCCCATATTAGGAAGAAAAATCTTTTCAGAACTCCACCTGTGAATGCGCCATTTGAGATGGCAGTTAGGACAGGTGTATATGCTGCACTTTAAGCTACAGCTTTAAATAGCCTCATTTACCTTGTTAATTACCACCACAACCTTAAAGATCCCCATAGCGTGCATCACCCATTGCTTCTTGAGGTGTTTTCTTAAGACTGGCACTTCATGGGAATGCCACAGAGACTACAGGTGCTACTTCAATGTTAAAAAAGAAATGTTACAAAAAAAGAGAAAACAACTGCAACCTGCTAGATGTTATGCCAACCTATTCTGCTAAAGTTTGTACAAATCAGAACTGAAAACTCACTAGCAATGTCCCATCCTATTTTGGTGTGAATATGCATGAACTTGCTAACTCCCCACTTATTTCTCTTTCTTTTTATTCTATGTAAAACAGGGTTTATACCTTGTGTCTGTATCTGCTCCCTTTGATCAACCTTCTACATGAATTACTGTGTGACTTTATAATTGTGTGACCATATCCAAAATACATTTCATTCTGCTTTCTGATTATTGAGTCTATTAACTGAAGGGTTTAGTGACATTCTTCATCATTTGTCCTCTAGAATTTTATTTTGTCATTATGTTAATCAAAATTCTTATATAGTTCAGTTGTTCAATTTTACAATGCTGTTATTATATAAATAATCTTCCTGATTCTGCTTACTTCCTTCTACATCATCTTATACAAATCTTCTCAAGTTTCTCTAAAGTCATCCCCTTCACTGTTTCTTATGTCAGAAAATAAATTATAATATATAAATGGGACATAATTATAGAATTGGGGTATCACCCCCATATGGTTCATTTGTTATATCAGTGTGAATCTTTTATAGTCTGGCCATTAATATTTGGGTACAGTAATCTAAGTTATATCTGTGCTTTAAGAGGTAGCTTCAAATGACTTCAACTGACTTGTTAATCACCACATTGACATTGAAGTGCTCTAGGAGCTTCTATTGCTCATTTGATCCCTGAGATATTTTTCAAGACTGGTGTTTCTTGAGAAAGGCACGAGAACCCCAGGTTTTGATCTAATTATGGAAAAACCACAGCAATTTGTGAGATGTTACATCAGCTAAAGGTTGTACAAGTCATAGATAAATAATAGGAACTCTTTGGAAGGAAATGCTTTGATCTCTGTCTCTCTGTAGGCAGGAGAAAGTAACTGAAGAGCTGTTTTGAACTGGAAGGTTATGAAGCAAAGTCATAAGAGTTGAAATCTGACTCCATATATATATATATATATATATATATATATATATAATCTGTATATATATATATATATATATATATATATATATACAAATTTTTTCACAACTGAAACAGAAACTTGGAGGCAACCCCTCTTATTGTTTATGTAAAATAACAAGGAAAGAAATAAAAATTACTCAAAAAACATTCTTAAAACTTCTTAAGGCTATATTGCTAGCTGCTTTTTTTCTGCTGGTTGGTTGTTTCCTCTGGTTGGTTCTGGTTGCTGCTTGTCCTTTGTTATTGGAGAAGTCCAAAAGGACATCGCTATGTTAGAGATGAGTCAATGTGTCCAACTGTGACTAATCAGATCAATACAAACTCAGAATGCTCTACCATAGTTTGACCACAAATATTCCATATCAATGCCCGGGGTAGTTACTCTAAACTTATGTATCTCATATTTCCTTTGAGCTGCTTCAATTTGACTCTGTTCATAGAGCACAGGACCCTTTTTGATGAGGGCATACCATGCTGGGAGGTCCTGTACCAGTGGCTCTCATGCTACCCAAACAATTCCAAAGTCCTTAAGAGAGATCTTCAAGGTATTCCTGTATTGTTTCTTCTGACCTTCTATGAACCCTTGCCCTGTGTGAGTCCTCCATGAAGTAGTCTTTTTGGAGAGCATATGCCTGGCATTTGAAGAACATGGACAGTTCATAATAGTTGCATTCTCCTTAATGTTTGAATGCTTTTAAGCTTATTTTGAAAAAGGACCTCAGTATCTCGTTATCTTCTCCTGCCAGGTTATCTTCAGAATTTAACGTAAGACAATTCAAATGAAAGTGATTCAGTTCTTGGCATGATACTGGTAGACTATCCAGGTTTCAAAGGCATACAGCTCTGAGGTCAGCACAATGGCTCTGTAGACTTCCAGTTTTGTATTCAGTATAATACCTCCTCTCTCCCACACTTCATTTCAGAGCCTCCCATTAACAGAGTTAACTCTGACAATGTGTGTGTCAACCTCATTATCAATGTGTACCTCCCTGGAAATCACACTACTAAGGATAGTGAATTGACCCATAGCATTCAAACCTTCTCCAATTGCTATGATTGATGGCTCCTCATATGGATGGTGTAGTGTTGACTAATGGAACACCTGTGTTTTCTTGGTACTAATAGGCCAAAATCATTAGCAGCAGAGAATCAGTTCATACTTTGTTGCATCTTAGCTTCAAAGGCTGAAATGCACAGTCATCTACAAACAGAAAAATCATGCAACAACACATCCTCCACTTTGGTTTTGGCTTGTAGGCTTTTCAAGTTGAAGAATTTGTAAATGCAGCTGACCTTGAAGCCACATTCATCCTCAGTGAAGGCATTTGAAAGCATGGCTGAAAATATCATGCTAAAAGGCATGGAAGCAAAGACACAGACTTGTTTCCCTCCATTGGTGACTGAAAAATCTCAAGAGGATCATTCACTATCCAGAACCTGGGTCAGCTTGCCATTGGTTTCATGACCTGGAAGATGGGTCACCTCCCTGAGAATCAGTGTGGCTTCAGAAAGGGTCAAAGGACAGTTTATGTGGTGTTTGCTGCCCGACAACTCCAGAAAAATGCCAAGAGCAGAACAGAGGTCTGTGTACAATGCTTGTAGATCTGAGCAAGACATTTTTCCTTTTAGCAGCTTCCATATTTCCCCATCATTTTCAACAAAGCAGTATTGATATTTGCAAGTCAACTGTGTAATGGCTCAATTTCCCCCTCCAAGTTAGCAACAAACTGTTCCCATTCAGATAAACACCAGTAATCTCTTGATATTAATTATTCTGTCATTTACTTTGCCTTGGGGCCACTGTTTCAATTGAATATGAATATTTAGCTTAAAGAGGATGAGTCTGTGATCAGTCCAACACTCTGCATGGACTTTGTTACTCTCAAATCCTGTCTGTCTCTTCTGCTTAAAATTACATTTTCTATTAGATGCCATTGCACACTCATATGAAAATATGAGGGTGCATCCAGGAGATTTTATTGTATTTAGGTAAATGGAAGGACTGAAATGGAAGACTGTTCGTGATGAGGTCATGAGATGTACAATTCAGTAGTAGGTGAACATTGCTTTTGCTATTTTCAACTTCATTTATCCCAAATATTTCCTGCCATGTCTGGTGGGCTGAGTCTACTCTAGCATTAAAGTAACCCAGAATTATAAACTTGTCTTCTTTTGGTACAGTGATGATAAGGGTCTCCAGGTCTTTAGAAAATTTTTCTTTAACTTCATAAGGGTTTGTCAGTGTGGGAGCATAGGCATGATAGAATCATGCTGTTTTCCTTCAAGTGGTAATTTTACTGTCATGATTCTATCATTCACATATTCAAGCTTTATGACTAAACTCATTTTGATTGCAAAACCTACCCCCCAGTTTCATGGGACTCCCATTTACTGTGTCCATTCCAGAAAAACATGGATCCAGATCCAACTTCAGTAAACTGACCTTCTTTTACAGCCTTGTTTCACTTGGGGTTGCTATTTGGATGTGATACTGGATGAATCTTCTTGCAACAAGAGCTGTTTGTCCTTTTGGTCTATTGGATCTTGCATTGTTTATGATTGTGTGCTCATTCCATGCACTAATGGTGAGGGGAATATTCCTAAGGAATTTTTGTACATTTTTTGTGTGTGTTTTGATCATAGGTTGGGGGGTCCCAGTCTGCCTCAGCAATCAGGCCAGGGTTGGGTAAACACAATTTTCCGGACGCAGTTTCTAGCTCCATTCTCACACCAGGAAGTAAGCAGGACTTACTTAAAAGACTGCTTAGAGATTCAAGGGGCTGCTGAATTCCACTGCTGCTTTCAGTGAGGAAATGGTCCAATAGCCTGGGGCACCTGTGTACAAGGTTGTGACTACAGTGTATTTGTACCTGCTTCTTTGTCATTTGCCTGTTACCAGAACTCTTTGAGATAGGAATGGTAAAGTGGTATGGGTGATGACTTTTTATTTGTGCATAGATTGGATTTAAGTGAGACAGAGTTGCATGAAATCAGAGGCCTCAATTTTTTTCTCAAAATATTCATTGTCAAGTGGCAAGATGGAATGAATGACCTTGGTGTCTTCGATATCTAACCAAATTCTAAGCACTCTACAATGCCTGCTTCTGCTGCCTTCATGACAGTAGGATCAAATTGTTCTCATCTGTCCATTCCACCAGTGGAAGACTTAACTTGCTTGGGGCATAAAAGACATCCCCTCCCCCAATTCACCTCAACCTGGTTTAGCCCAGTTGCCCCATCTTCCAAAAGAATTTACCGGAGTGTGGTCATTGTGCATGCAGTAGCTTTTTGGAGTCACAGCTGAGAGTTAAATGGCTCAGGAGGACATCGAAGGTTGAAAGCAGCTCTGAAAGTGGCTTGGCAGCCTGCACAACAGAAGTACTCATCTTCCATAAACACCCTACACCCTGCACTCTAATAGAATTATCTATCTATCTATCTATCTATCTATCTATCTATCTATCTATCTATCTATCTATATTTGTTCTTGTTTTGTCTGACTGTCACCATTTGTTCTTGTTTTGTCTGACTGTCACCATTTGGGGTTTTCTTGGCAAAGTGATTTTCTCATTTTACAGATGAGGAAAATGAGATAAATGAGGTCATGTGACATGTACAGGGTCATCCAGTTAGGAATTTTTTGAGGTTGGATGAGCACTCAAATATTCCTGACTCCAGGTCCTGTGCTCTGACCACTGAATCATTTAACTGCCTCAAGTAGAAACAGTAAGGCATGGTAGATGGAGAAATGAACTTGGTTTTGAGTTCATTCTCTAACATTTATTACCTGTGTGACCAATGAGAAATATCTTCCATACAAGTCTGTCTTCTCATAAAATGAGGCTAAAAAAACATGCACTAACCATTAGGTAATTATGGGAATAATGCTTTACAAATCCTATACCTTAGAATATATGAATTACCATTATTAAATCTTAAATTCCCTTTCACAGATTCAGTTTTTTCAATTCATCAGACAATTTTATTCATTGAGATTTACTAGGCACTGTCTTAGGAATTACTATAAAGCATGAACAAGGTAAAACTTTAATATGTACTAATTTTTCATCCAAGCATAACTGAAATACTACCACAACTTACTTTATCTCATACAATTGATAAACATTAGCATCCTTCCCATTCCTTGCCTCAGTCCTAGGATGGTTAAAAAAATCTTAGCATTCAAAGGGCCGTTAAAAACTATCTAGACCAACCACTAGGCTTTGAAGTATATACTAGATCAAATTACATCAATTCTTAGTCAAAGTTAGTAACAGTGCCAATCCAGTTCTAGGCTTAATAGAATTTTATGTGAATTTTAGAATCTGTTTCTGAGTGTTATACATGTTTCATACCCAAGGTTAACTTCTTCACTTCTAAGATGTGATACATTTTTATTTTGTAGCGAACCTGACCCCTAGTTCCCTGACTTTCTGAATTAGAAAGATATTTCCTTTCTCTTTTGGGTCCTGCATATGTCACTCCTGATCTTAAAGTTATTTTGCTTTGCCATTGTAACAGTTTCTTTTATTCTTTCTGAAGTTCTTCATATCTTAAGCTTGTTGAAATATCACCCTAATCTTGGATTTAAAGTTATATGTCTTTTCTGACTTTCAAAAAGCATATTCACTAATTATTTTTAAAGTATGATTCTGTTCACTATGCTACTCAAGTTGGTTCCTTAGCCCAGGCTTACTAATCATAATGTGATCTCAAAAACAGGCACCATTATTCCTGAAGTCTTCTTCAATGATATAGCTAATTCTCTAAACTACAGTTTTTAACTTATGAACTTTCTATTTTCCCATACATGCATCTTTACTGTTGGACTTCCTACCTAATTTCTATTTCAAATTTATCTAGGCAGTTGCATTCCAAAATCCTATTGGGCATGAAGAGAAGAAAATAAGTTTTTAGAAAGTATCTATGTATATATGCACATATTTACTAGGGCTTTCACAAGTTTACAATTTGATCATTTTCACACACTTTCAACCAATAGTAAGAGGAAGACTATTATCTCACTTTTCTCTTTCATCCTACTCCACTTATCTATTCCATTGCCAAATCTTGTCATTTCTATCTTCTCAACATCTCACAGATGTCTCTTTCTCTCCATTCACATAACTAACACCTAGTTTAGATTCTCATCACCTTTCACCTAGATAATTACAAAAAGCCTCCCAGCTGTTGTCTCTCCTCAAGTCTTTCCCCACTTCCAATCCATTATCCATATATGATCATGTAAAACCCCTGCTCAAATAATGATTCATTACCACCTCTGGTATCTAATGTGATCAGGTCTTGCATTTAGGACTCCTCATAACCTTGGTTCTTCTTAGGTTTTCAATCTTATTCAAACTCTACATCTACTCCACAAAATTTGTGATTCAGCTATTCTGTCCTCTTTGCTGTCCTCAAGTAGTGGTACTACATCTCTTATCCCATTGACTTTGAATGGGGTCATCCTCCATGGTTGGAATTCTCTATCTCCAACCTCCCAAAATTTCTCCAAGATTCCTTCAAGACAACTCCAATTTAAACTTTTGCAGAAAGCTTTTTACCTGTTCCCTTAGCTCTAGTGCCTTACACTCAGATTATTTACCATCAGCTCCATTAAGATCTTTTATGTACCTATTTATTTAAACACAACCATTAGAATGTAAGTTTTTTGAGCACAGACTTTTTTTAACCTTTGTTGGTTAGCACAGTCCTTGCCTGGGATGATCTAACTAATTAAGAAATGCTTTTCACCTGACTTACTCAAGGATTAATATTCTCCTTCTTCTGTGATTCATAAATAGAGAAATAAGAGTCATGATTTCTGGATTCAATACTCAGGCAGCCATTTAAAATATTTTGTGACTTTGAGTAGCCCAAATCACCTCTTCATATTTCAGAGATTTTTTTTTTCTCTGTAAAATAAAGGTACTGCTGTTTGGTACCTATATGGATCTCAGGAAAAAAAATGTTGATACACAAGATTCACGAGACAGTTGTCTTTAAAATGCTCTACATGCCTATGAGACATAAAGGTACTTTAAAAATTAGATGTAATTTTCATAGCAAAATGCTCATACCAACCTTGCAATAAAATTCCAAGTCTGATCCTTATTTTCTCCATCTTTTAAGGGAACAGAGAGAAGCCATTTGGGCAGTGAAATTTTTAAAATTCATGTCAAAAATAAATTTATGTTTATATGACAAATTGTAAATTTTAAGAAACTTCTAAGATGATGTTTTCATGAGAACTAAACAAAACCAAGGGTATGATTATGGAGTTATTTCTTTACTGTTATAATTTTCTTCCCTAAAATTCCTCCTCTCAATAAGATATGAAACATGATTCCCAAGTACTTGTAGTATTTGGAGCATTTGTCTAAAATTTTTGCCTTTTGGGTTTGTATGGAAGTTTAAGACAAATAACAGCAAAGTATTTTTAACTCTTCTTTATATTCAAAACCTTATATACAATTGTGTTTAATATGCTGAAAACAGCATAAAGTCATATACTCGTTTGTGTATAAGTTTGGATGCATAAATATGTGCACATGTATTTGCATATGTAAATTTCCATGTGCGTGAAAATTCATACATAGTTATTAAAACACTAGAAAATGTTGCATCCAAAAGATAAGGCACTTTGCAAATTTTCTGCATATGGATAAAGAGAGAGACAACCAAACAAGTAAACAATTAGCTTCAAGGAAGATGGACCATTACGATGAAGTGCCTGTGGAAGGAAACTGATCCTAGGAATCAGCATGAATACTCTTCAAAGAAAGAAAAGCTTTCTACACTCTGTGAAGTTGTAAGACAAGGAGCAAACTTCCTTAGCTTAATAGGCATTCAAAAGTGTATAACTCAAAACCACTAGAACCATAGTTTGAGCTCACTATGCTTTTAGATGCTATATTTATATGTATAAGGATATGTTCCAGGCTCGTGGGGAATTTTTTAAAATTATTATTCTTGCTATAGTATTGGAATATATATATATATATATATGTATATACATATATATATATATATATATATCCTTATAAGAGTTAATGAGTCAACAATAGACATTGGCATTATTGTTGATGAGAAGCACACTGGTGGAGGCTCATGAGCTACTTAAGTATGATAAATAAAATGTAATATACAATACATAAAATAATATAAAACTTCAAGGTTATGCCTAGAATCCAAAGTAGCCATCATTGTCTGGGGAACTAATCACAAAATGTGAGAAAAGCTTGTGGTAGTAGTCTACACTAAGTTACATATATATATATATATATATGTGTGTGTGTGTGTGTGTGTGTGTGTGTGTGTGTGTGTATAAACACATGATATATGTGTTAGATAAGAGATATCTATCCATACATAGAGAATAGTAGTACATTATGATTTTTCTATTGATTTCCATTTCCCAAAAATATGTGTATATATTTGCATGTATATATGTATGCATAGAGCATATTTTTGTTATTTAGATATCTTTGATATCTTCTATATATTGAGATAATGAATTTTACTATAGCAGAATGATGTGCAGAATTGTATCATTCTGTCCTCTTGACCAATACTTCCCCATCTATGGTCAGACTCTTACTCTTCAAGTGTACATTTCCTGGAATTTCCTACCATTTAATTTGATGTGGTTATAGGCAAGAATAAGTACAAAATTAACTAGAATGCTTTTCCATAGAGAAACTCATTGGCTACATGCCCTTAATCAAGTCTATTCCTATCTAGGAGAATAAAATGTATTTCTCTGATTCACCAATCTATTCTTTATCCCTACAAGATTCTTCTAGATAATTAGTACTTTCTAAATTTGGTTTTTCTAAGGGAGAACTGAAAACCATAGTGACAACTTGATTGCATGGTTGACAAAGTTGGTGTCTTTCCCCCACACTAGTTCTTTTTCCCCTTCCTTCTTTTCTTTTCTACTATTGTAAGCACTGTGTTTTAAAATTTTTGGTCTTTAAAAATGTACAGATCCATAAAAGATTAGTGGGAAGGGAAAAGTGAGGATATTAATACTGTGTCCTAGACGAGTTCTATTCCAAATGGCAATATGTGCTAAAGGAATTTGGTATTCATTGGAGAACAAATGAAAACTGTAGCCTGCTAAGTTTTCAGAGTTCATGAAATTTAGAGATCTATTTGTTGACACAACCTATTTCTTGGAAGAATATAAGTTCTTCAAATAAGGGGAAATTTTCTTTTATGTCTTGGAATCTTCAGCAGCCAAAGATGTTTGTAGTAATATAACAGAAAGTACTTTAGTTTGTAGACAGTTAACCACTTTCAGTTCTTTGCCCTATTTTATTTGATGTGGTTGTATGCAAGTCACTTAATCACTTTGATCTAAATATCATCATCTGTAAAATATCGAGGTTGAGATGATGACCTCTTAGATCCCTTCAAGACATAATTTAACCAACTCATGAGACATAGACAACTACAAAATAGATGTAAGGATTTTTTTAGAAAGGAATGAATTAGCACCTGGGGTGGTGGTGGAGGATTAGTAAAGGTCTCATGTAGGCAGCACTTGAGCTGAATCTTGAAGGATGCTACTGATTATACAAGACAGGTGTGAGGGAAGAGTGCATTCAAGTCATGGGCAACAGCCAGTTCAGTCGCTTACAGATGAGCGATAGATAGAGTGTCAAATATAGGAAGCAGTAAAGAAGCCAGTGTGATTGGACTATAGATTGTATGAAAGGAAATAATATATAATCATTCTGGAAAGTTAATTTGGGGTCATGTTGTAAAGAATTTTGAATGCCAAACAGGGAACTTCTCATTTGATCCTAGAGATACTAGGAAGCTAGTATCTCTTTAGAAGGGATTTTGTGCTTTAGGAAATCACTGACAACTTTGAATGTTAATTAATGTGGGGTATAACTGAGGCAGAGAGACAAATTGAGAGGCTATTGTGATACTCAAGACAAAATGGAAATATTGCAAAAGTCTAGACAAAAAGGAGATGAGAGTTTAAATTAGGATGGTGGTAGTGTGAGGGGGAAAATAGACTACCTGTAAAAAGTATTGTGGAAGCACAAATATCAAGATAGCACAATTGGGTGAGAAGCAGAGGATGATTACTGGGGACATTCATTTTGAAAGGCAATGGGTGATGTAGAACTAAAACTCAGGCAAGAAAACTAAGACTAGTTATACAAATATGGGAATCATCTGAATAGAGATGATAATTAAGCTATAGGGAGTCATAGAGGTCACCACTGGAGATGGTAAAAGGAGAAAAAAAGGAAGAGGCCCAGTATAGAATATTGGTGTATATTTATGGTTAGATATTGTGATCTGGATGATGAACTAGCAAAAGACACTGAGAAGGAATAGTAGCAGGGGTAGGAGGAGAATTAAAGAAGAAAATTAAAGAATTATGGATTCCCAAAGAGGAGAACATACTCAAAAGGAGGGGGGATATCAAGAGACCTTCATATACTGCCAGAGTGTCATGTAGACTCTTTGCAAATTAGATTTGGTAATTAATATATTACTGATAAATTAAGAGAGGATGGTTTCACCTGCAAGTTCAGAAGTCTGACCAAAAAGGAATTAGAAGAAAGAAAGTGTAAAATGGGCACAATACATAAAAGTCTTCTAAATTTATAAAGAAATAAGAGAGTAAGAGAACAGTGTAAGGTTGGGTATAGAATGATTAATAGGAATAAAATAATAGTAGAATGTCATATATGTAGTTGGAAGGATATAAGGTCCTCTAAATTCAGATCAAAACAAGGGGGAAAGGAGTTGGGGGAGGGGATAAGGGAGAGCTCCTTGGATGGGGGATAGGTTAATGAATAGGAAGACAAGGTAATAAGCAGAAGCAAAGCAGAGGAGTGAGGAGGAATAAGAATAGATGAGAAGGATTGTGAGGAAAATCGGAAGGAAGAGAAACAATTGTAGCTTGGTATGAATTCACCCATAAAATGAAAATAGTAAATTAAAATTTTGAATTCAATTGGATGTTGCTTTCAGGAAATGCTAAATGTCTATGAATGTATACATGCATATATATGTTTTATTTTGATTATCTTAATATGTGTATGTGTTTATGTCTGTATGTATGTATGTGTATATATATATATATATATATATATATGTATGCCTGTATATTACATATCGGCCTACATACATGCAAAACATATATACAGATATCTATACATTTATAAAAATATATATTAAGAGAGGATTTTTTTTCCTTTTCTTATTTTTTATTTGATTTTAAAATTAATTTTAAAAAGTGAAGTAGAAGCATCAAGAGTTCATAGTCTGAGAAATAGAGGAGATTCGTTCTGAAAACATGAGGAAATATTAAGGTTTAGTGAGTTTGGAAATTTTTGGGGTTTTTTTGAGTGGTATAGACTTGGATATATTTGTAATTGGTAGAGAAAGAAACAGGAGATAGGCAGTAATTAAGGATTAGAAAGAGAGGAACAGATTATTAGAGAGAGAAAATCTGATGCTCCCTTCAATCCTTTCAGACTTTTTAACAGTTGAAGTTATTCATACATGGAGATTTTTGTTTGTTTATTTTGTTGTTATGTCATGTTCTTCAAAAATGAAAAACCAACATTATTATTATTATTAGCTTTTAGAAAGCAATAAGTCCTAAGAAACATAATCCAAGACATATTTCTATAGTTAGGTATTTTTTCTCATCTTTGTCTGTTACCCCTCAGAAGATATCAAATTTTGGTCAGTCCTCAAAACTCCCATTGCTATCTGCAGAAAAGCATAGACCCCTAATCAAGCTCGCTGGGATAAGCACATGCTCTAGTTGCCATAGCTGATTATTGTTTTTATCCTTCCTTCACTGCAGCCTGGCAGTCCCAGAGCAATATATATCTCTTGTTTGCTTGGACAAAGGAAGGAAGCACGCATGCCAGTGGCGTGCATAGAAGGTTCTTGTTAGCTCAATAACCAATTCTTTCTGAAGTATTCCCCTTCCTCACTTCAAGGACTCCAAGTCCTATACCATCACCTCAAAGCCCTAAGTCTTTCATCACTGAGCTAACATTGGAATAAGACCGGAGCTAATGTAATAACAAAATGGACCAAGCTCCAAGGATACCACATGTGTCCCTGGAAGGTGCCCAGCTCCAGACATACTCTATGGGCTATTTTTCCCTACTTACACTGCAAATTTCCCATTTCATTTGGGAAGGGACTAGTTATAATCACCAGAGAAGTTCCTGCTTTTGGGTGTGATTGGTTATTGATTCACCTGTGCATGTAGTTATTATTTTGGTAGAAGATTTTATGACCTTAGTTCTGAGGTCTGGAAGGCTCTCTGCCAAAAAGATGCAGTCAACAACCCTGAAATGAATCATTAAGTATTTATTGAGAACCTATTTTATGCCAGTAACTTTGGGAGACCCTTGGGATGTAAGCACAAAAAAATGGAAGGATCTCTACACTCAATGAAATAATGAATCACATATTTTTTCAACATTTGCAGATATAATTATAATGGAGAAAATAAGAACACAGAGAACTATCTAATACAGATTTAATTCAACCCATTAACTGTTTCTTAAAAATCTATTATGAATAAGAAACTATATAAAGAAAAAACAATATAATCTTCCCTTGAAGATCATAAACTAACAGGCATTTAATAAGCTCCTACTATATGGTGTAATCACTGATGATATAAAGAAAAGTCCCCCCCAAAAAAGTCAAACCTGTCCTTGTTTTCAAGGAACTCACAGTTTAAAGGAGGAGATATGGCATGTACAGCAATACTGTAATAAAAAAATTGAATTTGAGAATGACAAAGAATTGATCCAGAAATTGTGCTTTCCAAAAAAAAAAATGAAGAAAAAGAGGATCAGGAAAGGATTAATTGAAAGCTAAGATGAGCTTTAAAGGGGAGGTATTTTAAGAAATGGAACTAAAGTCAGAGTGAATTCTATGTGTATAACCCATACAAGTACATGGTCATGGGAGAGTATTCAAAGAGATTAGGAAATGACTAGTAGTTCAGTTTATCTAAACTGAAAAATGCAAGAGACAAGAACCAGGGACAGCTAGGCTCCACAGTGAATGGAGTCAGAAGGACCTGAATTCAAATGTGACTTCAGAGACTTACTAGCTGTGTGACCTTCGACAAGTCACTTAATCTTGCCTGCCACAAAAGAAGAAGGAATGAAGAAGAAAGAAGAAAGAAAAGATAAGACCCTAGACAAGAGCAGTAGCCCTCTCAGGAGGGGAAAATGTAGAGGTGAAAGCAATTGTTAAGGTAGAATCATAGAATGATAGATTTTGAGATTGAAGGGAGTTGTTAGTTACCTAGTTCATTTCCATCATTTTATGAATGAGAACTTTAAAACTCAGTGGCTTGAGAAATTTGTCCAAGCGTTAAACACAGTTGAGATTTAAACCTTGACTCTCTTACTCCAAGTTCAAAGATCTTACCATGGCACCATGCTACTTCTCTGGTTTGGCTTATTCCCTTTAAAGTTTTCTACCACCAGAAAAAAAAAAGGCACTCTGTCTTAGGTATACCTTTCTTATTTTTACTTTATATCTTTGCAATACCTATGGAAATGTATTAGACAAAAGCACTATGAACCAAATTTAGCCCCAAAGCTTTAGAGACAAGTTATTATTCATGAGTGTATTGTTAGGTGCTTTAGTCTGAAAGGTATCTTGGAAATAAAAAAGGAAAATAAAAGAAAAAAGGGGAAATAAAAAGAAGACAAGATTACATTAAATTTAAAGAAAAAAAGACTATTTGAGTCAAAGAAATGATATCGTGTTAAATGCAATTATAGTTCATGGAATTGGTTTAACATTTGATTTATATGTGATTGTAAAAAACAAATTAAGTTCCTAGAATCATAGATTTACCCCTGGAAGGAAAAGAAGCCATCTACTGCAACCTGATCCCTTTTAGTGAGAAAACTGAGATGGAGAGAGGCTGAATAACTTGCTCAAATTCACATAGTTATCAAATAGCAGAATTAGAATTTGAAACCATGTCCTCTAACTCCAAATATGGGCTGCTCTTTTCTTGCATCTTAAATGCAATAAATATGAAAAGTGTTTTTCAAACTCTAAAGTCCTAGTAAAATAGCTATTCGATATGTCAAAAGCATATGCAAACAATAGCTGCTATGGAGGCTGGAAGCTGCTTCTTTAATTCTTTTTTCTTTTTTTGATTTTGATTATATTATTATAAAATATAAATAAATAAAAATATAATAATGATTCAACACCAGGATTAGGAATTTTGCTATAGTTCAATAATTTTTCAATTGTATTCAACTTTTCATAACTCCATTTAGGGTTTTCTTGCCAGAGGTCCTGGAATGGTTTGCCATTACACTCTCCAGTTCATTTTTATAAATTAGGAAATTGAGGTAAATAGTTAAGTGACTTGCCCAGAGTCACACTGTTACTAAGTGTGTGAGGTCAGATTTCAATTTGGAAAGATAAATCTTCCTAGCCCCAGGCTAAGTACTAAATTCATTGTTCTATCCAACTAATACCCAGGATCAAGAATATTTGGCTTCAGTGGTGGCTAGGTAGCACAATGGATAGAGTACTGGGCCTGGAGTGGGGAGTACCTGAGTTCAAATTTGGCCTCAAACACTTAATAATTACCTAGTTGTGTGGCCTTGGGCAAGCCACTTAACCCTATTGCCTTGCTAAAACCTAAAAAAATAAAAATTAAAAAAAGAATATTTGGCTTCAAGTTCTGCCTTGTGTGCTCCTGGACAAGTTACCCTAACTACTTAGTGCTCTATGACAACTCTCTGAGAATATAAATTTCAGAAGTAGTGTTCATTTATTAGATTAGTAAAGGAAAATTGTCCACTGAAATTCACCAATGATAATGGAATTGCAGCTAATAAAAAGAAAAAGGAAGGAAAGAAGGAAGGAAGGAAGGAAGGAAGGAAGGAAGGAAGGAAGGAAGGAAGGAAGGAAGGAAGGAAGGAAGGAAGGAAGGAAGGAAGGAAAGAAGTAGCAAAGAAAAAAATAATAACCACATTTGAACACAGAATCATGGAATTTCATAGTTAGAAAGAAACTTAGAGAAAACCTAGTCCAATCCTCTCATGCTGTAGTTGAGGAAAGGAGGCCCAGAAAGAATGGCTTGCTTGAGTTCATATAGCTAATAAATAACAGAGATCTTCTGATTATAAACTCAGAATTTTTCCCACCATGCCACTCTTTACCTTTATTTTGCTATTTTTAGTAAATACAAAAAATTTAATCTCTTTCACATACATATGTATATTATAATTAAGATTATTCACTTCATCCTACAAAAATTAGTGAAATAGTATTAATATTATTTATGAGATAAAAATGTGATGGAATGAAACTGAAAGAAAAATAAATTGTTCTTCCAAATGATTTATGTTTTCTCCACTATATATGATAGTTTCTAAAGCTCATATCTTTGAAATGCGGATAATAAATGGACTTAAGAGAATCCTGTTAGGTGCAGGTCCATCTCTAATAATATGTAATGTTATGGAGTTTCACAATTTCATAACTAAGGTACACATAGGTTCCCAACCCTAATCTAATATATTTCTCCAAAATGTTCAGTCAAGTACTAAGATAGTGACTGAGTTCCTGCAAGGGTGGATCCCTTGAATTTCATGTAATGTTCACCTAATGTTTTGTTGTGTATGGTATATCCATGTTGAGAAGATTCTAGAAATGAAAAGGAAGTTTAATCTCATGTATTAAGATATAAAGGAATATTTTATCATATCCATAATGGGAAGGTACCTATGCCTTCATCTTCAATTCGGTTCAGTCAACAATAATTTTTTAAATGTTTACTAATGTTTCACTAAGATTAAAGATGGTGTTGCATAGAGGCTAGAAAGTTGACCTCTGGGTCAGGAATGAATTCATGAAAAATCCTTTATTAAGTGCTTAATATATGCAAAGCAAAACATAAGCACAATGGGATCTTCTCAGTATAACAATTTATATAACTATAGAGATGTTTTTGAGATCCTGTTTGTTATCCCCTCATGTTTAAAAATAAAAGATTCTCTTAATAAACATGTATAATTCTCATAAATTTTTTTCTAGAGACAAGAGAGTAGTTATATAACTTGCTTTATTAATATTCTCTCAATGATGTATTTCAGCAATAAATCTATTCATTATTTTATCTTTGTAATTCTTTTTTGTCCTCTCCTCTTTCAGCTATCTTAATTCCTCCACAGCATCAAACTTAATTCACATTCAACATAGAACTTTTCTCTGTATGTATACTCAGTCTGGTCCCCATATTCTTTGGTTTCATTTCCCTTTTCCTTGTGGTGCACAAAAAAGACTAATGTGTTACAGAGTTCACATCATGGCTTCATATTCATTGAAGAAGAAAATAATTTTTAGTGGAAATACTGTTAGATCATTTTCATTTTTCAAACACTTTGGTCCTGCTTCTAGTTTCATCTTTATATGCCCTAATGACTTTATGTCTTATTAGGTCTCATGATAGATTCATTTTGCCTCTACAACTTTTGCTGTTTTATGAGGCAATATTCATTTTAGTTTTCTACCATTTGTCTTTAAAATATTTTGAAAGAAAATTATATTGAAAACTATTATTAGCTTTGCCACAACCTTGCAATTAGATCAAATATTTTTTAGCTGAAAAAAATTTCTGGGATTTTTTTTGGCTTCTTTATTATGTTGACTTTTATATAATTAAAACTTCCATTATAGGATATAATCATAGTCCATTTCAATGTCCTTTCTTTTCTTTATTGTCCAATCTTCAGTGTCAATAGCTTGGATTGGAATTATTTAAACTCTATGTTCTAAGATCTTTTATGTTTGTCCTGTCTTCCAAATTTGCATTGTGCTTTAACAAATTACTGGACACTAGTTTTAGAAGTGATTCTTTCTTCTATAAATTAGTCAACCCATCTCTGTTAAGATATAATAAATTTATTTTGTGCAGAAGAGAATATGCATTTATTAATCACCAATTATATGCAGAATACTTCACTAAACACTTCACAAATATTATACCCTTTGATCCTACAGCAAACTAGGGGTAGGTGCTAGTATAATCTCTACTTTACATTTGAGGAAACTGAGGCAGTTTATGTGACTTGCTTAGGATAATACAGCTAGTAAGTATCTTAGTCAGGGACTGAACTTAGGTGTTCCTATATTCTATACACTGAACCACCTAACTGCCTTGAAAAGTTTTTCATAACTTTTAATATCCTATACCTTCTGAATCTCTATCAATATGTTCACAGATTTAGGCATGACACTTCTATGTAGTACATAAAACCTACATTTTTTTCTTTTCTTGACCCTGAGGTATGTTTTTCATCACATTTTTGTTATTGTTTCCTAAGCCCATTTTTGCATATAAGATATTTGATGTTAACTGTTATGATTATTTTGAAGGATGCCTAGGACTTCCTTATCAAATATCTCCATCCCGTCATACTCTGCAAAAATTACTAGATTTCCCCCAGTATGATAATTTCTTCATGGTGCTATTTGCTTATATTTGTCATTAGACTTGAAAAGTGACATGGCCAATTACCCTATGAAATTATGCTTCTCATTGCTTTCATCCACAAGAAAACCAACCCCACAAATATTCCTATTTGCCTTCTCCAAAGAGAACCTATAGATGTTGCATCCCTTTAGTTACAGCTTCCTTTTTTAGATAAAATGTACTCTCAGTAGGACTCATTTCCTCTAAGTTATGGGTTCTTTTTTTTCTCATTTTAACATTTTATCTGTTTTCCAATTATATACAATAATAAAATGTACCCATCATTTTTTGCAAGGCTCTGAATTCTACAATTTTTCTATCTCCTCCCTTCCCTCCCCCTGCCAAGAAGACTGTCTGACAGTCTCGACATTGTTTCCATGCCATATATTGATGCAAATTGAATGTTATAAGAATAAACATTAGAATAAACATAACCCCCCCAAGAAGAAGAGAAAGCTCAAGAATAGAGAGAAATAAAAAAAATTTTCCTTCAGTCTGTGTTCAGATTTCAATGGCTCCATCTCTGGGGTGAGTTTCTTTATCCTAAGTCGACCAGAGGAGTTGCTTCAATATTTTCCCCTCAGTTGCTATTACTAGCTGTACCTCCACTCTATTCCTCCCCACTCTCATTTATTCTATTCTCTCTCTCTCCTTTCATCCTGGCCCTGTCCTAAATTGTGTTGAATCTGAGGACCCTCTCCCTCAATCTTTCCTCTCTTCTATCATCTATTTCTGCCCTTCCCTCCCCCCATTCACCCTCATCCCTTCCATTTCCTCCCATCCTTCTCCAGGGCAAGATAGATTTCCTCACCCTATTAAGCGTGTATGCCATTTCCTCTCTGAGCCATTTCCAGTGAGAATGAAGGCTCACTTATTCCCCCTTGCCTTCCTCTGTTCCACTCCATTGAAAAAGCTTTTTCTTGATTCTTATGTGAAATCTCTCAGCTTCTTCTTCATCTCCTTTTGTTTCCTCCCAGTACTTTCCCCCATCACCCATTGACTCCATCCATTTACCATATCATACCATTATATTCTGCTCCTTCCTATGTCCTGTCTATATATGCTCCTTCTAACAATAAATGAGAAAGTTCATATGAGTTATCAATATCTTCTTTCTGTGGAGGAATACAAACAGTTCAAGTTCCTCATAGTTAGTCCTTCTCTTCCACTCCCTCTGTGCTTCACCAGAGTCCTGTTCTTGGAGATCAAACTTTCTGTTCAGCTCTGGTCATCTCAATAGGAAAGTTTGAAAGTCCATCTTTTCCCCTTGAAAGAGGATGTTCATTTTTGCTGGGCAGTTGATTCTCGGTTGTAAACCAAGATTTTTTGCCTTCCAGAATATCATATTCCAATCCCTACAAGCCCTTAATGTCGATGCTGCTAGATCCTGTGTAATCCTGACTATGGAGCCTAGGTAGCTGAATTGTTTGGTTCTGGTAGCTTTTAGAATTTTCTCTTTGATTTGGGAGATGGCAGCTTGAAGGCAGCATTTCCTGGGAACTTCTTTCCCCCAAAACTCTAAAAGTCAACAGACTGACGCTAGCCAAAATTTGGAAGGGCAGAACCCACAGAAAGACTGAGTGATGCATTTTCCCAGTCCAAGATAACTTGGAATTTCTACAGGAAAGGTGTGTTTCACTGGGAATGGGAGTCAGAAAAAGCCGGAACAGCTTGAAGGGGCAGGGGGAGAATTCTGCTACACCAGAATGAGTGCGGAGCACAGTTGTCCCACCACCCCTTCAAGCTGTTGCCTGTGATCTCTGGGCTGCACTGGGCTGGGCTGGGCTGGGTTGGGCTGGGCTGTGCCACAGCTTTTTTTCCCAACCCCTGATCCTGGCAAAACACACCTTTTCCACGGAACTTCTAAATTATCTTGGACTGGGAAAATGTATCACTCAGTCTTTCTATGAGTATCACCCCTCTAAATTTTGGCTAGAGCTATCCTTTGTTTTTTGGGGTTGGGGGGGTCAGAGTTCTTGGGAAATGCTGGCTTCATGCTGCCATCTTGGTTCTGCCCCAAGTTATGGGTTCTTAATCTTATTTGTGTCCTGGATCCCTTCAGCAGTCTAGTAAAGCCAATGGAACTCTTCTTTTATAAACTCTTATGTTTATAAAAGTACAAAATAAAATATACAAGATTACATAGAAAACTAATTAAATTGAATATAGTTATTCACATGTACATATAATATGCAAATATATATTTATGTATAATTATATTTATATATATATGTATACACATTATATATGGAGAGGTTTAAAATTTTCTTTATTTATTTTAAACTTAGCAGACACCAGGTTAAGCTCTAATAGAATGTCAACTTGCTAATTATTAGACAAAGATCTCATGTATAGACTACTAACTAAACAACAACTAAATGAAAGTTTATAGAAATTTTAAAAACTGTGTGCAGAAGCAAAAAGGGATTGCACCACACCAAAGGGCACTGCATGTTTTTCTTTTTTTTCTATGGGATGTCATGGGGAAATAACTTCACTTAGTGGCCAATCTGTGACTGCATATACTCTCAGTTTAGAGTTTGACTGTACTTGACATGAGACAGTCTATCACTTGTATAGTATTCAGTTTTTCAAATATGATAGAATTGTCCAAACCTGTGTTCTGCTACTCTATCCTACATAAACACAACATTAGTTACCTCCTTCCTATCCACACTAGGACATTTGTGGAGGTGGAACAATTGAGATGTATATCAAAAGAATTAACTAAATATATAGAATTTCTATTTATTCAAAAAAGATTAGGGGAAAATGACACTAACACGTAAATCATCCTGCTAAGTAAAATGTAAAAGCTCCAATCTTGGCAGATTTCCGCAGCTAGAATCTATTTGCTAATTGCCTTATGCTTATTAGTTCAACCTTGCTTTCTTAACCTGATATTCCCAACATATGTTCGTGATTTTTATTTTCCTTATCTTTTTCATACAGGAATTCCCTTAAGAGGAGTTGGATGGCAAAGACATTACATAAAAGTTTTATAAGGCTGAATTGGGTAACATTTAGAAATGATTGAGTACATGATTACCACAAATTGTTTGTGAGCTCTATTCAAAACTCTTAACTTCTTTAATGGAAATTCTTTCACATCTACTTACCTTAGGCCAATTGATCAGCTTGCCCTTGGGATTCTAAAGAGTCCCTGATAAGAAGCATTTACCAAGGAGCTTAGTACCTTAGATTGAGTAGCATTCAATTGTCATTCCATTGTATTTGGTTTTGGGTTTTCTTTTCTTTTTGTATGAACTATATGATTTTTGTGTGTGTGTTTGTGTGTGTGTGTGTATGTGTGTGTGTGTGTTACAAAGGGAGGAAAAAAAGTCCATGACTCCTTCATATTCCCGTTCATTAAGACACCTACACTGAATGATTTCTTTAGTAAGATTATTGAAAACCTCTCCTGATTATGTTAAGAAAGTATTTATTAACTACTCATTTCTTTGAAAAAATCACTTCTCTTAACAAATATGACTAATTTATCCTTCATGGTTAGCTTTAGAATTTCGTTTTTCTTAATCAAATTAGAGTGCTTTAACCACTGTATAAAGGCAATTTATAATCATGGTGTGTTAAGGGGCAGCTAGGTAGTGCCGTAAGATAGACATCTGAATCTAGAATCAGGAAAATCTGAGATAAAATCCGGTCTTGGTCACTTAATAGTTAAATGAGCCATTTTTGTCCATTCATTTAACCTATGACTTCTTCAGGTTCCTCAACTGTAGAATGGGGATCATAATAGAACCTATCCTCTCAGGATGGTTGTGAGGATAAAGTAAGATAATATTTGTAAAATACTGTATAATATTGAAGCTATTAATGATTATTCCTCACCTCTTCCACAATTCCTCACTTCAAGAGAGTCAGTGGAAACACTGGTTCTGAAGTCAGAAGATCTTTTGGACTTTGTAACCTCAGGTAAGTTTTTATTCCCCTATTTTTAGATCTGTATGTCTTCTGTAAAATTAATAGATTTTGACTTAATGAGCACTAAAGTGCCTTCAGCCCCTAATATCTAATAAATACAAAATTCTTATTGGTTCAACCCTGCTTCCTTAACCTGGGATATTTTCAACATAATGCATGCAATTTTTATTTTCCTTTTATTTTCTTCAAGTGGGAATTCCTTGTCATGGAAAGAGGCTGAGCTGTTCATAAGAAATTCATTTTTTACTTATATTCATAGAGTTACAGTCTCATAACTGCCTCAGACCTCAAGAGATCTTTGATTTAGCCCTTTGCTTTAGAAAGTTAGGGTTATCCAAAATTATAGTGGAAATACCTGAGGTAAGGAGAACTCTGGTAATTTACCTCAGATATATAAAATTATGACTTGGTAGAGAAATAATTAGACTAGAAGTCTCCCTCTGAAAGCTATGCTTATTCTATACCATATTGTATTTTTTCCCTCTATAAGACACCGTTTGGGTTCTATGCATTCATACACACACACACACACACACACACACACACACACACACACACACACACACAGGAACTTAAGAAACTAACCTCTAACTCTAGACAAGGAAGGAATACTGGAGAGATGGAGCTTACCAAGGAGTGGGTTTGGCCCTTTTGGTTGGACAGAACCAAAATTCTGGCAATAACACACACTTTAGTTATTCTATTCAGACCCAAGGTGAGCTCAGAATTCTAACTCCAAAATCAATGCAGGAATTTATAGTATCTGAGTTAAGAAGTGATGATCATGATGATTTAGCATGTTAAAGATTGTATAACTGCTTTTTATGCATTACATACATTCACTAATTTGGTTTTCACAATAAATTATGAAATCATTAGGATTAGGAGCCAAACTTGTGATTTCATTGGGATAGAATGATATTGGACTGGGAAACTGCCTATATCAATGCTAGTTGTCACCTTCTCTGAAACTTAAAGCCTTGGAGATTTGGCTAGAGTCATTAGAGGTTAAATGATTTAGGGGAAGCTAGATGGTGCAGTGCATAGAGCACCAACCCTGTAGTCAGGAGGACCTGAGTTCAAATCCACCTCAGACACTGAAATTACCTGTGTGACCTTGGGCAAGTCAATAAACCCCATTGCCTTGTAAAAACCAAAAAAAAAAGAGGTTAAATGATTTGACTAAAATCACAAAGTTAGCAGGTATACACATGAGTATTTAAACCCAGATGCCCCAATT
This sequence comes from Macrotis lagotis, assembly GCF_037893015.1. Taxonomy (NCBI): domain Eukaryota; kingdom Metazoa; phylum Chordata; class Mammalia; order Peramelemorphia; family Peramelidae; genus Macrotis; species Macrotis lagotis. The sequence goes on from NC_133663.1 coordinate 161,391,506, forward strand.
TCTATTCTAATTCTTTCTGTGACCTATGTGTTTATAAATATAATGTTATATAAACATAATTTTATAAAATAAATATATTTAAATAAAATATATCATAAAATAGTATAAATTTATAAATATTATCATAAAATAATATCTATGATAAATAGACTCTGCATTAGTTTGGTAACAAGATTATTGGTCCAAAGTTTCCAAACTTCATCTTTTCTTCTTTTTGACAATTGAGACATTTTCCTATCTCTAGTCTTATGTCACTGCTTGTATTTTCAAGGATTTCAAAGGAATTACTGCAATAACTCTATGAGTGACTGACAGTGATCACTATCTTAAAATATTATATCCACAACTAGAGAGTTGAAATAACTTAAATCATATGTGTTCTCTCAGTATCTCCTTATTTATTGGGCTATTCTGTCTCCTTTTAACCATGTTTTTTGTATGCTTCACTATTTGAAGGTCTTTCTCCTTGAGAGAAAAAGCAAAGCAAATAAAGCAGTTCAATAGTGCTTTCATTCAAGAATTAAATCCAAATTTCTTAAGTGCCTACCATATGTGAGGTATTCTGTTAAATAACTGGGATTTTCTGTCATCTGTTAATATTATTCCATATTCCAAAGTAGCAGATTCATCCCTTCCTTTATTCTCTTGCTTTAAAAAATCTTTAAAATTTTCCTTTTGTTGCCATTGATAATTTTCAAAACAACATCCCATTCTGAGCTCTAGATATCCTGAAATTCTTCTTACCGACTTATTTTTTTCTATTCATTCTTTATGTGTCCCTTTTCCCAGCTTTTACTATGTGTTCTTTTAGTGGCTGAACTCATTAGAGAGTTCCCTGTGTAGTCTCAATAGATTCTTTCAAATACATACCCTTTCTTCCTGACTTTTTCAGGAATATGTGAATGTATTGTCAGAATTTAATTTTTAAGTGTCTCCCATTCCTTGAGCTGTATACCCTTTCTGAGTCTCCAAGCTATATATTTCGCCTTGAGAGTTTCTGAAATCTGTTTTCTCAATTCCAAAATTATATGTTTGGATATGACTTTTACCAATCCTTTAAAAAAAAACTAGGGGAAGGCTGGGTGAGTAGATGAAGAGAGGAAAACAAATGAGCATGTTTTATGGAAAGATACACAGATTCACTCCTCTGTGACAGATAAGGGGAGAAAATAAATTGCCAATGGTAAAATTCATATCACATTTTTCAAGTAGTACATCTCAGGATATACCTGGATTTTTTTTTTCATGGAAATTGATCGCAAACTTCTGCCATTCCCCTTTGTAATCTCATCCAGTCTTTTCTTCAATTTTCCTTATACAGAACTGTTAGAGAATAGAATGTTAACTCAAATGCTCAAATTTTCTGTGTCTCAGCTGAAACTTGATTGAACCAGGAATAAAATGAGTTTTCTACAAGGTAAGCCAAAGGGGATCGAGAGTGATTACATAGCAGAGAACTAGCCTCAAATGTTGTTTTCCTTTTTTTCCTGTCTATGAACAGATATATGTGTACTTAGATCTGTGATATCATTGATGTGTGGACTCTCTGTTTGACTGAAAGTTACAATTCATTCATTATTTCTGTCTTGAATGACTGAAACATTTATTAAGTGATTTTTGTGTGCAAAACACTTTGCTAAGTACACGGATTATGCCAATAGAAAAGTAAGAGAATCCTATGTGATTCTTGCCCATTTCTTTCAATAAATTCCCCAAAGAGGATTTATTTATTATGCTAAAGACTTATTAGTATTTTGATATTTTATGCAAAGCCATCTGTTATGCCTGCATCTGGTTACAAAATTGTTCCACCTCCTTTTCCAATGCTAAGTGTCATTATTAACACATTTACATTTTTGTATATATGAATACTTCAAAAAAAAGTAGAAAACTCCCCCAAATCTCCAGATACTTCAATAAATGTATGAACCATATCACTGATTATATTAGTCACACACATATACATATATGTATATTTATATATGTATATATAAATTATAATTTTCACAAATTTTAACTTAGAATCATAGCATATGACACTTGAAAGAAACTGCAAATGTTATCTATTCCAAACTACTCACTTTATGTATAAGGAAATTGAGACTGAGAAGTGGAAGACACAGTAAGAATACTGTCATTCAGAATTTGAACTCAGGTTTTCTGATTTGATTCTGCATTCAAGGCACTTTTAACACTGATCATGCCATGCCATGAATTTCCTCATTTCATTCTTGGCTCTTCCATAGATCAATATTAAGTTGAACTTTTCAGTTCTTAAAGGACTTTGGGCATTTGTTTCTATTTTTAAAAGAACACTTTCTATGTATGGAATAGATGAGAATGATGGGTTGAAACATTTCAAAACTCCCAGGATCCTTGATTTCTTCTGTGAAAAACTCTTCTGTTATGAAAGAACTCTCTTTGATAATAGAGAATCAACTGCCCCAAACCTAAATAGTGCAGTTTGATGAGTTAGTGTATAAAAAAATAATTCAACTCATAGAGGTTTGACATTTAATGAGGAGCCTAACTGAAGTAAAAAGAGCCTACCAAGTAAACGAGACTGCAGATATGTTCTGCAAATTCAAAAGAATGTGATATGTGATATAGCAGTCAACAGACAAATAGGAATGAAGGTTACATTAATAAACAATCTTTTTATTGTATTGTATTATGGAAATGCTTGGTTTGTTCCATAAATTGAAAAGAATATATATTTTTTAAATAAGGAGTACATTGTTCCAGGTAAGAGTAGTTGAAGTATTGTGTTCAGTTCTAGATACAATATTTTAGGAAGAACATTAATGATCTAGAAGGTGTTGAAAGGAAGGTGCCTAAATGTATATATACCAAATCAGAATCTATTGAATAAAAAATAGAAGAGTCACATTATTGTCTTCAAACACTTGACAGATTGTCCTAGGGAAGATGGATTAGATGTTTTATTCTTAGCTTTAAAAGACTAAAAAGACCAATATGCAAAAACTAAAGGTAGACAAATTTTAACTTACCATAAAGAAAAATTTCCTAGTAAGACCATCTTCAAATGAAATGGGGTATTTTGGGGAAGTAAGTGTTCCTGAAGAGCCTACTTGAAAAGGTGTTTGTGGATGGAATTCAATTCTGTTCAACAAACATTTATTAAGTATAATAAGTTTAATAATTGCTTTATACACTTATATTGAATTATTCTTGATTATGCAAAGGATTCGTAATCTAAGTATGTTAGACTAGTTGACCTCTGAAACAACTTCGAAGTCCTGAAATTACAAAATATTAGGTACTTGAGGTTAGAGACAATTTTTTGGGAGGGGAGGTGGGACAGCACAGTGTGTTATACATAGTAGGTGCTTAATTAATGCTAATCAAATTGTTCTCTATGACTGGAAGAACTCAAAACTACTAATACAAGTACAGATTGCTTTAAGGATCAGTAGGTGCATTTTAGCAATGTGTTGTTACCACTTATCTTCTTTACAAGACATTTCAGAAGGCTATAAGGAAATAGTGCAGAGTGAGGGGCTCATTAGAATATACCACTGAGAACATCACAGACTTTAAAACCTAAAACCAAACCAAGCAAAACTAGTTAAAGCAGACATCAATTTTCTATTTAATAGGAAGAGAGCTGCTGATACATTAGTTTAGAAGGGACACTTAAAACTTCCAGTCATTGTATAATTATTAATATTTATTATTCTCTAGGGGAAATAACCTTGTAGATCTTTATTTTCAAAAGATTGGCAGTAAAAGCAGATTATACTGATAAACAAGCAATTAGTTTTCTTTGGGGAGGGGTGTTCTGTATAATTTGTTTCTCCTAGTTCTGTTATTTTACTTAGTATGTAATTTTTTTCTAGTTTTGCTGTCTCAGTCATGTAGAAGGATAAAATTACTCTCCCCACCCCCTTCCTTTTATGGAGCTACACAATTACATCATTAAGGTTAATTACGCTAGCAATTAAAAAGCATCTAGTTATTTGGAAACAGTAAGGATGAATTGTTCCTTCATGCCTCTACACATGAATTGGTTTGATGGGAAAGTAGAAAGTCTGTAGGTCAGGGATATATTTCTTGCCACACTTTGCTGTCAGGTTTTTTTCCTCCTGCCCTTGGAAGGCCCAGAAGTGCTGGATAAACCACATTATACTACTCCTTATCTTTCTTATGGGTATTAGGGACAGATATTCTCATTAACTCTCAGCTTGTGAATTATGGGTCAGCCATTTACTGTACAGAATTATAAATTGTCTAAAACTATTTGTGCTCATAGGCTATTGGTTTTGAATTTTGGCTCCCTTGTGCAGTGCCATTAGTTTTAGGGTCTGTCTGGAGTGCCAGGGGATGAATTTCTTAATTGCAAATGGATCCTGCCTATGTTTTGTGACATTTATTAACCCCAAACTATTTCCCTTGTATGTAATTTTTCCCTATGTAACTGTAATAATTGATAAATGAGTAGAAACTCAGACAAATATGCTTTTGCATTAACACTTTTGAATTTCATTTGCATGCCTGTCTGCCTGTATCAAGAGATTCCTAATTGGCTTTTATATTTACTTGACATGGATAGTGGTTTTTAGAACATACAATTCTGCCTCTAGCTGTGTATTAGAAAAAACTGTAATTCCAAAGAAGATATACCATTTGATTCCTTGGTGTGGATTAAAGTAAAATGAGTCCCTTTACCTCTAGAGAGGAATGAGTTATTAGACTTACTTTTAGTGGGCAAGCCACAAAGACTTGCTGATTAAGGGATCAATTGACTGATTGGGAGGGGTAAGCCAAGGTAAATAGCACCAGAGATCAAGGAAAGAATATAAATATGCTTTTCTCTGATTTCTCTGTGGCAAATCATTCATGTAGTGACTGTCTAGACTAGAGATTCTTTCCCGAAAAGTGAAGAAGCTTCCTGATGCAAATATTTCCCCTTCAAATGTAGTAGCATATGTAGCCACTGTTTTTATGCTCTATTGTTTGTTCGGCCATAGTCATCAAAAGAGATGGAATGCTACATCCAGGAGTTATCCCATGGTAGACATGCTTTTTTTTGCATGGATACTTTAGATGAGCTTTTGAAAGCAAGAAAAATCTATGTGTCATTATCAGAAATGCTCAGGAAAGTAAGTTAAGCTTTCCTGTAATAGAAAACATTCCTGTGAAAGGAAAGAAATAAACAGAAAAGAAAGTATACATACCATTGTGTAAGTTTTAAAGATATAACTACAGACAAATGTTCTTTTTCTTCTCCTCCCGCCTCTTTTGAGGTGCCAAACCAGCAGAGATTTTTGGCAGCTCAGTTCTCTTACACAGCAGGCAGTCCATTTTCTCCTAGGTAGTCAAAGAAGCTTCCTAATGTAAAGAGTTTTTGATACTCAACACAAGAACCTGTTTAAGAAAAATCTTGAACATATAAGTCTGTGACATCAATGTGGGAGTACCTAGAGTCTTCATCATCATTAATTGTAATATGTAAAATAATGCAATATGATCAGATCATCCCTTCGTTATTCTTGCTGTAGTAGTAGCAGCAGCTGTTTCTTTGGCTGGGTTGATTTCTTTTTAAATGTGCAGGGGGTTGTTCTGAGTCTTAATTAATTTGACTTCTTTGATACCTGAGTCATAAAAATTCCAGTCTAGGGGAAGTTGGATTTTGCATAATTTCCATTGCTCTTTTAGATCATCTATCTGACCCAGTGTGGCTGGAGTAAATGTAAGAGCAGAAATGAGTAATTATTTTATCCTGAATTACAATGTTTTTAAACTTAAGAATTATTTACTTTTTATTCTTTGTTATTAATTTTTTTAATTGTATTTTTTGATCCACAAGTAACTTATTGCATTCTGATTCCGAATCACTTGGATTGAGCAATTAGGCCTGGTTTCGAATAGCCTTGCTATGGAGATTTTCAGAGTACCTTTTTTCAGGGCTCAGTCCCCTAAAAGGGCTGAGAAAGGATTTAGTACTTTCAATTCAATTCCTGTAAACTCACATTAAAGAGAGTTGTTGTTGTCATACTCTGTGGCAGTGGGTCTAGATTAGGAAGGGGAGAAAAACCAAGAGAATCATCATGAATAGCAAAATAGTTAAGGGTAAGAAATGATGTGAAATCATGAAAAGATAGAAGTCTAGAAGATAGTAAGGACAAAGTCATGAGTAGCAATAACAAGGCAGGGATCAGGTAAGGGAGATACAAAGGAAGTAGCCCAAGTTTGAGGTCAGGAGCAAGATAGGGATACTGAGAATCAGTCAAAGTTTGAAGAAGCAACCAATATTAGAGATACTATGTAAATAGGAAGGTTGAATCAAGGGTATCATTGATCAGAGTGCAACAGTAAACCTAAGCCTAAATTTTTTGACTGATTTAATCCTGTCTATCAGCAGCTAGGTAGTGCTCTGGATAGAGACCTGGGTCTGGAAACAAGAAGACTCAACTTTCTGAATTTAAATCTGGCCTCAGACATTTATTAGCTGTTTGACACTCAACAAGTCATGTAATCCTTTTGACCTCAATTTTTTCATTTCTGAAATGACCCAGATAAGGAAATGAAAACCCACTCCAGGACTTTTGCCAAGAAAACACTAAACCGGGTCACAAAAAGTCAGAAAACGACTGAACAACAATCTTGTCCAAACTTCCTATCAGAGTAGGAAGTGCTCTCAGAATTAAATTAAATTCGAAAAATACTCATGTACCTCCTGGTATGAGGAATACATTGCTAGCTTCATGGAGTAAGACTGAATTTACATAAAGAATTGTCCTTAGGGGCGGCTAGGTGGCGTAGTGGATAAAGCACCAACCTTGGAGTCAGGAGTACCTGGGTTCAAATCTGGTCTCAGACACTTAATAATTACCTAGCTGTGTGGCCTTGGGCAAGCCACTTAACCCCATTTGCCTTGCACAAAAAAAAACCCTAAAAAAAAAGAATTGTCCTTGCCCTGAAGTAACTTATAGTGTAATAGGATGGTAAACTTGTTTGATGATGAACTTGTTTCATATAAGGGACATCAATTACTGTCTAGGGAAAAGGTGAAGGTGCAGTAGGAATAAGGTGGGCATCTCCAGTTATGTTGTCTTAAAGTTATGTTGTCTTAAAGTCTTGTCTGGGCACTGAAGTGTTATATGACTTGTCCATACTTATAGTCAAAACTGACTCTTTTTCCATGTACCTATCATATGTCTTTATTGTAGTCTTTAGGCACATTAAATCAGTAAATATCCTCTTCCATCTCTCACAACTCCCCCCCCCCAAGAGAATGAAGTTTTTGCTAGCCTTGTTTTCATACATGATGCCAGGTGGAGCACAGAAATGCTGAATGGCAATATTTATCCATGATTCTAAGATACAAAGACAAATGGTCAGACCTCCCAAATTCAATAAAGCAGCTTCCCATGTCCATTTATTGACCTCCTTTAATTTGAAAGTGCCTGCTCAGATCTTCTACTTAGATATGACAAGCTAGAATATGGACAACAGCAGGTTCTCCTTGTTTTCTGGTTTTGTGGCTCTGGATAAGATTCTTAATGGAGGAAATCTGCTGGGCAGCATCTAAAAATAGGATTTTAAATTGTTTGCATTGGTTAACTAATGTTATGGTCATGTTGTACATGGCAGAGGATGGAGGGGGTCTAGACAGAGAAAGTAAAAGGGTAGATGTGAATAAGGAAAGTGGAGCATGACCTCAGAATCCATGGCTAGCATCCTCTCCTTCTTCTTACTTTGCCTGTCTCTATATGCAAATAATACAAAGGTATATCTCAGGTCAACTAGCACCATTAACAATTTAGGGATACAATTGGGTTTAGGAATAAGATTAGGATTGTCAAAGAAGTAAATAATATTCCAACCTTAACTCTCACCTTGCAAGCCTATTCCCAGATTCTTCTCCATTCTTACCCTTTCCAAACATCCAATTTTAATATTCCTCAGAGAATATTTCCTTAATATTTCCTTAGTTTCCCGGTTAGTTGGTTGGTTCTTTTCCCTCTCATAGAGACAGAGGGGTGAAAAGCTCTGCTAGTTGCTTTGTTCTCTGTAATAACCTTGGTGTATTCATGACAACACCTCAATGATCTTGATATTCAGTACCAGTATGTTCTTAAACAAATTGCTCTGGAAGTTTACTCTTTTGAAGAGGCATGTACCATAAAAATGGAAAAGATAAAGCTCTCACCAGGAAACCCAAGCACATCATAACTCGGTTGCAGTTCAGGAAATGAAAATATATCAATAATGAGATGAAACCCAATTCAAAACAACTTATGTTGTTTTCAGTCCTCAAAAAATAATCTCTTTTTCTATTATTGGGAGAAACGTGCCTCTCTTTTTCACTTCTAGCAAATCCAAATTTCATTCTCAAGCGATGATCGTCGTTAGGTAAAATTGCTTCCACTTAGCTATTATGGAGGAATGACAAATATATTATTGTTAGTCTTTATTGGCATTATTATTATCAGTTGTCAAACCTTGAAGGAAAAAGCACCAAGTGAAACATTGGAAGAGTAATCGTGTTTTCATAAATATGTTCCCAAATAATTATGTTGAGTGTACTATCTACTTAGCCTTAATATAAGCTTCTCATGTGAAACAGCCACAGTTTTTGATGACTTGGGAATTCATTTGGAAAATAAATAGAAATGATAAGCTCTCTAGTGTGATATATTAACAGCTACATTGACCATGGGCATTCAGGCTCGACTCAGGGACAGACTCTGAAAAGACTCTCTCTCTCTCTTACACTCTCACCTTCACTCTCTCTCTCTCCTCAGCCCCTCCCTCCTTCCCTTCCTCTAACACACACACACACACACACACACACACACACACACACACACACACACGGGCTTCAGATATAGAGTAGTCAAATTAAGTGAAACTCATCTTATTGGCTGTGTCCCATTCCCTCTACATATTCCTGTTGTTGTATAGTGCAAAGAGAATTTCCAGTTAAGAAAGATACTGGAATGTTTAACAAACTGTAGAAAAGAAATCTTTACAGAAGCAAGAGCTGCAGACTTTTTTTTCTCATCCTCCAAAGTGATCCTCATCTTTGCCAAGGAAGAGCAATTTCATTTTTGACCATTTTCCAGGAGAGAAAAGGCTGTACTTGAATAAGAATAGAAAGTGATAAAATGCTGAGTGGCTGTTGGGTACCAGTAAAAGAGCTGTGGGAAGAAGGTTTAGACTTTCATCATGCTTATTATGGCATAGAGACCTTGCTCCTTGAAGAAAGACTGATTACTTGGAGAAATGGCACCTATACCTAGAAAAATTATAAAGTACATGGAGTTTTTCACTTATGTTGCCAGTCTTCTCTTTCTGTCCCCTCCCTCTTTCCCTCAGAAATATACCTTTTTTCATGTTTGCTCTATTTCCTGTCTCCCTCACTAAAATAAAATCTATCAAAGCATATTATCAGGAAAGCACCTCATAAACCTTTTCATCAGGTGCTTTTTTTTTCTTTTCTAAAAAAGGTATAAATAAGAGAGTAAGCTTTAATGGGTGCCCTCTCTCAGAAGTTACTGTAATTTTAACTATAGACAATGCTTTAAGTCTGATGAATTACTGCATAAACAAGAAATTAAAGTGATGATGAGAGATATTCTGAAGCTATTCTGAAGATTAGGGATCCCAACCTAATCCAGTAAGATTATTCAGACCTTACTCTAACTAAATATATTGGAAATATAGTCTATAATGAGAAAAGAGATGCAAAGGTGACCTGACTTAGAAGGGGAGAAAGAAAAACCAAAACATGTTCCTGAGGAGGAATACGTGAGAGTGATAACTGTGCTCCCTCTACAGGAAGAGAGACCAAGGAAGAAGAGAACCCCAGATCTCCAAAAGCTAGGGCATTTGTCAGAAAAACCATGAGCAGTAAAGGAATGGTGCTAAAAGGATACTGCAGTACTGTTACAGCCTGGGAAACAGCTAGACAATAGAGTCTGACTCTAATAACATCCTTTCCTTGACTTTGATTAGGGTAATGTAGAGTTAGATGTTGCATAAGTGGAATATCTTGTCAGATCAGCTTATCTGTTTGCTGGTGAACAGAATGAATGAAGGAACAAATGAATGAAGGAACAAATGAATGAATGAAAAAAATACATATGTCAGGCACTGTTCTGAGGGGGTAGATTTTAAAAAGAGACAGCTTCTTTAAAAAAGAGAGAGATAGTCTTTTCTTTAAAAAGAGATCGATTTTAAAAAGAGACAGAATTCTAGGAGCTTGCATTCGAGTAGAGAAGAGGTGCCCAGGGAGATGAGTTTTGTCCTGTGGAGATGGTAAGTCCAGATTAGCAGAAAGATGCCTGAGGGAAATTCTGGGTAAAATAAGTAACTGAAGGATGGTCTGGTGTCCAGTAGTTGGAGTTGGTTAAATTGACTTGGTTCCATACAATTAATCACAAATCAACTGGAATGAAACTTCAGATCAGGAGTCCCAAAAAAAGAAATGGATAAGCTTCCCCAAGCATTGGGGCATAGGTTTAGTAAGACCCAGGTAATGAGATCCAAGTGTTAGATCTCATGTTGAAGGTATTGGTCTCGAGGACCAGTTTCAACAGAGTGTGAGGGGCGAGAGACAGACAGACAGACAAAAAAGAGACAGAGAGAGTGAAATATAGAGATAGACACAGAGACAGATATAGAAGGAGACAGACAGATGGTGATAAAATATATATTATCTTTTGGTCCTCACTTCAGTCTGCATCAATTCATGTCTTTTTATGTCTCTTTGAAACTGTCCTTCCCTTCATTATAGCAGGATAGTATTCCATTGTTTCCATTTACCACAATTTGATCTGCTGTTTCTAATTGAACATCCTCTAACACACACACACACACACACACACACACACACACACACACACACACACACAAATATATACAAATTTTCCATATATTTATTTATACTATATCATTTATATTATAATAATCATAAAGATATTATTCCATTCCTATCTTTGTGTATGTATATAATTTTTTAACATATAGGGCCTTTTCCTTTTTTCTGATATTGAAATATAAGCTCAGCATCTGGATCAATGGTCACGCCTTATTTATTCATTTTTGTGTATAATTATACTATTTTATATTATACTATTCTATTTTAATGATTAGTGGGCTTTTTCTATGATGAATAAAATTATTGGGGCTTTTTGTTTCCAAGGCAGAATTGAAAAAAAAGTGATAAGATCTAAGAATACCTTCTGTAGGTTTTCTGAAAATATCTTTGGGGTCAATCCAGTAATGACATTTGTCCTTCTTTCTTGGAGAAAATCATGACATCAGGGAGATGATGCCATAACATGCACATGATTTGGATTTAAGTGAGGGGTTGCTGTGCTAAGTCACCAGTCTCACTTTCTCATACAGAGTCATCTGATCAGATATAAATCAGGACCACTGGAGACTCCCTTGATGTGAGGCAATCAGGGTTAAGTGTCTTGCCTAAGATCACACAGTTAATAAATGTCAAGAGACTGAGGTTGGATTTGAACACCCGTCTTCCTGACTCCAAGGCTAGTGCTCTATCTACAGTGCCATGTAACTGGATGGCACAGGGGACAGAACATTGGCATTAGAGTCAGGAGGATGGGAGTTTCAATCCATTCAGTTCATTAGGTTACAGATAAGTTTTTCTTTCTGTTTCCACATCATTTTGATTTCTTCATTGCAAGGTACAAAACATTAGTATTTATGAAAACTTTAAAAGACATGATCAAGTGACCATAATTCTGTATGACAGAGATGCTAACCCTTCATGAAGTGACAAATGGCAAATTCCAGTATAAAAGACTTTCACTCCATGTAATTAAAGAGATTATACATACATAGTACACAGCTTTTAAAACCATTGTTTTTTTTAAGTTTTTATGAGTTGATGTTATATTTGATCAATTATGAGCAACAATTTTATCTGTGACAACATTGGCACCAGTAATTTGCTTGATAATTTATCAAAGATATTTGTAGTAATGGGATTTGTCATCTGTTGGAGTGGAAAGCAACTTTATTGTAAGTAATTTTTGACAAGTTTTTACAACAATCATTTTTTGTAGAATTTTTCCATTTTCTTGCTAAACCCTCTCCAATCAATAAATCTTTGTTCCCCAGTGATGAACTTTTTGCAATTTCTGGTAGCAATGGCCTGGTCTTAGATCATTATCATGAAATCTTCTGTTTCTGTGAATAAATCCAATTATCTCAACCATTTTCTCTATGCCCCTTGTTGCTATATTATTAATTGACTTTGTGTGGATTTGCCCATGGAGGGACTTTTGCCATTCTGGCATCTTAGTAATCTCATAGGCACCAAATAGAGGCAATCCAACTAACTATAAGTTACATTAAATTCTGCAGCATGCACTGATTGCCAACTTTTAAATATTGCTTTGTGCAATTGGGTCTACTTGTTCCATAATTATCTCTGTAGGTTTTTAACCTGCTTAATATGCAACCTGCTTATCTATCAATCTTCTTCCTTTTTGATAAGTAAGCATTAATTTTGCATTATTTGCCATGGGTTGAGGATCCTGTGTTTAATTAATTAACATGAGTGGAGTTTTGTTTGGTACTTTCTAATCTATTATTAGAAATAAATTCATACTCTGCTACTGACTAGTCATTTGATCTTTGACAAGTTACTAAGTGAATAAATTTCTCTGAATTTCAGTTTCCTTATCTGCCACATGTAGATAATATTTTCTATTTCTATGAATTCTGAGGATAAAATCATGTACAGATTGATTTATAACTAGAAAATGCTACATGGGTATGTTTGAGGGATAGGTAGGGAAGTATGCATATACTCTCATGCATACTTTGAATTCTAAAAAAATTATTGATGCCTTATTATTTATGTCATAATCATTTCCCCATATTCCCCTTCTCTCACAATTTTTCTTTTGTGGAATAAAGAAAAAGAACCCAGTTCACAAAGCAGACATGTTTGATAGTGTATGTAGCATTTTGTACCTATAATCTCCCATCCCACTACCAAAATGAGAGAAGTATGTTTCCTCACCCATCCTTTGGGATTCATATTGTTCATTGCAATTAATGTGAATGCAATAACATTTTAGGACTTTTTATCATTTATGATAGCCAAAGCAAAAATTATGTTTAATTTGGGGACTCAATTTATTTTTAATGGTTAACTAGATTACCATTCTCTTTTTCTCTCAGCTACCAAATCTAAACAGTTAATGTCATGGGGATACATTAAAAATATCACTGGTTCTTGACTCAAAGATCCTGGGCAAGTCATTTAACCTTCATGGGTCTTGGTTTCCTTATTTGCAAATTAGAAGCATTTATACTAGATGACTTATAAGGTCACTTCCAGTTTCAGATCTGTTATCCTTTGATTCTATGTAAACTGCTTCTATGTAAGAATTGAATTTTAGACACTATATCTAGGTATCTTAGTGCTGGTTTCCTTTGTTAATCTTATCTCCTTTTCTCTTTTCCCCCTCAGTTTCTGTATTGTTGTTCTTGTCTCGGATTTAGATTTTGAACAGAACAGGTGTTTTTTTAAGGAACTATGAATCCCATAACTGATTACTACTATTTCCCATAACTATATGTTATTAGAAAAAGAATGACATTTTCTTCTGCCTAGTGAAAAAAGGAAGACAACATTTTTTCAGCAGCTTATTCCATTTGTACTAGCATATTGAACAAACTGAGGAAATACTGCTTTGTCTGGTGCTTTAAGTAACAAAATAAACCAATACTTCCTATGAGGGAAAGGATGATATGCACAATATCTAATAGATACAAACTAGTGACTAGAAGACAACCAGGGTCCAGAGAGGCTAGAAGGCTACAGGAATAAGACTAAGCTGTAAGATCATATTAAAAGTAGTATTGATAAATGAAAGATGAATATGCCTTAAAGCCATAATCTTTGGTGTAGCATTGATCTTCAGAAAGCTCTACACGGTTGTACCTTTCTACTTACTGAAAAGCTTATTTATAGTACCCTATAGATAGAGATGTTCCATGGAGGCAGCATAGCCTGTTGAGTGCTTGGTCTCTCTCTTGGCTTTAATATCTCCTAACACCTTGCATCTAAAGTCTTTTGATTAACCACCATTTATAAATCCTGGGTTTGGGCTAAAATGCTCATCTTATGCTCAGAAGGAGTAAATTATAGAAGAAGTAAATAAGGTGAGTGTTTATTTATACTGATGACTTCTTATCTCTCCCCATGGGAAAGCTATACAAGATTAAAGATGATAAGGAGCCCTTCAGAAGTAAGTATACTTTCTCTCACTGACCCTTCTTGCAGAAAGCCTAAGCAGCAGGAAATGGGGCTAGCAGGATGCATCCAGTGCAGAGAAGGAAGGGGAATTAATTAATGTAAATACATTTTTTTAAAAAAATCTCTCTTTGAGATTTGTAACTTTGGGGGCTGAGGAGGGAATGGTGGGTAAAAATATTGGGTGTATAATGCAGAAAATGTGTTTACACACACACACAAACACACAAACACACAAACACACAAACACAGCAAATACCAATCCAATATAAAAATAACTGCCAGATGGAACATGCAAACCTTATCCCTCTTGCAAGATGACTTGGCATTACTTAGCTATCAGTAGAGAATGGATCATATCTATTTCACACAACTAACAAATGAGCCAAAAAGTATTGTATAAAATACTTTTTATGGACATTATTGTTAACTCAAATTTCTACTTCCCTTTAGGGCTAACAATGCATTCTCTTACCAACAATCCAGTAAGGTGGGTAGTACAAATATTATTAGTCGCATTTCATAAAGGAGGAAACAAGTTACTGAAAAGTTACAGAGCCACAGGTAGCAGAGCTGAGACTCAAACCCAAGTTTTTTTTCAAATCGAGTCTACTGCTCTTTTCCCACCACGGGTCTCTGTGGGTATCTCGGAGTTAATGCAGGTGCTTTAATATAAGTTAGGAAATGGACATCGAGCAGGGAAGGTCAGAATGCCTGAGTCTTCCATTGCTTATCCCATTCATTAATTGGGTAATATTAGAAGAGCTATTTCCCTTCTTCTCTATGTCTTAGTTTCCTAATGTGAGTAGATAAACTCTTAAGGTCTCTTTTAGTTCTAAATTACCATGAGTATGTGAAAGGGAAAACAATATCAGACTCAACTCAAAACCACCTTCTAAAGGAGATTTTACTAATCTAATTTATGGCTAATGCCTTCCTCTTTCAGATTAAACTTCATCAACTCTTTTGTATTTATTTATCCACCAGTTATTTCCCTTAATTGAATGAATGTTTCTTTAGGGTAAGAATTGTTTGGGTTTTGGTTTGCTTGTTTTTTGTCTTCCTCTGTATCCTTACCTCTCAGGGAAGCACCTGGAACATCGTGATATCTTAAACATATTAGTTGTGTGACCCTGGATAAATTATTTCTCTTTGACTCAGTTATCACATCTATAAAGTGAAGTTTTAAGGATCAAATGTTTTACTATATGTATATATATATATATATATATATACACATATATATATATATATATATATACACATAGCTCCTTGTAAAACTAAAACTACTATATAAATGTTAGCTATCATTATTTTTTGATGATGATGATAAATTGTGATTAACTTATTTTGGACTTAGATTTAATTTTCAAATATCCACTGAAAGAATAATAGGAATGCTGCTCATATCATTTTGGCTAAAAAGAGGATTCCTCAGTAGGTATTTGAAACTTCACATTCTAAATAACATCCCTGCCCTAGGAGGGGGTCACATATTACATATGGTACATATCCCTCCTCCCACCACAAACACTTTTCCAACTTGAAATCCAGCTGGCCCATTTGACCCCCAGAAACTTGACTATCATTTATTGTCAGATATCACTGGGAGAAGCTGTGGTTTTCAAGCTCTTTTATTCACAAATGCACATTGATCTGCTCCCCATTGGATCTTGGCAAATAATTTCAATTAGTTTTTTAAGGGTATTTGCTAAGGTGGAATAGTAATAACAATTGGTAAAAGAAAAAATCCCTTTCCTCTCCCATCCTCCCCTTCTCTAAAAAAAAAAAAGATCAGAACACACACTTCCTTTGCATATACACAAGATCCCTATGCATAGTGGACTCAAACTTAAAGTAAAAAAGTAATAAGGAATAGGGAATGTGTGAGACCAAAGGGTGCTTCACAAGACTTGACACTATGGAATCCTCATGAAATTCCTTAGTGGAACTACATCTCTTCTGAGTTCTGTGCCCTTACAGAGTCCCAAAGCTGCCTTTCTAGAGTTCATAGCAGTCATTTCTCCACATGGAGAGGGTAAGAAAGGTATTCCCACACTCCCTAAAATTTGCCTCTTTTTCCTGCCCTTCTATGGTTCAGTGGAAAAGACTCAAGTTCAAATATAACTGCAGGTGTTATTGCCTGTGATCTCTGGGTAAGTCATTTTACCTCACGGTGACTCAGTTTCTTCATCTTTAAAATGTGGCTAAGAATAACATCTACCTCTTGAGGCTGTTGGTAGTTTGTAAATTGATTTATAACCCTTAAAGCAGTGTATAAAGCCTAGTTATTGTTTATATGTTTTCTTTTTTACTTGTTCCCTTTGTCTGCTCTGGGTTAGAAGTGATGTTTTCTCTTAGTCACTTCTCACTGATAACTGATAATGTGTATTCTCCAAAATCATTTCATACCACCCCCCCATTAAATTGTAAGCTCCAGGGGCTTAGGACAATATTTTTTTTCTCTGTATCCCCAAAGAATAGCAGGTAATTGACACATCACAAATGTCTACTTAACTACACATAACATACTCAATAGAGCACTGAACTTAGCATCAAGAATACTTGACTTTCAATCCTGATACAATCCTGATGCTGAACAAGTCACTTACCCTTGTAATCCTCAATCTCCCCATTTTTAAAATGGACAAGATAGACTCCAAGGTCTTTTAGATCTCCTATGTGAGCCTAAGAATTCATCCCAGGATGAATTCTTTCATTAGCAGTCTGATTCTCTTCCTGTGGCTACATCCAAAACAACCTTATTCATTGAAATCTAAATCCTCCTGACCAACTGATAAAATCTTTTTCAGCCTCCCAGAGTTTCATAGAAATTATCTATTTCTAGTCACTTCCTATTTTAGCCTATTCTTTTCCTGAAACTATTTTTTCTTGGGTTCCCTTCCTCCTCCCATAAGGTTCCTTTTATCCATTAAATCACCTTTTTATGCATTTAAAATAAGGACAATTTGGGATTAAAAGAACAGCAGATGGGTCTGGGGTCATTATTCCACACACTTACAATTACCTGTGATTCTACATATATCCCAAACCTGCAAGAAAATTCCTCTATTGGGGCTAGCATTTCAGATATAAAACTTTGTTTGTATATTGATATTTGGTTTACAAAGACTTTCTTTGAGGATAGAAAATAGACTATTCAAGAAGCTGAGGGTTGATAAAGAAAAAGAAAAATATAGAAGGACTATCTGTTGTAGAGGACAGGTTCATGTATCCCAGATTCTGAACTATAGGACATAAATGATTTTCCAGGGGATTTGTATCTGATTATTTATTCCTTTAAAGCAGACTTTATACTGAGCTTTAAAGTAGATTTACGTATTTAGAGTTGAAGGGACCTCAGAGGCTGTCTAATGCAAAACCCTCTTTTTACAGATAAGGAAACTGAGCCAACTCAGAGAGGTAAAATATCTTGCCCAAAGTGGCATAGATAATAAGAAATAGAAAAAGATTTAAACTCAAGTCTCTACCTACAAATCTATACTATAACTCTACTTCTTAGTTTTCCCTTGGTATTGATGTCTTTTCCCCAGAAGACATTGAGGTGATAAAGCAGAAATAAGGAAGGGTTTTTTTTTGTTTTGAATTTTCTTTTCCCTATGAAGAGATATTGACCCACTTGCAAACGAACAAAAATGAGTATGGGAGAATAATTTATCTTTGAGAGAAAGGAAATATAACACATTCACTTATCTGGCTTTAAAATTGAGAATGGCATAAAATTCTACTTACCATATATAAAACCAATTATATGTATATGTGCCTTTATATAACTTGTGCTCAATTAAGTGAGGGAGCTTAAAAAGGCAAAGAAGAAAATAGAGTGAGACAAAAGCAAAACAGACAAAAAGATGGAGATAGTGAGAAATATGTATAGTAAAATAGAAATGTACACAGATTTCCCTCTCCCCTTATATGACTTTTATACATATGATATATAATAATTATAATCTGTATATGACACTTGCATGGAGAATCAAATATTCAGTGTGAAGAGTCATACCCTTTTTGTGGTCTTTAGTAAACTGGCAAAAAGGACATTTAAAGCCATGGTAATTCATTCATTCTACAATCACTGATGAAGTAATTGATATATAAAATTCAGGTATGGTGCAAAGATAAAGGAGGACAGGAACACTGCCCTTATAGAGTATAACTTGATATTATTATGATCTTTCAATATTCACCCTTTCTGTTCAGATAAAAAATAAAGATTATGTCATATTTATGAGTAACTTTAAGGAGGAAATTTATTTCTTAGAGTAGTTTTTGTTTGATTAAGTCCTGGAATTTTTTGCTTCTTTCTCTACTTAATAAGGAAGTTCTTGAATTGATTACACTGGTAATAGAACTGGTAAATCTGAATTGAAGAATTTTTAGTCTTACTAAATTCATCATAATCAAAGTACTATTTCAATGAGACATGGAAATAGCCTTCATATGTAGGACCTGATGTCATAATGGTATTTATTGCAGAATCATAAAATTTTGTTATAGTAACTAGGTGGCACAGTAGGTAAGAGTGCTGGGCTTAGAGTCAGGAACTCCTAACTGACAGCACAAGTTGATTAATTTCTTTCTGCCTCAGTTTACACATTTTCAAATTGATAATTTATAACTGGGGGGCAATACTAGCATGTAACTCAGAGTTACTGTGAAGACAAAATGAAATAATATTTGTAAAATGCTTTGATGCAACAAAATACTATATTTTGTTGTTCGACAATTTCAGTTGTGAACCCAAGTGGAGTTTTCTTATCAAAGATACTGGAATGGTTTACCATAACCTTCTCCAGCTCATTTACATATGAAAAACTGAGGCAGGCAGAGTAAGGTGACTTGCTTAGGGTCACATAGTAAGTATTTGAGGTTAGATTTGAACTCAGGAAGATGAGTCTTTTTGACTTCAGGTGAAGAACTCTATCCACTGTGACACTTAGCTGCCCCAAGACACTTAAATGAATGCTAGTTATTATATTAATTCAATAGTTAAAAAGAATGTCCATTGTCATCATCTCCAGACCCTACAAAAAACAAAAGGAATCCCTACTTTAACATATCAACTTTGACATATCCAGCATATTTAACTCTTTGATACCCCTTAAAATAGGTAAACCCATTGCACCCTGAGCCTATTTATTGAAGGAATTAATTATTCCTAATATTAAAATAGACACACAAAATAACCTACAGGTCTTATTATAAGCAAGAGTGAAAAATAAGACAGTTATCTGGAAAATCAAGGTTTTTGGACAATCTTGACCCACTGGGGAAATTTTAGCATCCTAAGTAGACTATTAAGTCCTTCAAGGGTCTCTGGAATGTCAAGTCTGTAAATAATTTCTGTTTTGTTTGTAAAACACAAGTACAGTAAAGAGCTCAGCAGGTTTTTACTCTCCAAATTACATTCCCCATACTTATTTCCTAAAAGAATTTAACAATTTTATTCTCCATGTTTGCAACTGCTTTTAAACAGGCATTATTTAGCTCATCACTAAAGATGACAGATCAGCATTTGATCATCATCAATAAATATTTATTGGGCACCTCCCATATACAATGAGGGCTGGATAATGGGTGATATGTAGTCTGATACAAACAAAAGTGGAATTTCTTTTGACATCAGGCAGCTGTGTGAGTTTGATAGCTATGTTTGCTTTTGCAACTCAATATTCATCATCCTTTTTCCTCTGACTTGAATCTCTCTTAGAATGGTCCCATTATTGCTCTATGATATATTCTAAATATTTGATGATTTAGACATTTGATAACATGGTAGTGGTAAATTATTTTCAACATATTGTGTGTCTTTGAAGGAAGCTATATTAAAGGTAAGACTACTTTCCCTTGATAATGTGTGTGAAAGAGACAGAGTCAGAGAGAGACAGACAGATTGTGAGACACACACACACACACAGAGAGAGAGAGAGAGAGAGAGAGAGAGAGAGAGAGAGAGAGAGAGAGTAATGCTTTCCCCTGCATCTTAATTCATGGATATGTCATCACATCATGGATTTAGCACTTGAAGGGAACTTAGAGGCCAAATGATTCAATCTCTTCATTTTACAGAAAAGAAAAACTGAGACTCTGACAAGTTAAGTGTTTTGCACAAGGTCACATAGGCAAAACCAGTATTCAGACTGAAGTCCCCAAATTTAGTGCTCTTTCTAGTAGATTGTATGTATGTGTGTGGGTATGTGTGTGTGTGTGTGTGTGTGTGTGTGTGTGTGTAATTTTTGCACACCTTAAGATAAAATATGAAATAAATTACTGTTTCTCTTCAAATTCAAGCCAATGGAAAATTTAAAAAATTTTCTTTTTTGGGGGGCATCTTTATTTTTCATCCTCACTCTTCACCCAGAGGAGATAGTCTATTTTCAGAAAAATGGAAAACACTAGTAGTAAAATTGAAATGGATAGCATCACTGCATGATGTCAAATATTCTTTGATGATAGAAATCCATCTATTTGTGCTGGAAGATGGCAATCTGTTTTGCCTTATATTTGGAAGTAAAATGTCCATTCTCTGAAGATTTTCCAGTTATTTATTACTTGTCAGGGGTCTCTGACATTCTAGAGAACCTAAGTTTCTTACTAATCATCTCTGGTGTTCTTCTGCTGCCAGACTCCAACTTAAGAGCCAGGAGAAGAAGTAGAAACCTGCCCCTCAAGTTGAAACCTGGCACCAAACTAAGAGGGCCATTAAATGCATATAGGTGGCCAAGGAGCACTGAGTCCAAAGGCAGCTAGCTGAATCCAGAATAGGAAAGTTAATTACTAACATTGCCAGTTGAGAGAATTTACTATACAGAGTTTTGGCCTGGTTAGAAGAACCTAAGGGACAAGTTCATTTTTTAAAAAAAGGAGGAACATTTTCTTGCATCTTCAGTGCATTGAGGGGGAGGCATTCCATTCTGAGTTGGCAGTGCTTGTTTTTATCTGGAGCTGTGGCAGGTTGGCAATTTGAATAGGAAATTGTGCTTCTCCATTATAATGTCTTTCATAATGAGAAACTTCTGGTGACATATGTTTATTAATCTTAGTTAAGAGACACCTGCCCAGATGGTCCTATACCTGGGAAACATTTGGAGTCATCAATCCTTCCCTAATCAGCACACTTCCCTTCACTCTGGGTATGACATCAATTTGGTGGGAAGACCAAGAGTGCTGCCACTCCACACTGCTTTGCCCAAGCTGAATTGAGCCAGGGTGAAATGTCAAAGGGAAATGAAACAAATTGCTTAGTCTTGGAATATGATCAAAGGAGAGTCATGAGCTTGTCCTGTATCCGACATACCTTGGTAGTCACCGACCTTTAGTTGAAAGGATTTATTTCACATTATTCTTTGCATTACAGACTAAAAGACATAGTAATGAGGTGCTCTTTCCACATCTTCCTACTCAGAGAGGCTATATAGAAAAGTACAGCTGCACCCAGCAGGATGTTAATCACCACTTACTGACAGTCAGGACTGACACAGGCAATAGGAGAGTGTTGTAATTTCCTACTGGATAGGCTCTTCTCACCATTCCAACTTCCATTAATAGCACAACACTAGATACTCTGGGGTATTTGTTTCTTACCATTGAGGTTGGATTTATGTAAACAAAAACATTATTCTGGCACAAAATTAGCAAAGGTATTAAGTTGATGAATGTGATGGTGATAAGGCCTGATGGTTGGAAAACAAAGGATAAGTAGCAATCGTCTGTGAAATATAGAACACCCCCCCACTGTTATTAGAAACACAAAGTCAGTGAATTGTGGGCTGCTAATGGTAACATGATATTTCCCTTCATTCCATTAAATTGAAAGGGAATTTACTGTCTTTTCACCTCATGCTTCCTTTAGGCCTTGGGGCCAACAAGTTGTAAACTCCATTTGTTTATTTGTTTGTTTTTAATTTATTGTTTGTTTTCCACAACTCTCATTACAACAGCACATATTTGGCACATAATTAAATCTTCAGTACCATGAGATCACAACCACACTTTGTCATCGGAGAGGTCTTTAAAATCTGCTCTACACCTTAGCAAGCAGAATTGTTGGGACAATAGCAAAGACTACATAAATCTGAATCCATGTAATCCATTCTAAGAAGGTTGGAGTCTTAGGAATTTATTTCTACTGGGGTGCTCAGGGACTGGCGTGGTTGTTTCAAATAATCCTTTGTGAGGCAATAAGGGGACTATTATGTCTCTGAAAATTATCTCTTTCATAAAACATTGTTAAAAGATGATAACACATTTCATTTCTATTTTGTCTTTGTAATTCAAATATTTTTTCTCTTGTTAAATAGTCAATGACAGATCACAAGAGAGTGGAATGGCTGAGGGAATGCAGGGTTCTACCATACTCCTAATTTTCTTTTGTTTCTGGATAATTAAAAACAAACAAAATTCATCCAATTGATCGAATCAACAAGCATTTATTAATGTGTACCAAATGTACCAGGCATTGTGCTGTGGAAATAAACACAAAAAATGAAATCACACCTACAACTTGACTTCTATTCATTCAACAAATGGCAGCATGCTGCATGATCTTCCCATTGTGATTATGATAAGGTAACAGTGTCACAAGGCTCCAGGCTACAATTAGCCTGTAGAACATCCAGCATAGGAAGGAGTTCACTCAGGACAATTGTTGGTCCTTTTTTTACTAAGCCCTGTTCCCAAATGTAAAAAGCAAAACTTTGGATATAATTTGAATATGAAATTAGAAAAGAAGTGTACCATAAGTTCATTTTTCTGCATTTCAAAAATTCAACTATGCATGTTACTATGTGAGATAATGTATAATTTAAAAGCTAGTTTCAGTTTCAAGAAACTGTTAGATTGCAATCTAACATATAGACATGGTTATATAATATACATTTCTTTCTAGCATTCCAGGGATCTTCAAGTACTTTGGTGTAAACTTGATTATTTTTGGACATCAAAAAAAAAATGTCCGAGGATCATCAAATGTTAGATAAGTAGAAGTTCACTTTTTATTGAACTATAAACTAAAAAAAAAAGAGTTAATTTTTTTTTTCCTTTCTCTAACTATAGATACAATCCAAGCTTAAGGTCTTGTTTCCTCTGAACTAGACTATTATTATAGCCTTCTAATTTGTCTCTCTGTTTCCAATTTCTTCCCACATCAATCCATATTCCACACAGTTTCCAAAGCACAAATCTGACATGTCACTACAGTGTTTGATCAAACTCTTTATTGGCTCCTTTAGACAAAACCACAGTTTTAGGCCTTTAGGATGAAAACATTCAAGAAGACTTTCAATAACCTGGTTCCCATTTTCCCCACCAAATTAGAAGACAAACTGAAACTTAAATAGCATCTCTATTTGCATTCATCAACTCTGTCCCACTAAAAAATCCCCTTCATCCTACTAACCCCACCTTCACATCATTCAATCTTTAGGAAAATGTATCTTCCTTCAAGGTTCAGCTCATATGCCAACTTATTTGCGAAGTCTAGCTGACACCCTCCTCCAACCTCAAGTGTTAGTATTTCCTCCTTCTTCAAATTGCTTTGCAAATGTAATATCCCAATTCCTACTCCAGTACAATGTAAGCTATTTGAGAAAAAGCAAGTTCCCTTTCTGTTTTTGCCTAGAACATAATAGGTATTTTAGTATCAGTTAAATTCAGTTGAATTGGTGGGTACCTCAGAGGTCATCTAGTGTCTATGTTTCTCTCAGAGCATAAACAGCATTTGCAGTATCCATGAAAAGTGACCCAAATTTAATGAATTCCATTGATTATAATGATTTATATGAAGTATATGCCTTAATGTTTCTTGTGTATATGTATAATGTCATATAGATAAGTCATTATTGATATATGCATATGCATCCCCTCCCTTTTTCACATTCTTTTCGGAATTATTGAATTGAATTCTTGAATTCTAATATTGGAACTGAAAAGGTTCTGAAAGAAATCAAATAGCAACATAGCAAATTGTAGCCAATATGTTCACTGTAAAAAAGAAAAAGGAAAGGGAAAGAAAGAAAAGAAGAAAGAGAAAAAAAGGAAGAGAAAGAAAGAAAGAAAGAAAGAAAGAAAGAAAGAAAGAAAGAAAGATGAACAACTGAGTTGTCTTCACAGTTTTTGATTTGATGTGTACAAGGTCATCAGATGAAATATGAAGTGGAGATGGGCTTTCAAACTGGCTGCGTATTCCAGTTGAGTGATAATACAGAGAAAATCAGCCATGAATATTAAGTTTCTTTCAAACATTTTCTCCACAGTAGGAAGCAGAATATACATTGTAGCAATGTCTATTCCAACTGATCAATTTCTTATTTATACTTTTGGAAAAGCTAATAGATATGTTTTCTCCTAAATGTCATGAGTCCCATTTTGTGATATCAGGGGCATTTTTAGCTTGGCTTCAAAAACTATTTTTCTCCTGAAAGAGTTTTCTACATCAACATACCCCAGTAATTGTCTCAGTACTACTACTCTTTATCAGTTCTCAAATGCTCTCTATTTTATATCCCCACATCCCAACTTCCACTTTTTAATTGGCTAGTGACAATACAATAGAACTTGACTAGCTTGGAGCAAGTATATCAAAGTTAGTCTCATTATTTGACCAGGAGTATTTGTGCAATGTCACTTGCTGAAATCACACTTTTTAGAAGTCTTTCTATAGGTCATACCGTCTTTAAGCTACTATTATTTATATAGTTAGGCTTATGAACTTAACTTATTTCTAGCTTGTCACTGATAGTCCTTTGCTTTAGCATTGTTGTTTTTTAGCACTGTTTCCTTGTGATAATTTGGACTACAAATTGCAGATAATCTCAATCCCAGAATAAGCAAAATTGTTAATACATTGACCCAAAGGGCAGTCAAAAGATCCACCTTTAAGAATTAGTAGGCTGCAGCCTATTACCAACAATGACATGTATGTGAGATGTTTAAGAAACATTAGGGGCATAAAGATCAGAGAAAAGATTATACTGGTATAATATCAGAAATAAGGACTAACAGACAGATATCCTGAATGCTATGTAATCTATCCATAATGTAGTAAAAGACCCAAAGAGAAACCTTTAACTGTGATGACAACACAATACATTTTATACCCTTCCTTCCTTCCTTCCTTCCTTCCTTCCTTCCTTCCTTCCTTCCTTCCTTCCTTCCTTCTTTCTTTCTTTTCTTTTCTTTCTTTCTTTGCTTTTTTTTAACAGGAAACATATTGACTGCAACTTGCTACACTGTTTCTTGATTTAGATTTAAATTTGAATTGGTAATATTAATAACAATTAATAATAATAATAATGATATACTAAAGCTAGCCTTTATGTGGTGATTTATGATTTGCAAACTATTTTCTGAATATTATCTCATTTTATTCCCACATCTATGGGTTATAAGGTATGATTGTTACCACATTTTTTTTTCAGTGAGGAAAACAGGACAAGTAAAAGCTAAGGAATTTGCCTAAGGTCACACAGATAGTAATTTTCTGAGTTCAGATTTGAACTTATGTTCTCTGAAACTAGGTCCAGCATTCCATTCAATGTATAACCTAGAAGCTTCTATGTTGGATCTCTGGAAAGACATGGATAAGAATTCCATAGGATGAGAAGGTATGGATAAGTTGTGATCTGCACCTCAATGAGATTCATCTAAATATTTCTGGTCTAGTTCCCAGGCAAGGTGAAATGAGTTTCAAATTGAAAACCTTTTGATTTTAGATCAAATTCCATTAAGAAAAAAATACATTTACTTTACAACTATACCAACAATAACCCTAACTATAAGAGTAAATGTTGCTTAATAAACCTCAATAAAGAGCATGGATAAATACTCCATAATGCTACTATGGGTTAGAAGAACGTAGATCCATAAAAGTGGGGCTAAAGATCCATCACCATCTCTCTTATTATTCTAGCAAAGAACTTAAAGTCCTTGGAAGGAAAGAAAACAATGCAAGCAAAAAATTTGTGTCATTAAAAACACTATTTTTTTTCATTATTTTAATAGGTCTCAGGAGCATTCTCTCTGGGATCTTTCAGAATAATTAACATACACATCTTTCAAGCAGTGCTCCTCACTGCTACAATCTAGCTACCACTGTTTGAGCTTTTAATTTGTACAAATGGGTTATTTATCAATGAAGTCTTTCCATTTGATTTGGTAGAGCTCCTTATTTGGAAAGACATGGATAAGAGAAGCTTTACATCTAAACATTTTAAATTTCATCATATTTTTTTACTCATTGACAGTAATAAACTGGTCTTGGCAAAAATTCCTACACAAATAAAACATTTTAAATGAACCAAAATGTTATTTCTTTTGACTTTCAGGGTGTTAAAGCAAAAGCTCTGCGGGTCACTAAACACCTGGTTTTATAAAACAAGAGGGCAGAGGAGGATGGAGATTTTAAACAAATCAATGATTTTAAAAGCAAATGAAGGTTATGTTTTATCTTTTTTTCAATTAGATCACAAAATAGAATGCTAATATTTTAAACCTATACAGTATCTAAGAATTCATGTAGTCAAGTCATTTCTTGTTTTTAAAAACCAAGATGAGGTTCTAAGGTCCAGACTTACCTAATGTCACATGTGTTTAAATGATTAGAACTTGGATTTAAATCCAATATCTTGGACTCCAAACCACTGTACTTTCATTGGTATTTATGCAGCCTTTATTAGACACTTGGATTTTAAAATTTGAATAAGCTATGAATCATTATCTATGAAATATTGTTATTATTATAATTATGATAATCCATTTTAAGTTACTGATGATTTCTTTTTTTTTAGGTATTTTAAAATATTTATTTATTTGAGGCAATGGGGTTAAATGACTTGCCCAAGGTTACATGGCTAGGAAATTATTAAGTGTCTGAGGCCAGATTTGAACTCAGGTACTCCTGACTCCAAGGCTGGTGCTCTATCCACTGCACTACCAAGCTGCCACCATTAATGATTTCTTTTTTTTTTAGGTTTTTGCAAGACAATGGGGTTAAGGTGGCTTGCCCAAGGCCACACGGCTAGGCAATTATTAAGTGTCTGAGACCCGAATTGAACCCAGGTACTCCTGACTCTAGGGCCGGTGCTTTATCCACTGCCCCACCTAGCCACCCCCCCATTAATGATTTCTTAAACCATCACCATTTCTTTGGACAGTGCATATAACATCATTTAAAGCTATCAAGTTGTAACAAATTTATGAAATGTCAAAAGGTAAGACTAGTTGTGGCTGAAAATTATGTATGTGACTGTAAGAAGTTGAGTGTAGCACATGTTATGAACACCTTTCTCTACCTCAGTCTCTGGATCTTTTCTCAGTATTGAACCATTTAATGATCTTCAGGCCCATGACCTTGGCTCACTCAATTTAGTTAATTTGAGTTTCTTAGCAAGTACTGTTTGTGATCAAGAAAAGACTTCTTTCTGTCTTTTAAGTTTCATTTTCATTTTCCTTATATCTATTTCCTCATCACATTTTCTGTATATTTATTGTAGCCCCAACTCTACATATCTCCCTTGCTTCTAGCCTCACTCTGACTGGGAAAATTTTACCTTAAATTTTCCTTTAAATTGAATCATACCAAGTCCTCTATCCAACCTATGGTGTTTACCATCATTACCTCTACCCTGGTGGGTGTGTAAGAGGCTCTCCTTGCTAGAAAGTTATTTTTATGATTCCCCCCAATTGCCTCCCTTTTACCTCTAATCAGTTGTCTTGATTCTACTTCCTATAATTATACAGGTTGAGTTATATGATAGATAGCTGTCTTTTCCTTTTTGGGGTAATCATTGCTTGTAATGTGAGGAGAGTGAATCATATGGCCTCTGAAACCCCTTCAATCTATTGTTCTATGATCCTATCAGCAATGGTAATAGTAGTAATTATAAAGATTTCTTTTAATAATTAAATGTTTTAAAGTTTTGCAAGACACTTTCTCAAAATTCTGTGATGAAGATTGTTGGTAATAGGCTGCATTAGGTTCTGGCAACAGGATTCCTTATAGTTATTAGCATTTGCTGCCATTATTACTACTTCTTTAGGTCTAGATTTATAATCTATAGAAAGAATGGGCATTTCTTACTTTAATTTTCTTCTTTTGATGGGCATCATGACATAGTGGACAGCTATGGCTTGACTTGAAGTCAAGAAGATCTGAGAACCTTGGAAACTCTAAGTAAAGACATGACTGAAACAGAGATATAAAAGATCATACAGAAGCCATCTTCTACCACATAAAATCTAGCAAAAACCTGAAAAAGATGACAGAAATTTCAATGCCAATGTAAACCGAAAAAGAAATCAAATCATCTTCTTTCAGCAGAGAACTGTATATGGACCAGTTAGGGTTTAGATAGGAGACATGCTAGGACAGCTAACACAAGACTGTTCAACCATATGCAAAACAGATTAAGTTCTGACCAAACAGTTCACAAACCATTGAAATCCCCAATAATTGGATAGAAAAGATAGATTCTGACCAACAGTCTATCAAGCATGGCAGCAAGGGACAGAACCAGCTTCCACTGATCACTGCCTAGAGATACTGGATTCAGTTGTGCATGCTTCAGAACTCAGAGAAAGGTAGGAGGAAATGCCAAGGTGGAATTTTGCCTTCATCTAAACTAGACAATGAATGGTTGAACACACATAAATATACACAAATGCATAAATAAGTTTTATGTAAAAATGTATGAAATTCAAGATTAGGAAAAGGGAGGGAGACAAAACAGAAGAATCATGAAGGAAAGACACAAGCAAGATAAACCAGTTTCAGAGGGTTGATCCTAAAAGGGTGATTAACAAGAAAAGAAAAGATGAAAAACAGATTGGTAATAGGCATGGTAAATAAAGGAAGGGCAGAAGAATAAGAATAGACTACTAGTGTTGATCAATTCCTTCTCTTTATCTGACCTATTTTTTGGTAAAAAAATAAAGTGGAGTGGAAAGAAAAGAGGAAAAAATAGAAGTCATAGTAGAAGGGGATATACAATTAGCAATGACAAGAGTGAAAATGAATGGGATTAAATCTCCCAGAAAATGGAGGAAGAAAATAGACTCTAATAATATCTTATTTATGAAACAAATCAGAAACATGAACATTTAAATAGTCGTTCAAGCAAAATTTATTATGATTCATGCAAAAAAAGCAGGGAGAGCAATAATGATCTCAGACAAAACAGCAGCAAAAGCATAAATGTTTGAGAGACAAGTATAAGGAACTATATTATACTGAAAGGTACCATAGATTATGATATTAATATGTATGCTCAAAATGGAATGGCCTTTGAGTAACTAACTAAATTAAAATAGAAAAGCATAATATTTTGTGAACTTCCTTTTAAAACTCAGAAAATATAACAAAAAAGATAAATAAGAATGAAGTTAAAGAACTGAACAGAATTTTGAAAAAGCTAAATATATTGAATTTCTGGAGACAAGCAAATTGGAATAAAAGGGATATACCTATCTCTCAACTATGCTTTTCCCCTTAATAAAAACTGATTATACTTTAGGATATAAAAGGCTCATAAAAATACAAAAAAGAAGAAACATTGGATTTACTTTTTATTGACCACAACATATAAATAGTATAATTAATGATTAAGAACATGTGAAGAAAGTATTGGTGAAAGAGAAAATTCAAAGGTTTCAATCTGGCATGTACCTAAAAATAGAGGAACAATAATTGAAAAAAAAGATTGCTAATAATTAGTTATAAAATATTTATGCTTTTATTTATATTTTACAATAAATTGTTCACTGCTTAATATGTTAAATAATATCTATAGAAATCAAGACCTGGCACTGTCTATTATAGAGAAATATCAAAAGCTTTTATTCAAGAATAAAGTAAGGAGATTCACTGTCAACATTATTCACTAATATATTTTGACATAATCTATAACAATAAGAAAAAACTGAAAGACTGGCAAAGATTAAGCAATATTATTGATTTGCAGATTATGTTATGCATAAAAAATAGAAATTAAACAACAAAATTAATTGAAACAAAATATCACAGCTAAAAAATCACTAGTCTTTCAATGTATTAACAACAAAACACACTAGGAAGAGATAAAAGAAGAAATTCTACTTAAAGTAATTATATAATATCTAAAAGACAGAATTATGTTAATAAAATTGGAGTGTACTTTACAGAAATAAAGACATACATAAGCAATTAGTGAGATTCTAAATTGCTAATGGTTTAGTCATTCCAGTATAATGAAAATGGCAATGGTTCTTAAATTAATTTACATATTCAGTGCCATACTAATCAACAAAGTTCATTTGGAATTACAAAATGTCAAATATTTCAAGAGAAATAAAGAAAAATTAAAATAGGAAAAAAGAGAATGAATTTCAATTTATACTACAAAATTATAATCATCAAAATTCTCTGGTTAAAAAATAGAAAACTTATCAATAAAGTAACTTGGATAATAAGGAATCAAAATAGTCAAATGTAGTAGCAGTGTATTTAGTAAACTGTAGCATCTGGTTTACTCATAAAAAGATGCACTGTTCAACAAAAACTCCTGGAAAAGTTATAAAGTTATCTGGCAAAAATCATGTTCAGACTAGTATCTCATAATGCATTCCACAATAACTCATAAGTAGATCTATACCCTAGGTATTAATGATCATATCTTTGACAGTAAGTAATAGGAAGAATTTTTTTTTTCACAACTATGGATAAGGAAAGAGTTTTTGATTAAACAAGAGATAAAGAAGATCACAGGAGAGAAAATTTACAATTTAGATTATATAAAATTGAAAAGGTCTTACACAAACAAAATGAATATAGTTAAAATTAGGAGAGAAACAGAAACATAAAACTGGGGAAAAGTTTTGAAACATATTTCTAATAAAAGTCTTCTCTCCATGAGGTCAGATAATTTTATATATACATATATATATGAACAAGAACTATTCTCTTAGATTTATTTTCTTCTCCGTTATTTTTAATTAATTTATTTATTTTCATTTATATGTATTTGTATATTTTTAAGTTACAAAATTTCCTTCCCATCCCCTTTTCCTCAGCAGTGAACAGTCAGGTTAGCATTGTACATATGTATTTTGATAAATATGTTTACAGATTAGTTATTTTCAGTATCAGGATTTAGGATTAAAGGAAAGAGATACAAAAGAGTTTTTTTTTTTTATAGTGTTCATCAAATTCTGAAGAGGTGGGGTTTTTTGGCATGTGTTTTGTTTTTCTTCCTCTAGATGGGGGTAACATAGCCCATAACATAAATAACGGTCTAATACAGTTGCCCCAGCTCTCTGAACTGCTGAAGGGAGCTGTTTCAATTAAAGTTGTTTATTTCACAATGTTGTTGTTGATGTGTACATTGTTCTCCCTTTGCTCAACATCAGATTCCATAAGTCATTCCATACTTCTCTAGAGTCCAACTATTTAGTATTCCATGGTATTCATGTACCATAACTTGTTTAGCCATTCCCCAATTCGAGGGTATCCCTTCAATTTCTAATTTTTTGCCACTACATAAAAAGCTGCTATGAATATTTTGTAAGGACTTTTCCCTTTTTTCATAATTTCTTCTGGATATAGACCTATAATTGGAATTACTGGGTCAATGGGTATGAACAGTTTTATTGCTCTTTAGGCATAGTTCCATTTTGCTCTCCAAATGGTTGGATCATTTTACAACTCCACCAGCAATGCATCAGTGTCCCAATTCTCCCATAACTTCTCCAACATTGATCATTTTCCCTTTTTATCATCTCAGCCAATCTGACAGGTATGAGGTGCTACCTCAGAGTTGTTTTAATTTGCATTTCTCTAGTCAATAATGATTTGCAGTATTTTTTATATGATTATGTATAGCTTTAATTTCTTCATTTGAAAACTCTGTTCATATCCTTTGACCATTTATCAACTGGGGAATGAATTGAAATCTTGTAAATTTGATGCAATTCTCTCTATATTTTAGAAATGAGATCCTTATCAGAACTCCTAGTTGTACAGATTGTTTCCCAGTTTTCTGCTTTCCTTCTAATTTTGACAGCATTGATTTTATTAGTGCAAAAACTTTTTAATTTAATATAGTCAAAATCATTCATTTTGTGTTCTAATTCCTGCTTGGTCATAAATGTATCCCCTTTCCATAGATCTGATAAGGTATTTCTTGGTCTACTAATTTATCTATGGTATCCTGTACCCATTTTGACCTTATTTTGGTACAGGGTGTGAAATGTAGAGCTAGTTTTTGCCATACTACTTTCCAATTTTCCCAACAATTTGTGTCAAATAGTGACTCCTTATCCCAGAAACTCATGTCTTTGGGTTTTTCAAATAGTAGGTTGCTGTAGTCTTTTCCTGTGACTTCTTTTGAACTTATCCTAATCCAGTGGTCCATTAACCAGTACCAGGCAGTTTTGATGACTGTGCCTTTATACTATAGTTTTAGGTCTTGTAGAGCTATGGGCTACCTTCCTTTACATTTTTTCCATCATTTCCCTTGCTATTCTTGCCCTATTGTTGCTCCAGATGAATTTTGTTACTTTTTTTGCTAGCTCAGTAAAGTAGTTATTTGGTAGTTTGATTGCTTTGGCACTGAATAAGCAATTTCATTTGGGTAGAATTCTCATTTGTATTATATTAACTTGATCTAACCATGAGCATTTGATATTTTTCCATTATTTAGATCTGATTTTATTTGGCTGAGAAGTGCTTTGCAATTGTGTTCATGCAGTTTCTGGTTTGTCTAATTATTTATGTGGGTTTATTTTGTATCCTCCTACTTTGCTGAATTTGTTAATTGTTTCAAGAAGTTTTTTAGATGATTTACTTGGGTCCTCTAAACATACCATCATATCATCTGCAGAGTAAAAGTTTTGCTTCCCTATTGCCAATTCTGATTCTTTCAATTTCTTTTTCTTCTCTTTTTTCTTCTTTTATTGCTAATACCCTATGGAAAAGTAATGTGATAACAGGTATCCTTGTTTCACCCCTGATTTTATTGGAAATGCTCTGAGTTTTTTTCCCTATTACAAAAATTATTTTTGATGGTTTTAGATAGGTAGTATTTATTGCTTAAGGAAAACTCCATTTATTCCTAAACTTTCAAATGATGTATTTTACAAAGGCTTTTTCAACATCTATTGAGATAATCATATGAATTCTGTTGGTTTTCCTATTGATGTTTAATTATGTTGAATGTTTTCCTAATATCAAACCATCCCTGCCTACCTGGTATAAATCCTATCTGATCCTAGTGTATTATCTTAGTAATAACTTTCTGTAGTCTTATGGTTAAAATTTTATTTAAGACATTTTCATCAATATTCATTAGGTAGATTGGTCTATAATTGTCTTTGTCTCTTTTGCTTCTTCCTGGTTTAAGTATCAGCACCATGCTGATGTCATAAAAGGAGTTTGGCAGAACCATTCTCTTAGATAATTAATCAAAGGATGCAAAAAGACATTTCTTTTAAAAAAGAAAAATCTAATGACAACTACTATTTAGGAAAAATGCTCAAAACCGCTAATAATAAGAAACACAAATTAAAACAAGACTGAGGCCTTACATTTTTCAGTTTGGAAAAGATTACCAATATAAGAAAAATCACAATTGTAGAAGTCTGGGCTATACAAATACAATAACACAGTTAATAAAACTTTGGAATGAACCATAACTTCTCAAAAGGAATTGGTAAATGGAGTGGGGGGGTGACAGCTAGATAGTGTAGTGGATAGAATGCCAGCCCTGGAGTCAGTAGGACTTGAATTCAAATCCAGCTTAAGACTCTTAATAATTACCTAGCTGTGTGACCTTGGGCAAGTCACTTAACCCCATTGCCTTAAATAAATAAAAAAAAGAAATTGATAAATGAACCCCAAATATCACTAAATTCTATCTTTTAATTTCTTAGATACAAATGCTAGCCTTATATCATTGGTGATGGTTAGCCATCCAAAGAAATTTAAGAAAAGGGAAATGTACAAATGTAAAAAATTATTATTGAAATAGCTTTTGTTATAACAAAGACCAGAAACAAAGTGCCAATCAAATTTAAGAATGGCAGAAGAAATTAAAGTATGAAAATGTAAAGGACTATTAGTTTCCTATAAGAAATGATAAAAAGAGACAGATTCAAATGATAACTAAGAAGATTTATATGAACTAATAATAATACATTGTTTAGTGGGAGGAACAAAGAAAATATACAAAGGTTAAAACACTATAAATTAAAACAACTAGGAAAAGCTTAATCTCTGTGTCCAAATGAATGACTAGAATCCCAAGGGGAGGCCATTTGGAGGAAGGAGGAAGGGAGGGACAAAGAAATTAGAGTAAGTGGAAAGTGGTCATAAAATTTCTTTAAAAAAGGAGGACAAGAACAAGAAGATGAAGAACAAAGAAAGAAGAAAGAATAAAAAACAAGAACAAGAAGTAAAGGAAGAGAGAAAAATTTTTGAAAAATCATTAAACAATGAACAGAAGAATGTAGAAGGCAGTTCCTAAGAAAGCACAGATGGGTAAGACAGTAACAGAAATACCATGTTAATGAGAAATTTAAGGAAGAAACTAATTGTATATAGTGCAGTTTCACATGCTATATACATTCTTTTTTGGTTTTTGTATAAAAATGTTCTTGTTTGTTAATATTTCACAATCCTATAATAAAAAAGAAATTTCTTTGAAAATATAAAAAATACAAAATTTTAGTAAATAGCAGGTTGGGATATACCTAAGTTAGAGCTAGACTAGAAGCCATGTCTTGTGATTCATTTCATTGTCTTTTTGTGATTTCCAATTAATGAGTAGTTTTGGGGGGTTCCTTAGATGGGTCCTTATATTAAGAAAAGCAGGGATTTTGATAAATTCACAAAAGATTGCAGTGATTTGGCTCCGAAATGATAAAACAAGAGGTGCTATATTATGAAATAACATGGGGTCTCATTGGATCACTTCCCTTGGTGAAATTTTCTTATTATGGATTTCATTAATTAATTCATTAATTAAACTCCTTTAGATATGTTCTTTTTTTCTGGATAGATATGTTCTAATTTGCAAATGTTCATATCAGTGGATGTGTTGGTGTGTGGATGTATGTGTGATTTAATTAAACACAGTATTTTAGGTATGATCTAGTTAGTTCAGAATATAATAGGATTGTAATTTCTCTTCTTCTAGTGACTTTGTTATTTTTAGTTCAATTTAGGCTGTTACTGAACTTTGTTGACTTGAGTTGTAGTCAACTAAAAACTCACATGTTCTATACCTATCCAATGCTGTATGATTTTTCCAAACTAACATCCAGGACTTTACATTTGTCCTTTTTAAATGTCATGTTTATTATATTGGGTCATCCTTCAATGTGTCTGAAACCTTTTTAGACCATGAGTCCTAGTATCCACCATCTTTAGAGAGATCTAGGTGGTGCAGTGGATAGAGAGTAGGTGCTGGACTCAAGAAGAGCTGAATTCAAATAAAACTGCAAATCCTTACTAGCTGTGTTACCCTGAGGAAATCACTTAAGTTCTGTCTGACTCAGTTTTCTTCATTGTAAAATGGATTCATAATAGCAACTACCTTCCACCTTGTTGTGAGGATCAAATGACATATTATTTTTAAAGTACTTAGCACAGTGAATGGCTCATAAGAGGTACTTAAATGCTTATTTCCTTCCTTCCTTCCTTCCTTCCTTCCATTCTTTCTTCAATATAATGGCAAGTTCTGTGAAAGTAATAATATTAAAGAAAAATCAAATTTATTATTTTTGCTAATATTGACCATCCTCCAAGTCTTTTTCATTTTGTATGCTGAATAAATGTGTATATCTATATATCATATTTGTGTATATATATATATATGTACATATATATATATATGTTTAGATGTATTCCTTCATTTAATAACTGATTGAGTTGTCTTTAAGAAATAAATGGAATCTTCATTGTTTCCTGAGATGAATAGGCATTGAGGTCAATTTCTCATAAGCAAAACACTCATAATCAATGGCATTTAAAAGATGACATCCATTATTTTACTGAGATATGGTTGATGAAAAATACATTTTTGCTTTTAACTAAAATTTCAGTTTTGGAAGAAGAATGTAAGGACTTTAGTTAGTCATACTTCCAATATTCTCATTAACTTCTGTGTTGGTGAGAACCTTAAATAAAACATGCTGTCTGCTCTACCAGGAACACTTAATTGCCTACTCTTTGGTCTCTGCCTGCTCTGTAGGATTTTCAAGTCTGTAAAAATATACTGATGTACCCAGATAATGCATACATTCTGAACTTATCCGTAATATTATAAAATTTTAAACCTTCCCCTTAAAAACAAGTTGCTCAAGCCAATAACTACACACTTTTCAGCAACTTTCCCTTACTGCCCCTTGCTCAGATGCTGGATGTTCCTATCTTTTCTTCTTATAGACCATTCTCTTTATAAAAATGTTCTCATACTTCTTCACAAAGTTTTAAAGTTAATTTTTTCAGAAAAGTTCAGAGAAAAATATTATCATGTCCCCTCACTATATGGCAATTCAGTGATTGTCTGAAATCATATTCCCATAAATTCCCATAAAAAGTTGCAGATATAAAAATATGACCCCTTTTTTTCCTTCTCTAAATTTTTGCTCTTACCCAATTCTTAACCTTCTCCCAAATTCTCAATATTTTTCTAGAGAAAAATTTTTGAGCCTTCCTAAAATACTCAAATACCTGGAAATTTGTAGATTCATTAATATTGGTACTACCCCAAATTGCTGGAGATCACTCATAACCCACTCATAACATACCTTAAGGAAAGTGCTTCCTGAGTTTCTGTGACTAGAAAAGTTCATTACCATTCAGTTTATTCATGGAGTCACTGTTTTCTTTATTTTTTTGCCTTGCTAACTATATTCATTCATTCATCAATTATTTTCATTTTATTTCTATTATTGTTATTTTTGGTGGATAATTTTTCTGGTGAGCTTTACTTTTTTACAATTTTTTTCCTTTCTCTTTTGGAGACAATTGGGATAAAGTGACTTATCCAGGGTCATGCAGCTAGTATGAGTCTGAATTTAAATTCAGGTCCTCCTGACTCCAGGACTGGTGCTCTATCCAGTGAGTCATCTAGATGTCCCTTGTGCTTTGCTTCAAGGAATTAAATTTATAAAGGGGGCAATAAAGTGTGATGAATGTCACTTTGTATATCAGATCATGAGACACATTCCTATGTCCTATCCTAATCATAACAACTAACATTTTTATAAGCCCAGTACATAACCTGTGTTTGAATTTATGTGTCCCATTTCCCTCCTCTCCCATCTAGGTTAGATGCTGTTACCTCTGAGGGGGTGGAAGATGAGTGTTGAGAAAGATATCCCTTGTTCCTGAAGATGACATCTAAGTTTCCCATTCCTTCCAAATAAAACCCATTATAAGGTTTTGTCTCTTAGGATTTTACCTGAAAATTCTCATACTTTCCTGCTTCTTCACAAAGTTTTAAAGTTAATAATTTCTCAGGAAAGTTCAGTGAAAAATACAATTATCATGTCCCTCACATTATGGCAATTCGGTAATTGTTTAACTCAAATCATATTCCCATAAATTCCCTTCTAAAGGGATTTTTAGTGGTCCATGGGAATATTTTTAGTGACCATCTTTCATTTGTGACAAGAGTGGCTTTCATAGTGACAAGAATGCCATTCCATTCTACCTCCCCCCCCATACTATCCTATCTATTGTTTTTCCCTAGTTTATTACAGACTCCCAGACTTGTTGAAACGTTTAAGAAACTGCTAGCCTTATTCTGCTCACTTCCAGACAGTTTGGAAATCCATCTCCAGCTCAACTCTTCCCTACTCCAGAGATTTATCACTGTGTTGTCCCCCAAACAAAAGATATTGATTCCTTTTTAAAGGGTCAAGGGATTTATACCTTGGAATATTAATTCAATTCTTTCTCTTTCTTTTCTCCTCATTCTTTAAGAGTACCTAAAACCTTTAAAGCCCTATATCCTTTTCATCTCTTAATGATTGTGCTTTGGTTCTTTCTTTTACCCTGGGTCCAAATTCTTTTTAATTAAAAAAGTCTATAAACACACAAGAATTTATTTCTTTTCTTAGTATTTTCTTGATAATTATATTCATTCATTTTTTTCTGATTCTTTTGCTCAGAATATTTACAAGTCAAATGTTCTGTTCATTCCTGACCCTCACCCCTTCCCACTTCATTTTTTTTAAGAGAGGGAAAATGTCTTCAGTACTTATTTTTTTGTGGCAGGTAAGTCCTATGGTTTTTTTCCTTTCATTGAAGGCTAAGATCTAGCTTTGGAAGTTCCAATTCTTAAGGTTAAAGAGAGGAATCTCAAACTTCCCTTTATGGATTATTTTTGTCTAATCTTTTTTTAATTACTCTGAATGTGAAAATAATCTTAGACCATTTGAATTAATGTTTCTTTGTAATTGAAATTTTTTTCTCCTTAATACTTTCAGTTCATTGTTTAGTCTTGAAATCTAGCCACTACTATCTTCAAGCTTTAAGCTTGGATTTTTGCTGGTGAAACTCTAGGGAGATGATGACCTTTTTTGTCAATTATTTTTTAAAAGTTCTAGAAAGGTGGAGTGGTTAGGTGGCTCAGTGGATAGAGCACTGGCACTGGAATCAGGAGTAACTGAGTTCAAATCCGGCCTCAGACACCTAATAATTACCTGTGTGGCCTTGGGCAAGCCACTTAACATTTGCCTTACAAACTCCTAAAAAAAAAAATTTAAAAAAAGTTCTAGGAAAGTTTCTTTTGGGTTTTTTTCCTCTTCATTTCCTTCATTCCTTTATTCATTCATATTTCATAATTTATTGTGTTTTCTGGAATACATGATCCTTAAGTGATTTTTTTTGTGTAGTCAGATTCTGAGGTCAGTTGCTTTGAGTGGAATAGAATTCGTATATTCTTTCAAATATGTTGTGGTTTAATTTACCTCTATCAAGTATTCTGCTTCTGAACTTTTGAGTTCTAAATAAATCAGTATGGTGGTTGCTGTTTTGTTTTGTTTTGTTTTGTTTTGTTTTGTTTTGTTTTGTTTTGAGATCCTCAGCTACTTCGGAGAGCTTTCACAGGTTATGTCTCAGGTGGCCTACTTTGTTCTTAGTCTCATTTCTGTTTTAAAAACTCATATTTCCAACCAGATTTTCATTCTTAGGGCTTCTTTTAAAATAAGAAATACTCTTTGAAAACATTCTGAAGATTCTTGCTATTTTTGAGCAGTAAGCATGATTCCATTTTTTTAGAATATTGTTATCTTTTAAATATTTAATATTATTCAATATATCATGGTTAGAAAATATTCTAATTCATTTTTCTTCCATCTTCATGAGTGTCTTTGTTAGATTATCTGCTTATGAACTAGACTTAGAGATATTGTCAATTAGAGTTTTTCCTTGTATTCTCAGTAGTCTCTATTTTCCCACTTCATGGGACTCCTACTTTTTCCATTTTAATGATGCACACCTCTATTCCTCCACATAAATCAAAGATTGAATATCCTCAGAATCCTGAACTTGGGGGGCTATGGGAGTCCAGCTTTGTCTTTACCCAGAGTAAACTCCATTGAGGAGAGCTGGATCTCAGTTAAGCTCATTCCAATTGGTCACAGAAGACCCTTTAATTCTATTGAATTCTGTAACCACACCCTCTTTTCTTAGAGGTAATCATTTTCTTTTGTGAGGATGGGAGGGATCAGTATTTATGACTCCTTTTGAAGTTGAGCAGATCTAGAGTGACTCACAAAGGTGGACAGACTGACCAGGGATCATAACAGCTAGATTCTGAAGTACAAGCCTATGAGGTTGTAAAACTTGCTTCACATGGCAGGCTCTGTGATTTTGTTTTCCAGTCTTGCTTATTAAGCTTTATTAACTGTAAATCTGATACATATTTCCTTCTTTAAAAATTATTATAATGAAGATATTGTCCTAAAAACAATTAGTGCACCATTTTGATGATTGTAATCTAGTCAGCTCTCTAGTAATTAGTCTCTCTCAATTTAATTAGACTCCTTTGATAGCATACACTCTGTATAAAACCAGAATGGTTCTTAAAAAACCTTAAAAAAATTGGTAGGAACTGTAAGTCTCATGTTTTGCTGACCTAGGATCACCCCACTCTCCCAGTAAGTAACTATATATAGTGAGACGTAATAGCAAAATTTTAATGAGCAACAATATATGCAACAGAGACAAACTGACAGAGCCAGAGAGAAATGGTAATTGTTGTTTGTTTGATTGGTAGCAGAATAAATTTGATCTAATTTGAATACATCTATTTATTGAAATGCTATCACATCTGAAGGACTTTTAAATGGCTAGTTTCCACCAGCCTCCCAACTGTTTTTATTATCAGAAAGAATTCAAGATAGAGTGAATGACAACTAAACCTCTGGCAGATTTCATCTCCTCACTCCCCAGAAGAGCCTGGTCAATGGTTTGTTGATGGATGCACTGCTGTGCCTCACTCTTTTACGCTTTTTAAATCCATTTAGTCCCTCTCCCCCGCCTTTGTTAATCCTCAGGATTTTAACAAAATACATAATAATAACGCTTTTCATCTTTGAACATTTGACAATTATCTCACTAGTAGCATGAGGGGATTGAACTAGAAGATCTCTAAGGTCTCTTACAGCCCTAACATTTTCTGATTCTAACTGATTAGTTCATTAGCTCATTGAACCAGATTCTCCCCAGTAAGTTAGGGGCTTTCGGGAGAAGCATTAATTCTCTTAGGCCACTGGAGCACCATTTGCAGCTAATGGCCTGAGTCCCTAACTTACTACTAGGGAGGGACTTGGCATCATTATAGAAAAGTCCATTAATCCTGACATTACTCTGTGGGGCAGGTGAGTTTAACTTTTCACAGATTGAAGAGATTTTTTTTTTCTCAAGATCAAAGAGTGTTTCTGCATCAAATCCAATTAGAACTCTGGATTTCTTGTTTATTGAATGAATGAATGAATGAATGAATGAATGAATGAATGAATGACTACAACCTTATATTCAGGATGATATCATCAAAACTCATGTTTGTTTGGTTTTAGAAACATTGAGATTTATTGAGCTGCCAAGAATCTTAGAGATTACTTAGTCCATCTCACTCTTTACACTGGTGGTGAAATGTAAACTGAGAAAGATTAAGTGATGTTGAGTTATACTTATTTGAAGTCAACATGATAGTTTGTGGAGGAGTGGGCAGTCAGCAAAGAGAGAGGAATGATTTTTATTAATTGTTTTGGTTTCTGTTTCTATTCACTACTCACCTTCCCCACTCAAAAAAGTATTTATTCAACAAGCACAAAACAAAGTAATAGATATTATTGCATATAAGAGAAAAAGAAAGTATGGTTCCCATGACTTGCATTTCTTTCATGGGTTCCCCTTACTTTTCTTTTCCCTAAACCCTCCCAAGTATTTTAAACCATTCTTTACATTATATCATTCCCAGATACATAAACTTGTTAGCCCTACTATTCCCTAAAGTCATTTTTAAAATATAGTTTCTCTAAATGAACACAATACCCCAGTATGGTCAGTCAGTAATTATGTCAACAAATGTTTATCATTAAGTGCATATTATATTCTGCATTGTGCTAAACAGTGGGAATACAAAGAAAGGCAAAAACAATCCTACCTTTCAAGGAGCTCACAGTCTAGAGGGGGAAACTACATGAAAACAAATGAGTATAAACAAGATATTAACAGAACAAATTTGAAATAATCAACAGAAAGCAGGAACTAGCATTAAGGAGAATCAGTAAAGGCTTCTTGAAGGAAGTGTAATTTAAGTTTGACCTGAAGGAAATCAGGAAATTGAGGAGATGGTGATGAAGAGAGAGAGAATTCCAAGCATGGGAAAGAATCAATGGAAATTTCCAGAGTTACTAAATGGAGTGTTTTGTGAGAGGAATAGCAAAGAGCTTGCCAAGTACATGGTAGAGAATGAAGTATAAGAAGACTGGAAAGAGAGGAGGGAATCCAGACAGGAAAGACTTTGAATGCCAGAGGATTTAATATTTGATTCTAAAGATAGAGAGGCACTAGAGCTTATTGAATGGACAGGTGACATGGTCAGAACTGTACCACAAGTAATGAGAGCCTATACAAGGGTTTGACAGAACTTGGTAGCCAGATGACTATGGGAATTATGAGAAAGAATGAGAAGTCAAGTATGACACTTATTTTGAGAACAAGGAGAATTGGAGTCATGGTGGTGTTCTTGATAAAACAGGAAAATTATAAAGAGGAGAGGGATTGGGGAAAAGATAAGGAATTCTCTTTTAGACATATTAAGTTTAAGCTATAAGATACCTACCCCATGTATTCACATGGATTATTTTTACCTGACCTGTGGAAGAGAATTCTGAACTCATATTGGTCTAATTAGCCACAGTCAGACACATTGTAGTTTGTCCGATAATGAAGAATAAGAATCAACCAACCAACCTAGCATCTATAAGATATCCAGTTCAAGATATCCAATAGGCAGTTAGAGATGTGAAGACTAGAGGTTAGGAGAAAGGTTAGGATTATATAGGTACATCTGAGAATCATCAGAAATAGCATAGAAGGTGAAAAGTAGATGGCTCAATACAGAACTTTGGGGGACTCACAAGTAGAGAATATGAACTTCATGAAAATTTAGTTTCGAGTAAAGGGGGTTGACAGGGAACAATTTGACAGGTGAGTGGAAAACCAGTTGAAATTAGGTTAGAAGAGATTGTCAAGAAGAGGATAATAAAATCAAAAGCTGAAGAAGGGTCACGTAGAATAGGATTAAGAAAAGGCCATTAGATTTGGTAAGGAAGGGCTCTTTGGCAACTTGGGGGACAGCGGTTTCATTTGAATTCTGAGTTTGTAGGTCACATTGAAGAAAGTTGAAAAGAGAGAGGAGAGGAAAGGAAATGGGGGCACTTAATATAGACACTTTCTCAAAGAGTTTAGTCACAAAAGAGAAAAAGATATGGAATGATAGGTATCAGATTTTTGAAATCAAATATTTTTATTTAATCTTACAAAGAATATAAAAACAGATCAAACAATTTCATATTTATTCTTTTATCCTTAATTGAAAATCACTAATGTCACTATTTGGACATTCATACTTTGTCATCAAGACAATATGTATATGTTGTATGTGCACAGTAATTAATTTCCATGGTATTATCTATTGCATACTAAAGTTGTATGTGCATAGTAATTAATTTCCATGGTATTATCTATTGCATACTAAAT
This sequence comes from Macrotis lagotis, assembly GCF_037893015.1. NCBI lineage: Eukaryota > Metazoa > Chordata > Mammalia > Peramelemorphia > Peramelidae > Macrotis > Macrotis lagotis. The sequence goes on from NC_133663.1 coordinate 161,435,047, forward strand.
TTCATGAATAATTTTGATATTTGTTCAACATCCCCCCCCCCAAATTTTGTGCCAAATACATATTTTCATTCATTACTGATTGACTTGAATAACTTGATTTACTACTGGCCAAAACATCAACATCTCTGGAACATTTCAGTTGTTTATAGGATTCTCATATGGTAATTGGAGCTTTCTGTCATCTGGCCATTGTATTTCTATTAATGCAGCATGAAATTGTATTTTTATTTCAAGAACTATATAACTAGACCCAATTAAGCTTGTGGTCAGCCCATATTCCCAGACCCCCTTCATATCAAATGTTTCCAAGTCAGTTTCTCACTACTGGGGCCTATGCTAGTGCAATGGAGCTTTGGGCCCTAGGTAGCATACATGCTTTAGCTTTTATTTCAGTATGATTTTCACTTTTGTTATTGAAATAATTTTAAAATTTCCTTCTGTCAAGCTCCACATTTTCTCACTTTCATAGAATTCCCATGTTTGTTAAATATGTCTTCTATGATGCTACAAAAGTATTAATAAAAAATGTTGACTAGAGTGGAAGACAAAGTCCTACCCCACTCAAAGTTTATAATAAAATATTAGTCTTTGAATACAGTTGTTCAAATAACTATGAATCTACATAACAGATATAACCCATATTTTGCCATCTTATAAAATGATTGTGTGGTAAACTTGTCAAATGTTTTATTGAAATGAAAATGTACTGTGTTTATGACATTATCTTCTTATATTAATATATTCTCATTAACTCAAAAATGTTTATGAAGTAAGCATGACATACCAATCTATTTTTTTTTAAGTTTTTGCAAGGCAATGGGGTTAAGTGGCTTGCTCAAGGCCAAGTACGGTTAAGTACTTATTAAATGTCTGAGGTCAGATTTTAACTCAGGTACTCCTGACTCCAAGGCCAGGGCTCTATCCACTGCAACACAGAGCCACCCTGATGACATACCAATCTTAAAGAACAAATTTGGATTTTCAGAGACCACCACAATTTTTATTCTAAATGTTCACAAATATTCTATATGATATATCTGGAATTGAATAAAGAATCACCATCAGGCGTACTTGCCTGTAGTTTCTACCCTTTTCAAGAATCAAATTGAATACTTTTGTTTGTTTTTTTCGCTTCTGGATCTTCTGGTCCTTTTAATATTTGGCAGTTTTCAAAAATAATTACAATGACTTTGATATCATATTTTCAATTTTCCTTAGTATTTAGAAGATCCTTACTGTTCTATTCTCTTGTCAGCTATGTTGGACTAAAATTTGTTTTACCTTTTCCTGTTTCAGGAACTTTCTCCTTGTTAAAGAATATGGTATCAGAAAAGAAGTTGAGTAGTTCTAACTTCTCTCTTATTTTAGACTTTCCAAATGTTAGCATTAGAAAGTAATCAATTAAATATAAAATTGTTATAAACATTTTGTAAGAACCATTTTACTTTATTAGAAATTATCTGACACTGACAACTTTGATCTCAATAACTTCTTATACATATTTACTCAATAAAATATAGCAGCTTCCAGTAGTCAGTGAATATTGTTTAAGAAATTCTTGCTACTTTATCATTTTGTAGATAAATATTTATTTAAATGAAAGGGATTTTGTCTTAGAAATGTCAAATCAAACTATTTTCTTTCATGAACAATAGAGTTTTGAAAATTACTTCAATCTATTAATAAATATTTTTGGAAGTCTATTAACATCTTAGTGTTATGTAAGTCATTGTAGGAAATATATAGAAGTATGAAACATAGCTAATTCATTCTCAATATTTATAGTCTAGTTGAGAAGATTATGTTTAACATGCACATAAATATACATGATAAAATACCATAACTATATACAATGACATAATATTTGATACAGAAAATATAGTGGAGTTCAGGAGATGAAGTGATAATTTTCAGCTTGAGATATTAAGGGTATTCAAAGAATATATGGGAACTGAGGTAGTTATTTAAGGATGAATAGAATTTTTTTTAAAAGGGGGAAAATTCAAATGGAACGAACAGTATAAACAAAAGGATAGATCAGGAACTGCAAACATCCAGCCAACAGGTGTATAAGACCCACGAAATCATTTGGTCTGGCACTTCCACAACAATCACAGGTAGGCCTCAAAATTCAATAAATCTAGGAGTTTTTTAGAGATGAATTAATTAAATGTTTGACCAAATATAGCAGGCTAATTTTAAGTTGATGATTTATTATGGTCTATGAATAATGCTATTAATATCCAAATGGCCCTTGATAGAGAAAAAGGTTCCCTACCCCTGGTAGAGAAGAAAGCAAAAGGTATATAAAGCTAGGTTCAAATGAGCATAAATAATTAATTCATTGAAGAGGTTAGTTATTCTCAAATTTGAACCATTTGAATTTATATCTATATTCAATATGGCAGTTGTTTGCAATCCAGTATAATTTAATCGAATGTAAATTTCAAATAATGGGACCTCTTCAGGAAATATTTTTCACAGTAACAAGGAGTTAGCTAAATTAGGGGGGAAAAGGAATTGCAGAGATTACAAAAGAAGGTTATCTTGTGGATAAGACTCAAAAAGTAGCTTGGAAAATAAAGGTGATCCTTGACTATCTGGATAAGGATTATGGAATGTATTCTTTAGGAAGTTGAGAGTCAATAAAATGTTGAGCAAGAGAGGAAAAACATGAAAGCTAGTATTTTAAAAAGATTACTCTGGGACGACATGAAGGGATCGAGTCTTAGGAGCTCTCTGATAAAAACTCATAAACTAAGGACTCTAACTAAACTTCCAAGAGACAGAACCCACAGAGGGACCCAGTGAGACAGTTTGCCTCCTCAAGGTAACCTGGAAAAGAGCAGAAAGGCTCTGCTCCCCGGGGTCGAAGGGGTGGCCCGCCAGAGGGATGGCCCACCAGAGCCAAAGAACTTCAGTCTCCCGGAAGCAGCCCCAGGGCGCTGGGAGCCTCAGCTCACAGCAGCGGGGGAGTCTCCTGAGCTGCACCCCACGGAGCACCAGTTACAAAGTGGGGGAACGGGGGGGGGGACCTCTGCCAGAGCTAGCACTTGGAGCCCAGCCTTCAGGGCACACAGCTAGCAGCTTGGTCTTTTGGCAGCTCAGACCCAGAAACAGAAGCAGGAGGAGCAGGTAAGCAGGAGCCCCCAGGACATGAGCCCATTGAGCTGAGGGAGGGGAGTGAAGAGAGACTGTGGAGCTCTGTCCTCTGCCCCTGGAACAGGACTCTGGGGCTCTGACCACATTCAGATCCTAATTGCAGTCTCGGCCCCCCCATAGAACAGCAGCCCCCCCCCCCACCTCAGCCCCATGGCAGAGGGGGGCGCTTATGGTCATTCACAGACCAGGAGGGAGGACAGAGCCTCACACACTGAAACCCTTGTGGGAGTGTCCGAAAAGTTCAGGAAGCACCCTAAAAAACAGGCTTAGGCTGGGAAAATGAAGAAGCAAAGAAACAAGAGGAAGACCATTGAGAAATACTTTGCAAATGAGCCCAAGAAGGATCAAAATACTCAGTCTGAAGATGAGGAAGCACAAGCTCCTGCATCTAAAGACTCCAAGAAAAACAGAAATTGGGCTCAGGCTATGATAGAGATCAAAAAAGACTTTGAAAATCAAATGAGGGAGTTGGAAGAAAAACTGTGAAAAGAGAGGAGAGAGATGCAGGAAAAACATGAAAATGAAGTCAGCAGCTTAGTCAAGGAAATCCAAAAAAAATGCTGAAGAAAATAGCATGCTAAAAACCAGCTTAGGTCAAATGGACAAAACAGTTCAAAAAGTTATTGAGGAGAAGAATGCTTTAGAAAGCAAAACTGGCCAGATGGAAAAAGAGATAAGAAAACTCTCTGAGGAGAACAAATGCTTCAGACAAAGAATAGAATTCAGGGAGATTGATGAATTTACCAGAAATCAGGAATCAATACTTCAAAACAAAAAAAAAATGAAAAATTAGAAGAAAATGTGAAATATCTCATTGAAAAAATAACTGATATGGAAAACAGACTTAGGAAAGATAATTTGAAAATTATTGGAATACCTGAAAGTCATGATCAGGAAAAGAGCCTTGACATCGTTTTCAAAGAATCACTACACGAAAATTGCCCTGATATTCTAGAAGCAGAGGGCAAAATAGAAATGGAGAGAATCCACCGATCCCCCCCCCCCCGAGGAAGAGATCCCAAAAAACCAACCCCCAGGAATATTATAGCCAAGTTCCAGAACTCCCAAGTCAAAGAGAAAATATTACAAGCAGCCAGAAGGACACAGTTCAAATATCATGGAGCTGCAGTCAGGATCACACAGGATTTAGCAGCAACTACATTGGAAGCTCTAGGGCTTGGAATACAATATACCAGAAGGCAAAAGAGCTTAGAATGCAGCCAAGAATGAACTACCCAGCAAGGCTGAATGTCCTCTTCCAGGGAAAAAGATGGACTTTCAATGAACCAGGGGAATTTAAAAGGTTCCTTTTGGAATGGCCAGAGCTGAACAGAAGGTTTGATCTTCAGATACAGGACTCAGGTGAAGCATGGAGATTGGAGGAGAGGGGGGGAAATATGAGGCACTTAATGAGGATGAACTGCATGTATAGAAAAATGATACTGATAATATTTATATGAACCATCTCAGTTAATAGAGCAGGTAGAGGGAGCTTTTATAGTTGATGCACAGGAGAAAGCTAAATTCGAAGATAAAATATGGTTTAAAAATGGAGTCAATAGGGGAAAAAAGGGAAATGGAATTGGAGAAAGAAAAAGGAGAGGGGGAATAGTCCAAGATATTTCACATATTAAGATTTTTTTATTACAATGAGCTATTGCAATGATATGGAAGCGGGGAGGCAAGGGGGAAGGAGGGAACCTTTGCTCTCATCAGAGATGGCTAGGAGAGGAAATAGCAAATATACTCAATGGGGTATAGACAACTGGAGTAAGAAGGAGGGGGGGGAGCAGGGGGAAGGGGTGGGGATGTGAATAAAGGAGGAGAGGATGGACCATGGGGGGAGAGTAGTCAGATATAACACATTTTCTTTTTTACTTCTTGCAAGGGACTGGGATTTGATGGCCTGCCCAGGACCATAGGGCCATGTGGATTCTGGGCCTAAGGGGTGGTATGGGGACTCAGGGCCTCTTGGCCCCAGGACCAGGGATCTGTCTGCTGCGCCACTCAGCAACCCTACAGCAGAGTCAGAGTGAACGGAGAGAGAAAATATAGTACATGGTAGTGGAGAATTAAGAAAGGAGGGAGTTGGGATCAGCAATGGCAACGTTGGAAAAATATGGAAGTAACTTTTGTGATGGACTTATCATAAAGAATGTGATCCACCCATGACAGAGTTGATGGTGTTGGAACAAAGACTGAAGCACATCTTTTGTTATTATTATTTGGGGGAGGGTGCAGGGCAAGTGGGGCTGGGTGGCCTGCCTGGGGCCACATAGCAGGGTGATCTTTGGGTGTCTGGGGCCTGATTCCAACCCAGGTGCTCCTGGCTCAAGGGCTAATGCTCTGTCTGCCACCCAGCCACCCCTACTATTATTACTATTTTATTTTATTTTGGGTCGGGTTTTTTTTTGTTATTTTTTTCTTCTTTTTGGTTTTTGCAGGGCAGTGGGGATCGGGTGGCTTGCATGTCACATGGCTGAGTGATTATTGTGTTTACGAGGCTGCATATGGACTCTGGTGCTCGTGGCTCCAGGGCTGGTGCTTCATCCATTGCTCCACCTGGCCATACCTACAATTATTACTATTTTTTTTTAATTTTAATTTTTTCCTCTCCTCTTTATTTTTTCACCCAAGCAAGTCTATCTATATTCATGGGGGGAGGGGTAGTTTGTTTACTTGTAAACAAGTATATTTTATTAATGTAAAAAAACATTTGTACAAAATGAGAATAAAAAATAATTTAATAAAAAAAAGATTACTCTGATAACAAAGAGAAGTAGTGGAATAAAAGATAAAGAGATAGCCTTTAAGACAGAAATACCTGGATTCAAGTTCTATTTCTGACTTATCAGGTTGTCATCCTGGGCAAATCAATTAATATTTCAGTTCTCTAGCAACTTCACTAAGACTATGTTGCAGAGTATGTGGTGATCTGAGTTGTTAGGGGTATTTTCTCTGTGGAAGTTCTCTATACATATTTAAAAAATTGGGCAGTTAGGTGGCACAGTGGATAGAGAACCAGCTCTGGGGTCAGGAGTAGCTAAGTTCAAATCCGACCTCAAACATTTAATAATTGCCTAACTGTGTGACCTTGGGCAAGTCTCTTAACCCCATTGCCTTGCAAAAAAAAAAACCCTAAAAATAAAAAAAGTTACCTAATTAACAAAGAATCAAAACAGTAGTTGATTAGTTGCTTCACAATTTTAAATACACACACACACACACACAGACACATAACGGTTATAAGAAGGTTCCTTTAAAGAAGGAAATCTACATGTAGTGGGACTAGGTAGGAAATTATTGCAAGAGTTTGCGAGTGAACTGATAATGAATTGAGAAAAAGTAGTAATAGTAGGACCTGACTTTTTTTTATATAGCATGAGGTTGAAGAACGCTTATGTATTTCTCAGTTCTTGAGATATTGGATTATTATTTTAGTAATTGGAAAAGTTTCTTGGATTCTTCACTTCATGCTCATCCTGTTGGAATTGTGGTTCTTGTTAGCATTGTGATAATGTCCTCATTGCTTTTAAGTGAAGCTTTGTAATAAAATATTTATTAAGATACAATGCTAACATGCTGATTCCTAACTAAGAATTATGTTTCAAATGATTTAAACTGCAGCAGAGAATATTCAGGCTAAGAATATGAGATGCATTTGGGGAATAGAAAGTTCAAGCTTAGTGATGTTTGGGTCTTTTCCTTAAGTCTATGGGTTTTTGTTCTCTTTTGTTTTGTTTTTAATTTAAATTTTTTCGCCTTGTCTTCCAAGTTTAGCTTTGTGCTAAGAAACAGCAATAGTGAAAAAATTTTCATATTCAAATTTCAATCTTACCCAGGAAAGGCATTTACAAGAACCTGAATCACTTACCAGGAAGTAAGTCAAGTTCAAGTCAAGAATTAGCTTTTTTAATTAACTTAGAAATGAAGGTAGTTTAGTTGACAATTACAGTAAACAATACTCAATAAGAAGTGTGACTTCATGTAGCCTCAGTAATGGTAAAGATAATTCCCTATAACATTCACAGTGACAACCTCATATCTACCTAATGCTCTTAATAACTGAGTTAGTTCAGCAAGTATTATTTTGTCCATTTTTCAAATGAAGAAACTAAGAGTAGTTGAGATTAATTTTTTTGAATGTCAGTTTGTAAATGGCATAGTTAGGAAAAAATGCAAGTCTTCCTCCTACATCTTTTCTCAGAATTATGAGAAAAAAATTCTGCAAGGAATGAGTTCTAATAAAGTTCATGTTTGATCAATTTTCTATACAATATGAATCAAAAGCAGTAGAATACATTGGTAATGGTGACAACAAAAAGAAGAAACATAAGAACCATAAAAACATATGAGGCTTCATATTTTCTATTACTTTGACATAGCCAGATAGGATCAGTCATCAAAAGAGCAACCATTTATTCTCAACAGCTCCTGAGTTCATTATTATAGTAGAACTCAGTGATGAATGTTAATAATAATGAACCTATCTCATCAATAAAAAGGTAATACATTTTGTATATCCTATTTAGGATCATAGAAACATAGATATAGCATTGAAAGAGAATTCACAGGCCATTTAATAGGGTTTTCATTAAAATGAAAAACCCGAAATTGAGATATTTATTGACATACCCAAGGTTTATCAATACCTTGAAAATATATAATATGCTTGAGCTAGAATTTCATCAAAAGGAGCGAAAATAAAAATATAATGTCACTTAAAGTTCTGAGTTTATTATGTTTTTAAAATTCACTTATTTGGAAAAATAAAAGGGAAACTGAAGTTTTAAAAAACTCAGAAAATTGTTTAGGCAATAAGGCAAGAGAGACCTTGAACAAGTTAATCTGCCTAATTGGGTCTCAGGGCAGCCAGGGGTAGAGGGTAGAGGCCAGCCTGACCTAGAGTCAGGAAGATCCCCTTTCCTGAGTTCAAATGGGCCTCAGCACTTATTAACTGTGTGATCCTTGGCAAGACACTTATTTGTCTCAGGTTTTTCATCTGTAAAATGAGCTTGAGAAAGAAATAGCAAATTACTCCAGTACCTTTGGCAAGAAAACCTCAAAGAAAAATTACTAAATAACAACCGGGGCTCAGTTTCTTCATATGTAAAATTATAGAGTTGGAATAAATGATTTCAAAATTCATTTACACTGTGTGCCCATGGGCAAGTCACTAAACCCCATTGCCTTGCCAAAAAAAAAAATAAGACATTCATAACTCAATCATTCTGTTATTCTGCCCCACAAGGATGATGTTGGATAAATGAGGTGCCCTTTTGCATTCTTGCTTAGACATTTTATAATTTAATGAATATCTCTCAAAATAATTAGAATAACATATTTCTGGTTTGGGGTTAAATGTATAACAGAAAGGTTCAGGGAAAAGGCACTTTTATTTATTTATTTTTTATTTATACCATAAGGACATGAGTTTGTAGATGTGTATATATGTATGAGTGTGTAAACAGTGGGGAATACTGTCTTTTCTTTAAGGAAATTATAACTAGAAATCATATTATGAGAAGAGTTTTGTTTAATTTGCCAACAGCATGTTATTGAAAAATAAATGACTACAAAACAATTTTTTTCTTGTAGTGTCAATTATAGGCTTCTGTACTCTGAACAATACATTCAATAATAACAATAGGGGACCTTCCGAAATAAATTCTATAAAGACCTTGCCACTCCACTGAGTCTGTTTAGTTAAGTGATAAGGAAACAAGATGTTCTGTATGAAAGAACAGCAGGTCTCTAGATAGTAAGATTCACTTTCTCTTTAATGAGGTAAAATGATGGTTTTATTGTGTAAAAATAACAGCTAACAATGAAAACACATGTTAGCTACTTCTGGACTGAAAGGAAAATGAACCTTCAAGGTATTGTTGGCTCAGAATAATATGGTACCTTCAGTCACACAGAGCTTTAACAGTTAGACCTATAAATATGTATTGTCAATTTTACCAGGGTTTGTTATTCACTATTGTTTGAGGCCTGTGCCTAAATTTTCTATAAATTGGAGAGGGGTCGACAACTCCCCTCTTCTACTTAACTAGAGTGCTATGTGACTTTGGTTGTTTATTCAGAGATTGCAGGTCCATGAAAATTCAGCAAAGAAAAATTATTGTCACCTTGAACATGGTTAAGATTATTTATTTTGTGTTTGGGAAACCGATAAACCTCCTAAAATAATAGCAACAACTATTATTCTTATAGCACCTTCAGTTGTACAAAACATTTTCCTCCCAAACAGCCCTTTAGGATAAACTACCTAAGTATTATTGTGAATAACAATAAAGTCTTGGGGAGGGTTCTGGGGAAAAGGGGGTTACTTTCAAGGCATGAGCATACACGATGTAATATTTTATGTTGGTTTCAAATGTGCTCATAGGTTTGTATATCATATATCATTTTCATGGGAATCATAATTTTATGTTTTTAAGTTAATAAAATTGTGTTCCTAAGGACTGGAAAAAGATTTTTGGTTACATGAAAATGATTTTTAATGTAACTCTTTCAACTTCCAACTATTCTTCTAATTATTCCTCTTTGAAAAGTTTCCTCTTCTTTTTTCAGTTTTTTGTTTGTATGTTTTTAGGTTTTTGCAAGGCAGATGGGGTTAAGTGGCTTGCCCAAGGCCACACAGCTAGGTAATTATTAAGTATCTGAGGCCAGATTTGAACTCAGGTACTCCTGACTCCAGGGCTGGTGCTCTGTCCACTGTACCACCTAGCCACCCCTCCTTTTCTTTTTTCTTGAGGACCCACAAATATCCCCTTTGATTTTGGAAACATTTTCCTGATAAAGAAACCTTTGCTTTTAAAAAAAATCAATATCCTTGTAAAAATTTCTCACTCTATGCATACACACACTCACACCTTTGCAGCACTAACTTGTAGGTGATTTGTCACATTTGCTTTCTTAAGTAAGCTTACTCCTTTTAGGGCAGCATATTTCAATTTGTGGCTTGTTTGTTTTTCCCTGTCCCTGCTGTCCCTTTCATAAATAAAACATCAATTCAGAGCATACCCGAAATGGAAAAAGCCCAGGAAAAGAGCAATCACTTCATATTCTCACCTTTTAATTCTTAACAATCATTTTATATTTGGAAAAAAAAGTATTGTCTTGCAAGGAAAGCTGACCTTTTACTTTAGAAATTTAAAGTTAAATTTGATTTGGGGATGAATTTAGCTAATGAATAAGTCCATTTTTGTCAGTGAAGGTCTGAGGTTAGAAATATTGCTTAATTTTGAGAGCCTTTAGCTTGCTGGCTTCCAAATTCATAAGCTAAGTTTGAATCATCCATTTCATTTTTTCAAGCTGTTTCAAGTTTCTTGTGCTTTTGCTTTATGTAGTTCTTTACTAATTTACATTTCTCTTGCCTGGCAGAATTAACATTACATTGTATACTGAATATTTTGACGTGGATATGTTTGTTCTCTCCAAACTATAAGATTTACAAGTGGCATATGAGATCCCCATGTCCATTCAGTTAGTAAACTAATGCAAATGATACATATAAAATGATTGATACAATTCTTATCTTGATCACTTGTTTTGTATGTAATAGACCTATTATTTATTTCTTCATTAGGGAAATAGATGTAAAAGTTATATCAATTTAGATGACTGATATATGAGATATACTGTGAGATTAAATGATGCACACTAACATCCATAAAAATATAACACACAAGAATATATGATGAGAAAGAATATATTTGTCAAATGATACCCAGTACTAAATTAAAAGGATGTGCCTGAAATGAATATGAGTATGTCCCAATGGACAATACATATGTTGTGACTTCACCTAGCATCTAAGAAGCCAACTTCTCATTATCTTTGTCCCATTTCCACCCTTCTCCCTAACCAAAGTGCATTTTATTGCTACCTGATATCTCAGAATGTATATCAAAGTTCATATCTGGTGGGTAAATAAGAAATTCCATTTGAATTAAGCATAGGAATAAATGCAAAATAGAAAAAATATTCATGTGACAGGTGTGTGAAAGAATGCTATTACTACCACCTTATAGCTAATGAAACTGAGGCTAAAAAGAATAAATGTTTTTGCAAAGCTCAGGAGCTCCAAAGATATTGTGAAGCTAACAAAGTCAGAGTAGATCTCAATTATTACTAACTCAATTTTTTATTTAGTTTAAAGCCATGTCCCCTTTCCTCTAGTTCAACAGTACCGAGAGTGTTGAACTGAGAGGAGGAAGAGGGAATATGGCTCAGAAACATGTTTGTATCATAACAATTCACATTTATTTGGAAGTGATTTTTGACTATGTTTAATAGATATGGAATCTAAGACTTGAAATGATAGGTATAAGCATTATGGGATCAAAATTAAATCTCCATCAAACATGCTTCCAAAGCTAGACAAAATTAAACTACCCTTATTCTGTTTCTGTTGCAATGAAAGGATGAAAAGGTAGTGGAGAATAATAGTTTAGGTTCTTAGCTCTAGTTTTGATTCTTTGGTTCTGTGAAATTTGTTTAAATCATTTAATTTTTATGAGTCTCACTTTTCTCATTTGTAAAATTAAAGCATTGGACTACGTTCTTCCCTGCTCTGACATTCTATGATTCTAATTCAGGAACTCCCAACCAGAGAGGCAATAATAAGGTTATTCGGTAAGATTGCTGAACCTGAATAGTTCTTCTTCAGAAACAACTGGGTTCAAATTCTGTCTCTTAAACTTGATAGCTGTGTCATCCTAGTTAAGTAATTTAACATCTCTCATCTTAGTTTTGCCACAGGGTTAGGAGGTACCTCACAGGGTTATTGTGTGAATCAAATGAAATAATATGAGATAAGCTTCCACCTATCTTTATGCATCTTAAAGTACAATATAGATGCTAGATATCACCATCACCATAATCATCATCATCATCATCTAGTTCTATACAAGTCAAATCTGACATGGAACCAAGCTTCCAGTTTAATTCCATAACAATAATCAAAAGGGTAACTCAGCTAGGTTGTGCAGGGGCTAGAGTGCTGGACCTGAAGTCAGGATGACCTGAGTTCAAATTCAGTCTTAGACACTTACTAGTTGTGTGAATCTGGACAAGTCACTTAATCCTAATTGCCTCAGTTTCCTCATCTGTAAAATGATTTGGAGAATAAAATGGCATACCATTCCAGTATCTTAACCAATCCCATATGAGATCACAGAGAATTGGAAGCAAGTGAAATGACACAACAACTCTGATAAAGGCTAGAATTCCAAGAATCACTAAGGAATTTGAAAGAATGTTTATAGGACACCTGCACTATTAATACAAATCTCCAAAATAGGAATAGAAAGAAAATGGAAGGTCTACGAAAAGGAAGACAGAGAACATATAATCAACTTGCAGAAACAGAAAAGAGAGGACCACAGTATTCATAAAGAAATTCAGAGGTCAGGTTACCCCATTCTTGCAAATCCAAGAATCTTATCTATATATTCCCAATAGTATAGGATCACAAAACCTAAAAATAAAGCCTAAAATGATTGTGAAGTTGTTCCACAAATATTAATTTTAAAATTTCCCAAATGATGCATACTAAAATTAAGGTAAATGTTCTGAGAGCACAAAAGCATTAAGTATAGGAAAAATAAGAAGAAAATGTAAATTTGCATGAATGAAAGATATAAAATTCATTGCCCCAATATATAGTATAGGTTAAATATAAACACTGCTATACTAATATAAATTAATTCATATAGATTAAAGTGAATCTATTAAAGAGAAATAATTTATTAAGCTCTTACTTTGGACAAATCACTGAGTGCTGGAAATAAAGAAATTGGCATAGTCCTTTGTTTTTGTTTGGGTTTTTTTTGGAAGGCAATGAGGTTAAATGACTTGCCTAAGGTCACACAGCTAGGAAATAAATAAGTGTCTGAGGTCAGGTTTGAACTCAGGCCCTCCTGACTCTAGGGCTGGTGCTCTATCCACTGTACCACCTAGCTGACCCTATAGTTTGTTTTTAAGAATTTCTAGTAGACATCTCAGGTTTCTATTTCAGAACTTCTTGCCCCAGATTTATAATATTTTTCCCACAAAGCCTCACTGATTATTCATTCATTCAGTATGTCTTTTATTAGGTACCCATCATATAATAGACACTATTAGATTCTGGAGACACAGAAAATGAAACCCATGTATACGCTGAAGCTTTCCAATTCCTACTCTGAAATATGAGTTTTATCCTCATCTCAGAAGTACCCATATGGCATCAGGAGCAATACTTTAATGCTTTGGCTTGACCCCCCCAAAAAAAAAGTTTCATCCCACATCAAGGTTATCAGCTGAGAGTAATATGCTCATCCAGTCTTAAGTAACTTTTAGACAAGGATATTTATTAAGGTAGTACAATAAGAACAGTTTATTTAAAATATTCCCCTAAAAGTCTGATACAGTCTCTTGCAAGTACATATAAAGTCTAATGGAAAGTGGGCTTCAAACTTAGAAAGCACATGCATCAAAGGTGTAACTTACTGATGCTGATTTCTCTCATTTTGAAGATATCCAAGAAGCTCCCCTTAAGCCTGGAATACTCTCTTTACCTGGGTCCTTGCAGAGTTATAACTTCAAGCTATTCTTGCTCTCAATGATGAAGCCATTGTCATTGATCTACTGTCCTGAGAATCTGGTGCTAGGGTAGCAACTGGCAGATTCACAATCTAATATCCTTTGGTCCTTTGAAGTTTGAAGATTCTCCTTTGGGCAAGTTTGAAGGTTAGAGGAGAGGAATGGAAGGGAAGTAGACCTGACCTAATCTGAAGCTGAAACTTCTCCTCCTCTTCTTGCCTCCCTCAAATAGTTCTTCATCAAAGTTTAGCTAGAACCCTATACGGGCTCCAATTTCTGGAATTCCTTCCCTTAATTTATAGATGATTCTGGGACATTGATCAAGTTCAAGCCTATTTGAATTCAAATTTTGTGCAAATCATTCTAGTTTTAAGACTTTTTAACTTAGTCTAAGATCTTTTGTTCAGTTGATTTATTAGACATGTTTTCACCTGATCAAGATATCACAACTAAAATGAAGTGGACTGGTTTTTTCCCCACCATTACAAAAATAATCTCTTGTCTTCAAGAAGCATACATTCGGGGGGGGGGGGTAGAAACAGCATTAACAAAAACAAACAAATATATAAATAAGTGAATAAGTAAATTTCATATATATATATATATGTATGCATGTGTGTGCATACTTTACACACACAAACACACACACACACACACACACACACACACACACACACACACACACACACACAATTTCCCAGGTAAAGGGGCAGTAGATTCTCAGGGAGACAAGACAAGCCTTGAGTAGAAAATGACCCATGAGGAAAATTTAGAGGAAATTAAATATTCTAATGGCCAGTGGAAAGGAGGCATAGAGAAGACATGAAGGTGAAAGATGGTGAACAGCAAATGAGACAGTACTACTAGTAGAGGAAGAACAGTAATATGCAAAAAAAACCCTTTTAATTGATTACTATAGTCTGGGAGAGAGGTGGTAGAGACCTAAAATACTGTGAACAACCACAGGAGTGGAGAAGGGGAAGGAAGACAAGAGCTTTGTTATCATATGCCCTTGTCATTTCTTGGTATCCAAGTTCTGAGTTATACTAATCAGTGAATTGAATTATTTTGAATAGCATCTATATCTTCCTAAGAAATGAGCTTTTAGTGCCTTCAGTAGAGAATCCATCACCCATTTTTGTTTTCTCTAAGATCTGCTGTAGTAGCCTGTGAAGTCATCTTTAGCTCAAGGAAGAAGACTTTCTGAATCTACAAGTTCATTTCAGATATTGATGCTGTTTTAGCCAAATATAAATAATGCATTTTATTCCTCTTTCTACCTTACTTAAGAAAGACTCGTTGACTTCCTCCTTAATTTACCAAGGATAGATAAAAAAGGATGTTGATTCCCTCTCTTTTGTTGCTTTGCAAAAGACATTGTTTCCAACCCTGACTCTTACCTACTGAAACTCCCCTTTCTGCATTGATGTTAAGTTGGATTCTGTCTGAGTCTCTGGACCTTAACAGAAAATTAATGTAAGCACTCAAATTTACAATGCATGATATGGTTCAGCTGGTAAACATCATCAGCATATGCAAGAGCTCAGTATAATGTCTATAGGATAATAGTCCTAATGTGTTCCTCTTTGCTTTGGGGTGAGGAGTCATCTTGTTTCCTCCCCTCTTGGCTGCATAGCTTTTAGGAGTGACATTAGAAATAGGGGTCAACATATTCAATTGTACGAACATTATATTTCAAATTTTATTCATAATCCTGATAAAGATGGTAGTCTTAGGAATGGCATTCCTTTAAAGTTCTAGAAGACATAAGACACCAGGAGTGAAACCCCCTCCAACCCTGACCCACAGTAACTGTTAGAAACTTTGAATATAAACTGAAGTTGGCAAAAGTCTAGTCTGTCACTGTCATTTTCATTACTAGGTATTATTGATTCATGGAAATCAATTCACAGATAGGCATTTGCTTCTTGATCCAGTGTTTGGAAAGAATTGAGGGCCCCCTTGTGGCTATAATCTGTCTCACAAAATATGGGTGAAAAGCTGTAAGTCAGAAGTCATTTTACTTTATGATTCCAAATCATATAGATCATATGGAATAATCACATAATTTTAGATAGGACCCAGGGATGGTACCAAGTGTCTGTTTAAAGAATGAAGGCTAGTTATCTCTCAGAATTATTTGAATTATATCCTTATCACTTGATTAATGATAAAGGGTATAGGGAATAGGAAATTCCATACAAGACAACCTAATTAGAGAGTTTTTCAGATAAAAAAACATGAAAAATGCATTATCCTGCTTTTAAAAATCCCACCCTCATGTTTTTAATCCATTTATTGATTAGCTAAATGGAGAAGCAACCTTCAGATGCCCCTGGCTAGCTTTGTTTTGAAAATTCACTTGTTTTTCCTCAATGATGATTTTTCTAAGATATACATATAGCAAAAAAGGTTACATGAGAAATGTCTCCAGTTTAGAGAATTTATATAATCTTTAAGGAAAAGACAAAGTAATCCTGTAAGATGCTGTGGGTTTCTATTAGGGCATGCCTGAAGAATTTTTGTTATTTAAAGGGTCACTGTGTTTCTTATTTCAATTAATAAAGGCAAACCCACAGCAAAGTTTAGACAGAACAAATTGATTTTTTTTGAGGGGAGTTAAATTATCATGCATATTTTATTCCAAATTACTGTAAATTGCCTTATTAATTAGGTGGCATTATAGCAGTCTTTCATAATACTTTGTGGCAAAAGATTCCGTTTGAGCTCTCATTTGGGAAACCTTGGTTTGGAAGGAGTTCATGCTATAATCTTGAATGAGTAGATTTTAGAGTGAGTCTGATTAAGCTTCTTGCTACATGAAAGCACAATTTGGTTTTCCACAGACAACTTTGTGGAGAATGATGTTGTCACCTCTTCTGAAACAAACTACCAATGCCCCCCAAAGATGAGAGTTACTCAAGGAAGGGGAAAAATGGAAATGAGGGAGAAATATCAACTCCTCACTTGGAACTTCAGAGATTGTAAAGGGTAAAAATTATATCGGGTTGATTTCTCCCTTGATACTAATGGGCGATTAACATTAAGAGCAGTTCTAATCCTTGCAGGTATGATGGGAAAAGACTGAAATAACTCTGATACTGAACAACCATTACTAGAATGTTCATCTGTATAGAAAAGTCTGCAAGCCAGCAATATTACCTTGGAAGTTCTTACCTATTGCATACCTGCAACATGGATTATGAAGAAGAAAGGACCTTAGGTCTTTTTGAGTTTAACATCTTTATTTATTGTCATTTGATGTCAAAGGAATCAACCATGATATAGTAAAAAGCAATCCACCTCCTTTCATTCAAGTTAGGCTAGTTTCTCCTTAAAAGGTAATGAAACCTCACATCGTCACTGACAACACTCTAGGGACACTCTTATCATTGGTTGGTAGATTATAATTAATAATTCAGAAAAGGAAATGTTACTAAATTAACTCAAATCAGTGTGTCCTCAATACCCATATCCTTCTGCTATGGTCTAAGTAATGATTTTTCTTGTTGTTGTTACCTGATGAATGAAGTAAGAGAGTCTCATTTTGTTCCATTGCTGAACCTAAACTACCAAGACATTGGCCTGAGTCAGGTCCAGTCCAGAATTTATGCCATTCTAAAACTTAAAGAATCATAGACTCTAAAGCAAATAAGAATTTAGAGACTATATAATGAGTCTACTCACAGGGAAGGAACTGAGGTCCAAAACAACAAAGTGATTTACTGAATTTCACTTAGGTAGCAAAGTCATGTAAACACAGGTCATTTAATCATGGATTTAAAACAAGAAGGAATCTTTGTCGCCATCTGGTCTAACTTCTTCATTTTACAGATGAGAGAACTGAGAAACAGAAAGGTTAAGATGACTTTGCCAAAGTCATCTAGAAGATTTGTGACAAAGGTACTTCTTTCCCCTGGGCTACATTGCCTTTCTGACTCCATATTGATTGCTCTTTCTAATACAATATGTTGGTCATTTTTCCATCTTGGGGATTCTCATGACAACTTATCTAATCCTCTTTTGTAGTTTCTCCAGTACTTAGCAGAATAGTTAAATGTGTATTTTATTATCTAGCCCCACAATGATATAAAATATCATAGGTGCAAGGTGGCTCAGTGAATAGAACCACTGATCCTAGACACAGGAGGATTAGCTGTGTGGCCCAGGGCAAGGCAGTTAACTCTGATGTAAGTTCCTCCTATCAAAAATGAGTTAGAGAAGGAAATAGCAAACCATTCTAGTATCTTTGCCAAGAAAATCCGAAATGAGACTCACCTAATCTCAGACACTTACTAGCTGTGTGACCCTGGTCAATTCACTTAACCATGTTTGCCTCAGTTTTTTCATCTGTAAAATGAACTGAAGAAGAACATGGCAAACTACTCCAATATCTATGCCAATAAAGCAAACCAAAGAAACTATAAAACAAATGGTATCATGAAGAGTTGAACATAACTAAGAAATAACTGAACAAGAGCACGTACCAGCAACATACTCCTCTCTAGGAAAGTGTTTTCTTAGAGATTTGTGGGATTCCATTTTCTTGAATTAGTATTGGTTCTAATTTATAAGGTCTTATATTTTTCTATTTGTATTTTAAGTTAGATAGATAAAGTGACGATGTTTTGTGTTATGCTGTACCCATTAAGTACTTACTATATTTTTTTTGGTACACTGACATCAGAAAACATCACCTGGAAGTGAGAATTCTTCCTTTGTTGGGCTAAGAATTAATACGTGAGAAATTCTCAGACAGGAGAAGGAGGAGTAATCTGGAGTTAAAGGCTATCCTAGGTGTGAAGGAAACATTGAACTTTGGAGAATGAAAAGGGGTCTAAAGGGAATGAAAGTAGGTTTATTTTCTTGATTAGAAGAAATAGAATGAGCAGAAGAACAAGTGAAAAAGTGAGAAGGATATATATGAAGACTGAGTTGATATTCTGAGAAGACTAAATGTCACAATAAATCAACATTTGCAACAGCATCTTAGGTAGCTGTTTAAAAGAAAAACATTAAATCCAACAAAATATAGAGGCAGTAGAATTCATTGCATACAGGAGACAATTAGTAAATATTCATTGCTATTGGTCATATTTGTAATGCCAAAAGAATGTCTTTATTGCATTTCACATGTCAAATGTGAATTTGAATTTGGAATTCTTTTATGGTCTGCCCCTCCCTCACTTAACTTTCAGAGATTTAACAGGGAGCAGTAATAGGAAGTGAGACGACAGAGAGGTACTGAAGTCTAAGTCAGAAGAAATTGTGATAATGGCTATAGTGGACTTGGTGGGGTCAGTCACTAGTCCCATCACCCAGGTCTGTGGTAGACTGAGTAACTGTAGTTGGAATGCCCTATATTAAGACAGATAGGACCAAGCTGTTAGTGGAATGAGTCCAGGTCTAGCTCAGTTCTTTGTCTAGGGCACTATCAATCTTTAGGAATATGATGTACTTGCAACTTGATAGAGGTTTTATTGTTTTATTATGCATTGTTTTCTATTTCTTATATACTGTTTAGGGTCAACTCAGTTCTATGCTGACTGAATACTGTCTCCAAACTTTCATGCTTATTGTTGAGAAGGTCAAATCTTTTATGCAAAAGTCAAAAGACTAACATTCACTGAAATACAACAAGTTGAATATCAATCAGTAAATGAAGTATTTTAAATGCTTTCTCTGTGCCAAACCCTATGTCAGTCATTAGAATAGAGGAAAAAAATGAAGCCATCCATGTCTTGTATTTCATCATGAACATATTTATAAATAAAAATATTCAAAATTTATGCCAGAGAAATATAATGTAGGTGCTTGGCACTAGCAGCTGGAAGAATAAGAAAAGTTTTCATATATATAGAAAATCATGAATGAACTGAATTTTGAAAGAAGTGAAGCAGTCTAAAAAGCAGAAGTGATGACAGAATTCATTAAAGGCAATCCATTGAAGGATATAGCAAGTTCAGATTGACAGAGGTCAAAGATGAAAAAGGATGTGTGAGAAGAGTGAACTCCCAAGTAAAGGGAGGAAAGATAAAAGTAAGATACAAGATTAGAAATGTAGCTTGAGAAAGAGAGAGGGTTTTCCTGATGGGTTAGGGTTCAGAGCTAATTTTCATTGGGTATTCCTTGACAGGCTATTGACACTACACACAGACTGAGATGAGGAATAGAAGATCTTTGGTTCTCTACTAACTATAGAGAAGACAGCAGTTATTTAGTATTTCAGTCTCACTAGAGCAGGTACAAATTGCCAGGGAGCCTTGTACTTGAATGACTGTCAACAGCTATTTAAACATAGAGGCCGAATATCTCTCTGTCTGTCTCTCTCTCTCTCTCTCTCTCTCTCTCTCTCTCTCTCTCTCTCTCTCCATATACTGTGTATATATATATATATATATATATATATATATATATATATCCATATAAATAGATATAGATATAAATATAGATATCTATATCTATGTCTATACAACTATCTCTTTTTTATAAAAAGTTTTAAAATGTTATTTTGACACACACCCTCTATCCATCCATTCTTCAACCCAATTGATGTTATATAGTCAAAGTTGATAAAGCATTAATGTATTATGAACACTTCTGTCTTATCTAATCTGTTTTGGATTGAGTGTGTGCAAGCAAAACCCAGCGATAGCAAAGAACCCAGATCTTCATCTTTTGGAGGGGAAACAGGATTTTCTCTACCTTCTCATCCATCATCTGTGTCATATAACAGTAGACCTACTTGCTCAGAAAGAGATTCATCATGCAATAATCAGAGTTCCTCAACTGAAGAAAGTTCAAGCAGTATCCGAACTTAAGCAGAGATACATACACCAGATGGTTGTGCATTGACAGAACAACAGTAAAGCATACAATGAAACAGAGACAGGGGAGAGAGAGAGAGAGAGAGAGAGAGAGAGAGAGAGAGAGAGAGAGAGAGAGAGAGAGAGGAGTATGAGCAATAAAAGTATGGCCAATGGGAGGAAAGACCTTTGAAGCCTAATAATAAAACGAAATAAAAGTTTGTCTTATAAAATGTAAATGAATATAAATATAAACATATTAGTATTTTTGGATAGAGTCACAATTCAGATAGAGCTGCTATCTTTGGGAAAATAAAATAAAAAGTAAAATTAACCCCATTACAAAATATAAAATTATATGTGTATATACATTTATATCCAATATGCATATATATATATTATTTTCTGATAGATCCAACATTTCTACAAATATAAAAATTTAATTCTATTCAAATTTCATTCTCTCTAGCTGTAGTTTGATTTTACACAAGACACCCGTATTAGTAAACCAGAAGAAACCATTCTGATTAAATCAATATGTCCCAAGTAGTAAAGGGAAGGAGGGAAAAGACATTTGAAAAGATGAGGTACAGTTTCATGAATAAAGGGAAGGATTCAACAAGGCAGAGGTGAGGAAGGAATGAATTTTCCAGAACAAAGGAATGGAAAGGAGAAATAGATTATCATGTGTGAGGAACAGAGAAATCAGTTTGGCTATGCAATACAAAGGAAGCAGAATAATATATAATGGATAATTTTGATGAAGTTCACTGTTCTTTGCCTGTCAAGATTTATAGAGATTGTTAAAGTGAACTTCTGCAAACCAACACTTGAAATCTGGAGTATAGACCTAGTCTGATAGGTGAAAGGAAAAGGGGAGAAAGAAAATATGTTTTCCACATGAACAGTAGTTTTAAAGTGCAAAAGAATGAATTCATTGTAAATTAGTCAATCAACAAATATTTATTGAATAATTAATAAGTTCTAGGTACTATACTAAGCACTAGGAACACAAAAAATAACTAGAAACACTATCCCTGCCCTCAATGAGCATATATATTCTAAAAGAGTGAGAGAAGCTGGGCAGGGTGGAGAACTGAGGACAAAGTTAACTGAGGACTTGCAAAGGAAAACTCCAAAGTATAATCTGATGGGGAATGAGACATAATTGACTTGGTCACCCTCCTTAAATCAAATGTCTGGGAGGATCCTTCCAATAAGAAGGCAAAACTACACAGGTAGAGGATATTTCCGGTATTTGAATTCCAGGGTTGAAGTGAGTTTTCAGAATGATGGGATCAATTTTGGGTCATGATAGAGAAAGTCCAATTGCAAACTGAAGAGGACTTTTTAAGTATAAAGACATTTCAACAAGGAAGACTGAGAAATCCTCAATGTTCACAAATTTATTTGTATAAATGGGCATAAAAAATTCACAATTAATTCACAATAGTTCTGAGCAGTTTAACACTTGCTGTATTTTTTACTTCTCCAAAATGAAATACTTGTACTCACAAATCCAATCAAGTAAGGAGGAAGGAGATGATGAATTTAGTTGACTCAACTCTGTCTCCTGAGATTATTTAAGTAATTCTTTTGAATGTACAGAAGAGTTCTGGTAGACTAGAGTAGGTTTAACCACAAACAATATCAAGTATATTCTTTCTTTAAAATTCTACTACTGCTTTTTTCCTTCCAGTCATCAGGAGTCACAAGAACTATATGTAGTTCAAGGATGATTCACTTGATCATATTGATTCAAGCTGATTGCCAGTGTCTGTTTCAACTTTGCTTTACCTGTGTTGGAGGGAATGGAATTTTGGTTTTCTTAATTTTGAAATCACAAGAATTTAGAAGGGCCTTTGTGGGAGTTTTTTTTGACTTTTTTTAATAGTTTAAACTCACCCCATTACTAAGTTATTGTTTCCCCATGACTCAGGTCACTTCCATCATTTCCTCTGTACTGCTTATTGATGGTAGAGATGTGCAAAATAGAATAGCTTCCACTATGTTGTGATAAAGGATCAGCTAATGTGTTGTAGTGGAAATATAGTTGTGTTTGGAAGCAAGAGAGATAATTCAGTCACAAGAAATTCAAATTACTTCTGACATTTATTAGCTATGTGAACATAATGGCATAGTGGATAGAGTATTGGTCTTAGAATCAGGAGGATAGGGGTTCAAATTCAGACCTGAGGCATTATGCTCACTAGATGTGTGGCCTTGGGCAAATCACTTAACCTTGATTGCCTACTATCAAGGGCCATCTTCAGTCATCCTGATTTGTATCTGTACAGTGGACCCAGATAGCTCTGGAGGAGACTTAGCACAGCACCCCTCATTCAAATCCACTTCACATACTTGTCATGATAGCACCTCCCTGATGTCAAGGTCTTCTTTGAGAAGAGGAAGGGCAAATATCATTGTGTGAACATAATTAAGTGATTGAATCTTTGTGTAACTGTAAAATGAGTATTATAGGAGATGGCATAATAGAGAAAAAAAACACTTTCTCTTGAACAGTAGTACTTGTTTCATACCCCATGCCCTTCTATGCCCTCTGTATTACTGTTTGTAGAGCTATTCAAGACAAAAACCTGCCTTTGGGTTGGAATAAAGTTAAGAAAAGTTGCTTATTATATAAAATATTAAAACACTTGAATCATAGGATATTCCTAGAAAGATAGATGGACTTCTCTTTTTTATTAGTATTTTTTCTCACACCCTCCAGTTTTCAATGCAGTATTGGTTTCTGAAGAAGTAAAACTGTGGATAGCCTAAATGGTAAAAAAAAAAAAAAAAAAGAGGTAGAGTGTGACAGATTTGAGGAGGCTGCAGCATATAATTAGGAAAAAATTGTACAGAAGAAGCAACATAAGCTACATCATCAGGGACATATAGGTATAAAGAAGCAGCTAGTTGAGGATGGTGCATAGGCTATTGGATTTGGAGTAAGGAAGACCTGAGTTAAAATTTGATTCAGTCATTTACTAGTTGTGTGACTTTAGGTAAGACACCTTATTTCTCTTATTCTGTTTCCTAATCTAGAAAATGGGAATATAATAACACCTCTCTCATAGATTTGTTGTGAGCCTCAAATAGTTTGCAAATTTTAAAGTGCTCTATAAATGTCAGTTATTTTTCATCATCATTATCATCATCATCATTTACCATCTTCATCATCATTATAAAATGAGATGGACCAATCATGTAGCAAGGAAGAGAAATATGTACCACAAGTGACATTGTCACTCACCTAATGTCAAGAAGTCTAGAGGAAGATACCCAGAAGTAGACTTTCTATAAAGAATTTATAGGAAGACACAGACAAGAGTCACGGGCATGGATAAAAAAATAATGAAAAGAGGTAAAAAGCATATATGGATTACAATTTTCAGTGGTAGAAGAGGTACTCCCATTGATGGTGAGGCTAACTCAAGTTCAATCCAAGAATCAAAATTATTGTTTTCACTTACATTGAAACCAAATGGGGCAATGGAAGACTGACACCTGAGATTTCAGATAATTGATTTCTAACCTTGGTTCTGCCATTGACCAGTTTTACAACCTTAGGGAAGTTATTTAATCAACCTGATCTTAATGTTTTCTCATTAATAAAAAATTACAAAGGTAGAATTGGATGTCTTCTGTGAGTTCTTCCAGCACTGAAATTTTATGAATAAATAAGGTCAGACTTGTGATAACACCAGCAGAAGGAAACCCCTAACAACTAAATGACACAGTCTCTCTATGATACATTACAATAAAATTATTTTAATTTGGTCCTTTAAAAACCAAACTGATCTAGAAACCAATATTTCCCAAGTGCCAAAATATAAATACTCAATCTAGTTGTTAGCATTACTGAAACTAACAGGAATAGAACAGTCAGACTCAGAGTTGCTAGACAGTTGTTATTTATTCTAATACCATTTGGGGGAAAAATAAATCTCTGCTTCAGAAATTTTTTTGAAACAATTATAATTTCCACGGATAAATCACTATCATTGCACTTTCAGTCACTTAGAAGTTCAAAGAATGAGATCATGAAAAGATACCCTGGGGAATAGGAATTAACTGAAATAGAGTTTAAAAAAATGATTACAAATGGGCATTTCTGTTTTCTAAGCAAATCCATAGAGCAAAGTTTTGAGCATATAGACTTCCATAAATTGTCATATTTTTATTTCTTATTGTATCATCTAATTCTATCAGCAAATATTGCTAGTGAAGTAGTGAGTAGTACAATCATTTTGAAAAGCAATTTGTGTGAATAAGTGATGAAAATACCTAGAGATTCTACTACTAAATGAATCCCCAAGGATGTCATTTATAAAAAGAAAACTACATAAACATCAAAATATTTTATAGTAGCAAAGAATTAGGAAAAAATTAAATACCCATCATTGCTAAAAAAAAGATGTGATATGAAGGGAATGGAATATCACTATATTATAACAAAACGTAAATATAGTAAACACAGAGAAGCAATGGAAGACTTAAATGAAAGGATAAAAAGTGAAGTAATAAGAATGGGAAAAACAATATGTATAATGACTAAAACAATGTAAATGTAAAGAACCATCACAAAGCAATCAAAACTTAATTCTATAAAATTGCAGAGAACAAGTATAAATGACCACAAAATATGAGAAGACACCTCCCCCCATATGTGTAAAGAGTGCAAATGTTGAGATGAGAGAGGGATCCATGGTTAGGAAACAGTATTGACAGAATTTTTTTTTCCATATATTAATCATAATTTTTTTCTTCTTTCCTACCAAAAAAATGAGGTTGGAAATTTAACAAATAAAAGATATCAATAAGTTTTTATTCTTCTAAGATAAAATAAAGGAAGATATTGACAGAGGGGTATGCTCTGACACTGACCACTGACATATGAGTTTTCTGGCTTCCATATTTTCATTTGTCACTTTTTACTATGCATCCTTCTAGATTAGTTCAAGATGCTATAAAGGAAGGGGACATTAATTTCCCCCCAGTCCTTTTCTATTTCCACCTTTTTTTCTCTAAACATGAATCAGGTATTCTTTTTCTGAGATTTAAGGAATTCTGACTTTGGAAATTCTCTATTGGTTGGAAATATCTTTTTGTGAGATTGAGATGAACTGAAAGTACTTCTTACCCCCACCCCATTATGCTCACTACTGCTAGCAGCTACCTAGATACTATTGCCCATAGAGGATACTAAACTATGTGTGTGATTTGGTAGAAAAAAGTGTTGGTTTTGGAGGTGAGACTGTTTTCATTTCTTCATCTGATAATTATTAGCCTTTCTGGGACTCAGTTTTCTTATCTGTAAAATGGGCATAATAATAGGAGGCAGAATATCTGTATTCAGCTTCCTATTATTATGCTCATTTTATTATGCTTATATTATCATGACTGGAGTCAGAGAACCTATGTTGTTTATGTATCTGTTAATTAATTAATAACTTCTGATACAGCTACCTGTGTGACTTTGGAGAAATCACTAAACTTCATTACTTTCTCCATTTTCATCTCAATTGCCTTCCTGGCTTCCTTTTTGATGTTATTCAGTTGTGTCTGACTCTCCATGACCACATTTTGGGTTTTCTTGGCAAAGATAAAGGAAACTGAGGTAAACAGGGTTAAGTGACTTGTCCAGGGTCACACAGGAAATATCTATGGACTCTTGAGTCCAGGTCTTCCTTAGTGCAGGCAGGGTTCTCCATTCACTCTGCCAACTAGCTGCCTAGTTTCCATTAGAGGCCAGCTAAAATCCCTCTCTTGTGTAAGAAGTCCTTTCCATTTCCTTGTTATGCAGGTGTCTTTCCTATAGAATTATCTCCAATTTATTCTCTATATATGTAAAGCTCATTTATACATGTGTGTTTTCATGTCTCCCCCGATTAGCCTGGGCACTGAGAGCAGAGACTATTTTCATTTTGTTTTGTTTTCTCATTTTTGTGTGTCCTTAGTATTTAGCACAATGCTTTGCACATGATGGGTGATTATTATGTACTTGTTGACTAGAACAGAGTTCTTTCATCTGTTAAAGGAGTTAGTTGAGCTCTGACATCGCTTTGGGTACTAAGTATTTGATCCTAATTCTTCTGACTCCTTGTCCAGTGCTCATTACCATAGTATCAGAGCCACAAAATGACAGTTCTGAGATTGCACAGCACCCCATAGGTGCTAATTGTATTATTTCTTCCTGGATTTGCATTTGTTTCATGTTCTGAAAACAGTCTAGTTATTCCATCTTGCTAGAAGACTCAAAGACACAAATAATGGAAGAACTGAATCCTCTGCTGTAAACAAATAATAAAATCTGCCTTCAAATGCCCTTTTTTGTCTTATCCAGATATTATTCAACAGGGACTCTATCAAAGCAATCATATATAGATGTCAGCAGCAATACATTTGTTTTGGTATCCAATATCAGGTTTTGCTTTATTCCATTTCCAAGCTGACCACTCTAAAACTTGTTTTGTGTAATCCCCTACTTTCCCACATAATTCCCACCTTTGTTATTCCATGAACCTTTCATGCAGAACGTGCAAAATCAGTTCCAAAGGGAAAACTTTTGGAAATAGATGATCTGGTAATATGGTCTCCTTAGCATACTTAGCATATCTCCAATAGTTCTTTATCCCAGGCTGAGATTAGGGCTGTGCCTGAGTCTAGGTATCAGACTTTTCTCAGGATCACTGACCTCCTCCTGGATCCCTGGTTATATCTGTGAAAGGTTTGTGGAGTACAGTGAGATTGCCCTCTTGCCTAAATCCCAGAGATCCCTTGTAGTGCTCAGTGCCTCTGAAACAAATAATCACTGAAGATCCTGAATAATGCATGAGAAGTCCCCTTCCAAGCACATCTGAGACTGTAGTGGGACCAATGGTTCTCAGCAAGAGAACAAAAACAACCTTCTAGATGCATATTTCCTTATATTTATTTTTGCAACAGCACTTGGGAAAAGAAAAGGCAACTGCAACAATCCAGTGAAAATCATGGTATTATATTGAGCCTAATTCTCAAATATTTAATGTTACTATAATTCAACTCCATGATTTTTATTGACAAAAATATTTCACCCTGCAAGAAAATATGAGTCTTGAAATTACCATTATCTGAGAAATGACTAATGTCATCCATAAGCCTTAATGTTTGACTCAATATAGACTCTATACAATGCCTCTCAAAGGGCTGCTTCTCTGACAAGTGGCACCAAGTGCTGAGCCTCTGGCTCTCTGATAAGAAAGTATTTTTTTAAATTTAGGCATAACATTGACAAGCAGAAACTGGCTTCAAAAAGTCTCACATAGATATTAGTTTTAATCAGTTCAATAAACAGAAAAAATAATCTACCTAAAAGAAGGCTATTCTTAAAGGAATCGTAAATTGTGGGGCATCAATGAATAGCATGAGTGTATCCTAAGTCATTCCTAGATGAATGAGGGTTATAGCTAGAAGCTACTACAATTCTTTTCTTCCCTTTACTTACAGGATGGTAAACTATGCCCCTTGATTCATGGATGGTCATCCTTCTCCCATTTTATGCTTTCAGTATTTTAGGAAAATAAATGAATCATCTCAACCAAATTATTCTTCCTTTAAGTCAATCTGATCTTTGACTAATGGAAAAGAATAATGGAGTCACTAGACTCATTAAGCATCTTCAAACTGTCCCAATCACCTTTCACTTTTACCTATTTGGCAGGACTCCATATAACTCCACACTTAACAAGTTCAAAATCTGTAAACCAAAAGACTAGAATCCCTGGTGTGAGATGAGAAAAGATAATAGGAAATTTGGCTATATTTTTTCCTTCTGCTAGATGAGATGTATTTCTCCACTTTTCCATCAAAAGACTGGGAACCAACTACACAACCCCACAAAAATTGTAATTCTCTGAAAGTCCCTTTTTCTAAGGCTTAGGTAATTGTGGCTCCCGATTTCCCATTGATTTGGAACATCATTCTTAAAGCCTTTAATTTATTTTCAAGACTTGAATAAAATGTCTCTTCATCACTATGTCAAAGTACAGTTTAATTATTGCAGTTCTAAGTGCAGTAATGCTATCAGTTACAGTGCAGTGTGGAAGCTAGAATACAGAGAAGAATGTTTAGCTATATGGTACAGGAAGAAGGAAATTAGTTTTATTCTAAGCATTGGCCAAGTGACAATTCTGCAGTGCAGAGGTGAGGATCAGGATGAAAATGTGGAAGGGCACCCTTGTTCTGGAATTCCCAAATGCCCCTCCATAATTTTGAATACAAACATACTCTTGGCTGCTTGCAGGCAAAATTCTCTGGTCCCTCTTGGAAGGTTTATACATCTGAGCCTGAAATGATGTGAGCATCTTTGTGAAATTTTAGAGTACCAAAGGATAGAGATAAAGACCTACAGAATGTAAAGAAAATGCAAAAAACCCAAATCAAAATTAAAAAAACCCTCCCAAAAAACCAAATAAATCACATTTGAGATCCAGACTATATTAATTCCTAATCCTGGGTCATTTCTGTATTTTATAAGGTACAAGGGGAGATGATATGGCATAGAGGGAACAGAATTGGATTGGAAGGCAAGAGAGATCTGATGTTTGAATCCTATTTTTTGTACTGTTTAGCTAAGTGACCACTGCCAAGTTACTTCTATGAATTTCAGTTTTCCCCATGTAAAATGATGGTAATTATATCTATAATACATTCCCAGAAATTTTTTAAGGAATGAGAATTTTATGAAGCTGTTGTAGAAATATCATATGACTATAAATATTATTATTTAAAGTAAGCATTTTTTTGAGAGTCCTGTATCCCATAGGATCACAATTTGGGATCTCATTTTCGTCAGCTTTAACATGGGGGCATTGGGCTAAATGATCCCTAAGATTTCTCATAGGTTGAAATCTATGATATTTTTATCTTAGGAGCTCTCTCAATGCCTCCAAGTAGATTTCATAATGCCAAAAATAAGTGTTTTATTTAAACTAAAAAACTGATTTAGTGTGTTCTCTAGGAGAAACTAACAATAACATTAGTCTTTTTGTTTTTAAGTAATATTTCTTGAATAGAATGGAATAATTTTATACAGAGAGACAAAATAATAACCTAGAAAAATATTGGATATGATGATTGGAGAAATCTCAGCTCAAACACCACTGCTGGTATTTATAATATAATTGGTTTCCTTTTGTCCCCAACCCTTCTCCCATTTCCTCATTGTCATTCCTTGGAGCATGTTCCCATGTTCTCTGTTTGCCACAGATTAAGGGGAAACACTGGACATAGGATTATAATCATATAGGTTTGAAATCCTATCTCTGGTAGTTAACTAGTAAAAATGGTACTTTATTTTCTCTCCCCTTCACTAGCTTTGGTACATATGCAGTTTACATGTAGAGAAATCTATAGAGAAATCTGAAGATTAGAAATTTTTATTTTTTTCATTTTTATTTAAGGCAATGGGGTTAAATGACTTGCCCAAGGTCAAACAGCTAGGTAATCATTAAGTGTCGGAGCTGGATTTAAACTCAGGTCTTCCTGACTCCAGGGCTGGTGCGCTATCCATTGCACCACCTAACTGCCCCCCAAACTAGGGGTTTTTAAAACCAAGAAATGGTTCTCATTTGTTGTCTACTTTGCTCTTGAGACAGCAAGATCTCCAGTGGAGAGGAAGTCTCCTGAGGAGAGTGAGCCTTTTTCCAAAACTGGAGTCAAGGTGATTTCACTCCCATGTTAGTGCAAGGGTAGCTAGTGCCAGGAGCTCTCTGGCTGTCCTGCATCGTTTACATTCCCTTCTTTTGAGCAGGTGGCCTTGTGAGCTTGAAAGGTCTGGAGATCTGCCCACCCACTGTAGTGGCGGTTGGAGTCGATGCATAACCTAGCTGGCTATATCCTTAGGCAGTTAGCCAGAGATCTCGTGGCCTTTGAGAGCTGTAACCAAGGGGAAGCCAGCCAGCAACTCTACCCTCTTTTCAAAGGTCTCTTGAGTCCCCAGCTTCTCTGGATTAGCAGCCAGGCTCTCAGAAAAGAGTCTTACATGCCTGGAAACTGGCATCAAAAGTTTTCCTATGATGGTGCCAGGTATGATTCCAGAATAATAAAATGATAGCTGCTACATGCTCCAAAGAATGTCAAATAGTGGGGGAGCATCCCATTCCATTCATCTCTCAGAAAAATTGGAATAATAATAACAGCTGTATGTACTCATCAGAATTGTGATGTGGATTAAGATTTCAAACCATCTCTTATATGTCCTAAAACCAGTTTGTCCTAACCAGAGTTGAAGGGGTAAGTCTATAAAATATAACATGTATAAAACACTGGATTAATCTTAAAGCTATGCATAAATGTTGGCTATAATAACAGGGATACCTTTGACTGGCAGATAATGAAATGATTAAACAATATTTTTAGTGACAAAATGACTAAATAGGGAGATTGAAAAATGCAATAGATATTATTTATATAGATTTTAACAAAATATTTAATAAAGTCAAAATATTCTTATTAAAAAAATGGAAAGACAAGAGCTGGGTCATAAAGTGCAATGGATATGAAAATGCTTAAATGGAGACCCAGAGTAGTCATTAATGGTTCTTTAGTCAACCTGGAAACAGGTCTTTAATGGAGTATACCATGTATCTAAAGGCAGTCTTATACAGTGTAAAGAATGTCCAATTTAGATTCAGAGGAACCACATTCTAAACTGTCTCTTCTCCACAGTAACTGCTTGTCACTTGACCTCTCTGAATCTTAGTTGTTTCCTCTATGCAATAAAGAGATTGGGCTAGGTGGTCTCTTTCAGATATAATTTTATGATTCTAAGATCTTTGCTTCTAAATTTTTTTCATCAATATTTTAAATAAAAGCATAGATTAATTATTTCAAAATGTATACATGGCATAAATCTGAGAGGAAGTGTGCCTTTACAGAAGGACAGTGTCAGGTTTCAAAAAATCTTGGCTGACTGGTATATTGTGCTAAATCTCATCAGATAAAACTAAGAAGTGATATGTGTAAAGTTATAAACATGTTTTAAAAAAATCAGATTCACAAGTACAAGAAAGGTGAGGCATGGCTAGACTGCAGTTAGTCTGAAAGAAATCTAGGGGTTTAAGTGGATTTCAGCAGCCAAGAAAGCTAATATGATCTTGGAGTACATTTAGAAAAGCATTGTTTCAAGGAATAAGGAGGTCTTTACTTTTATTCTTAGTTTTTACTCAGCCCTGGTCAAACTACAGCTAGAGTATTTATATTTAATTCTGGGCTTACATTGTTGTTCAGTCACTTAGTCTTATCTAACTCTTCATGACCCTATGGGCCATAGCACATCATCCTCTTCAGTCTTTCAATATATCTCAAAGTCCATCCAAATTCATGTTTCTTGTTTCCATGGTACTATCCATCCATCTCATTTTCTGCTGTCCCCTTTTCTTTTTTGCCTCTAATCTTTCCAAGCATCAAGACCTTTTCCAATGAGTCCCAACTTCTCATGAGGGAACTAAAGTATTTAAAGTTCAGTCTCTATATTTGACCTTTGAGTAAATAACTTGAATTTAAGTATCGCCTGACATGATCTCCTTGTTTTGTTTCTAGTTAATAAATTCAGTCTGATACGTTTGTGGGTTTGTCCTAGTTCTTAAGTCTACAATAGTGAAAACATGTTGGTGCAACCCCTATCATATGTGTCACACTATTCTAGAACCTGGGAAGTTAACAAAGTTTAGGTATGCCACCCTTCCTGCCCTCATGGACTTTGCAATCTAGCTGGAAGAGGGTAAAAAAGGAGTTAAAAGAGATTATTTCCCCACTTCTAAACTCAGTTATGGTATTAACTTCTTTATCCAATTCCCTAAGACTGACTTCTTAAACACCCCTTCTTTTGGACCATGCATTCATATAGAATTAAAGACACACCATGATTTCCTTTCAGTAGTCTCAGTTTTAGGTTATTTCTCTTTTCTGTTCCAAACAAATAGCATCTGACGATTCTCCCATGAAATTTCTCTGGACTGTCTTGCTATCTTGTTCATTTGTAGGGCAATAATGACAACTACATCTTGACCTCAATATCTAAGTGATTACCTGCCACTTCCCATTCTGAGTCTCAAATCACTGAATCATAAGTCATGCCTTTCTATTGGGGCTATTCCCTCTTCGTCAAAAGTTTTATAGTAAGAAAAAAATATATAGACAGTATATAACAGAAAGCAGAAATTCTTTCCTTGATTCCATTCCCTACCATTAAGGACAGGTCTGGCACCCCAGAGTCTCCAATAAAAATGTACATTTCATAATCAATGAATTCACAGGATACTTTCTACTATGTAACAGTAGAAAAGCAAATCTAATTCATATGCTATAAAAGAAGTCTATTTTCACTAATTTCACCTTACTAATTAGAGGGAATTTTTTTCTACCTCCTATTTAATCATATTTATTTATTTCATTTGCATGCACATTAACCCAATATAACTGAAGTATCAAAATAGTATATGTATCTTCACTCTGGTTTCTTTAAACATTCAAAAAAGTGATGTGAAAATGGGCAGAAAGCCACACACATTCTTTAAGATCAAGATTAACTCTGTTTACCAACAACCTATTCCAGCTAATTATAAAAGCACCTAACACAATTTAATAAAAAAAGGAATTTTTCTTTTTTCTGTCTTTTTAATTGTTGTTTTACAATAAAATGAGGACCCTGAAGTCCAGTAATTTTTTTTCTTTCTCTTAAGTATTCTTTTTTTAATTGATATTTTACTTTTCCAAATACATGTTGTGAAAGTTTTTTTCAATATTAAACCATATGCATATCTATATTTTTATATATTCCCACCCCTCTCCCCTCAGTGATGAACAGTCAGGTCAACATTTACATACATATTTGTGATAAATATGTTTACAGTCATTTTTGGTATGAGGAATTAGGATTAAGAGAAAGCGATACATAGATAATTTTTATAAAGAATTCATCAGATTCTGAAGGGTTTTTCTCTGTTTTGTTTTTCTTTCTCTGGGGGATAGCCAGTCTAATATGGTTGTCCTTGCTCTCTGTACTGCTGAGAGGAACTGTTTCCATCAAGGTTGATCATCTCACAATGGTGTTATCATGTACATTATTCTCTTGGCTCTGCTCCCTTCACTCGGCATCAGATCCTTAATTCATTACATGCTTCTTTAGAGTCTGACCATTTATGGTTTCTTAAAGAACAATAATATTCCATAGTATTCATGTACCATAACTTGTTTAGCCATTCCCCAATTGATGGACATCCCCTCAATTTCCAATTCTTTGTCACTACAAAAAGAGCTGCTATGAGTATTTTGGAACATGTAGGACTTTTCCCTTTTTCAATAATTTCTTCTGGATATAATTTCTCCTGGGTTTATAATTTCTTCTGGATTTCTAGAATTGAAATTGCTGGGTCAGTTAATGAACAGTTTTATTGACTTTTACCAGGATAGCAGATTTAGTGAGTGTCTGAGGAGGGATTTGGACTTATTTCTAGATACAATGTTTTAGTAACTACTCTTTATTAACTTTCAATAATGTCAATAAATATAAAATATATTTTAAATATAAAATAAAGATACTTGATGAATATTTCAGGTGACACCATCACTCCAGATAGGCTATTGAACCAGTCATTGATCTAGGCTATTCTCTATTCCCCTATATAGCAAAAATTGCCAATGAAAGCACAAATCTGGGGGGGGGGAATAAAAACTGCTAATATATTGATGTATAAAAGTATTTTCCCTACATCATGCATAAAATAAATAACATAATTATATCCATTTCAGCAATGAAGGAACTGAGGTCCAAAGGGGTTAAATGACTTGCCTGGTCTATGCACAGTAAGGTTCAGGATTGAAATTTAAATCCTGGTGCTTTGTCTCCAGCACTAGTTCTCTTTCTACTATACCATACTGTTTCATGAAAGAATCAGAATAAAACACAGGTCTTGACTTCAAATTCATATGCATATGACATGTATATATATATATATATATATATATATATATATGATTTTTCATAGAGAGAGAACAAGGAAGAGAGAATTTATATATGTGTGTGTGTGTGTGTGTGTGTGTGTGTGTATGTGTGTGTGTGTATGAAAAGCAGAATAAACCAAATTAGAAATCCAAAGAATTGACAAATGTATAGGAAAGTGACCTTGTTCAAATCTTAACGCAAATATATACTGCTAACAGTTAGCTACTTTTATAGGACAACTAGAGAAATTGAAATGGCAGGAGGGGGGTGGAGGTAGCACAACTAATTCCTTAAGAACATTGCCATAAATTGATGTTCTGCTGGGCATTGTTATAATGGAGTTTCACAGCTTTATGTTTGAGTTATATGAAGATCTATTCATTATATTACTTAAAAGTCATTGATTAGGTGTAATATTGTAGGTATCATCAAATGTGGTTAAAGAATGTGTCGGTAGGCACGTATTAAAGGTAGATCTCCCATTCTTTTTTTTTTAGATTTTTGAAAGGCAAATGGTGTTAAGTGGCTTGCCGAAGGCCACACAGCTAGGTAATTATTAAGTGTTTGAGACTGGATTTGAACCTAGGTACTCCTGACTCCAAGGCCAGTGCTTTATCCACTGTGCTACTTAGCTGCCCCCTAGATCTCCCATTCCACACCTCAACCCTCTCAAGAGTTTTTATAAAATGGTAATGCTAATCATTTTGTTACTGATTGGTCTAGGAAAGAATGAAGACTTGCCTTTACCACTAACACACAGGTATTAGTTGACACTGTCATTCTCTGACTCCTAGGGTCAGTCTCTACAAAAACCACACACCAACTGTTTCTCCACAAAGTCCCTAAATGTTAATGGATCTCCCACTCTCTCCCTACTTCTATTATGTGGGCTAGTGTGATTTTACTGAAAGAAGCTTAGATAATGGCATCTCCTGAACTGAGCTCTAAGCATTCCATGTCCATCCACTTTCATAGGCTTGGTTTTATTTTTTTTTCCTGATGATTCATTCCTCAGATACTTTATCCTTCTTTCTTCTAAGGTGTGGCTTTCTAGATTCTAAAAATAGTATTCCTCAATATCAAAAAAACATAATGTAAGAACAATTTTAATTAACATTTAAACAAGTAAATAATTAATTATTACTTTTTTTCTTGGATCCATTTGATATTCTTTATTTGTAAATGGGGAAATGATTAGAAGAAGGAAATTCAACTTCACATTCTGACTCTGTTTTAATAAGAGTTGGGCTCTGAAAGACCTTTTGGCTTATTTTAATGTGTCCAAATTCCTTTCTATTTTGACTGCTATGCGGGATCATTTAAAAAAATAAGATTAAGGCTAGCAAAAGAAATTTTTAAATGTCTTCTGTCATCTAGTGCCAAGTGTGAATGGCCCAACTGTCCACTTTTATACCCCCCATGTCAGTGTTCATTTAAATTATGAATTGATCCATTGCCTATCTAGCTGACAGAACCCTGAGGCATTTTAGACTTTTTCACAGATAACCACCTTTTGATTAGATTAGTTATTATTGAATAAAATCCTCAACAGCAAAATTTTTGAGCAAGAGAAGAGGTTAACCTTGGTCAATTTCAGTCAGATGTGGAGATTAAGTAGATTTTCAGGACTAAACTTGGCTATTAGAAAGGGAAAACAGGCAGGGGGAATTCTGCAACCCCTTCTAACAAGTAGACAAAAACATTTTCTTCATATTCCAATCAGGTACCAGCTAAACCTCTGCAATCCTCATCCTTAAGCCTTTGAGCTGCCATGAGTGTTTAATCTGGATCCTAAGATTAAAATAATCTAATAGGGCTGACCTATCCTTTCACAGTCAAAAGATTATTTGTCCACTTGTATAATTCATGTTTTGATCAGTTAACAGAGAAAATTGAGTTTTCCTGTATGATGTCATTTGCCTGGCTCAAGGATCTAATTGACTTTGGATACTTAGGAGCAAGGCTTCATTCACATCATTCAGTGCTTTATTGTTATTCCTGTAATCATTATTGTTTTTCTTATTCAGTAACTTCTTGACTGCCTTCTCACTACATGTACAGGATAATAAAACACAATCAGCCCACACTATGTAGCAAACTCATAAACTGTACAAGTTCAGGATCAAAATAAGACTGACAGGTATATTGCTATCTATACAAACATATTTTGCTGCAGAAGCAAAACAAAAAAGTAAACAAAATGGACACCATCAACTATCAATGTTTCTTAGCTATCTTGAGCAGATCTACAATTAAAGTGCAAAAATATATGTGCACAAAATATGGAATAGTGTTATTGATGGAAAATTTTCTGAAAATGCAGTCTTGGAGAGTAAAGGGGAAATCTGACCTTTCTTCCCATGTAAGTCAGATGATGGGAAGGCAGAGTCCAGGAGATGGTATTTCAATGTTAGGTTACTTGGCCAGCCTCAGGACAATTTCACTATTTGACAGGTCAGGCTGATAGGGGGTCTAAATCAAGGGAAACAGTTTCCTCAGGAAAGAAGTATGCCTCATTTCATGTTGCCCCCATAATTCAAAGCCCAGTATGCTCCATGTTAAGACTCTAATCTCCACTGAACTTTTGGGAAATTCCCTTCTGCTGATGGAATTGTTATTCTTAACATAGTGGTTATTGTTGTGTAATGTTTAAACAGGAGCTAGCAAATGTAGCCTCTGGAGTCTCCTAAGGGTAAATAGACTTTCCTTTCTGATTTAAAATAAAGTGAATGTGTTTCTTTAGATCTGTACTGTATGACTTTAAGAAGTCTCTTCTCCCCTTTAGCTTGTACATGTTTTATGTGATACTGGTTAAAAGGGAAATAAACTTTACCTCTCAAAAACTAAGTATCTTAGAAATCCTACCATGAAACTCTTGTATTTTTCCCACTACTTTCTCTGTATATTCATGTGCTTTTGTATCAAGTTAGGCACAAATTCAAAAGTGATTTTCCCTTTATCCTCTTTAAGCAATAAAGAACAAAGGATGTTTAGGGAAGAAATGAAACAGAACAAGGATGCTGGATATCTTTCTGTCCTTCTCCCCTCCATCTTATCTCTTCAAGTTGGAAATGTGACTTCATTTTTCAGTGAAGTATAAATTTCCAGAATGTTAGAAATATTAATATTCTGAAGGATTTTTTAATGTATTCCAAAGGATTTGAAAAGCTATCTGAGCTATCTATCTTCCTTACTGGACTGGCATTGACAATTAAGATCCATAGTATGATGTGAAATAGCCTTGATGACCTAAACTGGATGCTATAGTGATGGTTTGTATATATGTGCCTGCGTGCATGTGTGTGTGTATGTGTGTGTGTGTATGTGTGTGTTTGTGTGTGTGTGAGGGGGGCAATCAGGGTTAAGTGACTTGCCCAGGATTTTAAGTATCAAATATCTGAGGAGTGCATTGAACACAGGTCCTCCTGATTCTAGGGAGAGTGCTCTATCTACTGCCCCAAGCAATGATTCTTAAAGCAAGGATCTGGGTGTACTTGCAGTGAGTCCAGGAGGTTAAGGCTGTTTTCATACTGGTGTGTTTATATTTCTAATACAAATAAGAATCAATAGATATAACACACCTTATAAAAAAAGGTTTTGGGGGGATCATTGAAAATGTTTAAGAGAATAAAGGGATTCTGAGATCCAAATTTTGAAAAGTGTTTTCCTATAGGATTGCAATATAGCTTCATTTTTAGTAGAGGGTTTCCTTGTATACATTCAGAGCACTGCTCACTTCTCTCAGATCTTTGTGCCATTTCACAGGATTTAAGAATGAATGATGTTTTTAAAGTACATTAATTAAACACTTGCTATATATGCCAAACATGCTAAACCCTGGGGCTTAGAATAGAGTAGAATAGAGAGAGAGAAAAAACAAGGCAGTCTCTGCCTCACAAACTAATTTTGTGAGGTAATACATTAAAAAATAAATGTTTGACCATTGTATAGATGGCAAGGCCCAGGAGTGTTTTGATGTAACTGTGGGTCAGATAAGAAAGCTATTTGTCTGGAGGACATAAAGGAAGAATAGATGGAAGACCTTGGGATTGGCATTGTTAAGATATATTTAAGGTCGTTTGGTCTCTTTATCTCCCCAGAAAAAAAAATAGTTTGAACCTCACACTTATTTAAGTGTCTTAAATAGGTAAGCTGCCTGGTGCTGGACCAGAGAGGGAAGAAGGGAAGAAAAGGAGAAGGGGAATTCCTGAAGTGGATGATTTTCTATGCCTCTTGAAATGATAGCAGAGACATCTGCAATCCCAATTCATCAAAACTGATCAATAAAAGACTTTTTTTTCTCCATATAGTCCTTTCTTTTTCTTTGTTTTTGGTCTAGATAGAGTTTCATATTATCTTGTGCATGTGTCATGAATCCCTTTAGCAGGCTGGTGAAATCCATAGATTTTTCTTAGAATAATATTTATAAATGCGGAAAATAAAATGCATAGAATTGAAAAAGGAAATAAATTGAAATTGAAATACAGTTATTAAAATTTTTTTTTAAGTTGATCACAATTTGTGAATCTCTTGTTTGGACAATCATTAGCATTCCCTTACAGCCATAACATTCTATGATCAATGCTTATTTGACTCAAGATTCAGTCTAGAAAATGGTAAAAGTACAAAAACCTATTATAGCTAGGTAAAGAATGGATAAAATTCTGGACTTAGCTCCAGGAAGTCTACAATTTGAATACTGCTTCCCATACTTATTAGTTGTGTAGATCTGGGTAGTCACTTAACCTTTCTCATTTTCCTCATAGCAAAGTGGATAGAGCACTGGCCTTGGAGTCAGGAAGATGGGAGGTTGAATTCATCCTCAGACACTTCCTAGCTGTATGACCTTGGGCAAGGCACTTAACCCTGATTGCCTCACATCCAGGGTCATATCTGGTTACTGGACCCAGATGGCTCTGGAGGAGAAAGTGAGACTGGTGACTTTGCACAGCAGCCCCCTCATTCAAATCCAATTCATGAACTTGTCATGGCATCACCTCTCTGATGTGATGATTTTCTTTGAGAATAAAGGACAAACAACAGTCAATGAGTATAGTAATAATGTCTAAATTACAGGGGTGTAGGAACTAAATGAAATAACATAGAGTACCTCACAAACTTTAAAGTTCTTTCTAAGTGCTATTTATTATTGATGTAAGTATTGTTACAACTCTTAATTTTCTTTTGCAATTTATTCTAGGAATTTCTATTATATCACAATGCTGAGGGATCCAGTATCCCGTTACCTGAGTGAATGGAAACATGTCCAGAGAGGGGCCACTTGGAAGACATCTCTTCACATGTGTGATGGGAGAAGTCCAACTCCAGATGAGTTGCCTACTTGCTACCCGGGAGATGATTGGTCTGGTGTCAGCTTGAGGGAGTTTATGGATTGTGGCTATAACCTAGCCAACAACCGCCAGGTCCGAATGCTGGCAGACCTTAGTCTGGTGGGATGCTACAACTTGACTTTCATGAATGAGAGTGAGAGGAACACCATCCTGCTACAGAGTGCTAAGAACAACCTGAAGAACATGGCTTTCTTTGGGCTTACAGAATTTCAGCGGAAAACTCAGTTCCTTTTTGAGAGGACATTCAATCTCAAGTTCATCTCCCCCTTCACACAATTCAACATCACACGGGCCTCTAATGTGGAGATCAATGAAGGGGCTCGCAAGCATATCGAGGAGCTGAACTTCCTGGATATGCAACTTTATGAGTATGCAAAAGACCTTTTCCTACAACGCTACCATCACACCAAACAGCAGGAACACCAGAGGGATAGGCAGAAGAGACGGGAAGAGCGAAGGCTGCTTAAGGAGCATCGGGCTCATAGGTGGCAGAAGGAGGATGAGACAACTGTCACAGAGGACTATAACAGTCAAGTAGTCCGATGGTGACATCTTCTATTTCTCCTCCCATAGGGGTAGGAGGACCATGGACAGTGGTGGTATTTTAGTGAATCATCTTAAGGGAGTGATAAAAAATGAGCCATGATTTCTGAGTATTATGAGACCTGCTTTGTGCATCTACCCTACCTTTGTCTTTTTTCCCCCCTTAGCTGTTAACCAGCTGAAGGAGTGATTTTTGTGGTTTTTTTCTTTGACATTTTTTCATCAATGATATTAAATAGGGTAGATGGCACCCCTAAACAAACTGCTCTGAAAGACCTGCACCAAGATGGGGAACCAAGAATTCTGTTTTTGCCTCCTCCTTTTGAGCTGCACAGTAGAAGAAATGCCATGACAAGCCAGAGCCTGCAGTGGCATGAATGTAAAAACCAAGCTTGAGAGTTCTGTAGAAAACAGTCTTTTTTCACAATATCTTTTTAACAGTATTATATGATTACTTATAGGAATCAAGAAAGTAAGGACCAGAGGGGAAAAATATTGCACGTGCTTGGTCAAAAAAGAAGAAAAAGTCATCCACTTCTGTGTTGAATTTATGCTAAAGGATAAAACATGTGGGCTCTCCTTCACCTTTTGATTATGAATGGCCTGACTCTGGATGTATCTTAGAACACAAGGAAAAGGCAATCATTGCTGCATTAGTCTTATGTGACCACCATCCTAGACATAGGACATACGAAGTTCCTGATCATCCTTTTCTAAAAATAAAGTCTGTTAAGTGACTGGGTATAGCCATTTTAAAAGGATTATTTGTGATCTCTCACAAGTAGACACTATTTTTGTCTCCTAAAAACTAAAAATGGAACTGAAAATAAATTATGAGAAAAGTGATGTTTTCCATTTTCTAAACTTATTAATGAAGCATATTTATTAAACTAATGTGTGTATTTTCCAAGGAAAATGGAAACACATATCTTCCTTGGTATAGCACTGCCCATAGGACTGAAATTCTTCTATGACAATAGAACTGTAAGTTTGACTGAAATTCTGCTATGACAATAGAACTGTAAGGTTTTGGTTTGGAACTTGATAAGGCAGCTAGCATGTGTACAAGGTCATTGTCTTCAAGTTGTTCTATGAATAACACCATACACTGGCTACCATGTGTTGGATATGGAATAATTATTCCAGACTTTCAGTGAGACAAGGACTTAATGGTGTCTCAAATATCTTCAATCTAATACATTTTTCTTCATTCTTAAACATTTGGTTGTAGGAATAAACTTGTGATAACATTTAACACACGAGACCATGATATATCAAATTGGATTGATGGAAGCTCCTCAGATGTTTCTCACTCTTCTTGACCTTTTACAAATGATATGAATAAAATTAGACATTTAATTGAAAACCCATTGGATTATGGGAGGGAATTTCTGTCATGTTTTCTGTCATGTCATCAATTACATAGAAGGATGTGGGTGTCATGAAAGATGAAGCTGAACGTTTCCTATCAGAAGAATGACATGAACTCAAGTAGGATCTGCAAAGTGAATTGCAAAAAAAAAAAAATGGTTATCAAAGATAAAAGTTTGGAAGGCAACCAACTTTCTTGAACCACCCTTCATCATAACTCCTTTGGGTTGGAGGATACAAAAATTGGTCAATCAATATGATTTCACTGAATAGTTAGTGAAGGCATAGGTGTGTGTCATGTGCTGAGGGAAGAGAAGAAATCATTTTGACTAACCATAATCCTTGTAGTTCTATTGAATATTTGATAGGGATAGAAGGGTAGATAAGATGTCTCTTCCATGATTACTCAGTACGGCCATCATCCACAAGCAAAAGCCAGAATTAGAGCTGTATAAGTGGGTGATGGAGCCAGCATGACAATAGCATCCTTTCAGCATCTGGGGTGAGCCAGCTGCTGTTACCTGGATGAGTATGGTTGATGGTTTCAGTCTCACTATGGTCTGAAGCTCAACTCATGTGGGAAGTCATTCTCTCCCCACCCCACACACATATATCCCTCCACTCCATCAAAAATTCCATTATCATGAATGACTTGGCAACTGTACTTTTGGAGTCATGAATAGAAAATAAAAAGGGACCACATAAATATGCCTCATTAGATGATAGAGATTAGTGTGACAAGAGATCAGTCTGACAAGACATCAGTGTTTTCATCCTGATGATTTGTCTATGAGATAGGGAGAGGAATTAAAGGGAAGAGAGTGGAGATAGGGTTGCAGCTGGAATTAATGAGCAGATTTTTACAGCTTCATTTTTTGCTGTGAATATGGTATGGTTCTGCTGAGACTGGCAGGACTGCAAATTTTCCCTTCTTCCTGCTGCTGGGGAAACATGCATAAGTGTGCATGCACATGAGTTGGCAAATACATAGACA
This sequence comes from Macrotis lagotis, assembly GCF_037893015.1. Lineage (NCBI taxonomy): Eukaryota > Metazoa > Chordata > Mammalia > Peramelemorphia > Peramelidae > Macrotis > Macrotis lagotis. The sequence goes on from NC_133663.1 coordinate 161,477,857, forward strand.
CAAATGCACATGCACAAACACATACATACACACACACACGTACACTGTGCAACAATGATCCAGTTTATGGTATATAGAAATTCAAAATAAGTTAGAGTTTGAATGTTTTTCCATTTAAACTCTCTTTTAAAATATTGGCAGGGAATTAATGTATCTCTAAGCCATCAACTACGAGCATCATGCTGTTCCTGAGGCAGAGGGAATTTATATCCAAAGGCTTTCCCCAGCATCATTGCTGCTTGCTTGATATATGGAGCTCCACTTGAGATGGGATATCAGGCTATTCAGAAGGGCAGCCATCTATTTGGGTTGGCCTAGGGCCAGGACTAAGCAAATTAAGCAGGCAGTCCTAGTCTTGTTCTGTTATATTCTTTCAATATAAAGCAGCCTCAGTATGATCTCAAATACCCAAGGTACAATATTATGGGGATATGAATGGAGAGATGAGAAGGTGCTTTCTTCACTGAAAATGAAAGCTGAATGGAAGGTTACTATCTAACTTTCACCTAGGCTTGGGCAGCCTTTAAGATAAGTCAGCAGCCTTATGATGAAAACATAAATCGATTTCAGTTATAGCAGTACCCAAAACCCCAGTACAGAAAAACAAAAACAAAAGCAAGCAAACAAACAAAAACCCCAGAGAGTTCCAAATTGGATGAAATCCAATCATTCTCAGCTCTACATTCACTGTCCTTTTCACTCTTTCTCTGCAGTGGTTCTCTCCCTAGCCTAACCAAATGGTTTTATTAAGGTCAATAAATATTTATGAAGTACCTCCTATGCGTAAGGCACTAAGATAAGATATATGAATCCCACTCTGTCTTCTTTAGACAAATGTTTGGCTAACTGAAGAGATGTTCTCTTTTCTTGATCAGTACATGTAATTGGGGAATACTTTGATAAGGTCAATAAAATCCCCAGATAATACCTATAGTCTAATGAGAAATTCAGAGTATAGGGTCCTTGACCTTTAAGTGTAACTTTGTGTAATTTCATTTGCTTTCACTAAAGTACTAAGATTTGAGGGTTCAGTTGATGAGATTAGAGTAAGTTTTTAAAGGATTGAGAAGAGGGAACACTATCTTTGGGGATACATTCTATTTGATAGGCTAGTAAAGGGAATCATTACTACAGGCTTCTAATAAATAGATCTAAGGTATAGGGTAATTATTTATTTTGGGGGGGAAGGATTGCCATTTATTTCATGATATACCTATATCTTATGAGATAAAATCAAAATCATGAAAAATGCCTAAATGTTGCCTATTTCTTTGTACTTTTCAAAATACTTTCAAACCTATCAATCAATAAGCATTTTTAAGTTCCCCCAACGTGGGAGGCATCATTCCAGGTTCTAGGAAAAGACAAAAATGAAATAGTCTCTCCATGTAAGATTACCATTCCTTCTGGGGAGACATCACACACACACACACACACACACACACACACACACACACACACACACACACACAGAATTGCAGCATAAATATAAAATGAATATAGGATGTTTTAGGGAGAGAAAACACTAACAATTGGGGAATGAGGAAAAACTATATGTAGAAGACTGCAAGAGTTGAGTCTTGAATGAAGTTAAGATTTCTAGAAGAAAGAGTAAAGGAAAGAATACATTATAGGTGTGCATGATGACCACCAGTGCATAATACAGAGATGGGAAATTTCTACAATAATTTGTTTAGGAAAAATAGAGCAGATATTATTATTCCCAATTAACAGCCAAAGAAACTGATATTCAGATAAGTTAATTATTTGAGGTTTGCAGATCTAAAGATTTGGATAGGTCCCTTGATATCCTGACTCCTACTTCAATGGAAATTTTTGATTTAATTTATTTATTTATGTTGAATTTTACAATTTACCCCCTAACCTTGTTTCCTTCCCTCCACCCCCCACAGAAGGCAATCTGTTAGTATTTACATTCAATGAGAATTTTTGTTTGTTTGTCTTTTTCGATTCATTATGTTGCCTGGATAATGCCTAAGGTTAGGAAGGAGAAGAAAACTGGAAATCTGCAATTTTGACATCTTTTTCTACCAAATCTTCCTAGACAACTTACCAGCACATTGCAGGCTGGTGAAATTTACCTTGTCTTGCCTTCTGGTGGATGTATGGAAAATCAGAGAAAGACTAAATGCTGGACAGTACAAGGTAAGAGAGGAGAAGGAAAAAAAATCTATGTGATTTGTATTCTGAAACAAAAGAGAGTTGGATAGAATAAATGTTTATTGAATCAATTTTTTTTAAAGTAGGTATATACAATTTAAGAACTGGTCTGAGAGTAAATAGAGGGTCTCCACCTGTGATGGATGTGGCTTAACCCTACCACCTGAAGTCTGTCATAGTGCCTGAAATTTTCCTGTTAGGGATTTATTCCTTTGAATCCTAAAAGAAATTTTCTTTCCAAAATTTCCATATTAAAAGTCATTGGGAGGGATATTGGACCCAGTGGTCAGAGATAACACTGTAAAGAAAGAACTTCTCAAATACCACCTCAATATCAGTAGATCATCAGATGCCTTTCCAATTTTGACAGCCAATTGAGAACAATAATTTATAGGAGCAGGAAAAAAGAAAGATTCCTCAGTATGAAGGAAAATTCCAGGAGCAGAATTATATACTCAAAGGTGAGATGAGAAGATCAAAAAAACTTTTCCTATCACCCAATTTTGCCAGGGCTGGTCCCTTGGCAAATTACAGTTTTCCGGGCACAGGTAGCAAAAGTAGAAATGACATGATTTTGAGGAAATAGACAGGAGCATTGGATAAATAAAATAAAAATAAAATAATCCAGTACTTGGACTTTTCCATGGAATGAAGATAATATAGGAAAGGTCAGAACCAACCATAAGAATGGGAAAAGAATTATCATACTTCAACTACCTGCACCTCTATCTTCTGATCATCTTTTCACTGACTTAGACAAATTATATCCCTCTGATTCAAGATACCAAAACTGTCTGCCTACTTGTTCGCTTACATCATGGTAGACAATAACTCCATACATATATTTCAGAGTCATTTGGGGACTCATCCATGGTACTTCCTCCTTCTATCTTGACTTTCCTTTCTATTTTTCTTAGACGCTTTGTTTATCCATTCTTCCCCAATTCAGTAAGTACTCATTGTCCAATGCTCTTCTTCTCTCTGGCACATCTGGTCACTTATGAATTTACACATTGAAATTATTTAATAGCCTTACCCCTGAAGGTGGCCCAGATATGAGACTTTGACAGATTTATTGCTTCCTTGTTGTATTCAGGTTCTATTGACAAAAATAAATTGATAGACTCAACCAATTGGACAGAGAAGCCACATTTGTCAAAGGAATACATGGCAGTATCTGTTAGACTTAACTGCCCTCAAATCTTAGGGAACTGCCTGGACTTTGTCAGACTAGATGCTGAGATCCCAAAATACAAGTGGCTGATAAGCACATGCTCTAATTGTCTGCAGAAAAGTTAAGAAATTGTGATGTGTTGGTCTACCAGATGCCACTGTACTAGTTAGCCTTCTTGCTCTGAGGTTGGGTGGTAACAAATCTAAGAACCATGTGTCAGCAGTTTAAAGGCTGAGTCTTCTCTGGTGACAACAGTGACATGTTCTCATGAAATAAACCTCTTGAATCTTTTCATTGTTATCTGATTTTTCCACTATCATTGCCCTTAACATTTTATATAGTCATTCCCCCAGTGATTGCAACACCTTCTATATTTTACTTGTATTCCTTTTCATTTAAAAAAATCAATTATACATTGGAAGGAAAATCTGAATTTTCCATCTGGTGCCACATTTTAGGTGAAAGGGTAGTTATTCAGTAGATGGTAATTATTTTGTCCTGAGGGATTTTCCTTTTGTTTCTGTGCAATAATGTGTATGAACTTGGCTACTCTGAGATTGTATTGTGCATTATCAACCTTTCTTGCTATTTAAAAACCAATAGTTTGTAGAACTGAGGATTTTCATTGATGTAAAAAGCACAATTTAATGAATAAGTTAACATATTAAACTATTGTGATGTCAAGAATAATTGTTTCCTCTGGTGTGTTTGTCAGTGTTTTCCTATAGAAGGAGATAAGTGTGGCTTAAATATTTGAAGGAATTGATAAAAAAATGCATATGATGAATTGGTGTTCATACACATTAATGATCCATGATTTGGTAGGGGTATTAAAAAAAAACCAAGGCAGAAAAATAATAGATGTGAACAATGCAGAGCCTGAGCCCAGGGAGGATTCCAAAAGGATTTCAAATTCACATAATGTTTAGATTCAGAATGGGTGGAGAAGAGAAAGCAAGAAAAAAGGGAGAAAGAAGGGAGAGAAGCAGGAGAACAATTTACAAAATAACAACAATATTGTTAGAATACACACAGTCATGAAGACATCACCTCCCTTATGAATAAAATCAGAGGATTGAAGAAGAAGTATATAAGGTGATGGGTTCAAGATGAAGAATGAAGTATTTATTTATAGAAATGGCAAGTTTAGGATTATATGTTTGTTATGAATCTTTCTTTTTTCCCTTTTAAATTAGATAGGATGATAAAGAAAACAAACAATTATTAATTTAAAAATAAAATAACATTAAACAATTTAAAATAGAAATGGACTGTAAGATAAAATGGAAAGAGAACTGAACTTGGAGTCATAAGACTCAGCTTTAAGCACTGGCCCTGGAGTCAGGAGGACCTGAGTTCAAATCTGCCCTCAGACACTTAAAAATTACCTAGCTGTGTGACCCTAGGCAAGTCACTTAGCCCCATTACCTTGCCAAAAAAATTCTAAAGTTCTACTTAATTATAAGCTATTATCATCTGAAAACAAAGAGTGGTAGAAATCTAGTCACTTTTTATCATTTAAATTATTCAACTTTCTTGCAGTTTCAAAGTGTCATAATTTTTAAAGTCTATAAAAAATTTCTAGTGAGTAGGATTGGTTAGAGAGGAGCAAAAGTGAGAAAGAAAGTCAAATAAGTACCAGTTAAACGTTCAATTCATTCAAAACTGAGTGGTGAACTCCAAGATCACTTCTATAATTCACCAGTTGTTAAATGAGATTTTATCACTTTATTTTCTTTGGGCTAGTGAAATGTGAAGAATGGAAATATAAAGTAGATCTCATAATGGAAAAATAGCTTGAGGAGACTTTAGAAGGTCATCTAGTATAATTGAGAAAATTGGGGAAAAAAGTTATGGAATGGTGAGGTGGTTTGTCTAATATCACAAGCTTAAAGTCATGCATGTGGCACAACTGAGTGCTAAATATAGAATCAGGAAGACATGATTTTAAATTCTGCCTTAACACTTTCTAATTTTGTGACCTTAGGGTATTCACTTCATCTCTTTCAGATTTATTTTCATTAATCAAAAATTGAGTATTTTATTAAGGGAAGCTAGTGTTGAGTCCGGAGTCAAGAAGATTTGTCTTTGAATTCAAATCTGACCTCAGATACTTATTAGCTGTGTGACCCTAGGAAAGTCACTTAACTCCATTTGTTTCAGTTTCCTCATCTGTAAGGTGAGCTGGAGAAGGAAATGGCAATATACTCAAGAATCTTTGCTAAAAAAAATCCAAGACTGAAATGTCTAAACAAAAAAATGAAAATAATAATAGCATCTATGCCACAGGGTTATTATAGTGGTTAAATGAGATAGTACAAAGTGCTTTTCAATCTTTTATGAGCTTTATTGTTATCTTTATTACTAATAATTAGTATTATTACTAATTGCTACTAATTATGTCTGATGCATAGTAGGTACTTAACATAATTCTGTTATATTGTATCTATATTATATTATATTGTATCATATTGTATTCATATATACTATATTATGCATACTCATGTAATAATAATTATTGTTGCTGCTATTATTAGTTTTTAATTATCTACATTAGGAGTAGATTCTAAGCATCCTGATTCACAGGCAAGTATTTGTTATCCCTCACTTATATTTACACCCAAAGTCTATGATGATAAAAGATGAATCTCAAAGGAAGTATTGGAAGACCTAATATGAGAATAATGATAAACAAAGGAATTTATTGAAGAAATGTTGGGCTGAAATAAAAACTTTGGGATGCCAAGCAAAAAAAGTTTTCCTGATGGAGAATGACATAAACAAAGGATCACAAGTCCCTTGTAGTTCCTGGATCTATCAGATGATAAATTGAGGATGAGTTCACAGTAAGGGTGATAAGGAAGGGATACTCAGTAATAGAGAAGCGGAAGGCTCATTGTACATTGGAACTAACATCCTTTCACAAAAGCCAGGTGCTACAGAAATGTTAATTGCTGATAATGAAAATATAATGTTGCTCACAAAGAAGTTGATACAACTGCTAGTTCAATTTGTGTGGAAAATTCCTCTGAAACAACTTGAGTGTTGAGTCAGGTGCTATAATAGCCAAGACAACTCACATTAATTTGAGATCTACCAGACTTTTTCCAAGTCTTATTATCCCATTTTACAGATGAGAAAATTATGGTCTTGAGAGATTAAGAAATTTACCACTATTCTTATAACCAGAAAGTCTATGTAGGGAGACTGAAAATAAGAATCCTGGCTTAAAGATCAGTGCTCTATTCCCTCTCTTAATTTTAAGATTACAAAGATAACTCTGATAATGGATCATCCTAGCAGCATTATGCTGTAGTTCAGCTTGTCTATCCTTTCAACATTTGCTAAAATATTTTGTAACAAATCTTTGCAAAGAGGCTCTTGCTAATCTTTAAAGCAGTTTGTAATGCTGCAGTTCTTCCAATCAAAGAGTGCAATCTGACTAGCATTTATTAAGTGTCTACTATGTATAGAACACAATGCTATGGGTTAGGGAAATAAAGTACCTTTCTATTCCTTTTTCCCAACCAAAAAAATTGTCTTCAAGTAATTTATATTCTGTAATCTCACAATTTAGAAATAGCTTCAGAAGGTAATTAGACTAATACATTTAAGTTGATGCTCAACCTTTGTTTGGAAGGGACCAAAAACATTCTGAGTGATGTCTTAACTTACATGTAAATTGGATTTAAATGAGACAGAGTTGCTCAAAGTCATCAGCTTTCCTCTCTCTTTCTGAATCATCAGGAGCAGCAGGACAAAAGTCAAAACAATTGGCAGTGGCTTATGATGCAGTTAGATAGCCTTAGTGTCTTTGATGTCTGACAAAGCTCTGAATGCTCCACAGCACTTGCTTCATCTACCTACATAGCTGTTGGTAAAAATTGTTCTTATCTACCTATTCTACTAAGGGAACATCTAGTCTAGACATCCTTGGGGTAGGCAACCCCCTAACTCATTAGCAGTTTTGAGTTATGTTGATTATCCTCAACCTGGTTTACCTCACCTAGTTTGTCAAGGTATGATCACTCCGTGTGCTATAGTTTCTTGGAATCACAGGTGAGAGTTGGGTGAAGATGGACACCAAAAGTGAATGACCTTGAAAAATGGCTTGAAAAGAAGTTGGCAAATCTTAACATCAGAGGTACTAGTCTCCTTGAATATCATATAATACCAACAAAGGACTGAGACTTTTTGCTAAGTGCTTTTTTTAAAATTTGTGCACAATTGGGAGGAATCCCTAAGTGTTGTTTTTTAACAAAATATGCTTTTGAACTACCTTGTTCATTAGTTCTACACCTTTATTTATATGCTTTCTAAATTCACATCTCCATTGTTTATAGGAATGATTAAATTTTAGTAATTCATGGAAAGTATTTTCCCCAATACAAAGTTTGACTTCCACAATAATGACATCAGAAGCACCATCTAAGTAGGATTTATGTTCTTTTGGACTTTGCCATTCTTAAAGTATCTTTGTTTGAGAAAGCACAGATTGGTTTGCAATTTGAACTGTTATAGAGTGGGCAACAAGAGTTATTTTCCAATTCAAAGTCCCCATGTTACTGAGTAATGTTGGTATTTATATGATCATTTAAATTATTCAAACATTTGTTGAATATGAAATATGAGGCATCATTTCATGAAGATAAATAGAAAATGATACCTTCAAAAACTGATGTTTCGGAACCTTAGGGTACAGTTAGATTCCAAGATGGCATTGTTCATTATGAATGAATTTTCCTCATCTTTACAATTAGGGGAATGGATTAAATGAACTCCCTGGTTCCTTTCAGTTCTAAATGGCCATGTAATAGTTTGATGAGATTTTTCAGTAGGAGTTATGTCTGCAGTACAAATAATTTTTCAGAATTTAAAGTATTAAATCATAGTAACTGACATTTAACACAGTACAATAGGGTATGTAAAAAGCATTGTATGTGAGCCTCACAACAATACTCTGAAAAATGCACTACCAGTATCATTACCCACATGCAGATGAAGAAACTGAGGCTCAGAAGTGCTAAACCATGTGACCATGATCACACAATTACTTGGCTTCAGACATGGAATTTGAATCCAGGTTTCTCTTTACTCCAAATGCAACTCTTTCCACTATACCACAACAATATCTTCCCTTAGTAGAATGCAAGTTCTTTGAGGACAGGAACTGTCTTTCTGCTAGTTTTCATGTTTTAAAGACATAGCACATTGTCTGATACATAGTAGGTACTTAAGAAATGCTTGCTAACTTGACACTACTCCATGGGAAAGAAATAGAGACAAATAGAGGCTTAATAATAGTTGATATTTGTAGAGAACTTTAAAGTGTGCAAAGTGTCTAACATATGTTACTTCATTTCATCTCAAACCCTATAACAAAGCTTTTACAAGTATTTTTATCCTGTTTTGGAGATGAGGAAACTGAGTCACCAGTCTCATGTTAGCAAATGTTAAAGGTGGGATTTAAGAAAGCCTACACATTTTAAATAAATGTATTAAAAACATTCACTCGCAATATTTTTTGAAAGTTGTGCATACAATTATGGTAATCTCAGCTCTAGAATTAGATTTATAGAATCAATAAAAAAAAAAGAAAATAGAATTCAGTAAAGGCAAGGGGGTTGTAGGCAAGGCCATCCTGCACACTGTCTGGAGTCAGGCAGGTGTTGCTGTACTACACTGTTCCTCTTCATAGAGACAGCTGTTTGGTCACAGGAAGACATTAAATCCTTGCAACTAAGCCCATGATTCCCAGCATGGGCTTCAGGTATGTTGCCAGTAAAAATGTGATGAAGAAATACATATATTGCTGTCCTCTGAAGATGCTGCTACTGATGTTTACTGTTTGCATGTTCAGCTAAAACAACTCTTGCACAAAGATACCTGAAATAAATACACCACTATATTGAACTCAATATGTATGTGTGTGTGAGTCTGTGTGTGTGTGTACTACAGTTGCTACCTGGGGGCAGATGACTGAGAGGAAAAGAAGAACTTGGTAGATCTGGAAATATATTAAAAGTGGGAATCAGAAGACCTTTGGTTTGAATCTGAACTTTATTTCCTACCTCCTTACTTGAACCTTAATTTTGGAAACCAGGTGAAGCCTGTCCCTCAAAATGCAAGTCCAAGCTGAAATGAAAGCAGAAAAGTTTTATTAGGAGGAAAATAAGACACTAGTCTCTAGATTCCCCGGTACAAAGTACAAGGGAACCCATAGCCCAGGAAAGGAAAAGGAGAATTATGCTTGAAAACCAAAAAAAAAGGAGGTTCAGGGAGAAGGTTGGGAAAAAGAATGGACATTCTTTCCCAGGGAACAGGTAGGACACAGAAGCAGGATGTTTTACAGAAACTATTGATCACAAGATTGGTTTAGTATGGTTTGGGGGACTCACAGCTGAGCAAGATCAGACAGAAAATACTGGTAAAAGCTTCTGGGAGTGAGCAAGACTTTGACTCATTGCAGGATCCTGACTGGCTCCTTTTAGCAAATGACTTACTCTGTGGCCACTATACCTGCCTAGTTAGGTAATTTATAGAAAATAGACATAGTAATATCTTGGGTACTTACATAAGTGTCATCCTTTGTTAAGTTCATTATTGGTTGAGGTGAATCCCTTCAAACTCTTTGTCTCTATATCTTTCTCTTGTGATGTGAGATTTTGCAAATTGTATCTCTCTCTCTTGTAGCAGAGGTGACAGGAAAGGGGAGTGTAGGGTTGGGTTGGAATGGGCTGGGAGGGAGAATAGTGAGCTGACCTCAGAGTGAAAAAGATATGAATTCAAATTTCACTTTTAACATATTGTGAACCATGGGCAAGAACTAATTATTTAGTGCCTCAGACAACTCTCTTTTGGCTGTAAATTACAGAGTAGATACTGATATAAATTAGTAAATTAGTTTCTTCAAGGAAGTCGTTCTAACATCAATGAAACCCTAGACCTTGTTTATTTATTTGTTTAAAGTTACAGAATTGTTAACTTTGGTAATATGCTCTTGGATTAATGACTGCTGTGACTTGACAAGGTTTAGAGACCCAATTGCAGGACAGAGGGTCTCCAAAATAATCAGCTTAATAGAAGTGGTTTTGATCTTTCTTTTCCTGGAACCAACAGAGAGCAGCAACCAATGGGTTTGCTGGAGTTGAAAGATGCCTTAGTACACAGCTATTACAAAAGAATATGAAGACATATGAGCTTGAAGATTGGTGATCTATAGCCCAGAAAAGCTCCACAAAATTTTGCAAAATTTTGAAGGTAGGGATAGAAATAAATATGTTGGTAAGTAAAGTCCATTAAAGCAGAGCTGGAACATAAATCAGAAGTTTATTCTAAAGGTCAGACCAATTTCAGAGTCAACAAATCTAAGTAAGAATGAATAGAAACCGGGGCGGCTAGGTGGCATAGTGGATAAAGCACCGGTCTTGGAGTCAGGAGTACCAGGGTTCAAATCCAGTCTCAGACACTTAATAACTACCTAGCTGTGTGGCCTTGGGCAAGCCACTTAACCCAATTTGCCTTGCATAACCTAAAAAAAAAATGAATAGAAACACAGAGCCCAGGATTGGACTAAGATCAGTGGAAAAGCAGAGAAAATAAAATAAGAAGATAGTTATTAAGACTGAGGAGAATCAAACATGGTGACTTTTTGGCATGTTTAATTATCATAAGGCCCTTCAGGTTCATAAAAGACAAATGATCCAACTGGATGGCCTGGTAATGTCCATTTGAGTAAATTTCTATTTATTGAAATAATTCCAATAAGAAATATCAGATAATCCTGATTTTACTCTTTATCTTACACTCATAAGGAAAAAATAATAGCAAGTAAAGTTGACATCAGTAAATTATTCAAAAGTATAATCTTATACAATGACAATTACTGTTCATATTTATGAGTTTAAGATGGCAGAAAATCTTGGAAACTTCAGAATTCAAGCTAAAATTTTATTTACAATATCATAGATCATAGAATCAGAATAAGTGAATCTCAGTTGGAAGTTACTTCAAGGAGTCTGATCTGACATTATTTTTGATCCTCCACAGCATCATGAGCATCTTCCTCTTAATGATTTCCAATTTTTCCATTTCCTTCCTAAAATATCGCACCCATTAGTGAAGTCTAGGAGTGCTCTGGGAAAGCTAACACCTTTTCAAGACTGCATATCTCCCTCTGGTGTTCAGCTTCACCCAACTTTCACCTGTGGCTCTAAGAAGCTATAGCATTTGCGGTGATGAAATCTCAGTAAAAATGACTTGACAGATGGGCTAAATCAAGTTGAGGCTACAACAGACCTCCAAACTATTGGTGAATTAGGGAAATGTGAGCATGTGAAGACATCAGCAATGGAATGATTAGATGAAAGCAGTGTGTGCCAATGGTCTGAAGCAGGCTCTGTGAAGTACCTAGAGTTGGGTCAGACATTGATGATACCAAGGTCATCTACTGAATTCAAGATCATGTCCAATAGTCTTGACTTTTGTCCTGTCACTAAACTTTAATGATTTAAGAATAGAGAGTGAGGGCTGATGACCTCTGACTTATTTTTTAATGTATTTTTTGGCTTTTTTTTGCAAGGCAATGGGGTTAAGTGACTTGCCCAAGATCACACAGCTAGGTAATTATTAAGTGTCTAAGTCCAGATTTTAAACTCAGGTCCTCCTGATTCCAGGGCCAGTGCTTTATCTACTGTGCCCTAGCTGTCCCTTGTGCCATCTAGCTGTCCCTGACTCTGATTTATTTAAAAACCAATCCACATGCACGTTAAGATCCATTATTTTACCCCAATATTATGATGTCACTAGTCCTCTTTGGAAAAAAAGGACAATCAAGCAACTTTCCTAAAATATGACACCCATAAATGAGTAGAAATGTCATGATGACTCTGTGATCTGACCAGTGCTAAGTATAATGCCACTAACACATCCCTTGGTTGTGGACAATATACATTTTTAAAGGTAATCAATAATCACAAAGGCTATTTTTGGCTGTGGTGTCATATATAGTTGACTTGTATTGAATTTATAGTCTTTTAAATCCTGCTTTTTAATACATGAAGTGTTATCTACCCTCAAATCACCCATACACTATTGTGTTTTGTAATCTTGTCTCTGAATTCTTTGAAATTCATCTTCCCCAGCTCTGAGTATGCTGTGCTTTCCTCTTTTTCTCTCTCATAGGTAGTTTTGTGTTAAATCTCTCTTATTGACTTACAAACCAGGAGTGTGTTCAATTGATATATGCTAACTCTGAATAGCCAGAATATTCATTAATTAGAACCACAATTCTCTTGATTTCTTTAAGTAAACAGGGAGTTTATTCAGTGTCTGACACCCTCACTTACAAAATATTTGCTTGACACAATTTGGACTTTTTTATTTTGTTTTATCTATAAGCCACTATCTTGTTAGCATGTGGCTGCTGGACTGTCTCCTACCTACCTGATGAGAGCCTCAAGGTAAATTGGTTTTCTTTTCCTCCTGAGATAGTAATTTAGATAGAAAATGAAGAATCAGACTCTTGAACACTCTCATTGTCCTTTTGTGATCGAATCTTCCTTTAAACAAGTCAGAAGTTTGTAACATTTGGGATTAACTGTTTGGTGTAAAACTAAAATTAACACACAACAACTTTAAATAGGCTATCAGTGAGAGTCATGAAGACAAAAAAGAGGGAAAAAAGTTTTAACCTACAGTCTGGAGACATAGACTGAAAGAAATCCTACATGTACACTTACTACACCTATAACTCTGGACTCGTTACTTAGCATTTCTAAGTCTCAGCTATAAAAGGGGATAATAATAATACTTGTACAGATTTTTACAGAGTTGTTAGGAGAAAAGTACTTTATAATCCTCAGGTTTTTATTTAGAAACATTGCCTTATATAGTGAAGATCAGGCTCAAACTTCAAACCTGATGCCTTCTTGCTCTTTCGTAGGCATAATTAGAATCCAATTTCATTATATAGGCATAGGCATACCTTTAAGGCCAAAAGAGACATTAGAGTCATTAAGTCCAACTCCTTATTTTACTGTATCTTTGTCACTTTCATTTTTATTTTTGCATTATAATCATTTATAACTTACTCTCACTTTCAGAAAGTCCTCTTGTAACAAAGTAAAACATTTAGTAAAACTGATAATGCAGTGAACTCAATTGAAAGTGCATTAAACTATAAAAATGTGTAGTATCCATCACCCATATTTTTTAAATTGACACAAATCTTTTTTTCCCTCCCAACCAACTCTCATTCCATTAACAAAATAAAAATATTACATATTTGTAACAATATACACATCTCAGCAATAAAAATGAATGCTTAAATAACCATATTATTAATAGTCAACAAAATCCACATATGATTAATACAAATAAATGTAGAAAATGCTTTTTAACAAACCCTGTTTCTGCTAAAATCAAGAAAATAGGAATAGATCAAAATATCCTTAAAATGATGAATAATATAAATCAAAAACAAGAGCTATTTTATTCAAAGTAGTGATAAAATAGACTGAATTCTCCAAGAAAACAAGAATGTCCATTGTCACCATTTTTATTTGACCCAGTAATAGAAATGTTTGTTGTAGCAATAATACAAATAAGAGAAATTGAGAGAATAACCATAGGTAAAGAAGAATGAAATAATCACTTTTTACAGAAAATATACTCCACAGATCATAAACTTAAAGAATCTAATGCCTTATTTTGCAGATAGGGAAACTTAGACACAGAGATGTTAAGTAACTTCCAAGATCCTTCAGGCAAAGATGAGTAGACAAAATAGGATTTGAACACTTAATATTGTCTGATTCAATAGTCTTTCTATTACAATATAGTGTTGAATATAAAAGATCAAAACTCAGGAGTTCTACAGTCTCAATGCCTCTCTGTACCAATAGGGATTCTCTGAATATCATCAAATCATGAGATCTCTAAGCAAAAAGGTACCTCAGAGATCATCTACTCCAATATATGGATCACATACACAATATCACTGACAGATAATCATTTAGTTTTCTTTTAAAGATTTATAATGATATGAAACTCATTCTTCCTAAGACAGCCCAATCCATTTTCTCATAGCTCTGCTTTGAAGAAGCTCTCCTTTATATTTCACTGAAATCTGTCTTCCTACTCTTTGATATGATGATTCTATATCTTCCCTTGGGGTAAAAGGACAAGGAAAATTTGCCCTTCTTCCAATGCCAATGCTTTAAAAAATTTTAAATCAGGGATTATACTCTTAAGTAGTCTTCTCATTTCTGAGCTAAATATATCCAGTTCCATCAATTGATGTTCTATAGCATCTTCATAGTGCCATTTATGAATAACTTCTCCATGCCTCGTCTGTAAGTATATTGGTCCTTCTGTACCCAGGGCCTTTAACACTTTATTAATTTCTAGTTTAATGACTATACTGAAAAAAGCAGTTCCCAATGTAATGTGACTTAAGAAGTGGGCAATGTAGATTTTGTTCTCTAACAGTTAAAAAAGGTAAATTGAGGCACAAAAGTGTAAGAATAATCAATTAATTGAAAAGCAAGATCTCAGGTTTTAGTGAGTACAGAACAAAAAAACAGAAATAGGCTGGTGACATCATGGGGGTTGAGGACAATATGGTTGGTTACATAATTAAGATATGGGGAAATAATATGATTGGTTTAAAGTTTGCTAATAAGGCACTAGAAATCATGCACTTTTTCTCCCCTTTAGACTAAGAAGTGTCCATTGTTTTACTCTATATGGAAGATGGTGGCCTAGACTTCTTTGGATAGCAAACCAAATATTCCTGAAAGATAGCCTGGTGGTATATAGATACTGAATCAGATTGCCTAATGTAAATCCACATTGCCCAGATTAGCAAGAATTCCATGAGGGTAAAACAAAAGAGTAATTAGCAAGAGAACTGGATTTCTAAACTCAACCCAATACAGACCAGTTGCTATGTTTAGAAACAGTGAACCATGACTTAAACAGTCAAAGAATATTAATTAATTGTAAGTTGGATCAATAAGAAAATGATACAGAATCAATTTTGATCATTTCTGTTTAGACTCCTCAGTATATGACAGAGTGGAAGGGGGTAGGAAGAGGGAAGAGGAAAATACTTAAGAGACAATGCTTGAACATTTCCAGTTCTCCAAATACTCCAGATCTGAGGATCTGGACAAATGTGTCCAAATATAAACCCAATTGATTTTTTTTTTTAATTATAAAATGACCTCCAGGAAAAGGGGATGGAAGCAACATTCAGATTTGCCTGATAGGCTTTTTGTTAATTGTATTTGCAATTGATAAGATTCATCCATAGTAATTCCAGTTTAGTACCTAGTGGTCAATAGACAATGAATTCTCCAAGATGGAATTGTTGAGAGATCTTAGTTTCTAATGACTCTTTCTTTTCAGCATCCATGTGTTTATCATCTCTAGGTATATTACTCTCAAATTTTGCCCCAGTCTCTATCCGGATCTGTAGTCCCAAATCATCCATTGAACATTTTCAAATAAAATAAGCTAGGAATATATTAAATTCAACATTTCATTATTTTCTGCTGTAAATCTACCCATCCTTGAAACATCCCAATTTTCACCAAAGACAGCACCACCTTCCTTCCAGTATCTCAGGTTCATCATCTTAACATTATCATTGACTCCTCACTCATCCTTCCCACACATACCAGATTCCTAAATCTTCCTATATCTACCTTCACAACTTCTCTTTCATCTGATTTCTTGTCTCTACTCATGTAGCTATCAACTTAGCTCAGACCTTCATCTTCTCTTGCTACATTATTATTGCAACAGAAGTCAAGTGGATCACTCTGAATCACCCTCTCTGTCCCCTCCAATCCAGTCTACATATTGTTGCCAAAGGGATTTTCCTTAAGCATAGATTTGAACATGCCATGATTTCCACCACCCTCCACTCCAACCCTGCAATTAATGGTCTCCAGTAACCTCCAGAATATAATATAAACATCCTTCTTTTTCTTTTAAGACTCTTCACCATCTCATCCCAATTTATCTTTCCAAACTCATTGCATATTGCAACTCCTTCCATGTTCTACAATTCAAGTAAAATGGTCCTGTTTCCTCTCCTTAACCCACATTACTCAGTTTCCCATCATTTTTTCACTACTTTTCAGACTTGAGTCCTAACTCTTTCAACTTCATCATTTCCTAGCAGCTTTTTCACTTTGGAAGATGCCCTTTTTATCATGTTGTTCCTAATGCCACACCTGTATATCACAATACTCAGTTTAAAATTGTATAAATTTGGCATCATCCAGCAAATGCACAATGACATTAAGCTATAGGGAATTAATTCTCTGAAATGGGATTTCTGATCTTCATTCTCTTCCATATTCAATAACTTTTTTCCAAGAACCATTCCACTGCTAGTTAAAATTAGTGTTGTCTCTCTTTTTTTCTTTTATCTATACTGTTTCTTCTCCAGTGAAGGTGAAACCATCATCAGCCTCATATCACTAAAGTCAGAAATTTCCAGCAAAGATTCCATGAACATTTAAATGATAGAAGGTCCTCTAGAAGCCCTTCAAGAACTTATAACCAAAGCGTAGGATATGGTAGAAGCAGCACCTACCAATAGTTATGTATAAAATCTAGGTTAAGTTTTCCTAACTGCTAGTGTCCTCTTCCACTATCATTAAACTTATATGCTTATTTTGTACTTATATTTACTTGCTATTTCCTTTAATTAAATGAAAGTTCCTTGAGAACAAGGACCACTTCATTCTGTGTCTCTACCTCTAGCATTTTATCTCCTTGCCAAGAACAACTTCTTTATTGTTCTCCTGTAGGGCTCCCTACAGAGATTCCTTCTCTTTTATAAATTGAATTTTCCTAGTGGGAAAAAAAAAACACTGTCTGTACTGAACTGAATCTTTTGGTCTCATCACTTAGATGAAACTGCTCTTTCCAAACTTACCAGTGATCTCTTAATAGTGAAATCTGAACATCTCTAATTAAGCTCTATCTACCTCTCTCTCTCTCTCTCTCTCTCTCTCTCTCTCTCTCTCTCTCTCTCTCTCTCTCTCCTCTTTCTCTCTCTCTCTCTCTCTCTCTCACACACACACACAATTAATAAAGTGAAAAAGTCAAAGCCTTTAAATTCATGCAATATACAGGAATATCTGAGTTTAAAGAAGAATTAACTGGTACATGCATTTGTTCAGTACATAATACCAGTGTTGAAAGTGACAAAACCCTCCAAAAATATGAAAATACAGTGTCCTAGAGAAATTCAAATAATTTTTACCTTTTTGGCATTAGCTCATTGCTTAAACAGAATGCACCATCATGCTTCTCTATCAAAGTAAATCAGATTGATAGTCATGTGCTCAAGACAAGGTTTGGAAACTGTACTTCCCTGCATCTAGAAATCCTTTCTCCCATGTGTCATTGTCCAGTGAATTTTGGAAACCTTTTATGTAATCATATGCCTTGGCATCACCAAATACATAATCATATCACAGAAAGTAGAGATTTCCAATATTAAAAGTACAAGTGTTTACTTCTCTAATAGCTCAAAAGGTGTAATCCCAGTATTCAAACAGATTGTATCAATAAGTTGATCTTCATAAATTGCTGTGGTTCCTAACATTTTTCAACTTGTGCTTAACTCTGTGCTCATGAGTCTTTCTATATTTAGTGAGGCCCCGCCTTCTGTTGTCAGATACACAATCTCTTGTCAAACTACTCAAAGCTTTTCATTACATTGTAATAGCCTTAAAAGACTTAGGCAAATCACTAGACATGTTGGGCATTGTATTAGAATTTATGGAAAGTAACATTGAAAGTGTCCTTTGTATGTCATTTCCTAAGCAAATACCTCTAGTTCCTGTTCTGAACCTTAGTCAAAATTATCAAGAAGACAAAATTAACTTGATAAGTGAATGTTCCCCTTCTCTCAACTCATAAAATTGAACAACTTCTGGCTTCTCTGATGGACTTATGATAAAGAATGTGATCCACCTCAGAGGCAGAGCTGATGGTATCGGAACACAAACAGAAGCACATTTTTTTTCCTCTTTCTTTCATTTCATTCTTGTGTGTTTTTTTTTATTTTTGTGGGGGGAAGGGGGATTATGTTTACTCTAACAAGACTATGTTAGTAATGTGTAAATAAATAAAAGAAGTGGAAAAAATAAATAAATTTTTTAGTCAAAAAATAAAATTAGAGTACCAAAAAGGTCAGGATTAAAAAAACTGGCCATTTCATTTGAGGAAAAAAAGAACAACATCTGTTAACATCTTTTTTCTTAGTTTCCAGAATTTTTCATATGGCATATTATCTAGCCAAGTATCCCAAAGGATCCTTTTGTATGACTAGCTCAGATAACTTTTTTTTGGTTAGATAACTTTTTTGTTAGTTATCATTTTTTGATAGGTTGGTGAATGGCACTAATGGTGGTTCATTTGGGGATGAAGTGAGACCCTTAAACCCACCTTTGTGAGAGAAGAGACAGATATCATATTGCTACTATGGAGCCATAGGGGAACTCATCTGGTGGATGATATTTGATCATTTTAATTATTCTCAGTAATTATATGGTAAACTCAGTTGTTTCTACCCTGCCAAAAGAGAGCAAATGCATGATTAGTACCTTCTAAATTTAGACAACTTGGATTAAAATTCAGGTTACCAAAATCAAAACTAGTCCTCTGTCCTTTGGTCTTTATGTCCTGACCATTGACCTCTGAGGTAGAAGGACTGGAAACCCTATTCTTTGTGACTTGGCCATCAATATAGCAAAACACAATTCATACTCATAAAAAAAGGGAAAGCACATAAGCAAATACAAATAAACGTGACATGTACAACTGTAATGGGGTGCCAAAAGAGGGTCAGAATTAGAAATGGGGTGATTTGTTAATTGAAGAAGGTTTCTAGATGCACAGGTGTAATAACTAGCCTATTCTTTGACTGAGTAGAGAATATATGGTTAAAGTACCCATGATTTTAAAAATACTAGTGGCACTCTCTGTATTGGAATGTGCCTTAATCAAGAATAATGATAATTTTTTTTAATTTAAAAACTGGCCACAACACTGGGAATCTGCAAGAAGCAATCAGTCTCTGTGATAAAATGCCAGCCAGGTCAGTAAAATACCAGCCGGTTGGCAACCCTACCGTAATCTCAAAGTAGGTTAACATTTTCTCTGCGCACATAGCTCTTTGGCAGCATCAACTACCTGCAGGGCTTAATTGAGCAGGAATCTCCAGGGCTTTCAGTTCTGCTATCTTTCCTGATGAGCAAAGGGAAAAGGGATTGGAAAAATGTGCCCTCACTTAGTATGGAGGGGAACCTGTTAAAAAATGTTGCTCCTAGTATTATTTTTGTTGGTGATGATAGTGTTATTCTACTTCCCCTAATGGTCCTCTTCTCTTTCAAAACAATTTGAGTTAAAATTTTAAATGGGCTATCACCCCTCTACTGCAAAGACACGATGAGAACTAATTACAATATGAAATGTTTTAATAGTCTTTGTATGGGGCTCCACAGTCAGATAGAATGTTATAATTATTAGCAGAATGAGAATTTCTACAAAAGTTGTTCATTATAAAAACCCAAAAACTCTCTCTAAATATCCTTGCATGCTCAGGAGTTGACCTTAGGTTTATTTTGAGTTTTAGCTTACTGATCTAACTACAATATGCTATTTTAGTGATAACAGAAGTGATAAGTTTATTTTTCTGTGTAGGGGTTAACTTTAGAGTTTTAGTTTAGGAATCAAAATTTAAAAATAGGGGGTCCAGTTTTGACTTAATAATGATATGCTAAATGAGAAAAGATGGTATTAAAATAGGTCAAGTAAAAGAAAATATAAGCAGTCCTGCAAGCTATAAATGTGGAGATGAAAGCCCATTTTCATTCTGGGTCCAAATGAAGGCTGTTGTGATAAGATTGCATTTGAATGTGAGCTCTGTGAAAAAAGATATGACCTGGGCAAAGGAAGAGGCACTAAGAACCCTGTAAAATGGGTTGCTGTAGAAACTGCTTTCAAAACCACATTTAGCTCTAGGACTGAAATATTTCATAGTAGGGAGTAGGGAGAGTAAACAAATCAGAACTGGGTCAGTGATGGCTTTGCGGTTCCTAGATTCTGATGAGCAAGAAGGTCCAGAACTTTTATTTTAACCAACATATTGTGGAGAAATGGTGGGTTCCTTTGCTTTCTCCCCTACTGTTTGCCTTGTTTTTAATATTCTGTCCCTTTTACCCCACCCAATTATCCAATGCTTCTCTTTGACTGATGAAGACATGAGCTTGATAAATTGAGATTTGGAGGAGATTTCAAAGGACATCCAATTTAGCCAAACTCCCAATATTACAAATTAGGAAATTGAGATCCAGAAAGGTGATTGTGAAACTACTTTGTCTCTTTTCCTCATGGTGGTACATTATAGGATGTTTGAATTTAGAGCTTGACAGGAAGCTAAGAAATTGTTTACTTTCTGTCTTGAGAGGAAGGAGGGGGAGGGAGAGGTACAATTTGGAGCTCAAAACTTAAAAACTGATATGCAAAATTATTTTGCATATAATTAGGGAAAAAATAAAATATTACCTAAAAAGAGAGATTATCTAATTTGACAGATGAGAATAACTAAAGTCCAGGGAGCTAATAAAGTATGTCTAAGTTACATTGAAATCAGGGTCAGAACTGGGATTTCAAATTGGATCTTCTGACTCAAATGTATCAAATCCTGCTTTCTCTAGTTAACTGTCTTCCTTTCTTACTACCTCAACCAGATTTGGTTTTTTTAGGCTTAATGGGTTGCATAATGGATTATCTCTAAATAATACCTCCAAGTATCTGGTACCTCTTTCCAATGCACAATAAGCCCTTAAGGCATATTTAGGAATTCTTGAATGATACTCCTTGAATCATTATTACTCCCTCCAAGTCTAATTAGATAGTCAGTTCCATCCTCTTTCATTTCTGATCTGACCAAATTAGGCACTTCTCAGGATATCCATTATCCTATGGAAAAGTCATCAATATAATAGAGGTTTTAAAATTTGAAATAATTGAGTTAAAAGAGATTTTAATTCATGATCAAGTCTACGTTCTTTATTTTACAGAAGAAATTGATACCTAAGCTATACTTCAAAGGTCGGGGTCACAGCTAAGATTAGAATGCCATTAAGCTGATCCCCTACTTCCTTTTTTAATTTGAATACCAATATAATTTCCTATCCCATTTGCTTCATATATTATTGTAAAGATGAGATAATGAATGTCAAAACATTTTGTTAAACTAAAATTATTATGTAAAATATATTTCAAAATTTCAAAGATCTTTGATGCCATCCTTGTGGGTAGACCATAATGTAGCAAACGCTGTGCCTTCCCAAAAGTTAAAAAATATCAACTTTCAATTATCAATCTTTCAATAATGATCCTTTGTGATCTAATTTGGTTAATTCCCAAATGACAAATATGCAGGATTTCACTAGATCCAGGTAGGTACCTTCTTCTATCTATTCACTGAACCACCTATCTGTCCCCAGCTAGCCAGATCTGGCAAAGCCTTTCATAAATGTGGGCAATGACAACCTTGTGTCATTAGGATATTTATATCTGTGCCCTGGGCAATGCCTTCTAAATACTTTTTGATTTTTGTTGGACATAACCCATAGATCTTGAAGTACCTTGTCACTGATTTTGCAAAGTACTTGGAACATGGTAGACTCTTAATAAATGTCTATTGACTGATTAACCTACTAATTAAGTTCCATGACTTAAGAACATTGTTTTAGAATGGTTCTCATATTTGCCACCAAACTTTCTGTTTCCTATTAGGGGCATAATAATTTTTTTGTTGATTTTTATTTGTTGGTTAGTTTGGGGTGTTATATTTGTTTGTTTTGTTTTGATTTATTTTGTCTTGCTCTGGAAAGCAACTTTCTTTTCTGACAAATCATTCAGTGCCTATACATTTTTCAAGCAAACATCTCCCACTAGTGGTCAGAGATTAACTTCTTTCCAAGAATTTTGACCCTTTGGTTGAATTTCTCCAAAAACAGATGCATGAATTTTGAATTTTTGAATTCATTCCTGTGTTTCCTAAATTACTCCCCAACGGCAAGGCTTCCACCTGAAAATCTATACAGAATATCCGACAGCCCAGATCATCATAATAAGAACCAAAATGGACTTTTGAGAATTGTAAGGTTTTATTGTTTTGTAGTGACACTACTCTCTCCTGTTTCCCTTCCCATATGTCTGAATACTCTTTTCTCTCTCCATTGTTGGCTCATCATTCAAATCAGTCTTTCTGAATGAGAATATCCCTCTAAGATTCTTCTTCCTTACATATTCTTTGTCTTAGTAAATTCTTCTATTTCCATGAATCTATCAATTCTATGGAACTAATTCCTAGATCAACATATCCAATCCCAATCTTTCTCCTGAGTTTGAGTCTCTTGCTACCATCACCTATTGAACATCTCAAAAACTGAACTCAATCTCTTTCTTCCTAAATCCACCCCTGTTCTGAAATTCCCTATTTCTAAGGAAGGTGCCTTGAGTCTGTCAGAGTCTCCGTTTTGTCATTTCAGTATTATCCTAATTCCTTACCTGCCTTTATTCCAAATCTCAGTACGTGTGCTAAATCTTACTGTTTCAGTTTTCACATGCCTCACATTTGACCCCTTCTCTTTACTCAAGAAATTATCACCTTAATTTCAGGGCACATCACTCTCTCTCTCTCTTAGATAAGTGCAACAACTTTTGTTTTTAGGTTTTTGCAAGGCAAATGGGGTTAAGTGGCTTGCCCAAGGCCACACAGCTAGGTAATTATTAAGTGTCTGAGACTGGATTGGAACCCAGGTACTCCTGACTCCAAGGCCAGTGCTTTATCCACTATGCCACCTAGCTGCCCCAGCAACAACTTTCTAATTGATATTCTTTCCACAGATTTCTCATTCCTATTGACTATGTATACTACTGACAAAGGAATTTTCCTTAAGAAAAAAATATATATATACATACATACATATATATATATATATTATATATATATATATATATATAATATAGTATGTATATACATATCTAGCCACGCTCTTTTCCTTATCTACAACACTATATCACATTTCTCTCTTGGCACTGAACATCCCTTATGCCTGAAATATATTCTTTTCTTTTAAGAATTCCTTTCTTCTTTTTAGATGCAATTTAAGACACAATCTTTTGCATGAAGTCTTTTCTGTTCCCCCAATTCTCAATTATTTTCTCACCCAAACTGTTGCAAATTTCTTTTTCTTCCTTCCTTCCTTCCTTCCTTCCTTCCTTCCTTCCTTCCTTCCTTCCTTCCTTCCTTCCTTCCTTCCTTCCTTCCTTCTTTCCTGGCCATTGGGGTTGAGTGGCTCGCCCAAGGTCACACATCAAATGTCTGAAACCAGATTTGAAATCAGTGCTCTACTGCACCACCTATCTCTCCCCAATCTTATATTTAATTATTTTGTGTGTATATATGCATATGTATTTATCAATTTTATGTAAATTGTATATATAAATATATATATATATATATATATATACATACACATATATGGGTTAATTCATTCTTTTGAATGGCATGCCCTGTGCCTAACAGTATCTGGTTTATAGTGGTTACCAAATAAATACTTGTTGATTAAATTATTAAGTCCTTAACACAATATTCATAGCCAGTGGTAAGCATAATGAGTATTACTTAGTTCCTTCATTGACTGATTGATAAAATAATAGTCTTTTACCAGTTCAGGTCCTAAAATATGGAACTTCATATTTTACTTACCAATTTCTTCATGCACATGTTCTATATATAAAGGAACAATGCATGTGGGAACCAATAAACGCTATGAATATTGAATTTTGTAATACTTGGACTAAACTTGCTATTTATCAATCCTGTCTCACTGCTATGAAGTGCCCATTGGAGCAGAAACATGAGGAATTTAGGAGCTTAAAAGTTTTCCTTCAGGTTTTGCCACAGAGTCATGAGATAACTCAGAGACTTGTCCTCTGTTGGCCTCAGTTCACCCATCTGTAAAATGAATAGAGTACTACTTATCTGACAAGGGTATTGGAAAGTTTAATTATATTTTGAAATTCTCTCACCTGTCAAGGAGAGAAGAAGTACAAGTTATAATTAAGAGTGGAGATTTAGTATTCCTGGTTTTTCATTCATTATTATCATATCATGACTATATATATTTTAAAAATCATGTCTAACTCCTGCTACTACCCATCATGCTCTTATGAACTGCCACAATGCTACCCCCACTTAGAGTATTTACATTATATTGTACTCTTTTCTGAAAAAAGCATCATGCCTCAACATTGTGAAGGAAGAAAATTTGTATTTGGTGAGTTGCCTTTTTTAAGCAATTAGGAAATAGTTGCCCCTGTAGTTATCTTTCTTTCTCAGTCTTCCTTCCCTGCATGTCTCTTTCTCAGTTTCCTCAATAATAAATGACACATCTGAAGACCCT